>NC_034193.2:30427028-31073158 GCF_002021735.2 Oncorhynchus kisutch | reverse complement strand
TTCTCAGCTAGCTGAAATCATGAATCAGCATAATTTTTATGGATATATACAAATAACTATCAATAGAAAACAGGTCAAATGCAGCTAGTTTGAAGTCTTTTCGGCTTCAGTTTGAAGTGATTGTGTTAGCTGTGTTTCTGGATAGATCCTCTGAACAACAATGTCCTGACGAGAGAGCACGTTTTCTACACCAGGCAAAATCACGCCTCAATTAGCTCATTGTTATGGGTTTATCCAATTAAATGTCACTAGAAAACAGCTGCACTGTTTGACGTTACTGTAAGTTAGCCGTAGTTGGCTAGCTAGCAAGCAAGAGGTAAAAACGTTGCCTGCCAGTTTGGCAATGGAACATTTAGAATGAACGACTGGGTTGTTCCAAAGATACAGAACAAAAAGACTGAATGACTGGGTCGAGTCTCTGGCAACCAAACCAATAGAATGAATGACCATCCGGCTTGGGTAGCAACTCTATATTTGTGTCTGGACTGTATCTTGTGGAAGGATGAAATAGTATGAATAAATTCATCAAAATAAAGTAAATGAAAATATGTAAATAATTATTTGAATATGTTGGTAACCCGTTGTATAAAAGTGATAACATCGTGTCAATATGTCCCCCAAACACTGGCTTCTCGGGCATTATCCCTTATAGTGATAGCCCCCTTTTTTTAAATGTTTGCCTAAATGACATACCCAAATCTAACTGCCTGTAGCTGAGGCCCTGAAGCAAGGATATGCATATTCTTGGTAGCATTTGAAAGGTAATATTGAATTGCATACAACACATTTGATTTGGTAGAAGAAAATACAAAGAAAAAACCAACCGGTCTTTTTCTACCATCAACTTTGAAATGCAAGAGAAAGGTTCTAGCCAGTTCTAGCCATCACTCTGGTTGTAATTTTGATAGTGTCCACAAGATGGCAGCAGTGTATGTGCAAAGTTGATGGATGGATAACTTGAAGTATGAGAGAACTACAAGACTTTTAGTGTGAAGTCCCCAGGTACATTTGGGCAAATCGTGAACGAGCCATTCGCATTCATATTACATTTTTCTTCAAGAATATCATCAAATCTGTATACTTTGATTTAGCTTTCCAAGTGTTAGTAGCCATATTATAAGTTCAACATTTGCAAAATAACTCTGAATATCGTTATAATTTTTGTCCAAAATGAAAAGGCCTGCTGTCGTACAAGGTTAGTAGCTACATTTTATGACATATGCATGGTTTCCGGATACTCCCGTAAATCCCAGCTCATTGGCTATCTAGCTAGCTTTGTTTGACCCCGATTAGCGCTTATTTGACAAAGATACAATCATTCAAGTGATGACCGCCCGCTTCATCGGCGTGCCATGAAGGCGTCGCTCTCTGACCAAATATGGTGTCCTATAGGTTAAACTACACCCCTAATGATATAGTGAAGTCTTGTTACCTTCTAGGATCTCCTAGGAATACATACAAAAGTGATTTGACTCATTGAAACAACATTTAGGGTGATATTATCACAGTTTCCTTTCTTTGCAAATTGAACGAGTGTAACGGTTGTCGTCTGGAGATAGAGAGGACCCAAGCGAGTCGTGGTTAGTGTTCATCTTTTTAATGGGAAACTGAACACTTCAAAAACACAAAACAACAAAGTGACAAACGAAACAGTTCTATCTGGTGCAGACACACAAAGACTGAAAATAACCACTCACAAACCCCAATAGAAAACAGGCTACCTAAATATGGTTCCCAATCAGAGACAATGACTGACACCTGCCTCTGATTGAGAACCATATCAGGCCAAACAAGAAACCCAACCTAGAAACACAAAACATAGAATACCCACCCAACTCACGTCCTGACCAGCTAAAACAAAGAAATAACACTAGAACCAGGGTCAGAACGTGACGAGTGTTTTTGCAAATTGAATAAGTGGAAATACAAAATCGATCGTGCATGCTATATGGACCTTTTTAGGACATGAAAAGGGATTTTATCTAACAAAACAACACCATGTTATTTCTGGGACCCTCTCTCTCAGCCCCCTCTTGTACTCCCTGTTCACCAATAACTGTGTAGTGACACACGTCCCCATCTTAATCATCAAGCTTGCTGACGACAAAACAACGATGACCAACAAATTGGAAGCCAATTCTAGATTTAATTTTGGATTGGAGATGCTTAGTGTGAGTCTGGAAGGAGAGTTTACAGTCTATCCAGAAACCTAGGTATTTGTAGTTGTCCACAAGTCAGAACCGTCCAGAGTAGTGATGCTAGTCGGGCGGGGGAGGGGAGGGGGGGGGGGGGGGGGGGCGAGCAATCGGTCGAAGAGCATGCACTTAGTTTTACGAGAATTGAAAAGCAGTTGGAGGCCTCGGAAGGAGTGTTGTATGGCATTGAAGCTCATTTGGAGGGTTGTTGACAGTGTCCAAAGAAGGGCCAGATGTATACAGAATGGTGTCATCTCCGTAGAGGTGGATCAGAGAGTCACCAGCAGCGAGAGCGACATCATTGATGTATACAGAGAAATGAGTTGGCCCGAGAATTGAACCCTGTGGCACACCATAGAGACTGCCGGAGGTCCGGACAATTTGTCACACTGAACTCGATCTGAGAAGTAGTTGGTGAACCAGGCGAGGCAGTCATTTGAGAAGCCAAGGCTATTGAGTCTGCCGATGAGAGCACAGTGTTTGACAGAGTCGAAAACCTTGGCCAGGCCAATGAAGATGTATTTTGTCGATTGCAGTTATGATATCGTTTAGGACCTTGAGCGTGGCTGAGGTGCACCCATGACCAGCTTGGTAACCAGATTTCATAGTGGAGTAGGTACGGTGTCCCGCTTGCGTGCAGCTACGAAATTCAAAATACAAAAATCGTAATATTAAAAATTCCTGAAAATACAAGTTGTCAGATTTCAAAAAGGCTTTACGGCGAAATGATACCATGAGATTATCTAAGGACAGCGCCCCACATCAAAATACTTTTTCAAAACAGCACAGGCTTCACAAAATCTCAAATAGCGATAAAATAAATCACTTACCTTTGAAGATCTTCCTCCTTTTGCAAGGGTCCCAGCTTGTTCGATAAAGTCCCGCTTAATTTCCAAAAAACTACTTTCTAAAGACTGTTGACATCTATTTGTTTTTCCTATAGGCTAGCATTGAAATGACATGTGACCTCAAAAACACATTTTCTGGATGGATTTTCCCGAGTAGGGGTAGCCAGGTAGAAAGCATGGCCAATGATCAATTATCATAGATTTATCGGTGGTGACAATGTTTCCTATCCTCAGTGCAGTGGGCAGCTGGGAGGAGGTGCTCTTATTCTTCATGGACTTTACAGTGTCCCAAAACTTTTTGGAAATTGTGCTACAGGATGCAAATTTCTGTTTGAAAAAGCTAGCCGTAGCTTTCCTAACTGTCTGTGTGTATTGGTTCCTGACTTCCCTGAAAAGTTGCATATCGAGGGGACTATTCGATGCTAATGCAGAACACAACAGGATATTTTTGTGTTATATCTGTTCTTAGTTCTACATTTTGTTGAATGGGGCATGCTTATTTAAGATGGAAGGGAAAGCACTTTTAAAGAACAATCAGTTATCCTTTACTGACGGGATGAGGTCAATATCCTTCCAGGTTACCTGGGCCAGGTCGATTAGAAAGGCCTGCTCGCTGAAGTGTTTTAGGGAGCGTTTGACAGTGATGAGGGGTGGTCATTTCACCGTGGATTACGCATGCGGTGCCACCCATTACGCACACAGGCAATGTGGCAATGATTGCTGAGATCCTGGTTGAAGACAGCAGAGGTGTATTTATAGGGCAAGTTGGTCAGGATGATATCTAAGAGGGTGCCCATGGTTACGGATTTGGGGTTGTACCTGGTCATTTGTGTGAGATTGAGGGCATCTAGCTTAGATTGTAGGACAGCTGGGGTGTTAAGCATGACCCAGTTTAGGTCACATAACAGTAGGAGCTCTGAATATAGATGGGGGCAATCAATTCACATATGGTGCCCATGGCAGAGCTGGGGGCTGAGGGTGGTCTATAACAAGCGGCAATGGTGAGACACTTGTTTCTGGAAAGGTGAATTTTTTTAAGTAGAAGCTTGAACTGTTTGGGCACAGACCTGGACAGCATGACAGAACTCTGCAGACTGTCTCTGCAGTAGATTGAACTCCACCCCCTTTGGCAGTTCTATCTTGGCAGAAAATGTTATCATTAGGGATGGAAATTTCAGGATTTTTGGTTGACTTCATAAGCCAGGATTCAGACACGGCTAGGACATCCAGGTTGGCAGAGTGTGCTAAAGCATTGAATAAAACATGCATGAAACCAAGGCTTTTGCGGTTACAGAAGTCAACAAATGAGAGTGCCTGGGGAATGGGAGTGGAGCTAGGCGCAGCAGGGCCTGGATTAACCTCTACATCACCAGAGAAACAGAGGAAGAGTAGGATAAGTGTACGTCTAAAGGCTATAAGAACTGGTCCTCTAGTGCGTTCGGAAAACAGAGAGTAAAAGGAGCAGGTTTCTGGGCACGGAAGAATAGATTCAAGGCATAATGTACAGACAAGGCTAGGACGTGAATACAGTGGAGGTAAACCTAGACATTGAGTGACGATGAGAGAGGTTTTGTCTCTAGAGACACCATTTAAACCAGGTAAGGTCACCGCATGTGTGGGAGGTGGAACAAAAGGGCTAGCTAAGGTGTATTGAGCATGTCTGGAGGCTCTACAGTGAAATAAGACAATAATCACTAACTAAAACAGCAATGGACAAGGCATAATGACATAAGGGAGAGGCATGCGTAGCCGAGTGATCATAGAGTCCAGTGAGTAGCTAGGCGAGCTGGAGACACGGCGATTCAGACAGCTAGCGGGCCGGGGCTAGCAGAAGGGCCTTAGGGGTACGTCGCGATGGAAGCGTCTGTTGAAACCCCCTCGGATGGTTACATCATCAGACCAGTCGTGATGGATCGTCGGGACTCCATGTAGGCAGTAAAGTGGTCCAGGCCATTTGGCAAAATAGGTATTGGCTGATGGACCGCTTCAGCTAGCCGGGAGATGGGCCTAGCTCGGGGCTAACTAGTGCTTGCTTCGGGACAGAGACTTTAGCAAGGAGTAGCCACTCAGATAGCAGCTAGCTAGCTCCGATGATCAAGGTGAAAAGGTTCAGGCTTGCGATAGGAATCCGGAGATGTGGAGATATGATAGAGAAAAAGCAGTCCGATATGCTCTGGGTTGAATCACGCTGTGCAGACTGGCAGGAGTTGACCGGGCTGAGGCTAGCTGATGACCACTAGCAGTGGCTAACTGACAACTAGCTAGTAGCTAGGCTAGTTAGCTGGCTAGCTTCTGTTGGGGGTTCTGGTTCTAAAGTATAAAAATAGCAGATCCATACCATATTGGTTGAGGCGGGTTGCAGAAGAGTATTTTGAAATTGAGGTTAAAAATATAAAAAATATATACGAAGATAAAAAGATGTATACACGTGACACGACAAGACAAAGTCAAAGACGTCTGACTGCTACGCCATCTTGGATTGTTACGTAATGAATTAAATGTAGTTAATTGATTTGATACGACACCTGTGACTGATTTGTTGAACTCCTCAATGCTGTAGGATGAATCCAGGAACATTACCCAGTCTGTAATAGAAAAACAGTCTTGTAGTCTCGTGTCTGCTTCATCTGACCGCTTTTGTATTGGTACTTCCTGTTTGAGCTTGTTGTTTGTTAACAGGAAGCAGGAGAACAGAGTCATGGTCAGATTTGCAGAAGGGAGGACAAGGGAAAGCCTTATGCATTTCTGGGGGTAGAATATAAGTGGTCCAAAGTTTTAGAAGCCATAATAGCGCAGGAGATGTGTTGGTAGAAGTGAGGTAGAACGGTTTTAAGTCTCCCGGCATTAGTCTCGTTCACCAGAAATGCTGCTTCTGGGTGAGAGGTTTCTTGTTTGTTTATGGCCCCAATACAGATCGTTGACTGCCAAAGTGGTGGAGTGATGTATACAGCAGTGATGATTACGGATGAAAACTCTCTTGCTATTCTATATCAGGTGAGCAAAAGCTTGAGATTTGCTTCGCACTGGAAGTAGCGCACCAGTTGTTGTTTATAAAGAGACATAGCCCTCTCCTTTTGGACTTGCCAGAGGCTGCCTTCGTCCGATCGTGTCGCTGCATGGAGAAACCACTGAGTCCTACGCACATAGAATCATCCAGCCACGTCTCTGCAAGGCATATAATATTACAGATTTTCAAGTCTCTGATAGGAGACTCTGGAACGAAGCTCATCCATCTTTTTCTCAAGTGACTGGACATTTGCCAATAGAACAGAGGGAGGTGCTGGTCGATATTCTCTTAGTCTCAATCTCATCAGGATGCCGGCACGTCTCATGTGTCTACGCCTGCAGTGTTTTGGTAGTCCATGAAACAAAGGAATGGGGTCCGGTATGAACAAGGGAACAGCTGAGTTGGTGTTAAAGTCGGATTTGAAATTGAAATCAAGGTTAATAATAAATGTCGATCTGATGTCCAGAAGTATTTGGCGGTCATACAGTGGCAAGAAAAAGTATGTGAACCCTTTGGAATTACCTGGATTTCTGCATAAATTGGCCATAACATTTGATCTGATCTTCATCTATGTCACAACACTAGACAAACACAGTCTGCTTAAGCTAATAACACACAAACAATTATATGTTTTCATGTCTTTATTGAACACACTGTGTAAACATTCACAGTGTAGGGTGGAAAAAATATGTGAACCCTTCCATTTAATAACTGGTTGACCTCCATTGGCAGCAGTAAAGTTAACCAAACGTTTTCTGCAGTTGCGGATCAGACCTGCACAACGGTCAGGATAATTTTTTTACCATTTGTCTTTACAAAATTGTTTCAGTTCAGCAATATTCTTAGGATATCTGGTGTGAACCGCTCTCGAGGTCATGCCACAGCATTTTAAATCGGGTTGAGGTCAGGACTCTGACTGGGTCACTCCAGAAGGCGTATTTCCTTCCGTTGAAGCCAATCTTTGTTGATTGACCTCTGTGTTTTGGTTCGTTGTCCAATTGCGTCACCCGACTTCTGTTGAGCTTCAATTGGCGGACATACAGTGCCTTGCGAAAGTATTCGGCCCCCTTGAACTTTGCGACCTTTTGCCATATTTCAGGCTTCAAACATAAAGATATAAAACTGTATTTTTTTGTGAAGAATCAACAACAAGTGGGACTCAATCATGAAGTGGAACAACATTTATTGGATACTTCAAACTTTTTTAACATATCTAAAACTGAAAAATTGGGCGTGCAAAATGATTCAGCCCCCTTAAGTTAATACTTTGTAGCGCCACCTTTTGCTGCGATTACAGCTGTAAGTCACTTGGGGTATGTCTCTATCAGTTTTGCACATCGAGAGACTGATTTTTTTTCCCATTCCTCCTTGCAAAACAGCTCGAGCTCAGTGAGGTTGGATGGAGAGCATTTGTGAACAGCAGTTTTCAGTTCTTTCCACAGATTGGATTCAGGTCTGGACTTTGACTTGGCCATTCTAACACCTGGATATGTTTATTTTTGAACCATTCCATTGTAGATTTTGCTTTATGTTTTGGATCATTGTCTTGTTGGAAGACAAATCTCTGTCCCAGTCTCAGGTCTTTTGCAGACTCCATCAGGTTTTCTTCCAGAATGGTCCTGTATTTGGCTCCATCCATCTTCCCATCAATTTGAACCATCTTCCCTGTCCCTGCTGAAGAAAAGCAGGCCCAAACCATGATGCTGCCACCACCATGTTTGACAGTGGGGATGGTGTGTTCAGGGTGATGAGCTGTGTTGCTTTCACGTCAAACATAACGTTTTGCATTGTTGCCAAAAAGTAAAATTTTGGTTTCATCTGACCAGAGCACCTTCTTCCACATGTTTGGTGTGTCTCCCAGGTGGCTTGTGGCAAACTGTAAACTACACTTTTTATGGATATCTTTAAGAAATGGCTTTCTTCTTGCCACTCTTCCAAAAAGGCCAGATTTGTGCAATATACGACTGATTGTTGTCCTATGGACAGAGTCTCCCACCTCAGCTGTAGATCTCTGCAGTTCATCCAGAGTGATCATGGGCCTCTTGGCTGCATCTCTGATCAGTCTTCTCCTTGTATGAGCTGAAAGTTTAGAGGGACGGCCAGGTCTTGGTAGATTTGCAGTGGTCTGATACTCCTTCCATTTCAATATTATCGCTTGCACAGTGCTCCTTGGGATGTTTAAAGCTTGGGAAATCTTTTTGTATCCAAATCCGGCTTTAAACTTCTTCAAAACAGTATCTCGGACCTGCCTGGTGTGTTCCTTGTTCTTCATGATGCTCTCTTTTAACGGACCTCTGAGACTATCACAGTGCAGGTGCATTTATACGGAGACTTGATTACACACAGGTGGATTGTATTTATCATCATTAGTCATTTAGGTCAACAATGGATCATTCAGAGATCCTCACTGAACTTCTGGAGAGAGTTTGCTGCACTGAAAGTAAAGGGGCCGAATAATTTTGCACGCCCAATTTTTCAGTTTTTGATTTGTTAAAAAAGTTTGAAATATCCAATAAATCTCGTTCCACTTCATGATTGTGTCCCACTTGTTGTTGATTCTTCACAAAAAAATACAGTTTTATATCTTTATGTTTGAAGCCTGAAATGTGGCAAAAGGTCGCAAAGTTCAAGGGGGCCGAATACTTTCGCAAGGCACTGTATACAGTGCCTTGCAAAAGCATTCATCCCCCTTGGCATTTTTTCCTATTTTGTTAAATAGATTTTATTTTGGATTTTGTGTAATGGACATACACAAAATAGTCCAAATTGGTGAAGTGAAATGAAAAAAATTACTTGTTTAAAAAAATGTAACAAATAAAAAACAGAAAAGTGGCGTGTGCTTATGTATTCACCCCCTTTGCTATGAAGCCCCTAAATAAGATCTGGTGCAACCAATTACCTTCAGAAGTCACACAATTAGTTAAATAAAGTTCATCTGTGTGCAATCTAAGTGTCACATGATCTGTACATGATCTTAGTATATATACACAAATCAAATTGATTTATATAGCCTTTCTTACATCAGCTGATATTTCAAAGTGGTGTACTGAAACCCAGCCTAAAACCCCAAGCAATGCAGGTGTAGAAGCACCTACACCTGTTCTGAAAGGCCCCAGAATCTGCAACACCACGTAGCAAGGGGCACCATGAAGGAGCTCTCCAAACAGGAACAAAGTTGTGGAGAAGTACAGATCAGGGTTGGTTTATAAAAACAATATCAGAAACTTTGAACATCCCATGCAGCACCGTTAAATCCATTATTAAAAAATGTAAAGAATATGGCACCACAACAAACCTGCCAAGAGAGGGCCGCCATCAAAAACTCACTGACCAGACAAGGAGGGCATTAATCAGAGAGGCAACAAAGAGACCAATGATAACCCTGAAGGAGCCGCAAAGCTCCACAGCGGGGATTTGAGTATCTGTCCATAGAACCACTGTAAGCCGTACACCCCACAGAGCTGGGCTTTACGGAAGAGTGGCCAGAAAAAAAGTAATTGCTTCAAATCAAATCAAATTTTATTTGTCACATGCGCCGAATACAACAGGTGTAGACCTTAATGTTAAAGGCTTATTTATGAGCCCCTAACCGACAGTGCAGTTTAAAAAAATATGGATAAGAATAAGAGATAAAAGTAACAAGTAATTAAAGAGAAGCAGTAAAAAATAACAATATACACAGGGGGGTGCCGGTACAGAGTCAATGTTCGGGGACACCGGTTAGTTGAGGTAGTATGTACATGTAGGTAGAGTGACTATGCATAGATGACAACAGAGCGTGGCAGTGGTGTGGAGGGGTGAATAGTCTGGGTAACCATTTGACTAGATGTTCAGGAGTCTTATGGCTTTGGAGTAGAAGCTGTTTAGAAGCCTCTTGGACCTAGAATTGGTGCTCCGGTACCGCTTACCGTGTGGTAGCATAGAGAACAGTCTATGACTAGGGTGGCTGTAGTCTTTGAAAATGTTCAGGGCCTTCCTCTGACACCGCCTGGTATAGAGGTCTGGGCCATTCACTCTACCCTCTGTGTGCCATGCAGTCGGAGGACAAGCAGTTGCCATACCAGGCAGTGATGCAACCAGTGCTCTCGATGGTGCAGCTGTAGAATCTGTTGAGGATCTGAGGACCCATGCCAAATCTTTTCAGTCTCCTGGGGGGGAATACGTTTTGTCATACCCGCTTCACAACTGTCACGGTGTGTTTGGACCATGTTAGTTTGTTGGTGATGTGGACACCAAGGAGCTTGAAGCTCTCAACCTGCTCCACTGCAGCCCCGTCGATGAGAATGGGGCATGCTCGGTCCTCTTTTTCCTGTAGTCCACAATCATCTCCTTTGTCTTGATCAGAAAAAATAAGAAAATGAAAAAATAAGCAAACACATTTGGTGTTCGCCAAAAGGCATGTGGGAGACTCCCCAAACATATGGAAGATGGTTCTCTGGTCAGATGAGACTAAAATTGAGCTTTTTGGCCATCAAGAAAAACGCCATGTCTAGCGCAAACCCATAACCTTTCATCACCCCGAGAACAACATCCCCATAGTGAAGCATTGTCATGGCAGCATCATGCTGTGGGGATGTTTTTCAACGGCAGGGACTGGGAAACTGGTCAGAATTGAAGGAATGATGGATGGCGCTAAATACAGGGAAATTCTTGAGGGAAACCTGTTTCAGTCTTCCAGAGATTTGGGACGGAGGTTCACCTTCCAGCAGGACAATGACCCTAATCATACTAATAAAGCAAAACTCGAGTGGTTTAAGGGGACACATTAAATGTCTTGGAATGGCCTAGGTAAGCCCAGACCTCAATCCAGTGTAGAATCTGTGGTAGGACTTAAAGATTGCTGTACACCAGCAGGAACCCATCCAACTTGAAGGAGATGGAGCAATTTTGCCTTGAAGAATGGTCAAAAATTCCAGTGGCTATATGTGCCAAGCTTATAGAGACATACACCAAAAGACTTGCAGCTGTGTTTGCTGCAAAAGGTGGATCTACAAAGTATTGACTTTGGGGGGGTGAATAGTTATGGACGCTCAAGTTCAGTTTTTTTTCCTTATTTCTTGTTTGTTTCACAATAAAACATATTTAGCATCTTCAAAGTGGTAGGAATATTGTGTAAAACAAATGACACAAACCCCCCAAAAATCTATTTTAATTCCGGGTTATAAGGCTAGAAAATAGGAAAAATGC
Source organism: Oncorhynchus kisutch (assembly GCF_002021735.2). Taxonomy (NCBI): domain Eukaryota; kingdom Metazoa; phylum Chordata; class Actinopteri; order Salmoniformes; family Salmonidae; genus Oncorhynchus; species Oncorhynchus kisutch. The sequence continues at coordinate 31,061,921 of NC_034193.2, read as the reverse complement.
CAAGGTTGGGGGAGAAAACTTCCACTAGCCACTATAGCCTTTGATTCTCCTGCAAAATGTCTTGATAAACTTGGGAATATATTTTTCTGTTGATTATAGCACGCTTTCCAGACCCTGAGCAAGCAAAGCAGCCCCAAACTCTTCATCAGAGATGTTAGCATGTTCCAGAGATTTCTGTAAGTCTTTAGCTGACACTCTAGGATTCTTCTGAAACTCATTGAGCATTCTGCACTGTGGTCTTGCAGTCGTCTTTGCAGAACGGCCATTCCTAGGGAGAATAGCAACAGTGCTGAACTTTATAGACAATTTGTCCTACTGTGGACTGATGAACATCAAGGATTTTAGAGATACTTTTCTAACCCTTTCCAGCATTGTGCAAATCAACAATTCTTAGTCTTAGGTCTTCTAAGATCTCTTTTGTTCGAAGCATTGTTCACATTCTTGTGAATAGCAAACTCTAATTTTGTGAGTGTTTTTGTTTGGCAGGGCAGCTCTAACCAACACCTCCAATTTCTTCTCATTGATTGGACTCCAAGGTTAGCTGACTCCTGACTCAAATTAGCTTTTGGAGAAGTCATTAGCCTAGGGCTTCACATACTTTTTCCTATCTACACTGTGAATGTTTAAATTATGTTTTCAAAACAGACAAGAAAAACACAATTTGTGTGTTTTTCATTTAAGCACACTACGTTTGTCTATTGTTGTGACCAAGATGAAGATCAGATCAAATGTTATGACTAACTCATGCAGAAATACAGGTCCTTCCAAAGGGTTCACATACTTTTTCTTGCCACTGTATGTGATAATAGTATGAACTTTCTGTAAAAAATTGTTTTAGATAAACAAAACAAAAACTCACTTTCCCATCGGCCCATCTTTTAGTATCAGAATTGTTGCAGAAGTGCTAAACCTGCCCATCAGGGACACTAGGCAGGTTAAAACCTGTTAAGGTATAGGGGGCAGCATTTTCACTTTTGGATAAATAGCGTGCCCAATTTCAACTTCCTGCTACTCATGCCAGGAATATATGATATGCATATGATTAGTAGGTGTGGATAGAAAAAACTCTGAAGTTTCTAAAACTGTTTCAATCATGTCTGTGACTATAACAGAACTAATGTAGCAGGCAAAACCCCGAGGACTAACTGTTCAGATTATAATTTTTTTGCCTCTGACCGTTCCCTCTGTTGTCTTTGCCAAGGGATATTTGATAGGGTCCATTTTACAGTTCCTAAGACTTCCACTGGATGTCACCAGTCTTTGGAATTTGGTTGAGGTTAATCATTTGTGCAACGAAGAAGAAGCACATCCTTGAACAAGGTTACACTGTTGAGAGTTGCGTAAGACGAAAAAGGAGCATGGTTTGTTTACTTGCTGTATTGAATACAGATTGCCCAGTCTACAATTTGATCGATTATTAACGTTTAAAAATATCTAAAGTTGTATTACAAAAGTAGTATTTATGAAATATTTTGGCAAAGTTTATAGGCAACTTTTGAAATGTTTTGTAGTGACGTTGTGTTTTGGTAAGCTGTTTTTTTCTGGATCAAACGTGCTTTATAAATGGACATTTTGGGTATACAAGGACGGAATTAATCGAAAAAAAAGGACCAATTGTGATGTTTATGGGACATATTGGAGTATCAACAAAAGAAGCTCATCAAAGGTAATGCATATTTTATATTTTATTTCAGCGTTTTGTGTAGCACCTGCTACGCTAGCTCTTTTGTTTACTACTGGTGTCAGATGGGTGCATACTATCAGATAATAGCTTCTTATGCCTTCGCTGAAAAGCATTTTTTAAATCTGAGATGTTGGCTGGATTCACAACGAGTGTAGCTTTAATTGAGTATCTTACATGTGTGATTTAATGACATTTTGAATTGTATAACATTTTATTTGAATCTGGCGCTCTGCATTTCCCCAGGGAATTGGCCAGTTGAGACGCTAGCGTCTCCCTATCCTCAAGAGCAGTAGTATTTGAACCCAGGTCTGGTACTATGTGTAGGATGTGAGTGTACAGTATTTAGAATAGCATTGAGTGTTAAAGTATTTGTCTTTTTGTGCATGTGTATGTGTCCAGGGACGGATTGTTGCAGTGAAGGAGCTGGACTTTGAGATCAGCAATGGACACTACGCACTTATCGTCACAGCAACGGACCAGTGTCCTATCCATGCCCTCCGCCTGACTTCCAGCACCACGGTGATGACAATGACACACACACATACACACAACATGACAGTAACTCTTTTTACACTGCATGTTCATCATAACATGCATTTATAATTTAATTGTTTTATCAAGGTAATTTACTTATAAATCAGCCTATTTAAAGCCATTCGCTTTGCAACAGTTTTGGCTGATAGCCACGCTTCCCAGCTTGACTTGAGTTTGCCTTTGAAGACTCTGGGGTATTGGGTTTCATATCCACAGCTGGGAAGTCCTACCTGCACTTTCCTTCACTGGTTGGACTGTCCGTCAGTTCGGTTTTACTATATCTAGTTTAATTTAAAAACGTGAACATTATTTGTCGATGTGAAACAAAATCACATTGTGTTCATCACAGACAGACAACTTTTATAGGAGATGAAAGCTAAGATCGTAACGAATTCATAGAATGGCTAACCAACTCTGAGTTTCAGTAGGGGAGGGACACAAGAATGAATGAAAGTCGTGAACCATAAATAATGTACATTTGTGCTAACCATGTTATATGATAATTTATTACAGTAATAAGGCAGCTGAAATCTTTTAGGATGTAATTTGTAAAGTTGATTGTAAATGTATGTATATTATCATAAAAAATATTCAGGCCCTATTCACTCATTTTTCAGGAATAGGGTCTATCATATTATCATAAGATTGACTATTTTTCATACTATTTACTGGATCTTTTGATTTGAAAAAGCTAACCATCTGAGATTTCTAGCAGTATACAGCATTACTAGGTACTGTTCATGGCCCTCTCATGATAATTGTTTTATCCTGGCATTGGAATCATCCTATTATTCCTAACAGGTTAATGGAGTTTATACACACATCATATTGTACTTGCAATCTGTGGCATATGCAGCCGTTTTTGTTTAGTCAAATTAATGACCACAAAAATGTTTTCCAAAAAGTTAACTATCCCTTTAATCACACCATGAACATCAAATCAAATGTTATTTGTCACATGCGCCAAATACAACATTACAGTGAAATGCTTACAAGCCCTTAACTAACAATGCTTTAAGAAGTTTTAAGAAAAGAATTATGAATAGAAAATAAAAGTAACAAATAATTGAACAGCAGCAGTACAATAACAAGCAAGGCTGTATACAGGGGGTACCGGTACAAAGTCAATGTGCGGGGAATAATATGTACATGTAGGTAGAGATAAAGTGACTATGCATAGATTATAAACAGAGAGTAGCAGCAGCGTAAAAGAGGGGTCTGTGTAGCCCTTTGATTAGCTGTTCAGGAGTCTTATGGCTTGGGGGTAGAAGCTTGGGGGTAGAAGCCTTTTGGACCCAGACTTGGCGCTCCGGTACCACTTGCCGTGCAGTAGCAGAGAGAACAGTCTAAGACTAGGGTGGCTGGAGTCTTTGACTATTTGTAGGGCCTTCCTCTAACACAGCCTGGTATAGAGGTCCTGGATGGCAGGAAGCTTGGCCCCAGTGATGTACTGGGCCATTCTCACAACTATCTGTAGAGCCTTGCGTTCGGGGAGCGAGCAGTTGCCATACCAGGCAGTGATGCAACCAGTTGCTCTCGATATTGCAGCTGTAGAACCTTTTGAGGATCTGGTGACCCATGCCAAATGTTTTCAGTCTCCTGAGGGGGAATAGGCTTTGTCTTCACGGCATCCTAGTGTGTTTGGACCATGATAGTTTGTTGGTGATGTGGACACCAAGGAACTTGACACTCTCAACCTGTTCTACTTCAGCCCCGTCGATGAGAATGGGGGCGTGCTTGGTCCTCCTTTCCCTGTAGTCCACAATCATCTCCTTTGTTTTGATCACGTTGAGGGAGAAAATGTTGTCCTGGCACCACACGAAAAGGTCTATGACCTTCTCCCTATAGGCTGTCTCATCGTTGTTGCTGATCAGTATGACACTGTTGTGTCATAAGCAAACTTGATGGTAGTGTTGGAGTCGTGTGTGGCCATGTAGTCATGAGTGAACAGGGAGTACAGGAGGGAACTGAGCACGCATCCCTGAAGGGCCCACGTGTGAGGATCAGCATGGCAGATGTGTTATTCCCTACCCTTACCACCTGGGGGCGGCCCATCAAGAAGTCCAGGTTCCAGTTGTATAGGTAGGGTCCTTAGCTTCGCAAAGAGCTTTGAGGGCACTATGGTGTTGAAAGCTCAGCTGTAACTCAATGAATAGCCTTCTCACATAGGTGTTCTTTTTGTCAAGGTGGGGAAGGGCAGTGTTGACTGCAATAGAGTTTCATCACCTTTGGATCTATTAGGGCAGTATGCAAATTGGAGAGGGTCTAGTGTTTCTGGGATAATGGTGTTGATGTGAGCCATGATCAGCCTTTCAAAGCACTTCATGGCTACAGATGTGAGTGCTACAAGTCAGCAGTCATTTAGGCAGGTCACCTTAGTTTTCTTGGGCACAGGGATTATGTTGGTCTGCTTGAAACATGTTGGTGTTACAGACTCAGTCAGGGACTGGTTGAAAATGTCAGTGAAGACACTTGCCAGTTGGTTAGCGCATGCTCGCAGTACACATAGTGGTAATCTGTCTGACACTTCGGCCTTGTGAATGTTGACCTGTTTAAACTTCTTACTCACATTGGCTTACGGAGAGCGTGATCACACAGTCATCCGGAACAGCTGGTGCTCCCATGCATGTTTAAGTGTTACTTACCTCGAAGCGAGCATAGAAGTCATTTAGCTCATCTGGTAGGTTCGTGTCACTTGGCAGCTTGCGGCTGTGCTTCCCTTTATAGTCTGTAATGGTTTGCAATCCCATGCCACAACAACGTCATCGATGCACTTATTGATGAAGCCAGTGACTGATGTGGTGTACACCTCAATGCCATCGGAAGAATCCCGGAACATATTCCAGTCTGTGCTAGCAAAACAGTCCTGTAACTTAGCATCTGCTTCATCTGACCACTTTCTTATTTACCGAGTCACTGGTGTTTCCTGCTATAGTTTTTGCTTGTAAGCAGAAATCAGGAGGATATAATTCTGGTCAGATTTGCCAAATGGAGGATCGAAGGAGAGTTTTGTACGCGTCTCTGTGTGTGGATTAAAGGTGTTCTAGACTTTTTTTAACATGCTGGTAGAGATGGGTAGGTAGATTAGGTTTTTCTGCATTACAGTCCCTCTGGATGAGCGTTTTGCTGTTTGCTTATGTCCGTATACAGCTCATTGAGTGCGGTCTTACGTGCCAGCATCTGTCTGCGGCGGTATATAGACAGCTACTAAAAATACAGATGAAATCTCTCTTGGTATATAGTGTGGTCTATAGCTTATCATGAGATACTCTACCTCAGGCGAGCAAAACCTTGAGACTTCCTTAGATTTTGTGCACCGGCTGTTGTTTACAAATATACAGAGGGCGCGTTTCCATTCTGCCGAAAAAGCTTAAAACCCACCAGCTGTATGTTAAACATGGTGTCGTTCAGCCACGACTCGGTGAAACATAAGATATTACAGTTTTAATGTTCAGTTGGTATGATATACGTGCTGTCGTTTGTCTATTTTATTATCGATTGATTGTACGTTGGCTAATAGGACCGATGATAAAGGTAGATTACCTTCTCGGCGACTGATCCTTACAAGGCACCCAGACCGTCGTCCACGATATCTCCGTCTTTTCCTCCTGCGAATGACAGACATATAGACCAGGGGTTCCCAAACTTTCTCCCCCCTTCCAGCATTGGGGAACACCCCCCTCCCCTCCGCCCATGCCATGTCGATTTCTATGGGCTCAAGCATTGTTCATGACACAAACGGTTTACACCCCTCTTGCTGGTGAAGCGAAAATGTTACAGGTTCAAAGCATATTTCCTGCAATTCTACACATTTTATCATAGGGTGCAGAGAACATTTAGCAGTTTTAAACTAATTTTCATGGGCAAGTTGATCTGGGCATTTCTGACAAGTTATAAATAACTCTCTAAGGTATGACTGGCATGGCAAAAGGAAAACAATTTCAGCTATTTCTACTATCGCAATTTTAGAGCAAGTTGAAAGCCGACTGAGTCCCAATCCCCCCGAAATAATAACAAGAACACTATACAGTCGAAGTCGGAAGTTTCCATACACTTAGGTTGGAGTCATTAAAACTTGTTTTTCAACCACTACAATTGGACGTGTACCTGTGGATGTATTTCAAGGCCTACCTTCAAACTCAGTGCCTCTTTGCTTGACATCATGGGAAACTCAAAGGAAAGCAGCCAAGATCTCAGAAAAACCATTGGAGACCTCCACAAGTCTGGTTTATCCTTGGGAGCAATTTCTGAAGGTACCACGTTCATCTGTACAAACAATACTATGCAAGTATAAACACCATGGGACCATGCAGCCATCATACCTGTCACGGATTTCCTCCTCTTCGTCTGAAGAGGTGTATCAAGGATCGGACCAATACGCAGCGTGGTAAGTGTTCGTCATTTTAATGGAAAAACCAAACACTACAAAACAACAAAGTGACAACCGTGAAGCTAATGAACAATCGTGCTGACACAAACACTACACATAGACAATCACCCACAACCCACAATGACAAAACAGGCTACCTAAATATGGTTCCCAATCAGAGACAACAACTAACACCTGCCTCTGATTGAGAACCATATCAGGCTAAACACAGAAACAGACTAGACATACAACATAGAATGCCAAAACCTGAACCTAGGAAGCCTCCTAGGAACGGCGACCCTCGCCACCAACCTAGGACTGGCAACCCTACTAAAGGGCCCCACTGGACTGAGGGGCAGCAACGGACTGAGGGGCAGCTCCGGACTGAAGGGCAGCTCTGGACTGAAGGGCAGCTCCGGCCGACGGCTCTGGCGGCTCCTGGCTGGCCGACGGCTCTGGCGGCTCCTGGCTGGCCGACAGCTCTGGCGGCTCCTGGCTGGCCGACGGCTCTGGCGGCTCCTGGCTGGCCGACGGCTCTGGCGGCTCCTGGCTGACTGGCGGCTCCTGGCTGACTGGCCGCTCCTGGCTGATTGGCGGCTCTGGCGGCCCAGGACAGACTGGCGACTCTGGCGGCTCAGAACAGATGGGTGGCTCTGGACAGACGGGAGACTCTGGCGGCTCTGGACAGATGGGAGACTCTATCAGCTCAGGACAGACAGGCGGCTCTGACAGCTCAGGACAGACTGGCGGCTCTGATGGCGCTGGACAGGTGGGCGGCTCAGGCGGCGCTGGACAGACGGGAGCACCTGTAGGGAGGAGACAGAGAGACAGCCTGGGGAGACCTCCAGGAGGCTTGGTGTTAGGAGGAGCCACCTGAAGGACCGGGCTGTGGCGGAGCACTGGAGCTCTGGTGCGTAGCCTTGGCACCAATCCCCCAGGCTGGATAACTACTATAGCCCGGACCCTCCAGAGTGTAGGCACAGGTTGAACTGGGCTGTGGGTAAGCACTGGAGATCTAGTGCCTACTACTCCACTCCCACATTTGCCCGGCACGAGCGGAGACACAGCATGCAGAGCCGGCGCAGGATACCCTGGACCGAAATGGCGTACCGGCGACCAGACACGCTGAGCAGGCACCATACGCCCTGGCTGGATGCCCACACTCGCATGACACTTTCGGGGGGCTGCCCTATAACGCACCGGGCTATGGGCACATACTGGCGACACCATGCGCTTAACCGCATAACATGGTGCCTGACCAGTAACGCGCTGCTTTATATTAAGCACGAGAAGTGAGCTCAGGTCTGCTACCTGGCTTAGCCACACTCTCCGTGTGCCTCCCCCAAAAAATATTTTTGGGCCTGCCACTCGTACCTGTCACTCTGCCGTGCTGCCTCCTCATATCACCCCTGCTCAGCTTTCACTGCCTCCAGCTCTGCTTTAGGGCGTTGATATTCCCCAGCCTGTGCCCAGGGTCTTTCTCCGTTTAAAATCTCCTCCCATGTCCAGGAGTCCTGAAATTCGGTCCGCTGCTGCTGTCCGTTACCATGCCGCTTGGTACTTTTGTGGTGGGTGATTCTGTCACGATCGTCGTATGGAGTGGACCAAAGAGCAGCGTGGTTAGAATACATTCTTCTTTATTTAATGAAGAACACAAAGAACACTTAAACAAAAACACGAATAAGACGAACGTGATCGCTATATAAAATATTTGCTAACGTGCAACATAACATAGACAATCACCCACAACCCACAATGACAAAACAGGCTACCTAAATATGGTTCCCAATCAGAGACAATGACTAACACCTGCCTCTGATTGAGAACCATATCAGGCCAAACACAGAAACAGACAAACTAGACATACGACATAGAATGCCCACTCAGATCACACCCTGACCAAACAAAACCTATAAACATACAAAGCAAACTATGGTCAGGGCGTGACAATACCGCTCTGGAAGGACACCCGTTCTGTCTCCTAGAGAATAACGTATTTTCGTGTGAAAAGTGCAAATCAATCCCAGAACAACAGCAACAGACTTTGTGAAGATACTGGAGGAAACAGGTACAAAAGTATATATATCCACAGTAAAACGAGTCTTATATAAACGTAACCTGAAAGGCCGCTCAGCAAGGAAGAAGCCACTGCTCCAAAACCACCATAAAAAAGCCAGACTATGGTTTGCAACTGCACATAGGGACAAAGATCGTACGTTTTGGAGAAATGTCCTCTGGTCTGATGAAATAAAATAGAACTGTTTGGCCATAATGACCATCGTTATGTTTGGAGGAAAAAGTGGGAGGCTTGCAAGCCGAAGAACACCATCCCAACCGTGAAGCACGGGGTTGGCAGCATCATGTTGTGGGGGCGCTTTGCTGCAGGAGGTACTGGTGCACTTCACAAAATAGATGTTATCATGAGGGAGGGAAATCATTTGGGTATATTAAAGCAACATCTCAAGACATCAGTCATGAAGTTAAAGCTTGTTTGCAAATTGGTCTTCCAAATAGACAATGACCTCAATCTTACGTCCAAAGTGGTGTCAAAATGGCTTAAGGACAACAAAGTCAAGCTGTTGGAGTGGCCATCACAAAACCCTGACCTCAATCCTATAGAAAATGTGTGGGCAGAACTGAAAAATCATGTGTGAGCAAGGAGGCCTCCAAACCTGATTCAGTTACACCAGCTCGGTCAGGAGGAATGGGCCAAAATTCCCCCAGCTTATTGTAGGAAGCTTGTGGAAGGCTACCTGAAACGTTTGACCCAAGTCAAACAATTTAAAGGCTGTGCTACCAAATACTAATTGATTGTATGTAAACTTCTGACCCACTGGGAGTGTGATGAAATAAATAAAAGCTGAATTAAATCATTCTCTCTACTATTATTCTGATATTTCACAATCTTAAAATAAAGGGGCTATCCTAACAGACCTAATACATGGATTTTTTACTTGGATTAAATGTCAGGAATTGTGAAAAACTGAGTTTAAATGTATTTGGCTAAGGTGTATGTAATCTTCCGACTTCAACTGTATATGGACCCCCGATCTCCCCCTGCCGACCCCCACAGTTCAGGAACCACTGTTATAGACCATAAAGATCTCTATTCAGGTTGTTTCCACCGGTCTTTTCCAGGTGTTGGTGAATGTTCTGGATGTGAACGATGTGACCCCCACCTTCACCAAGCCCTATGAGGGGCCCTTTGAAATAACAGAGGGCCAGCTGGGGCCTCGAGTCTGGACCCTCAAGGCCATCGACCAGGATTCTGGGCTCAACGGCAAAGTGGAGTACAGCATCACTGCCGGAGACCCCCAGAGTGAGTAGGGTGTTTGTGTGTGTGTGTCTTTGTGGGGGAGGGGGTGGGGTATATATGCAGGTGAGCTACTATCCATGTGTGTGTGTGTGTGTGTGTGTGTGTGTGTGTGTGTGTGTGTGTGTGTGTGTGTGTGTGTGTGTGTGTGTGTGTGTGTGTGTGTGTGTGTGTGTGTGTGTGTGTGTGTGTGTGTGTGTGTGTGTGTGTGTGTGCAGGATAAGGCTAGTAACAAACTAATCATGCTTCCCCTCTCTTGCTCTCTCTTTCTCTGTTAGATGAGTTTGTGGTATCTCCAGTGGAGGGAGAGCTGCGTGTGAGGAGAGATGTGGAGCTGGACAGAGAGACCACACCCTTCTACAACATCACTGTCATGGCCAAAGACCTGGGCAAACCACCACGCATCAGCATGGTATGTTCATACACATGTTCACAGAAACACAAACACGTACAGACATGCACTGATCCTGTGGTGCTTCCTGCTGACATGCTCAGATACTTATATGAACACAACACATGTGTGCGTCCACACACAAACACACACACACACACACACACTAAGACCAAGTGTGACACTATCCTGTGTCCTCTCCATCTCCCAGGTGGTGGTGGGTGTCCAGGTGCTGGACATCAATGACAACGACCCCATGCTGTTGAACCTGCCCCACAACACCAGTGTGAGAGAGGGGGCGTCCATCCACACCTCGGTGACCACGGTCCAAGCACGGGACATGGACAGTGGACGCAATGCCCTGCTCACCTACAACATCACTGCCGGAAACCACGATGGAGCTTTCTACATCAATGACACTGTGAGAGAGAGAGACAGAGAGCGAGAGAGAGAGAGGGCCAGGAAGGGAGGGGGAGGAATGGAGGGAGTAAAAGGGGCAGAAAGGATAGAGAAGTGAGAAGAAGGGCTTGTTCTGAAAATGTAGACAAAATAAATTGATAAAAAGTCAGGAGCTAGGTATCCATCCAATTGGTGACAGATGTTCATGCAAATATTCAAAAATCCCCAAGAAAATAAGAAAATATGCTAATTGTCCCTCCAGTGGTTTCCACCAAGTGGAAATGTTGCGGATGAAAATCAGTGTGTGATAACATAGTGCACACAAAATGTAATTTTTCACTTATTTTTTCATGTACCAAATAAAAATTGAGAGTTTGGTGTGTTTCCATCACATTTTGGGGCGGCAGGTAGCCTAGTGGTTAGAGCGTTGGGCCAGTAACCGAAAGGTTGCTAGATCGAAACCCTGAGCTGACAAGGTAAAAGTCTGTCCTCAGGCCCTGAACAAGGCAGATAACCCACTGTTCCTAGGACGTCATTGTAAATAATTGTTTTTAACTGATTTGCCAAGTTAAATAAAGGATAAAAAAATAACAATAGTTTTTTCACAAAAACTGTTGAATTAAATAACAAATGTGCCTACTCTGGTCTTGGCATGTGCGCTCTAGCCAACAGCTCGCAGATAAGGTGCGGGTAGGCTGTGTGGGTTGACTAGTCTACATGATTAGATTATTATGGATGAGAGCGAGAATTTTACAGACACAAAAAGATGCCACCATGTAGAACAAACAAAAGATCTGTCGCTATTTATTAAATTGTACCAAACTTCCTTTTTCCATCTCTGCTGTCGTGATTATTTTAAATATATACGGCATGACTTAAAAACTCACGTAAAAACTGTGGATGGAAATGTGGTTATAGAGAGACATTGAAAAGAGAAGGATATGGTATAATTGATGAGTCAGGTATATCCTCCATCTTGTGCGCAATCACTCCCCCATGATCTCTCTATCCCCCTCTCAGACAGGGATGGTGCAGGTGAACAGGCCTCTGGACAGAGAAAGGGTGGGGGAGTACAGACTGACCATCACTGTTAAAGACAACCCTGAGAATCCCCGCATCGCTCGCCGGGTACTGCTCCACACACACAAGCACACACACACACTCTCACACTCACTCACTCTCAAATAAGTCAGGACTGATACTGGACCACTCAGGAACCACTCAACACCTCTTGGAAAGCCATTCTGGTGTGTTTTTGGCATTAACATTAACGTCCTGCTGAATAATAAAGGTTGAGGTTGAGGTTCTCAGAAGACTGAGGTGGGTTTTCCTCCAACTTTTTACCTGGGCTTTGCTCTTTTAATTTTTAGTTTGATCCTGACAAACTTCCCAGGCCCTGTCGTTGACAAGCATACCCCTAACATGATGCTGCTGCCACAATACTTAAATTCAGACAGTTTCACTCATGGCTGTATTGTATTGGATTTGACCCAAACCTGTCGTTTTTAATTTAGGTCAAAAAGTGTGTTTCTTTGCCGTGTTGTCTTGCAGTGTCACTAAACGGCCTTGCTGCAAACAATGGATGACTTGGAGTGGATATTTAACACAGGCTTCCTTCTTTACACTTTATCATACAGGCCAGTAATGTGGAGTGAATGCAATGTTGTTGATCCTCTGTATTTTCCAGTATTGTGATATGGATTTTTGTCCATATTGCCCAGCTCTACATAGATGGCATTATTCAATGGCACACATGTGCCTTTCAAATATTGCATGGAATGACAGCTATTTGCTTTTTAATTGAGAACATTTCTCACCTTGTTCCCTGCCCCTCCGTCCTATCCTACCCCATTCACCCCTCCCTCCCCAATCTATCACTCTCTCCCTCCATCCATCCCTTTCTCTAGGACTCAGACATGCTGGTGATCACAGTTCTGGATGATAATGACAACAGGCCCATATTCACACAGACCAGCTACCGGGCTGAGATCACTGAGAACTCCCCCTCAGGTACCAACCTCACTGGTGTGTTTTTCTGACTTTCTCTCTGTATTTGTCACTCGGTGCGTTTGGTTGGCTGGCAGGGGGAACTGTCTGGCTAGCTTGCTGGAGGACTACAGGGCTGGCTGAGATTTTGTGTCACTGATCTATACACATTACCCCATAACGTCAAAGTGGAATTGTGTTTTTAGATTTTTTTTACAGGAGAGACTTCATCATGAGTCTAGCATACGGGGTACGGGGTACGTGAGAGACATACAAGGGTCAAGGCAGCAGCAAAGATTCCACATGAGCCTTTGCCCGAGTCAAATTGTGCACAGCTCCCGAAGAGGAGACTGTTCCAGGTGTCCAGGTGCATAAAGAACAACCCAAGACACCTATGTCACCTACAAGCAATGTTTTTGTGGGATGTGTGTCAAGCAAAGGAAAGTGGCAAAGATGTGTCAACTGCTAGGACAAGGGCTAACCGATAAATGAAATCCAACGGATGACATTGCTTGAAAACGCAGACCGTGTAAGCATGAGCAGACAGTAATTGACTATTTTTGACTGTTGTAATATCGACGCATGTAATGCCATTATTGCTTTGGGCTGACTTTCACTATTGATCAAGCACTCTTGACGCATAAAATGATTTTAGGTTACTGTTTCCCTCATTTCATTGTGTTTACTGACTGTATGTCTTCATGGTTGGGGGGAAAAAAACATATATAGTACCAGTCACTCCTGGACACTCCTACTCATTCAAGGGTTTTTCTTTATTTTTTACTATTTCCTACATTGCGGAATAATGGTGAAGACATCAAAACTACTAAATAATATATATGAAATCAAGTCGGTCTCCTGAGTGGCACAGCTGTCTAAGGGACTGCATCTCAGTGCTAGATGTGTCACTACAGACCATGGTTCGATTCCAGGCTATATCACAACTGGCCGTGGTAGGGAGTCCCATGAGGTAGGCTGTCATTGTTAAATAAGAATTTGTTGCCGAGTTAAAGAAAGGTTCCGTTTTTAAAAATGTAGTAACCAGAAAAGTGGAAAAATACCATGCTATTGTTTGAGGAGAGAGCACAACAACAACAAAAACGTTTATCACAGCAACTGGTTTGATACATTCACCTCTGAAGTTAAATAATTTACTTACATTGAGTAATCTTGATCTGATTTTTCATCCTGAGGGTCCCAGAGATAAAATGTAGCATAGTTTTGTTCAATTACAAAACTATGTGATCATAGTTCGTCTATTTATTTTCCATTGATTGTACATTGGCTAATAGGACCGATGGTAAAGGGAGATTACCTGCTCACTGCAGAAGCCTTACAAGGCTCCCAGACCTTCGTCGCCCATTTGTCCGTCTCTTCCTCCTACGAATGACGGGGATGAGGGCCTTTTTGGGTGTCTGAAGTAAATCCTTCCCGTCGGACTCGTTAACCTCTAGTGACACCCCATCCCGTGAACGGGACCGTTGTCATCATCTGACACTAATTAGCATAACGCAACGGACATAAATATTACTAGAAAATATTCCTATTCATGAAAATCACAAGTGAAATATATTGAGAGACAGCTTAGCCTTTTGTCAATCACCCTGTCATCTCAGATTTTCTAAATATGCTTTACAGCCAAAGCTAGACAAGCATTTATGTAAGTTTATTGATAGCCTAGCATAGCATTTTGTGCAGCTAGCAGCAGGTAACTTGGTCACAGAAATCAGAAAAGCAATCCAATTAAATTGTTTACCTTTGATGAGCTTCGGATGTTTTCACTCACGAGACTCCCAGTTAGAGAGCAAATGTTCCTTTTTTCCAAAAATATTATTTTTGTAGGCTCCGTTTGTTCTTCACGTTTGGCTGAGAAATTGCCCGGAAATTGCAGTCACGAAAACGTCAAAAAATATTCCAAATTAGCTCCATAATATCGACAGAAACATAGCAAATGTTGTTTATAATCAATCCTCAAAGTGTTTTTCAAATATCTATTCGATAATATATCCATCGGGACAATTGGTTTTTCAGTAGGACCGATTGGAGTAATGGCTACCTCTGTATTTTACGAGAGAATCTCTCTGGGAGCATCAGGTGACCTCTTGCACAATGTAGCCGCCTACGGCTATTCTTCAACATAAATGCGTAAAACTATGTCACAATGCTGTAGACACCTTCGGGAATACGGAGAAAGAGTAATCTGGTTGTTAGCCCATTCACTGCTCAATAGGGACGCATTGGAACGCAGCGCTTTCAAAACATGAGGCACTTCCGGATTGGATTTTTCTCAGGCTTTCGCCTGCAACATCAGTTCTGTTATACTCACAGACAATATTTCTACAGTTTTGGAAACTTTAGAATGTTCTATCCTAAGCTGTCAAATATATGCATATTCTAGCATCTTGTCCTGACAAAATATCCTGTTTACTACAGAAACGTTTTTTTTCCAAAAATGAAAATACTGCCTCCTAGTCACAAAACGTTAAAGAAAAAGTATTTCTCCAGTACGGGGTGAGTAATCAAATCAAATCAAATGTATTTATATAGCCCTTCGTACATCAGCTGATATCTCAAAGTGCTGTACAGAAACCCAGCCTAAAACCCCAAACAGCAAGCAATGCAGGTGTAGAAGCACGGTGGCTAGGAAAAACTCCCTAGAAAGGCCAAAACCTAGGAAGAAACCTAAGAGAGGAACCAGGCTATGTGGGGTGGCCAGTCCTCTTCTGGCTGTGCTGGGTGGAGATTATAACAGAACATGGCCAAGATGTTCAAATGTTCATAAATGACCAGCATGGTCGTATAATAATAAGGCAGAACAGTTGAAACTGGAGCAGCAGCACGGCCAGGTGGACTGGGGACAGCAAGGAGTCATCATGTCAGGTAATCCTGGGGCATGGTCCTAGGGCTCAGGTCCTCTGAGAGAGAGAAAGAAAGAGAGAAGGAGAGAATTAGAGAATGCACACTTAGATTCACAAAGTGTGTAATCAATGTCCTGATATCTAGAAGCTCTTATCGGTCATAAGACATGGTGGCAGAAACATTATGTACTAAATAAGTTATAAATAACGCAAAATAACACACACAATAGTACAATTGGTTAGTGGATTGTAAAACAGCAGCCATCTCCTCTGGCGCCATTCTATAAGCTTCCTTCTATTCACTGTCATTTTCGCTGAGCAGCTCAAGCCCCTGGTTCACCTGGAGAAGATTGACCCGAAGAGACACATGTAAGAAGGCGCCAATAGAAGCTCATTCCTGATGAGCTTCTATTGGCTGTCAATGTTGTTGATCCATCCTCAGTTTTCTCGTATCACAGCCATTAATAAATAAAAAGATCGTAGACAGAGTATTGTATGTGGAACGTTGACAAAAAATGACAATTAAATCAATTTGAATCCCACTTTGTAACATAACAAAATGTGTCCAAAGTCAAGGGGTGTGAATACTTTCTGAAGGTACTGGATGTCTGTCTGGATGTCTGTCTGTCTCCCTGTCGCTCTGGCTGGCTGGCTAACTGGCTCTGTCTCTCTCTCTGTCTCTCTTACTGTTTCAATTGACAATGTTTAATTCCTCTGCTACCTCTATCCCTTGCGTGGACCTCAATACCTCTTACGCTTTTCTTGTCTTTATATCTGCTTTCGTCTATGCTTCGATGACTCATGCTTCTCTCTCTTCCCACTCTCTTCCAATCTCGATCTTTTCCTCTTTCATTCATCAACCCTTCTTGCCCTTCCCTCCTCAACTCTTGTATTTAACTTTCCTCTCCCAATCTGCCATCCTACACATCACCCTTTCTCCCCCTATCCATTCCTCCATCCTCTCTCAGGCAGTGCTGTGTCAGTGTTGAATGGACCAGTGTTGGCTGAGGACAAAGACATTGGGCCCAACGCTGTGGTCAGGTACCGTCTGCTGGGAACAAGACTGGACCTCTTCACTGTGGACTCTGATACAGGTCTGACACGCACGCACACACATACTCACATAATGGTCACTTAATCAAACACCAATAATACATGCACACTCAAACACATACACACACTCTCACTCACAACCCCACACACATATCATTAATCATAATTTTCAAGTCAAATCACATTTTATTTGTCACATTCTTCGTAGACAACAGGTGCAGACTAACAGTGACATGCTTACTTCATCACCAATTATCCTACTGCCTGTACCTCTCCCCTGTTCCCCCCTGCAGGTGTAGTTCGTGTGCGACAGAAGGCTCTGTTGGACCGTGAGGCGTTTGTGGAGCCGCGGGTGGAGCTGCTCCTGGTGGGGGAGGATGTGGGAGGACTCAACAGCAGCGTGCCCCTCACTGTGACAATCATGGACCAGAATGACAACCCTCCTGTCTTTAACCCCCCCAGCCTCACTGTGCACCTCCCTGAGAACAGCCCCACTGGTGAGTGTGTTGATGGGTGGGTGGGTGGATTGGTGGTGGTGTGTGTGGGTTGGTTCTTCAATCCTTATGGGGACCTAAAGTCCTCCAAAGTCCCAACAAAGATAGTAAAAGAAGGAAATCACACACAGAACAAGCAGTATGGCTAGTGGCATTGTCATGCTGAGGATCATGTCAGGATGAGCCTGCAGGAAGGGTACCACATGAGGGAGGAGGATGTCTTCCCTGTAACGCACAGCAATGAGATTGCCTGCAATGACAACAAGCTCAGTCCGATGATGCTGTGACACACCGTCCCAGACCATGACGGATCAACCACCTCCAAATCGATCCCGCTCTAGAGTACAGGCCTCATTCCTTCGACAACAAATGTGAATCCGACCATCACCCCTGGTGAGACAAAACAATGACTCGTCAGTGAATAGCTCTTTTTGCCAGTCCTGTTTGGTCCAGTGACGGTGGGTTTGTACCCATAGGCGACGTTGTTTCCGGTGATGTATGGTGTGGACCTGCCTTACAACAGGCCTACAAGCCCTCAGTCCAGCCTCTCTCAGCCTATTGCGGACAGTCTGAGAACTGATGGAGGGATTGTGCGTTGCTGGTGTAACTCGGAAAGTTGTTGTTGCCATCCTGTACCTGTCCCACAGGTGTGATGTTCAGATGTACTGATCCTGTACAGGTGTTGTTACACATGGTCTGCCACTGCGAGGAACATCGGCTGTCCGTCCTGTCTCCCTGTAGCACTGTCTTAGGAATCTCACTGTACGGACATTGCAATTTATTGCCCTGGCCACATCTGCAGTCCTCATGCTTCCTTGCAGCATGCTCACACAGATGACCAGGGACCCTGGGCATCCTTCTTTTGGTGTTTTTCAGAGTCAGTAGAAAGGCCTCTCTAGTGTCCTAAGTTTTCATAACTGTGACTTGAATTGCCTACCGTCTGTAAGCTGTTTATGTCTTAAAGACCATTCCACAGGTGCATGTACATGAATTGTTTATGGTTCATTGAACAAACATGGGAAACAGTGTTTAAACCCGTTACAATGAAGATCTGTGTAGTTATTTGGATTTTTATGAATTATCTTTGAAAGACAGGGTCCTGAAAAAGGGCTGAGTTTTTTGTTGTTGCTGAGTTTAAAAATTACACTAATCATCCCAAGTCACAGATACATAGAGCTACCGGGATTTTCCATGCACTGGCAGAACAGAGACGCTACCTTGGGTAAGATGAGGGTTGGTGGTGTGTGTCTTTTTGTCAATAACAGCTGGTGTACTATGTCTAATATTAAAGAAGTCTCAAGGTATTGCTTATGAGAACCTTATGATAAGGTGTAGACCACTCTATCTACCAAGACAGTTCTCATCTGTATTATTAGTATCCTTCTATTTACCACCACAAAACAAAGCTGGCACTAAGACCGCTCTCAACCAATTCTATAAGGCCATAAGCAAATAGGAAAATGCTCACCCAGAAGTGGTGCTCCTAGGGGCCGGGGATTTTAATGCAGGCAAACTTACATCCGTTTGACCAAATTTTTACCAGCATGTCACATATGCAACCAGGGGAAAAAAATCCTAGACCACCTTTACTCCACACACAGAGATGCATACAAAGCTCTCCTTCGCCCTCCATTTGGCAAATCTGACCAAAATTCTATCCTCCTGATTCCTGCATACAAGCAAAAACTGAAGCAGGAAGTAGCAGTGACTCTCTCAATACGGAAGTGGTCAGATGAAGCGGATGCTACACTACAGGACAGTTTTGCTAGCACAGACTGGAATACAGTTGGAAGTCGGAAGTTTACATACATTTAAACTCAGTTTTTCACAATTTCTGACATTTAATTTGAGTAGAAATTCCCTGATTTAGGTCAGTTAGGATCACCACTTTATTTTAAGAATGTGAAATGTCAGAATAATAACTTCTGACTCACATTCCCAGTGAGTCAGAAGTTTACATATGACACAGTTACAGATGACACAATCTCAATCGCACTCCACACTGCCCTTTCTCACCTGGAAAAAATGAACATTTCCATGTTGTCTGTAGCTTGTGAGGTGTGGAAACACTTTGTTGCTTTTATGAATTTTGTCTTGTTGCTTTTTGTTCTATGTTGCTCTGTCTGTATGCTACATCTTGCTTGTCCTATGTTGCTCTGTCTGCATGCTATGTCGTGCATGTCCTATGTTGCTCTGCGTGTGCTCACTGCTCAATGATTGTCTATATTGTAATTGTTTTTAATAACCTGCCCAGGGAATGCAGTTGAAAATTAGCCGGCTGGCTAAAACCGGCACTTTTACTGAAACGTTGATTAATGTGCACTGTCCCTGTAAAAATAAAATAAACTCAAACACAAACGCCTATGTCAGAATGCTGTTCATTGACTACAGCTCAGCGTTCAACACCATAGTGTCCACGAAGCTCATCACTAATCTAAGGACTCTTGGACTAAACACCTCCCTCTGCAACTGGATCCTGGACTTTCTGACGGGCCACCCCCAGGTGGTAAGAGTAGGCAACAACACATCTGCCATGCTGATTCTCAGTCCCCTCCTGTATTTCCTGTTCACCCACGACTGTGTGGCCAAACACGACGCCAACACCATCATTAAGTTTGCTGTTGACACAACAGTGGTAGGCCTGATCACCGACAATGATGAGATGTCCTATAGGGAGGAGGTCAGAGAACTGGCAGTGTGGTGCCAGGACAACAACCTCTTCTTCAATGTGATCAAGACAAAGGCGCTTGACCGTGGACTACAGGAAAAGGCAGGCCGAACAGGCCCCCATTAACTTCGACAGGGCTGTAGTGGAGCGGGTCGAGAGTTTCACGTTCCTTGGTGTCCACATCACCAACAAACTCTCATGGTCCAAACATACCAAGACAGTCGTGAAGAGGGCACGACAAAAACCTTTTCCCTCTCAGGAGCCTGAAAAGATTTGGCATGGGTCCCCAGACCCTCAAAAGGTTCTACAGCTGCACCATTGAGAGCATTGTGACCGGTTGCATCACCGCCTGGAACTGCAAATGCTCGGCATCTGATCGTAAGGTGCTACAGAGGGTAATGCGAATGGCACAGTACATTCCTGGTGCCAGCGTCCTATATAGTAGGCTGTGTCAGAGGAAAGCCCATAAAATTGTCAGAGACTCCAGTCACCCAAATTATAGACTGTTTTCTCTGCTACCGCACGGCAAGCGGTACCGGAGCACCAAGTCTAGGACCAAAAGGCTCCTCAAACAGCTTTTACCCTCAAGTCATAAGACTGCTGAACAATTCATAATGTCGCCACCGGTTAATTTACATTGACCCCCTCCCTTTTGTACACTGCTGCTACTCGCTGTCTAGTCACTTCACCCCCACCTACATGTACAGATTACCTCAACTAGCCTGTACCCCCGTACACTGACTCTGTAGCGGTGCCCCATGTAATAGCCTTGTTATGTTATTCTTATTATGTTACTTTTTATTATTACTTTTTACTTTAGTCTGCTTGGTAAATATTTTCTTCTTCTTGAACAGCACTGTTGGTTAAAAGCTTGTACGTAAGCATTTCACTGTAAAGTTTACATTTGTGTATTCGGCGCATGTGACAAATAAAGTTTGATTTGATACATCCACAAATACATTCATTGCCACATTGATTTTTTGACTTTTTAATGAATGATATATACCCATTGATTCTTGAGAATATAACTTAGAAATGCCTCAGGCTTAGTTCAACTGTCGTACTCCATCAGAACGCAAAATATAAGCTTGCTTAATTCAATTTTTTTGTAAACAATGTAATTGTAAATAAATACTGTATAGCCTCAAACTATACTTTCTATATCATGGATGGTAAATCCTTGCATCCATAGCTCTGTCTATTTGAGAGTGGTTACATTTCTCCAGTCCCAACTGTGTATTGAAACAGTGGCGGGGTGCCGCTTTGTTATTTTTTGAGCTGCAGATTTCCCTTTTAAGCCTAGTCCTACACAAAAAAAATCGATTTAAATGGAGATTCTCCACTGAACATTATTTTTAGTTCAGGACTAGGCTTAATCTATGTCTGGAAAACATACCCTTTGTGTTCAATCCTAACCTCTGTGTCCTCTATTCTTTCGTTTCTCTCTGTTCTAGGTGTGGTGGTGACCCAGCTGTCTGCCAGTGACGCTGATTCAGGCTCTAATGCCTGGCTGCTTTACCGGCTGGAGAGCGGTGCCCAGGACCGCTTCGTAGTTGACTCCCTCTCTGGTGCCGTCCTGGTGGGAAACTCCACCCTTGACCGCGAGGAGCGTGGCTCCTACCGCCTGGTTGTCGTGGCTACTGACCGTGGCACACCCTCATTGTCGGGCACGGCCACCCTGTCGGTCATCCTGGATGATGTCAACGACTCACGCCCACGTTTCCTGGAACCCGTGACAACTATTAACATAAACGAGTCTACACCACCGGGCGTGGTGGTGGCAACGCTCGCCGCGAAGGACCCTGACCTACGACCCCGGCTCGAATATTACATAATCTCTGTGGAGGCGAAGGATGATGGAAATAACCCTGTTGTTGGGCTGCAAGAGTCATTCGGCATCGATTTCCACACGGGTTAGTAGTCAACAGACACTGTCGATCATGTTTAGTATTGTATCTTTACTGAGTTGCCTGTCAGATTGTGTGGATGTTTTGTAAATATGTGTATATGTGGCTCCTGAACAATGTCGCAAACGGAGCAGCTGCACTTTCAAAATAGTATGTTTTTGCACCCCCACTTTTTTTCCCCAGAAAAGTATCGTGATCTATTGGGTAATTTGTCATTTTCAATGATAAGTCATGTTTTGAGCTAGTCTGTATTGAAATAGATCATTCAATTTTATATAATTTTATATAATTAACAGATTGTAGTTGAGCTTACACACAAAAAACGAACTAATTGGAATTCGTGGCAAAGAGGTCTAAGGCACTGTATCTGAGTGCTAGTGGAGTCACTACAGACCCTGGTTTGATTGCAGGCTGTATCACAACCAGCCGTGATTGGGAGTCCCATAGGGCGGCGCACAATTGGCCCAGTGTCATCTGGGTAAGCCGTAATTGTAAATAAGAATTTGTTGTTAACTGACATGTCCTGCGCGCACAAGCTCCCGTTAGGCCTACAGAAATACATCTAACGGATGGGATAAAAAGTTATGTTCGATGCCAATTGATGACAGTTTTATCACAAATTCAAAATGGCTAGTTGATTGAATTAGGGAATTATGTGTTCAAGCAATGAGCTGCAGTTTTGGAATAATTGCATCTGGTCGATTTTCTTGCGAACACCTGGTGCCATTTAGAATTGGTTAGCCTAGTGCTATGCTATAACCCCCCTAAACATAGATAGGTTCCACATTAAGCATATGCAAAAACATTTGTTTGATAAAGATAAAGAGCATATTTTCAACAGAATCATTAAGCCTCCTCACCAAACAGATGTTGTGGCCGTAATTCATCACCATACAGTGTTCAATATGGAAATGTCCATTTAGAACATTCCAAAGAACAGGCAGAATAAACTATATCGAATGACTGTATATCGAAAAGAAGACAGATATTAGTTTGTAACCCTGAAATATTTTCTTTAAACTCACAAAATTGAGCCGCGTTTCAAATGATCAGTCTTTGAGAATTACTGTTCCAGACTGCAAACTTTTTTCATTTGGAAAAATATTATGTTCTATTTTATTATGTTTTATACTATAAAATAGGTGTGTCTTGACTGTGATAAGGGTTTGGGCAATAAGAGCGTCTTGCTTGCTAAATTACCAAAACAAGTGTATGCCATTGTACAGCCATAGGCTTCCACAAGCAAGCAACACTGCTAAGGTTACTGACTTTTTGAAGATTGTAATTCCAGCAATTCATGCTGAAGTGAGATTTTCCCCGTCAATGAAATTTGGCACACCGGTTGAGAACTCAATACCCTAAATGGTCAGCAGATGGCTCCGTGTTCCACTAATTAGATGACAGATGATAACAACAGAGAGTAGCAGCGGTGTAAAAGAGGAGGGAACAATGCAAATATTCTGGGTAGCCATTTGATTAGAGGTTCAGGAGTCTTATGGTTAGAAGCTGTTTAGAAGCATCTTGGACCTAGACTTGGCACTCCAGTACCGCTTGCCATGCGGTAGCAGAGAGAACAGTCTATGACTAGGATGGCTGGAGTCTTTGAACATTTTTAGAGCCTTCCTCTGACATCGCCTGGTACAGAAATCCTGGATGGCAGGAAGCTTGGCCCCAGTGATGTACTGAGCTGTACACACTACCCTCTGTAGTGCCTTGCCGTCGGAGGCTGAGCAGTTGCCATACCAGGCAGTAATGCAACCAGTCAAGATGCTCTCGATGGTACAGCTGTAGAACCTTTTGAGGATCCATGCCAAATCTTTTCTCCTCCTGAGGGGGAATAGGTTTTGTTGTGCCCTCTTCACGACAGAACAGGTTATATGGGATTGATTATCATTTGTTTGTAAACTATTAGAAATGTAGCTTAAAACCTCTTGGGATAGGGGGCAGCATTTACGCTTTTGGATAAATAGCGTGCCCAATTTCAACTTCCTGCTACTCATGCCAAGAATATAATATATGCATATTATTAGTAGATTTGGATATAAAACACTCTGAAGTTTCTAAAACTGTTTCAATCATGTCTGTGAGTATAACAGAACTTATGTAGCAGGCAAAACCCAGAGGACTAACCATTCAGAATTATTTATTTTTGAGGTCACTCTCGGTTCAATGGGCTCTCATGGGGAAACGATATTTCTTAGGAACTTGTTTGCAGTTCCTACCGCTTCCACTGGATGTCACCAGTCTTCGGAATTTGGTTGAGGTTATTCCTTTGTGCAATGAAGAAGTACGGCCATCTTGGAAAAGGGTAATGCTGTTGAGAGTTGGGCAAGACTTGAAAAGTAGCGTTAGTTTCCTCTCGTCCTCTATTGAAAACAGATAGACCCGTCTTCAATTTGATCGATTATTAATGTTTAATAATACCTTAAGTTGTATTACAAAAGTATTTTGAAATGTTTTGGCAAAGTTTACAGGTAACTTTTGAGATATTTTTGTGCAAATTGGAAGCTGTTATTTTCTGGATCAAACGCGCCACATAAATGGACATTTTGGATATATATGGATGGAATTAATCGAACAAAAGGACCATTTGTGATGTTTATGGGACATATTGGCGTGCCAACAAAAGAAGCTCGTCAAAGGTAAGGCATGATTTATATTTTATTTCTGCGTTTTGTGTAGCGCCTGCAGGGTTGAAATATGCTACACTCTTTGTTTACTGTTGTGCTATCATCAGATAGTAGCATCTTGTGCTTTTGCCGAAAAGCCTTTTATATTTATTTGAATTTGCCGCTCTGCATTTTCCCTGGCTTGTGGCCAAGTGAGATGAGACTGTCCCCCTATCCTAGAGAGGTTAATTAAATTGATTAATATTATTGTGTTTCTCTTCCAAGAAAAACTAGAATGCATTTTACAGTAGCCTATGTAGGCCTCAGGGTTTCCATTCGGAAAATGTGGCATTGTATAACGTGACCGGTATGGATTAGTCCTAGACTACTAAGCGACTGCGAGTGAAGAGCAAACTAATCCTAACATTTCCACACCGTAATTGTAGGCTAACCAATACCCAAACGGAGATTCAGTGAAAATAAAATGTGATTGATTAATCAAGACCTGTCCCCATGCTTGTCTAAAGCAGCACGAAATGGTCCTTAATAGTTGACCAAATGCAGGTAGACTATTGCTTCAAATCCTATTATAACAATTGGATGACTCTGGGTGTTTCAGTAAGCAACAATTTGTTACTACTTTATTCCAATATTTCTGTCATTCAATTATATTTATTCCCATAGTAATTTGTTATGGATCCATCACGATGTGGTTAGAAAACAGTGCATTTGGTGGGCTATGCAAAAGAGATGGGAGAAGTGACATGCCTCACAAACATCCATTAATACATTTAAAGTCCTTAAACTCAGCAAGAGTCTATTGTCCTGCTGATAGCCCATCAAGGGTGGATGGCTTCTTTTGTTTTCCAATTTATTGGAAAGGCTGCTAAACCATTTACACTTGGCCCCCAAAATTGTTGCATACTTACAGTACAGTGCACTTTCACTCCATTCTCTGCCCGACTCTCTACCAATGCCACCAGATTGTTCTGTAATAGGGGGCCTGTGATCTGTGGTCTGTGATATTGAGTTAGAAATGTAAATTTTTAGAGTACATTGAAAGTTTGCTCTTTTTTGGCTATTAGGCTACACTT
The DNA here is from genome assembly GCF_002021735.2 of Oncorhynchus kisutch. Lineage (NCBI taxonomy): Eukaryota > Metazoa > Chordata > Actinopteri > Salmoniformes > Salmonidae > Oncorhynchus > Oncorhynchus kisutch. The sequence continues at coordinate 31,036,562 of NC_034193.2, read as the reverse complement.
TACAATAGAGCTCAACACAGACTGGCCGCAGCATCTATCAGCAGTCTAAACTGTGGCAGAAATTGTTGAAGTTTTCAGACCAAGCCGAGCTATTAGACTATCCTTTTGTAAATTAATGGAGGTGTGAATGTTTCAGTCAGTATCTCTCCTATTGCGCTAGAGTCCTGCATCAGGCAAAAAAAAAAATCAGCTGGAGGGTGGTCCCGGAGTTGAGAGAGAACTTGGGTAAATACAATGGCGCAATTACGCTTGACATGTGGACTGACAATTTTGGAAAAATAGGATTCTTGTGCCTGACAGCACATTACATAATGGAGAGTGGCTGTTATCCACCACGGAGTGGGACAGTGAAGCTCAAAACTGCAAATAAAATAAGGCCAGCTATTATGAAAGAATACTTGTGGATCTTGTTGATTTCCTCTATCACTTCAAGAGGCCTACTGTCCACCTGGTAATTGTGTGGTTCCAAAGGATAAAGCGTCACCTTCAGATGGATGTGTGGTTTCAGAGAGAAGCCAGCTGCGAGCCTGCGACCAGACATGGTGGAAGACATCGTTTTCCTGCACAGCAATTTGAAGAAATTCAGTGATGAATGGACTGATTTTGAAGTTATTGTTTTAGTATATTTATTTGTTGTCTAATATTAGAAGGCTACTTAAAACCTCTTAAGGATCCGCCCCTTTAAAAAATATATATCTTCCTGAAATGACATACTAAAATCTAACTGCCTGTAGCTCAGGCCTTGAAGTAAGGATATGCATATTCTTGGTACCATTTGATGAGAAACACTTTGAAGATTGTGGAAATGTGAAAAGAATGTAGGAGAATATAACACAATAGATCTGGTAAAAGATAACACAAAGAAACAACCAACCGTTCTTTTGTATTCTTATTTGTAACATAATCTTTGAAATGCAAGAGAAAGGCCAAAATGTATTATTCCCGCCCCTGGTGCAATACACATTTTGGCCACTAGATGACAGCAGTGTATGCGCAAAGTTTTAGACTGATCCAAAGAACCATTACATTCTGTTAAAAATGTATCAAGACTGCCCAAATATGTCTAATTTGTTTATTAATAACTCTTTATGTTCAGAATTGTGCACTCTCCTCAAACAATAGCATGGTATTATTTCACTGTAATAGCTACTGTAAATTGGACCGTTCAGTTAGATTAACAAGAACTGAAGCTTTCTGCCAATATCAGATATGTCTATGTCCTGGGAAATTTTCTTGTTAAACTTAGAACCTCATGCTAATCGCATTAGCCTACGTTAGCCCAACCGTCCCATGGAAGGGACACTGATTCCGAATGAATTTTTAAAGCTATTAGACTTGTCAATGTGCCACATTGCATTGTGAAAACATACAGTGGGGACATACACTGCCGATTTTGCAGGTTTTCCTACTTACAAAGCATGTAGAGGTCTGTAATTGTTATCATAGGTACACTTCATCTGTGAGAGACGGAATCTAAAACAAAAATCGAGAATATCACATTGTATGATTTTTTTGCATTTTATTGCATACATAAGTATTTGATCACCTACCAACCAGTAAGAATTCCTGGCTCTCACAGACCTGTTAATTTTTCTTTAAGAAGCCCCCCTGTTCTCCACTCATTACCTGTATTAACTGCATATGTTTGAACTCGTAACCTGTATAAAAGACACCTGTCCACACACTCAATCAAACAGACTCCAACCTCTCCACAATGGCCAAGACAAGAAAGCTGTGTAAGGACATCAGGGATAAAATTGTAGACCTGCACAAGGCTGGGATGGGCTACAGGACAATAAGGCAAGCAGCTTGGTGAGAAGGCAACAACTGTTGGCGCAATTATTAGAAAATGGAAGAAGTTCAAGATGACGGTCATTAACCCTCGGTCTGGGGCTCCATGCAATATCTCACCTCGTGTGGCATCAATGATCATGAGGAAGGTGAGGGATCAGCCCAGAACTACACGGCAGGACCGCAGGACCTGGTCAATGACCTGAAGAGAGCTGGGACCACAGTCTCAAAGAAAACCATTAGTAACACACTACGCCGTCGTGGATTAAAATCCCCCTGCTCAAGCCATCGCATGTCCAGGCCCGTCTGAAGTTTGCCAATGACCATCTGGATGATCCAGAGGAGGAATGGGAGAAGGTCATGTGGTCTGATGAGTCAAAAATAGAGCTTTTTGGTCTAAACTCCACTCGCCGTGTTTGGAGGAAGACGAAGGATGAGTACAACCCCAAGAACACCATCCCAACCGTGAAGCATGGACATGGAAACATCATTCTTTGGGGATGCTTTTCTGCAAAGGGGACAGGACGACTGCACCGTATTGAGGGGAGGATGGATGGGGCCATGTATCGCGAGATCTTGGCCAACAACCTCCTTCCCTCAGTAAGAGCATTGAAGATGGGTCGTGGCATGAAAACGACCCAAAACACACAGCCAGGGCAACTAAGGAGTGGCTCCGTAAGAAGCATCTCAAGGTCCTGGAGTGACCTAGCCAGTCTCCAGACCTGAACCCAATAGAAAATCGTTGGAGGGAGCTGAAAGTCCTATTGCACAGCGACAGCCCCAAAACATGAAGGATCTTGAGAAGGTCTGTATGGAGGAGTGGGCCAAAATCCCTGCTGCAGTGTGTGCAAACCTGGTCAAGAACTACAGGAAACGTATGATCTCTGTAATTGCAAACAAAGGGTTCTGTACCAAATATTAAGTTCTGCTTTTCTGATGTATCAAATACTTATGTCATGCAATATAATTCTAATTAATTACTTAAAAATCATACAATGTGATTTTCTGGAATTTTGTTTTAGATTACGTCTCTCACAGTTGAAGTGAACCTATGATAAAAATTACAGGCATCTACATGCTTTGTAAGTAGGAAAACCTGCAAATCGGCAGTGTATCAAATACTTGTTCTCCTGGCTAAAAATAAACCATTCCATGAATTAAGAACAGATATATATCTGTTATATATCTGTTCTTAATTCATGGAATGGTTTATTTTTAGCCAAATGTTGAATAGACATGCAGACTAATAAATACAGGAAACAGGATCTGGGTCTGGGAAGGTGTGATGTCGTTGATGTTTGTATGTGTATGCTTTGTATTGCCTCAAAATATAAAATGACAAGCAACACACATCTGGTTATCGTTATGAATAGGATTTATTTGATTTATTTTGTTTACATTCTTCATTGTAACCACAATGTCACAAATAAATGAACACACACAACATGAGCAGATTACCTTGGTCAAAACAGTTATATTTTAAAGACTATCAGAAAGAATGTTGGTACTTATTTATTTTGATCCAAAGTCACGAATGAGTGAGTCCCTTTACGCTGACAAATATAGCTTTATGCTGCGAAATTGCCTACTAAATAGGCCAAGCCTGAACAAATATAGTAAATTGCCGAAATACACTAGTAAAATTCACAAATAAATATAGTAGATCAGGTCTTGACAATATGGGCAACCTTTTTCCCCTCCCTATCCTTGCTGGACTCTTTCATTCAGTTTCTTCTTCACATCAACAAATAAGGACTCAATGTTTCAGAAACTCACTTCATATAGAGGAGCTATCACTCTTTCACACTGTGGTAAATAAAGCCAGTTTGTCATTTAGAATTATTTCTTTCTGTTTTTAGAGGGAGAGAAACCAAAAGCCTACCGTGCCTAATTGTCAGTATACCTTAGCCCCACCCATCTCTTTAAGGGTCACATGGGAGGCCATGTACTTAACAACCAAAGATTTCAAGATGAATGGCTGGTTTATACTACAGGTGTGTTTGTAAATTCAATCTGGGGTGTGCTCAGAGTGGGCTCTGGGCATTCATAAACTCAGAGTGTTGTTAGACGCTCTGGTAGAAGACTAGGTTTGATCTGAGCATTCTGACCTCACAACAGCAGTCAAGCACCAAAACTAACTGGCTAATGTTGACTAACTTGGTAGCTACTTCCAGACACGAAGATGAAAACAGCTCACACTGACCATTTTACTCATCCTAGCAGAGCTGGTTTGGCTGTGTTGATGTTATCAAGTAGCATTGGTGACTGTAACTGTGCTACTGGCAACAATTTAAATACTCTTTTTTTGCCAACTTTTACTGACACCGAATTCGTAAATTCGTCAGATATTCTGAAATCTGAGAAAATATCCAGAGCTAGTTTACCAGCTATGTCTATAGACAGTTGACACAGTGACATCATGAACATTCTATTGAAATGGTTAATTGCGTAGTGGAGTTTTTTGTTCAGACATGTAGCTAGCTAGCTAAACAATGAGCCATAATAATGGCTCTGAGATACGAGTCATTTTACTACACAGATAATACACATAATGTTAGCTAGCGAGCCAGCCAGCTAACGTTAGCTAGATAGCTAACAGTACACTTTAACTTGAAACGAAAATGACTTTCTGACAAAATCAGAAATGTGTAATATCAGAAAATGTAGCTAACTAGACTATCTTACCCATATACATGGATGGACGCTTCTCCCTGTCACGGATGCCATCATTTCCCTTAGCTTGAAGACGTAATCCAGAGACAGGTGTTTTATATAATAGCCTTCTGTGTGTTCTCTTTTCGACTCCCTATGCATATTTGCAATCAAACGCCAGAATTTTCTCCATCTCCTTAACTATCATATTCTAATTCCACTGGGCATTCCACAGATTTCAAAACTTGGTCCTCCATAAAGTGGAGAGCAACCCTTTTGCAGTTCCACTACGGGATATTGTTCAATAAAGCTACTTTAGAAAGGATTACCTACACATAATGACCGGCTCATGTTATACACAGAAGCATGCTACATGGCAGACCAATCTGAACTCATCTCTCGGCATGTCCAGCCCATCCATTATCTCAGTCAATCATGGCTAGCGGGAAGGTTCCTGACTTTTTCCTTGGCTAAACCAACTAGGCTCGTAATTTAATATTTGTATTTGCAGATGGCATGCACGTTTGTTATTAAGGTATATGAAAGTTCACATGTACCAGAAGACATTTCTGATGAAAAAAGCATTTTGATTTTTAAAAAAAGTTTACGTTCAAATCGCTCTCCTGTTAAGTAGTGACGCGGGACACTAGTTCCCTGAAATTAGTCACATATGTTTAAAAGTTACCTTGTCCATTTACCATCTGAGTAAACTTATGTATTTGGCTCGATCAAATGTAGCGTTAAGCAGCGGTTTCGAGGACACAAATTACACCTAGTCCTCGACCAGAAAGAATTTTGGCTGGAGATTTTCCATTTTTTTTGTCCAGGACTGTGCTCAATCTGTGTCCGGGATAACCTCCCCATAATGTTTAAATTAGTGCAATGGCATGATGTCTTACATGAAAAAACAAGTTTACATGACCAAGTACATTAATGGGGTAAATCTACTCTGAGGTTGTTTTTAGGCTTAATTCTTAATCAACAATGTTCAACAAACATATTTTGTTGAAGTTCAGTAGATCAATAAAGCTACAGAACACTAGCAGTAGTCAAGCTGCTTATACTGAAGAAACTTGTTAGTGCATGGGTCAAATTAGCTTTAGAATTTCTAATATTTCACTTAAAATGTACTTTGTATTGATTTTTTTATTGACTGAATATATATTCAATTGGGATGTGTTATCTGTAATGCGTGTTATCTGTAATGCGTGTGTCTGTGCATGCGTGTGTGTGTCTGTGCGTGTGTGTGTGTCTTTGTTACATGCTTGTATATGTGAACTGTGAATGTGTGCCTGTGCATGTGTGTTCCCACAGGTGCTGTGTTTGTGCGTAACCCACTCAACAGAGAGTTGGTGGCCACCTTTGAGATTCTTGTGTCGGTGCATGACAACGCCAGTGATGTCATCGACATGTCAGTCAGCGTACCTAATGGTGAGTCTTCATCTAAAATCACCCTATTTCAATTTTTTTAAAGAATTGTTTGGTATTCCATCACCTTTTTGTGGCCCTATATGTCTCTCAAGATTCAACACTTTGTCAAACTAACAGAAGTAGATAGGAATTGACTTACTGCAGCTCATGATAAAACCAAGCATACTTACCTTACAAACAAACCTCGATCAGTACAATAGACTCAAAATAGGTTGAACGACAATGATCTTAATCTCTCCTGTCTCATTACAATAATAACCCTCTCAATTACCGCTCAACCATTAACAGCGAGACTGATAGTGAACGTGCTGGATGTGAATGACAATGCCCCGCGGTTCAGACCCTTTGGAGTGGCCAACTTCTCAGAGAAGATTCTGGAAGGCGCTCAGCCAGGCACCACTCTGCTGTCCGTGTCAGCTGTGGACCCAGACAAAGGCCCTAACGGACAGGTCATCTACCAGCTGCTACACCTGCCCAGAGGGGACTACCTCAGACTGGAGGACCCATCAACTGGTATAACACACACACACACACAAATCTCAATCAAAAAGGGCACATCATAACTTTTTAAGACACACACATTTGATTTACTATGTAACCGGAACAACAGAAATTGTACCCCTTGTAAAAATACAACCTTAGTCCAAACACCAAGCAACCTCAACAATAGATTTTAGCCTTTTGGTATAATGGTTTTCTCCAACACCCTCCTCAACAAATTGGATGCAGTCTATCACAGTGCCATCCATACAGTTTGTCACCAAAGCCCCATATACTACCCACCACTGCAACCTGTACGCTCTCGTTGGCTGGCCCTCGCTTCATACTCGTTGCCAAAACCACTGGCTCCAGGTCATCTGCAAAACCCTGCTAGGTAAAGTCCCCCCTTATCTCAGCTCACTGGTCAACATAGCATCACCCACCTGCAGCACGCGCTCCAGCAGGTATATCTCTCTGGTCATCCCCAAAACCAATTCTTTCTTTGGCTGCCTCTCCTTCCAGTTCTCTGCTGCCAATGACTGGAACGAACTACAGAAATCTCTGAAACTGGAAACACTTATCTTCCTCACTAGCTTTAAGCACCAGCTGTCAGAGCAGCTCACAGATCACTGCACCTGGACATAGCCCATCTATAAATAGCCGAAACAACTATCTCTTCTCCTTCCCCTTTCAGAGATTTTTGTAGTTCGTTCCAGTCATTGGCAGCAGAGAACTGGAAGGAGAGGCGGCCCAAGAAAGAATTGATTTTGGGGGTGACTAGAGAGATAAACCTGCTGGAGCGTGTGCTACAGTTAATATATAAATAAAGGTGAAATAGAAATATTTAATATATATAACCACCTGCTACGGCAACTGCACCGCCCACAACCGCAAGGCTCTCCAGAGGGTGGTGCGGTCTGCACAACGCATCAATGGGGCAAACAACCTGCCCTCCAGGACACCTACAGCACCCGATGTCACAGGAAGGCCAAAAAGATAATCAAGGACAACAATCACCTGAGTCACTGCCTGTTCACCCCGCTACCATCCAGAAGGCGGGGCCAGTACAGGTGCATGAACGCTGGGCCCGAGAGACTGAAAAACAGCTTCTATCTCAAGGCCATCAGACTGTTAAACAGCCATCACTAGCAGAAAGAGGCTGCTGCCTACATGCAGACTTGAAATAATCGGCCACTTTAATAAATGGAACACAAGTCACCTAAATAATGTCACTTTAACCATTTTTATATATTTTGCATTACTCATCTCATGTGACTATACTGTATTCTATACTATATATTGCATCTTAGACTATGCTGCTCTGTCATTGCTCATCCATATATTTATATATTTTTATTCTTATTCCATTCCTTATTCCATTAGCTATTTGTTGTGGAATTGTTAGATATTGCTACACTGTTGGAACTAAATGCACAAGCATTTCGCTACACTCGCAATAACATCTGCTAACCATGTGTATGTGACCAATAAAATGTGATTAGATTTGTTTCTTCTTCAATCCGATACGTATTATGGTACATTTCGGCTCAGTTGTAATCCAGAGAGGTTAGAGGAATTATCTAGATCCTCTATGAGGCTGTGCAGGGATCCAAAGTATGGATATAAAAGAAAACATGAGTCGTCAGCGTACAATGACACCTTTGTAGTGGCTTCCTTTCGTCTTTACCATAGCCACTGCCCAAGCCTGAAGCGGGGTTGTTTGGTACGCATACAGTCCACACTCAAGGTTTCCAAACGGCCAAACATTCAATGACATCCAAGGATATGGTGCAACAAAAATGTTTATTCTTCTTATATCTAACAAATAAATTATTCTCCAATCAACTTAAAGCATAGAATACTTGATATGGAAAATACATATTATGACCCGTCTGTATGTCTGTATGTCTGTATGGTCATAAAACTATAACGCTCCCGCATCTAGCAAGGACTCACTCCTCCGAAGGCCCAACTTCCTGCCTTTATCCTAACACACTTACCACAATACAATGAATAGGCAAGAGGGGGGGGGGGCAAAAACTGAGTTACACTAACAACAAATGAATATATCTCAATCAGGTAAATATAAATCATAAAGGTACGTACCTAATATTTAATCATGTACATTAATATTTCATATATTTACACAAATATACATGGATCTCAGTATGTTCAGTCTTTTATACAAATATGTCCAAATCGGCTCTAACAGCCATAATAAATAGATATGCTGATAGAAGAAAACCTTGTTTCACTCCTCTTGATAGTTTTATACTTTCTGAGAAGTAGCCATTAATAACTATTGTACAACTGGGGTTACTATACATAGATTTATTCCAAGTCAGAATCAGGCAGGTACAGGACAATCGCTAGGTCAAGGCAGGCAAGAAAACCAAAAACTAGAGCACAGGAAACACGGGCACACGCTGGTAGAACTTAATGGGACAAGACGAACTGGCAACAGACAAACAGAAAATGCAGGTATAAATACACAGGAGATAATGGGGACAAATGGCTGTGAGACAGGGGTTATTTCTAGATACATGGAAAGTGGGATGTATACGGAGAGTGCGGGGCAACAGAAGGCGAACAGCAGAGGGCCTAAGGATCTTAGCGATAGGGAAAGGTCCGATAATACGGAGAAACATTTTTCTGGACTCCACCCGGAGGGGAAGATCCCAAGATGGTAATAGGGAGCTGGGGTCTGGTGGAAGTCTGCCTGTTGTCGATACCTGGAGGTGGTCTTGAGAAGAGCGACCCGGGCTCTCTTCCAGATACGGAAACAGCAATGGATTATTATCTGGGCAGAGGCTATGCTGACCTCTTTCTCTTGGAAAAGCGGGGGCTGATATCCCAGGGAACTCTCAAAGGGTGAGAGACCTGTAGCAGTACAGGGAAGGATGTTGCGGGCTTATTCCACCCAAACAAGTTGCTGGTTCCAGGTGGTGGGATTGGTGGAGACGAGGCAAAGAAGAGTCGTCTCCAGGTCCTGATTGGCTTGCTACGACTGGCCGTTAGACTGGAGATGAACCAGAGGATAAGCTGGCCGACGACCCAATGAAGGTGACCTTCCAGAAGACCTTCCAAAACCGGGACGAGAACTGAGGACTTGCCATCGGAGATCATGTAAACCGGAAGTCCATGGATCTGGAAGACGTTCTGCACCATGAGCTGGGCCGTCTCCTTAGCTGAGGGCAACTTAGGAAGGGGAATAATATAGCCAGCTTTGGAAAACCTGTCCACCACCGTACAGATGGTAGTGTTGCCAGAGGAGGTCAGCCTGAGCTTTCTGCTGAGTCTTGTTCTGTGCCTACACAGTACAGTTGGCAACGAACACAGAGACGTCAGGAACCATGGTGGGCCACCAAAAACGTTGTTGGACGAAAGCCAAGGTCCGACGGGAGCCAGTATGACGGATGAGTTTCAAGGAATGTGCCCATTCCAGAACAGGAGCATAGGCAGAGTCCGGGATAAACATCTGGTTAGCCGAGAGTCTGTGCCTTGCGGATCAGATTCTCGATTCCCCAGATGATAGCAGTCGCTAGACAAGAAGTGTAGGGAGGATGGTCTCTGGATCCGATGGTGTAGTAGTGGGGCTGTACAGGCTTCACATTCTTGGACCCCGTGCGGTAGGGGATTAAATGAAATGGAAACGAGTAAATAACAGGGCCCATCTCGCCTGTCTGGAGTTGAGGCGCATGGCAGTGTGGAGATATTCCAGGTTCTTATGTCCATCCACACCAAGAATGGTTGTTCCACCCCTTCTAACCAGTACCCCCATGACCAGGGCATGGAACACTGCAGGAGTGTTGATCAGTCCAAACAGAATCACCAGGTACTCATAGTGCCTGGTAACAGTGTTAAAATAAGTCTTCCACTCATCTCCTTCCCGTATCTGAACCAGATGGTAGGCGTTCCAAAGGTCCAACTTGTTGAAGATGATTTCCCCTGGAGAGGCTCGAAAGCTGAGGAGATGAGTGGCAGCGGGAAACGGTTTTTAACCGAGACCATGGAAGTTGATACACGGATGCAGGGTCTTGTCCTTCTTTTCCACAAAGAAGAACCCTGCCAATCAATCAATAATATAATTATTATTTTTTTTATTTACAATCTGTAGAAGCTATGAGAATAGAAAGGTTCAATACTTTTGTGAAGCATCACTGCACAGTTGAAAAATATATGGCAAATAGAAGTCCAAAACAGATTATGTTGGGAGATAGTTGGGAGGAGCTGAAGGGTTAGATAACCAATGTAAAACATACAGGGTCTGGAAAATGTATATAGGTTCAGAAACGTTGTAAACGAATGACCTGCAGACAGCTGGGACCAAAATAACAAAGCCTACCATCAGTAACACACTACGTCGCCAGGGTGTCAAATCCTGCAGTGCCAGACGTGTCCCCCTGCTTAAGCCAGTACATGTCCAGGCCCATCTGAAGTTTGCTAGCGAGCATTTGGATGATCCAGAAGAAGATTGGGAGAATGTCATATGATCAGATGAAACCAAAATATAACTTTTTGGTAAAAACTCAACTCGTCGTGTTTGGAGGACAAAGAATGCTGAGTTGCAGCCAAAGAACACCATACCTACTGTGAAGCATGGGGGTGGAAACATCATGCTTTGGGGCTGTTTTTCTGCAAAGGGACCAGGGCGACTGATCCGTGTAAAGGAAAGAATGAATGAGGCCATGTATCGTGACATTTTGAGTGAAAACCTCCTTCCATCAGAAAGGGCATTGAATATTAAATGTGGCTGGGTCTTTCAGCATGACAATGATCCCAAACACACCGCCCGGGCAACGAAGGAGTGGCTTTGTAAGAAGCATTTCAAGGTCCTGGAGTGGACTAGCCAGTCTCCAGAACTCAACCCCATAGAACATCTTTGGAGGGAGTTGAAAGTCCGTGTTGCCCAGCAACAGCCCCAAAACATCACTCTTCTAGAGGAGGTCTGCATGGAGGAATGGGCCAAAATACAAGCAACAGTGTGTGAAAACCTTGTGAAGACTTACAGAAAACGTTTGACCTCTGTCATTGCCAACAAAGGGTATATAACAAAGTATTGAGATAAACTTTTGTTATTGACCAAATACTTATTTTCCACCATAATTTGCTAATAAATTCATAAAAAATCCTACAATGTGATTTTCTGGATTTTTTTTCTCATTTTGTCTGTCATAGGATGGACTCGGATGGATTTGGACTGGCATCACCACAACAGGGTAGCATAGAGGGGTTTACAAGTAGTAAGGGATTGGAAACTCCCAGTACAGCTCAACAGTGTACTCGTACCTACTAATGAGCCTGGTCTTTTAACGGGCAGGTAGATAAGAAAAGTCCTGTAGCTCCACAATACAGGCAGCTCTTGGTGTTCAGTCTGCGTAAGTGCTCAGCAGGAGATCATATATCTTTGACCAGTTGCATGGGCTCCAGAGGAAGCGAGTCGGCAGCCCTCTGTGATTCCCGAGAGAACTCGGGTGACATCGGATTGACTCGGAAATGTAGACTTCAGGGATTTCTGGGATTCCTCGTGGGCGAGGTGGAAATCGAGGGCGACAGGGAACAGACTCCTTTCCCTCCTACGTTCCTGTAGCCGCCAATTGATCTGGATGGTCAAGTCTATGAGGGAGTCAAGGTCCATGGGCAGCTCCCGGGCTGTGAGCTCATCTTAAATCACCTCCGATAATCAGTGAAGGAACATGTCGAACAGGGCTTCCAGGTTCCAGGCACTCTCAGCCACCAACATGCAAAAATCCACTGCGTAGTCTGCCACACTACGGGAGTCTTGACATAGCTGGGGCAGCTTACGAGCAGCCTCTCTCCCAGACAACAGAGAATCAAAGACTTTTATGTACCTCCGCCACAAACTCCTCCAGACTGACGCAAACGGAGGACTGTTGCTCACACACCGACATAGCCCTCCCGGACATCAGCGTTATATCGTCGAGCAGTCCGAGGGGAACGAAGAAGGCTGCAGCTCGAAGATGAGGGAGCACTGGGAGAGAAAGGCCCGGCAGGTTCCAGAATCTCTAACGGAGTCCTCCGGAGGTGGTAAGCGAGGTTCTTGGGACACCGGGGTAGGCTGGGAAGAAGCGCTGCTGGTGGCGGGGTTGCTGAGAGTCGAGGCTTACTGCCTAGTAGGTAATACTCAGAATTGCTCCAGTAATGTATTGAATGCATGGTCATGGCATTCTGCCAGGGTATGGAGTCCTTCCATAAGGCATTGCGGTATCTCCTTGTTGTATTCCAAATATGGCTCCTTGGAAGGAGACAGCATTGTGGAGCAGGTCTGAGTCTGCTGGGCCAGCCGTGGTCAGTTCATACTATCAGGACTCATGCTAAGATCCAGATGCAGACACAGTAGGCAGATAGTAGTTTATTATAGTTAAAGGGGCAGGCAAAAGGTAAATCAAGGCAGGCAAAGGGTCATAATCCAAATCAGAGTCAGGCACGTACTGGACCACAGGCTGTAGGTCAAGTCAGGCAAGGGTCAGAACTGGAAGACTAAGAAAAAACAAAACTAGAGCACAGAAAATTGGGGAACACGCTGGTAGGACTTGACGGGATAAGATGAACTGGCAACTGAAAACGCAGGTATAAATACACAGGACATAATAGGGACAAATGGGAGACATCTGGTGGGGGGTGGAGACAAGCAGAAAGACAGGTGAAACAGATCAGGGTGTGACACTAGTTTCCAGTACTTCTCTTATATTATCTCCAATGTATAATCCCATGTGAAAACACTTGTCTGATAAGGATGAATAACATCCGACAATACTTTTGTAATTCTATGCGCTATGCATTTTACTATAATTTTACATCACATTTTTGCATCTGAAGTGTAAGGGGCCTCCAGTCCTTTAGGCGGACTGGAGCTTTATATTTTCCACCTGGGTCCTGTTTTAATAATAGTGAAATCAGACATTCTTGCTGAGTATCTGATAGTGTAACATTTTTATAGTAGTGGTATAAATATGCTAATAACGGAATAATGGACAAATATTTGATATACCTCAACTGGTATGCCATCCAGCCCTGGAATTTTCCCGACTTAAAGTCTTTAATTGCATCAAGAAGTTCCTCTGTAATGTGGCCTTCACATGAGTCTTTCTGTACAGCTGTCAATTATACACTATTAATAAAAACATCCTTACAATTAACTTCAGTTAGTGGAGATGGAGGAGACTAAAATGAAAACATGTGCTTAATTAAAGTCCTTTTCTTTCTCTTTCAAAATATAATTTGGTGGAGGACTCTGTCATTCCTAACACGTTTTTGGGAGTTATTTATGGTAGCAAATCTATGTTAATGATAAGAAAATAATTTGGTGCATTTTCACCCATATACCATCCAGTTTCTTTATTTTTATAATAACTTACACAAAATCTTTCTTGAATAAGTTCCATCAGTTCTTTTTGTTTTTCCTCTAACTTATTCTGTGCCTCTATGGTACAGTTTTTATTGGTATCTACCTGTCTCTAAATGCACATTTGAAAGTGTCCCATACAATAAGGGGATCTGCTCTACCTACACTACCGTTCAAAAGTTTGGGGTAATTTAGAAATGTCCTTGTTTTTGAAAGAAGAGCACATTTTTTGTCCATTAAAATAACATCCAATTGATCAGAAATACAGTGTAGACATTGTTAATGTTGTAAATGACTATTGTAGCTGGAAATGACCTACATAGGCGTACAGATGCCCATTATCAGCAACCATCACTCCTGTGTTCCAATGGCACGCTGTGTTAGCTAATCCAAGTTTATCATTTTAAAAGGCTAATTGATAATTTTAAAACCCTTTTGCAAAACTGTTGTCCTGATTAGAGAAGCAGCGCTGTGTTCTACTCCCTTCAGAGAACAGCGCATACTGTCTCTAACCAGAATTGAAAGAGGAGTGGGGAGGCCTTGGTGCACAACTGAGCAAGAGGACATGTACATTAGAGTGTCTAGTTTGAGAAGCAGACACCTCACAAGTCCTCAACTGGCAGCTTCAATTAATAGTATCCTCAAAACACCAGTCTCAACATCAACATCTTGTTGATGTCTAAAGACGGACAGTTTTATTGCTTCTTTAATCAGCACAACAATTTTCAGCTGTGCTAACATAGTTGCAAAAGGGTTTTCTAATAATAGCTAACTGCAAAAATGGAGCAGTTAGCTATGCACTTCAACAGTTGCGCAGTTAATGCCCAACAAACTGTCGCTTTTCAGCTTTTATAGAGAAGCACATCCTTTTTGTATTTACGACAGTCAACAGATAGTGTGTAAAAATCAATTAGTTGTCGGTGCAGATTTTTGATAGAACTTGGCTGACAGGCTGAGTGCTCAACCGTTTAGCTGCATTCACAATAGCAAAACACTATAATGTGCTCCTTTCTGCAAGTTTCCATACATGTGACTTTCTGTAGATAGCAACCCCATGGGATGTCACATGAATGACCTTAGCTATACGCCCAGTCTTATGACTAAGTCCCACAAAGACAAGTTTGTATCAGGTTAGAAAAAACACTAGCATATAACAAGAGACAATTCTTTAAAAAGTAAAACACTGGATAGCATGACTAATTCTGTAATTTTCCACGATATCTGGCTTCACCATCATCAACTCATCTAACTCTAGTGAGTTGCCAGAAGCACCAGTCTCCGACATGTTGTGAAGGAACTCTCCGAAGCTGGCTTCATCACCATCAAAATCAATGTCTTTGTTTTGTCTACCTAATTGTTATGTCTACTTAAATGTTTTCTCATTATCTGCAGGCCTGTGCCTAACTAGGAATAAAGAGACAGATAGTAAACAGTACCAGCAGCATACTGTATGTGATGAGTCAAAAATGTTGGTACAAAAAGGGTCAATGCAGGTAGTCCGGGTAGCTATTTGGTTAACTATTTAGCTAAGTATTTAGCAGTCTTATGGCTGTTCAGGGTCCTGTTGGTTCCAGACATGGTGTATTGGTACCGCTTGCTGTGCGGTAACAGAGAGAATTGTCTACGACAGGGTTCTCCAACCCTGTTCCTGGAGAACTACCCTACTGTGGGATTCTGTTCCAACCGCAGTTGAAACTAACCTGATTCTTCTTATCAACCACCTACTTATTAGAATTATGAACGCTAGATTAGGATTGGAGTGAAAACCTACAAAACGGTAGCTCTCCAGGAACAGGGTTGGAGACCCCTGGTCCATGACTTGGGTGGCTGGAGTCTTTGACCATTTTTAGGGCCTTCCTCTGACACCGCCTGGTATAGAGGTACTAGATGGCAGGGAGCTCAGCCCAAGTGATATACTGGGCCATATGCACTACCCTCTGTAGCGCCTTGCAGTCGGATGCCAAGCAGTTGCCATACCAAGTGGTGATGCAGCCAGTCAAGATGCTCTCAATGGTGTATATGTAGAAATTTGAGGATCTGAGGGCCCATGACAAATCTTTTCAGGCTCCTGAGGGGGAATAGGCATTGTTGTGCCATCTTCCCAACTCTGTTGGTGTGTTTGGACTATGATAGGTCCTAAGTGATGAGGAAACCGAGGTATTTGAAGGTCTCGACCCGCTCCACTTCAGCCCCGTTGATGTGAATTGGGGCGTGACAATTGAGGGAGAGGTTGTTGTCCTGGCACCACACTGCCATGTCTCTGACCACCTCCCTTTAGGCTGTCTCATCATTGACAGTGATCAGGCCTACCACTGTCGTGTCATTGGCAATCTTAATGACGGTATTGGAGTAGTACGCGGCGATGCATTCACGGGTAAACAGGGAGTACAGGAGGGGGGCATACACCCCTGAGGTGCCCCTGTGTTGAGGGTCAGCATGACGGATATGTTGTTGACGATCCAGTTGCAGAGGGAGGTGTTCATCCCAGGGTTAGTAATGAGCTTGGACGGCACTATGGTGTTGAATGCTGAGCTGTAATCAATTAATATAATTTTAATTTATGTGTTCCTTTTGTCCAAGTGGGAAAGGGAAGTGTGGAGTGCAATATAATTTGCGTGATCTGTGGGTCTTTTGGGGTGGTATGCGAATTGGAGTGGGTCCAGGGTGTCTGGGATGATGGTGTTGATGTGAGCCATGACCAGCCTTTCAAAGCATTTCATGGCTACAGATGTGAGTGCTACGGGGTGATCGTAATTTAGACAGGTTACCTTGGCGTTCCTGGGCACATGGATTAGGGTAGTCTGCTTGAAACATGTACAGTAGATATTACAGGGATAGGGTTAGGGTTAGCTGGTCTGGTAGACTCATTTCACTGGGCAGCTCACGGCTGAGTTGCCCTCTGTAATCCGTGATAGTTTGTAAACCCTGTCATGTCCCGACGAGTGTCACAGCCGTTGTGGTAGGATTCGATCTTAGTCCTGTATTGATGCTTTGCCTGTTTGATGGTTCATCAGAGTGCATAGCGGAATTTCTTATAAGAGTTCGGGTTAGTGTCCCGCTCCTTGAAAGTGGCAGCTCGAGCCTTTAGCTCAATGTGGATGTTGCCTGTAGTTGAACAGGTGACATGCTGGTAGAAATGAGGTAAAATGGATTTCAGTTTTCCTGAATTAAAATCATCAGCCACTAGGAGTGCCACCTCTTAAGAGGTTTTAACAAAGAGACACACACCACCCCCTTGAGCTTACCCAACGCTGCTGTTCTGTCCTGCCAATGCATAGAAAAACTAGTTCGTTGTATATTATCCATGTCCTTGTTCAGCCAAGTTTCTGAGAAACATAGGATATTGCAGTTCTTCAGGTCCCGCTAATAGTAATGTCTCGAACATAGCTTGTCCAGTTTCTCCAGTGACTGTAAATTTGCTAATAGAACGGAGGATAGAGGAGGTTTATTTACTCAGAGCTTTGATTCCTCATAGAATTATGAAAATGAATAGCTTGGTATTGAAGCTATTTTTTTTTTAATCAACCAAACATTCTAAATGCAAACATTCTGCAAACTTTGCATCGGTCACTCAGAATTGCCATGACAATGAAACAGAATGAAATTATTGGATGTAGCATACTGTGCATCATGTCAAATCTGTTTTACATTGAACCAAGAGTTGAAACAAACAAACAAACACACCCGCACCCACACCCACACACACACATAATAGAGCCCAAGCCTGTAATGAGCCTTTATAAGCAAACATCATTCATTCTATGAGTATATTTATGATGAGAAATGTTGTGGTAACCATTGTGTTGATGTGCAGGTAAGATCATAGCCTACCGGACGGTGGACTTTGAGCAGGTGCAGTGGCTGAACTTCACAGTGAGAGCCCAGGACCACGGCAGTCCACCCAAAGTGGCTGAGCTTCCTGTCTACCTGCGTATAGTAGATGTCAATGATAACAACCCTATCTTTACACAACCCTCTTACCAGGTACCAAAAATACTGATTCATAACATACACTGCAAAATGCTTCACCATTAGTAGTACTCATATACTTGATATTATTTCTATTGTGATGGTCTGAGATTCAGCACTCGTCTTGTTTTTGTTGTTGCCACTGTTTACTGTGACTGCCCCATCCCCTTTTTTGTCCTCTTTTTTTGTTTTCTGTAAAATACATTGTAACATGTATTTGTGAAATGAATGTTGATTTAATTTGATTAGTCAAGACATCAAAGTGACATTTGTATTTGTATTTATTATGGATCCCATTAGATGCTGCCAAGGCAGCAGCTAATCTTCCTGGGGTCCAGCAAAATTAAGACAATACATTTACAACAGATTTTACAACATATTAAGTGTGTGCCCGCAGGCTCCTACTCTACTACCACATGTCTGTGTTGCTTCCCAGTCCCCGCTTTTCCATAAGGTGTATTTTTATCAGTTTTTTTTTCATCAAATTTTACTGCTTGCATGAGTTACTTGATGTGGAATAGAGTTCCATGTAGTCATGGCTCTATGTAGTACTGTGCGCCTCCCATAGTCTGTTCTGGACTTGGGGACTGTGAAGAGACCTCTGTTGGTATGTCTTGTGGAGTTTGCGTGGGTGTCCGAGCTGTGTGCCAGTAATTCAAACAGACAGCTTGGTGCATTCAACATGTCAATACTTCTCACAAATACAAGTAGTGATGAAGTCAATCTCTCTTCTACTTTGAGGCAGGAGAGATTGACAAGCATAATATTAATTTAACTCTGTACATCCAAAGGCCAGCCTTGCTGCCCTGTTCTGAGCCAATTACATCAAGGTGTTCAGTTTGTGTGTGTGTCTGTATGCTGATGTCCCTTTGCAGAAGCCAGTGTTTGAGGATGTTGACTTGGGCACGGTCATAGTGAGAGTCAGAGCCACAGATGCAGACTCTGGCCTCTTCTCTGTCATCGAGTACAGCCTAGTAGATGGAGAGGGCAAGTTTGGCATCACTCCCTCCACTGTGAGTTCTAAAACACACACACACTTTGTAGTGCATGAAGTGGACTTCACTTTTTTTCTTCACGTATCAATGCACTTCACAAATTGTTGCTGACACTCATTTTTGAGGGATAGTACTGTTTATATTTAGGAGCCTGAACTTTTAAGCCAATATTCTATAAGAAGTACCAGTACTCAAACAGTAGAGTGCTGTTACTCAGTACCGGTGTGCACCTGTCCAATCCAAGCACTGCACTTACGTACAAACAAACACACATACATACACACACACAAACACAGACACACATACACACACACAAAACACTCTCCTCTCTTTCATTTTCACTCTCTCTTGTACTCTTTCTTTTTCAAAGAAAATGAACTAACTGATCTAAGATGACGTATTATACAACTAATGAAGGAGGAGTTCAGAAGGCTAAAAAATAACCGTTTGTCTGTACACACTGAAGATATCATTGGGAGGCGATAAACAATAATAACGGAGTGCCTATACATACCAATGGAGGTTTGTGACTTGAACATTTAGGAGGATGGGAGACCCACGATATAGGCATGGAATGCACAGAGATGACAAAGCGTGTTTCAAAAATCGTCAAAACGAATTACTTTAAACTAAAGCATTTAATAAAGACTCCCGAGTGGCACAGCGGTCTAAGGCATAGCATTTCAGTGCTAGTGGCATCACTATAGACCCTGGTTCAATTCCAGGCTGTATCACAACAGGCCGTGATTTGGCGTCCCATAGGGTGGCGCACAGCATTGTCCGGGTGCAGGACAGGGGTTGAGATGTTCATATTAAATATCATTTATTTTGGGATATCACTTGAAAGTATTCATTAAAACGCTGGTCCGAGCTGGTGGAACCTTGATGGTAAAAACAATAACACATATAATTAGGCTTCAGTCCAGGACAGGCTCATCATGGATGAATGGTGTTGGAGAAGAGCTAAACTCTTCCACTGAGGGCAAGACAGGATTTGACTGAGAAGACGAAAAACAATAACACAATACACTACACAGTTAGAAAAAGGAGCTAATAATGAATTAGTCCAAGCAAGGAGTAAAAACATTGATGTGTAATAATATGATTGTGTTTGTGTGTGTGATTGACTCTGCAGTACAATATCAACTAAATCAATATCAACAATATAAAAAATAAAACAATTAGAAACTCCTCTCTCTCTTTCTCTCTCTTCAGACTAGTAATGAGATAAAATTGATAGGGGTACTCACAGTGCTTGGAGAGGAAACATTCAACGTGCCAGTGGATGAGTGGGCACATGAAACGTGGCTATAGTTCATGTCAGGAGAGAGTTAACAATGGTAGCGGAGTGGAGTGGTGATCATCATTCCATTACAGGTGCTTAATTGTAGGTTTGGGCAATGAGTTTCTCCATGAAGTTAAATTAAATCTCATAATTCACAAAGTCAAACAGACTGTGCATCTCGCCCACTTGACACATCAAAGTAGCCCAAGAAACGCTCCTGAATAAAATCATCCACATACCTGACGATAACTGACAACTGCAAGCAGACTGGTGGCACCATACAGTATGTGGCATAACTATGGCACCCGGCGATGCAAAACGATCTCTCCCATTGTCAGACTCTTTTTACCAGTCCGGAAACACGCTCAGCTGCCTACAACGTTCGGCTGCCCAGAGGTGGCATGTGTCAAAACAACAACTGAATGTCTGACAGTTTGACAATGCATGATGGTCGTTAGAATGGTATTGGTTTGAGGATATTGTACGTGTGTGTGACACCTGTTTGAACGAGTGTATTAGACCCACCCCCACAAACACACACCTGCATACACACACAACCGACCTGTCTATACCTATGTACTGCATGTAACCACACAGACTTGGATGAAATATCTTATCTGAGTCTGCGTGGTTCCTCCTTCTCAACCAAATCTGTGGCACAACCTCTTCCAGGTCCTAATAGGCCTACTTATAATCATTTGGTTATTATGTGCTAAAAGAGAAAGGATGTCCTTGTTATTAGGCCAATTATAAGGTATAGATTCACATGATCACCTATCTGCAGGCATTTCAATGGTGGTGAGCACAGCAACAGGGAGCCAGGGAAACATGCAGCTTACCAAATCCCCTGCTTTAATCTTGAAATATAACTGTCTTCATTTTTTTAAATCGTCTTTATTCTCAATATAAAATGTCACGTTTATTCTCTAAATATTGCCACTTTATTCTCTAAATATTGCCACTTTATTCTAAAAATGTAATTCAGACTTTATTCTCAAAATATTCCCACTATTCTCAGTGTTGACAATTTAAAGTACTATCATGCAAAAATAAACTTTTCCAAATACCACCACCATCACTGTTTATTTAATTTTTTAACTTCACTTGCCCCTAATACTCTTCCGTAGTTTACTACACCTCCTGGCCCGTTCACTGTACTTTATTTTAATAATGATATTTCTCCTCCTCCTTCTCTTCTCAGGGTGACATCTACATTCTGTCTCCACTGGACAGAGAGACTAAAGACCACTTCACCCTGACAGCCATCGCTAGGGACAACCCTGGCGGCAGCCCCAACAACCGAAGAGAGAACTCTGTTCAGGTGGGATTCATACTGTAGTAGAACATAAGTAAACTTATCTGAATGCACTGACAGTAAGTCACTCTGGATAAGAGTGTCTGTTAAATGACTAAAATGTGAATGTAAATGTACACCACAATTCAAAAGTTTGGGGTCACTTAGAAATGTCCTTGTTTTTGAAAGAAAAGCTAATTTTTTGTCCATTAAAATAAGATCAAATTGATCAGAAATGCAGTGTAGACATTGTTAATGTTGTAAATGACTATTGTAGCTGGAAACGGCAGGTCTTTTATGAAATATCTACATAGACGTACAGAGGCCGATTATCAGCAACCATCACTCCTGTGTTCCAATGGCACGTTGTGTTAGCTAATCCAAGATTATAATTTTAAAAGGCTAATTTATCATTAGAAACCCCTTTCCAATTATGTTAGCACAGCTGAAAATTGTTGTGCTGCTTAAAGAAGCAATACAACTGGCCTTCTTTACGCTAGTTGAGTATCTGGAGCATCAGCATTTGTGGGTTCGATTACAGGCTCAAAATGGCCAGAAACAAATAACTTTCTTCTGAAACTCGTCAGTCTATTCTTGTTCTGAGAAATATTCCATGAAATTGCTAAGAAACTGAAGATCTCATACAACGCTGTGTACTACTCCCTTCACAGAATAGTGCAAACTGTCTCTAACCAGAATAGAAAGAGGAGTGGGAGGCTCCGGAGTACAACTGAGCAAGAGGACAAGTATATTAGAGTGTCTAGTTTGAGAAACAGACACCTCACAAGTCCTCAACTGGCAGCTTCATTAAATAGTACCCGCAAAACACCAGTCTCAACGTCAACAGTGAAGAGGCGACTCCGGGTTGCTGGCCTTCTAGGCAGTGTTCCTATGTCCAGTGTCTGTGTTCTTTTTCCTATCTTAATCTTTTCTTTTTATTGGCCAGTCTGAGATATGGCATTTTCTTTGCAACTCTGCCTAGAAGGCCAGCATCCCGGAGTCACCTCTTCACTGTTGACGTTGAGACTGGTGTTTTGCGGGTACTATTTAATGAAGCTGCCAGTTGAGGACTTGTGAGGCATCTGTTTCTCAAACTAGACACTCTAATATACTTTAACAAGGACATTTCTAAGTGACCCCAAACTTTTGAACGGTGGTGTACATTCAAAATATATCACAGCATTGGTAGTATGTTTATTATGATCCCTGTAGGGCCTGACATCACAACATTGGTATTGCTTGCGCCAGCCACACTCTTACTAACTGGTCTACACAGGACCACATAATATTTTTTTTGTCTCTCTCAGGTCTTGGTGACCGTTCTGGATGTGAATGACTTCCGTCCGCGTTTCTCAGAGCGGGCCTTTGAGACCAGTGTATTTGAGAACGAGCCCAGTGGGACGTCTGTGATCACGCTGACTGCCACTGACTTGGACGAGGGGCAGAACGGCCTGCTCTCTTACAGCATGCAGGGCCCGGGGGCAGGTTGGAGCCCTACACACACACTCACACAAACCACACACACACACACACACACACACACACACACACACACACACACACACACACACACACACACACACACACACACACACACTGAGAGGCTTTTGTTCCAGTCCAGCATTAACACCTCTAATTCAACATATTATGATCTTCATGACCAATTGATTAGTTGAATCAAGTGTGTTAGTGCTGGGCTAGAACAAAATCCTGTATTGCCCACTGTTTAACATTTACATGTTTTGTCTCAATTTCTCCCTGCCTCTGATTAACTGTTGGTTACATTCTCTCACTATTTTCTCTCTCTCCCTCTCTATGGTGTTGTCAGATGCCTTCTCTCTGGATGCTGACACAGGTCTGGTGCGTTCTCTCCGTCTGCTGCAGTCCTTTGAGCACTTTAACTTGACGGTGGTGGCTACAGACCACGGAAGACCACCCCTCTGGGGCACCGCCACCTTACACATCATCATCATAGACGTCAACGACAACAGGCCCATGTTCGTCAGGCCCACCAACGGCACCATCATGCACATCATGGAGGTGTGTGTGTGTGTGTGTGTGTGTGTGTGTGTTGGTGGCACTACAGTATGGTGTTTGTTAGTGGTCCCTAGCAGGATAGTAATAATTGAAGAACATATTAATTATTTTTGGGCATGTACAGTACGAATGTGTTGCTCCACTACACACACACATTGCTACTGTAAAATTCTCTGCAGTTGCATACAAACAGAATATCTAAAATCTCAATGATGTGTCTGTCCTCCCCCTTGTAGGAGCAGCCCCCAGGCCTGCTGGTGTATGAGGTGTTTGCGACAGATGGGGATGAAGGGGTGAATGGAGAGGTGCGCTATGCCTTCCTCCAGACAGGAGCTGGGAACAGAGACTGGGATAACTTCCACATTGATGCTATTACAGGAGTCATCACCACCGCCATCAAACTGGACCGAGAGAAGCAAGCCCTGCACAGTGTGAGTGGAGTGACTGGGCCCAATTCTAACTTGAGATATGCACTTGTAGCTAGCAACAACTTGAATCATACGTGTACCTTCATGTCAATGGGAGATATGCATTCAAGTTTTAATGTAGGCCTGCCGGATTTCATGTCAGGATTCAGCCCAGACAGGAATGTGTGTATGTGTATTGTTTATATCTGACTTAAGGACTGTGTTCTGTCCCTCAAGCTGATTGTTGTGGCCTATGACCTGGGTCAGCCCGTGCCTTATGAGACCACCCAGCCCTTACAGGTTGCACTGTTGGACATTGATGACAACGAGCCTGTCTTCTTTAAGCCCCCGGTGAGTGGAGGAGAGTTAGGGAGCTGGGCGGTGTCTCATATGCAAGGAAGATGTCAGTCTGGGCGGTGTCTCATGCATGGAAGATTCCCGCCAGTCTGCCCTAATTCAGACTCATCTTATTGCAATGAAACATAGCCCTGGACTCCTCAGCTATAAGTATAACTCTGGGTTTATACCTTACCATTTGATACCTTACCATAATATTTTTTCTATACCAAGTATTTTTATGTTTCTTTTGTGTGATCAAACCAAATTTTTAAATCTCTAGATATTTGATGTTTGTCTGTGATTAGGGTTGTGTTTTATTTGGCTGTGTTTGTATATTATACCTAGCGCTAACATGCGTCCTTTGTCCTGATCTTGTCCACATTCTGATTGTGCCCACAATTTCAGAAAAATGCCAACAGATGGTATTACAATGTGTCTCATATCTGTCCATTGTGTCCGCATTCTGGCCACATGTTACTGATCCCTCCCTGTATGCAAATGATTTGACAGCTGTTATTTCAAAATAGTATTTATTTATTCTATTTATTCAAATTGTTGCAATCTACTGCAGAGATAGCCTGCAAAGTAATGTCATACTTTCCAGGTCCATACCCAAACAGTTCGAACTACAAATTTTGAAAATGACTCTCTCCAGAAATAAGTATCTCACTGTTGCCGCCTGCTACCGACCCCACTCAGCTCCCAGCTGTGCCCTGGACACCATTTGTGAATTGATCGCCCCCCATCTAGCTTCAGAGTTTGTTCTGTTAGGTGACCTAAACTGGGATATGCTTAACACCCCGGCAGTCCTACAATCTAAGCTAGATGCCCTCAATCTCACACAAATCATCAAGGAACCCACCAGGTACAACCCTAAATCTGTAAACAAGGGCACCCTCATAGACGTCATCCTGACCAACTGGCCCTCCAAATACACCTCCGCTGTCTTCAACCAAGATCTCAGCGATCACTGCCTCATTGCCTGTATCCGCTACGGAGCCGCAGTCAAACGACCACCCCTCATCACTGTCAAACGCTCCCTAAAACACTTCTGTGAGCAGGCCTTTCTAATCGACCTGGCCCGGGTATCCTGGAAGGACATTGACCTCATCCCGAAAGTTGAGGATGCCTGGTCATTCATTAAAAGTAACTTCCTCACCATTTTAGATAAGCATGCTCCGTTCAAAAAATGCAGAACTAAGAACAGATATAGCCCTTGGTTCACTCCAGACCTGACTTCCCTCAACCAGCACAAAAACATCCTGTGGCGGACTGCAATAGCATCGAATAGTCCCTGCGATCTGCAACTGTTCAGGGAAGTCAGGAACCAATACACGCAGTCAGTCAGGAAAGCTAAGGCCAGCTTCTTCAGGCAGACATTTGCATCCTGTAGCTCGAACTCCAAAAAGTTCTGGGACACTGTGAAGTCCATGGAGAACAAGAGCACCTCCTCCCAGCTGCCCACTGGACTGAGGCTAGGTAACACGGTCACCACTGATAAATCCATGATTATCGAAAACTTCAACAAGCATTTCTCAACGGCTGGCCATGCCTTCCGCCTGGCTACTCCAACCTCGGCCAACAGCTCCGCCCCCCCGCAGCTACTCGCACAAACCTCTCCAGGTTCTCCTTTACCCAAATCCAGATAGCAGAAGTTCTGAAAGAGCTGCAAAACCTGGACCCGTATCAAATCAGCTGGGCTTGACAATCTGGACCTTCTATTTCTGAAACTATCCGCCGCCATTGTCGCAACCCCTATTACCAGCCTGTTCAAACTCTCTTTCATATCGTCTGAGATCCCCAAGGATTGGAAAGCTGCCGCAGTCATCCCCCTCTTCAAAGGGGGAGACACCCTGGACCCAAACTGTTACAGACCTATATCCATCCTGCCCTGCCTATCTAAGGTCTTCGAAAGCCAAGTCAACAAACAGGTCACTGACCATCTCGAATCCCACCGTACCTTCTCCACTGTGCAATCTGGTTTCCGAGCCGGTCACGGGTGCACCTCAGCCACGCTCAAGGTACTAAACGATATCATAACCGCCATCGATAAAAGACAGTACTGTGCAGACGTCTTCATCGACCTGGCCAAGGCTTTCGACTCTGTCAATCACCATATTCTTATCGGCAGACTCAGTAGCCTCAGTTTTTCGGATGACTGCCTTGCCTGGTTCACCAATTACTTTGCAGACAGAGTTCAGTGTGTCAAATCGGAGGGCATGCTGTCCGGTCCTCTGGCAGTCTCTATGGGGGTGCCACAGGGTTCAATCCTCGGGCCGACTCTTTTCTCTGTATATATCAATGATGTTGCTCTTGCTGCGGGTGATTCCCTGATCCACCTCTACGCAGACGACACCATTCTATATACTTCCCGCCCGTCCTTGGACACTGTGCTATCTAACCTCCAAACGAGCTTCAATGCCATACAACACTCCTTCCGTGGCCTCCAACTGCTCTTACACGCTAGTAAAACCAAATGCATGCTTTTGAACCGTTCGCTGCCTGCACCCGCACACCCGACCAGCATCACCACCCTGGATGGTTCCGACCTTGAATATGTGGACATCTATAAGTACCTAGGTGTCTGGCTAGACTGTAAACTCTCCTTCCAGACTCATATCAAACATCTCCAATCGAAAATAAAATCAAGAGTCGGCTTTCTATTCCGCAACAAAGCCTTCTTCACTCACGCCGCCAAACTTACCCTAGTAAAACTGACTATCCTACCGATCCTCGACTTCGGCGATGTCATCTACAAAATTGCTTCCAACACTCTACTCAGCAAACTGGATGCAGTTTATCACAGTGCCATCTGTTTTGTCACTAACTCACCTTATACCACCCACCATTGCGACTTGTATGCTCTAGTCGGCTGGCCCTCGCTACATATTCGTCGCCAGACCCACTGGCTCCAGGTCATCTACAAGTCCATGCTAGGTAAAGCTCCGCCTTATCTCAGTTCACTGGTCACGATGGCAACACCCATCCGTAGCACGCGCTCCAGCAGGTGTATCTCACTGATCATCCCTAAAGCCAACACCTCATTTGGCCGCCTTTCGTTCCAGTTCTCTGCTGCCTGTGACTGGAACGAATTGCAAAAATCGTTAAAAGTTGGAGACTTTTATCTCCCTCACCAATTTCAAACATCTGCTTTCTGAGCAGCTAACCGATCGCTGCAGCTGTACATAGTCTATCGGTAAATAGCCCACCCATTTTTACCTACCTCATCCCCATACTGTTTTTATTTATTTACTTTTCTGCTCTTTTGCACACCAATATCTCTACCTGTACATGACCATCTGATCATTTATCACTCCAGTGTTAATCTGCAAAATTGTAATTATTCGCCTACCTCCTCATGCCTTTTGCACACAATGTATATAGACTCCCCTTTTTTTCTACTGTGTTATTGACTTGTTAATTGTTTACTCCATGTGTAACTCTGTGTTGTCTGTTCACACTGCTATGCTTTGTCTTGGCCAGGTCGCAGTTGCAAATGAGAACTTGTTCTCAACTAGCCTACCTGGTTAAATAAAGGTGAAATTAAAAATAAATTAAAAATTAAAAATTGATGCCATATGTAAATGGTGCCACCTGTCAATGATTTTAGAAGGCAGGATTATGATGTTTTAAATGGTTTCACTGTCCAGATCCATCTACAGGACACTTCTAAGACCTCCAGATACAAAGCGTGCCTGACTACCTCTGGAGGTGGTCTGGAAGAAATGATCACAATCGGATCACAATGCGTCTTTTAATCTTCTACACCTGTCTGAAAATGTGGGCATAATCTGAAAGTGGAAATGATCAGGACAGAAGATGCATGTTAGAACCAAGTATAAACAAGGCTAATGTCTCTGTTTCATATGTGTGACGATTTTGTCTTACATCTGGGCCATGTAGCTGTGTGTGTGTGTGCTCATCTATCTGTATGTGTGTCTGTCTGACTCTCAGCGAGGCAGCCTGCCGTACCAGACTCTGTCTGTGGCAGAGCACTCTACTCCAGGGACAGTAGTGGGTAACGTGACAGGAGCTGTGGACGCAGATGAAGGCTCAAACGCTGTAGTCTACTTCTTCATAGCAGGTCTGTGGAGAGGACAACACAACACTACGCTACACACACAGACACAAATAAACACACTGATTCATCCATACCGGACAATCCAGAAATATCAGTCCATTAGTACTAACACAGAATAATTAAATATATTTTTGGTTGCTGCATGTTGGTGCTGCTGTCTATTGAATATGGACATAACACTTATAGGGGGAGATACTGAAGGTAACTTTGGCCTGAGCCCAGGGGGCGTACTGAAGGTGAAGAAGGATCTGGATCGTGAGGACATCTCAGTGTACTCCATCATCATCAAGGCCTCCAGCCACAGGAACTGGGCCCCTGCACGGGGTCAAAGGTCAGCCTGGGGAAGAGCACTTGACCCCAGCCGTGACCCAACCCTGCAGGAGGTCAGAATCTACCTGGAGGACATCAACGACCAGCCACCACGCTTCACCAAGCTAGAGTACACTACAGGTACAGTACATAAACTGTGGGAGGGGTAAATGTGTGTGTGTGTGTTGAGGTTGTGTGTCTATGTGCATTCTCTCACTTTTATTCCCCCTCTATCTATCTCTTTCTCTCTCTCAGGTGTGGCTGCTGATGCCAAGGTAGGCTCAGATCTGATTCGGGTACAGGCCATAGACAACGATGTAGGGAACAACAGTCTGGTGCTGTACCATGTCCTGTCCATCCGCTACATTAAACTCCAGTCCAATGACACTGAGGACATAGGAAACAGCTTCATCATAGGTCAGTCACTGCCTACTGCCAAGCATGACTATTATCTCCTCTGTGTTTGTATAGTATCCCTTGTTAATCCTTGATAACCAATGTTAGAATAAATTCAATTTCATTTCAGAATTGAGGAGATTAATTGAATTGAAAAGGAATTGGCCCCTGTCATGTTGTTAACCTTCTCTGCCTATTGTTCCTTGATAACCAAGGTTGGGATCAATTCTATTTCAATCAAGGTGATGAATTGACTAAATAATTTAAATGGAATTGAGCTCCAACAATGTTGATAACCTATAGGGGATATATGTTTCAATTCTAAATATTGTTTGAATCACAGTGAAATTGACCCTGAACCTGTTGATAACCCTTAGGAGAGACAGATGGGATCATTCGTACCTATGACCTGTTCACGGCTTACGACCCGGGCTACTTCGTGGTGGAGGTGTTGGCACGGGACCTGGCGGGCCACAGTGACATCGCCATGGTGGGCATCTACATCCTGCGGGACGACCAGCGGGTTAAGATCGTCATCAACGAGATACCAGAGCGGGTACGACAGTTCCAGGAGGAGTTTATCAACCTGCTGTCCAACATCACCGGAGCCATAGTCAACACGGACGATGTGCAGGTAGGTAAGGGTGTGAGGGATGTGTGAGTGTGTGTGCATGTGTGTGCAAGTGTGTGCGTGTGTGCATGCATATGTATAAAATTACGTATGAAATGTGTATCTCCCATAACCACCTTTGTCATTCTCTTCTTCTGTTTCTGCTCAGTTCCACGTGGACAAGAAGGGCAGAGTGAACTTTGCCCAGACAGATGTGCTCATACACGTGGTCAACAAGCACACCAACCGCATCCTGGATGTGGAAAAGTCAGTTGCTGCCTGGCAGTATAGTTTATTATCATGTTATTACCTTTAGAAATATAATTACTAGAACGGACAGTCTCCATTCCCATATTTAGTGTAGGTTCTAAATGAATCAAGTAAAAACTCACGGACAATTAGTAATGCTCACACCAAGTCTATTCACCCACTGGGTCATATAGCTGCATAAGACAAAAACATGTTTCCAAACAAAGACAAAACACCCTGATTTAGTCATATCACAGTTGACCTATTTGCTTATGGTTTTGACTACACCCAGTGACATGCTTTTTAAATTATATGAACAAAAAAGAATACATTTCATTAGGAATGGCAAGCAAGACAAAATTAAAAGGGCCTAGTTATATAACCCATATGAATTTGGAGGGCAGAAATGATTACATATTAAAGCATTAGACCTCTCACTAAAGGCATCAGTCAAACAAAGTTATACTTAATTCCAAACTGGTTCTCTAGTAGATTGGTGGGAATGTCTCACCCCATGTTCAAGAATGGCCTTTTTCACTTTATTCAGATTACAACTGCTCACTTTCGGTTGTTTGAAAAGGAAATATTCTCCAAAATATAGTTATTTTTCAAACAAGCATTAGAAAGTTGGTTGCAATTTCAGTTTAATCCACCTGAAAAGACAGAACAAATAATACAACAAATATTGTGGTTAAACTCAAATATACTAATTGATCCCCAATTTTTTTTCTTCTATTAAATGTTTTAAAAAAGTCTAATTTTGTGAACTATATCATAAATAGGACTGGTGGAGTTATGGCACACATGCAGCTAACACAGACATATGGAAATGTCTGCTCTACCCAAAATACAACCAACTAATTGCATCATTGTCTGTCGGCCCTACATAAATGGTTAAAGAAAAGTGTGATAAATAAAAACATATACCAATTTCATTTTAAGGACCAAAAAATTGCCAGCTGTGCCATATAAATTGCCAAATAGTTGAATTGACACGCAAAACAACGCCATATTCAAAACTTCACATTTTTCAATTTAAATTACTACACAAAATTCTTGCAAACAATAGAATGTTATATATATATGGGGGATACAATCTTCCCAGCTCTGCCGATTTTGCTGTGAGGAAGCAGAGTCATTAGATAATGTATTTTGGTACTGTCTATATGTAGCTCGTTTTTGGTCACAGGTCCAGGAATGTCTGAAGAATTGCGACATTTGCCTAGAACTAACACTGCAGATAGCAATACTGGGTGATTTGAAAAGCCATAGTCAATCAATAATATAATAATTATTTTAGCAAACATTTTTCTCTTTAATTTACAATCTGTAGAAGCTATGAGAATAGAAAGGTTCATTACTTTTGTGAAGCATCACAGCACATTTGAAAAATATATGGCAAATCCAAAATGGATGGTGTTAAGAGATAGATGGGACGGGTTGAATGCAGCTGAAGGGTGGGTCAAATAACAAGATAACCAATGTAAATCATACGAGGTTTGTAAAATGTATATAGGTTCAGAAATGTTGAGAAATAGCACAGTTACAAAAATAAATCAAACTGGACGGACATCAGAAATAGAGGAAGGACTAAAAACAAACAAAATCTAAGTATGGTAAAAATAGATTGTGTCTGTAAAATGTGTATAATATGTATAAACTGAAGGTAGAAGCCTACGTGTTATTGTATATTAGTTTACTCCAATTGGGGAAGGGTTGTAAGGTTTGCGGGGAATGATACAGGTATATTAAAAATTCTAAATAAATTTTAAAGTATGTACAGTGGGGCAAAAAAGTATTTAGTCAGCCACCAATTGTGCAAGTTCTCCCACTTAAAAAGATAAGAGAGGCCTGTAATATTCATCATAGGTACACTTCAACTATGAGAGACAAAATGAGAAAAGAAAATCCAGAAAATCACATTGTAGGATTTTTTATGAATTTATTTGCAAATTATGGTGGAAAATAAGCATTTGGTCAATAACAAAAGTTTATCTCAATACTTTGTTATATACCCTTTGTTGGCAATGACAGAGGTCAAACGTTTTCTGTAAGTCTTCACAAGGTTTTCACACACTGTTGCTGGCCCATTCCTCCATGCAGATTTCCTCTAGAGCAGTGATGTTTTGGGGCTGTTGCTGGGCAACACGGACTTTCAACTCCCTCCAAAGATTTTCTATGGGGTTGAGATCTGGAGACTGGCTAGGCCACTCCAGGACCTTGAAATGCTTCTTACGAAGCCACTCCTTCAATGCCCGGGCGGTGTGTTAGGGATCATTGTCATGCTGATGGGAGGGGGGTTTTCACTCAAAATCTCACGATACATGGCCCCATTCATTCTTTCCTTTACACGGATCAGTTGTCCTGGTCCCTTTGCAGAAAAACAGCCCCAAAGCATGATGTGTCCACCCCCATGCTTCACAGTAGGTATGGTGTTCTTTGGATGCAACTCAGCATTCTTTGTCCTCCAAACACGAGTTGAGTTTTTACCAAAAAGTTATATTTTGGTTTCATCTGACCATATGACTTTCTCCCAATCTTCTTCTGGATCATCCAAATGCTCTCTAGCAAACTTCAGATGGGCCTGGACATGTACTGGCTTAAGCAGGGGGACACGTCTGGCACTGCAGGATTTGAGTCCCTGGCGGCGTAGTGTGTTACTGATGGTAGGCTTTGTTACTTTGGTCCCAGCTGTCTGCAGGTCATTCACTTGGTCCCCCCGTGTGGTTCTGGGATTTTTGCTCACCGTTCTTGTGATCAGTTTGACCCCACGGGGTGAGATCTTGCGTGGAGTCCCAGATCGAGGGAGATTATCAGTGGTCTTGTATGTCTTCCATTTCCTAATAATACTGATAACAAGTACAAACAGGTGCCATTAATACAGGTAACAAGTTGAGGACAGAGAGCCTCTTAAAGAAGAAGTTACAGGTCTGTGAGAGCCAATCTTGCTTGTTTGTAGATTACCAAATACTTATTTTCCACCATAATTTGCAAATTAATTAATTAAAAATCCTTCAATGTGATTTTCTGGATTTTTTTTTCTAATTTTGTCTGTCATAGTTGAAGTGTACCTATGATGAAAATGACAGGCCTCTCTCATCTTTTTAAGTGGGAGAACTTGCACAATTGGTGGCTGACTAAATACTTTTTTGCCCCACTATGTGTATGTACATGTGTATATATTTTTACCAAAAAAAGACATGGGGGATTGGAAATGTTGCAGACAATTACATTGTAGGAAGGCAACAATCTTTTCGCAATATTAAGCTGATCCACCCTTAATAAAAATAAAAATAAATATGTACAATAAAAAAAATATATATATGTTTCCACCAGCCCCAGTATATATATTCCATTTGGGTGTGGTGTCCTCCTTCCCTCTATACATTACATATTTATTGCTAGGCAGGAAGTCAAGTGATGCGGCCAGTAAACTGTTCGTTAATGTGACCTGACCTCGACCCCCATTCCTCACTAAACCACCTCTCTCCAACCTTATCAGTGACTGCAACAATGTGATTGCCTTTCCTTTACACAGTGCATTCCAAGCTTAATTACCACACCATAAACATTCCTCCTACAGATAACCATTCACTTCTGGTGTAGAAACCAGACTATGGCACTCATTATTTCAAGTTTAGGAGTCAGAACCCATCATAGTAATTATATTTCTATGTCATTACATTGTTACTACACAAAAAACATGTTGTATGAGTATACTCCTCTTTGTGCTGAGCCCATTGTCTCCCCTTCCCTGGTCTTGTGATGGACAGGGTGATTCAGATGATTGATGAGAACAAGGAACAGCTGAAGAACCTTTTTAGGAATTACAACATCCTGGATGTCCAGCCTGCCGTCAGCGGGAGAGCACCTGATGACCTCACTACGCTACAGATGGCCATCATTATCTTAGCTGTGTTGCTCTTCTTGGCAGCCATGTCATTCATCTTCATGAACTGGTACTATCGCACAGTGTAAGAGCCTTCCACTGTAATTCAAATCAAATTTTATTTGTCACATGTCACAATTAATGTAGAATTTACAGTGAAATGCTAGCTAATGAGCCCTTCCAAACAATGCAGAGTTAAAGAAAAAAATTACAATTGTAACGCAAGAGGAATCAAATAAAATACACAAGATTGGCGCTACAGTTGAAGACTAAAGTTTACATATCCTTAGGTTGGAGTCACTAAAACTCGTTTTTCAACCACTCAACAAATTTCTTGTTAACAAACAATAGTTTAGGCAAGTCGGTTAGGACATCTACTTTGTGGATGACACCAGTAATTGTTCCAATAATTGTTAACAGACAGATTATTTCACTTATAATTCACTGTGTCACAATTCCAGTGGGTCAGAAATTGACACCAAATCAAATTGTATTGGTCATACACACATGGTTAGCAGATGTTAATGCGAGTGTAGTGAAATCCTTGTGCTTCTAGTTCCGACCGTGGAGTAATATCTAACAAATAATCGAACAATTTCACAACGACTACCTTATACACACACAAGTGTAAAGGAATGAATAAGAATATGTACATTAAATATATGGATGAGCGATGGCAAGATGCAGTAGATGGTATAGAGTACAGTATATACATATGAGATGAGTCATGTAGGATATGTAAACATTATATAAAGTGGCATTGTTTAAAGTGACTTTTTAAATAAAGTAAATTTTTTACAGCTAATTTTTAAAGTGGCTAGAGATTTGGGTCAGTATGTTATTAGCAGCTTCTCAATGTTAGTGATAGCTGTTTAACAGTCTGATGGCCTTGAGATAGAAGCTGTTTTTCAGTCTCTCTGTCCCAGCTTTGATGCACCTGTACTGACCTCGCATTCTGGATGATAGCGGGGTGAACAGGCAGTTGCTCGGGTGGTTGTTGTCCTTGATGATCGTTTTGGCCTTCTTGAGACATCGGGTGGTGTAGGTGTCCTGGAGGGCAGGTAGTTTGCCCCCGGTGATGCGTTGTGCAGACCTCACTACCCTCTGGAGAGCCTTACGGTTGTGGGCTATAAACAGCTTGGAAAATTCCATAAAATGATGTCATGGCTTTAGAAGAATCTGATAGGCTAATTTACATAATTTTAGTCAATTGGAGGTGTACCTGTGGATGTATTTCAATGCCTACCATAAAACTCTTTGCTTAACATCATGAGAACATCTAAAGAAATCAGCCATGATGTAGACCTCCACAATTTCCAAACACCTGAAGGTACCAAGTTCATCTGTACAAACAATAGTATGCAAGTATAAACACCATGGGACCACGCAGCCATCATACTGCTTGTGCAAATCAATCCCAGAACAACAGCAAAGGATCTTGTAAAGATGCTGGAGGAGACAGGTACATAAGTATCTATATCCACAGTAAAACGAGTCCTACTCGTTTGGCCATAATGACCATCGTTATGTTTGTAGAAAAAAGGGGGACGTTTGCAAGCCCGAAGAACACCATCCCAACTGTGAAGTATGGGGGTGGCAGAATCATGTTGTGAGGGTGCTTTGCTGCAGGAGGGACTTGTGCACCTCACAAAATGGATTGCATCATGAGGAAGGGAAATTATGTGGATATGTGGAAGCAACATCTCAAGACATCAGTCAGGAAGTTAAAGCTTGGTCGCAAATGGGTCTTCCAAATGGACAATGACCCCAAGCATACGTCCAAAGTTGTGGCAAAATGGCTTAAGGACAACAAAGTCAAACTATTGGAGTGGCCATCACAAAGGCCTGACCTCAATCCCATAGAAAATTTGTGGGCAGAACTGAAAAAGCGCGTGCGAGCAAGGAGGCCTTACAAACCTGACTCCGTTACACCAGCTCGGTCCGGAGGAATGGGCCAAAATTCAACCAATTTATTGTGGGAAGCTTATGGAAGTCTACCCGAAATGTTTGACCCAAGTTAAACAATTTAAAGGCAATGCTACCAAATACTAATTGGGCATATGTAAACTTCTGACACACTGGGAATGTGATGAAAGAAATAAAAGCTGAAATAAATCATTCTCTCTACTATTATTCTGACATTTCACATTCTTGAAATAAAGTGGTGATCCTAACTGACCCAAGACAGTGAATTTTTACCCGGATTAAATGTCAGGAATTGTGAAAAACTGAGTTTAAATGTATTTGGCTAAGATGTATGTAAACTTCCGACTTCAACTGTATATACAGGGATTACCAGTACAAATCAATGTGCAGAGGTATGAAGTATTTGATGTAGATACTGTATGTACATGACGGCAGGGTTAAGTGTCTAGTCATCAGGGTAGATAATAAGAGTAAAATAAATAACAAAGTAGCAGTAGCAATTGATGAGTGTAAAAGTGTGTGGGTGTGTAATATGTATGTATGTGTGTTTGTGTTGTGTTGGTCTGTGTGTGTGTGTAATGTGTGTGTGGGCGTATGTAGTGTGCATGAATGTGTGTGGCTTTTGTGTGGGAGTGTCAATGTATATGGTTTGTATAGTCTAGTGAGTGTACGTAGGGTCAGTGCAAGATAGTCAATTAATGGTACCCAAACTATCTAGGAGTCTGGTAGTCTTATCGCTTGGGGGTAGAAGGTGTCTTGGAGCCCGTTGTTCCGAGAGCCGATGCTCCGGTACAGTTTTCCAGACGGTAGCAGAGTGAACAGTCTATGGCTTGGGTGGCTGGAGTCTTTAGCAATTTTTTGGGCCTTCTTCTGACACCGCCTGATATAGAGGTCCTGGAATGCAGCTCGGCCCCAGTGATATACTGGGCTGTTCGCACCACCCTCTGTCACCCTTTCACCCTCATTGTCAAACATAGCATACTGATCCACTTTAACTTATACAATCCAATAAGCTTACTCATACTTAACCACTAAATTTTACAATATGTTCTTGTGTATCAAAGTATAGATTCATTCATCTCTATGGTCCTGGTCAGTTCCTGGATGGAGACCAGATGCTGCTGGAAGTGGTGTTGGAAGGCCAGTAGGAGGCACTCTTTCCTCTGGTCTAAAAAAATATATATCCCAATGCCCCAGGGCAGTGATTGGGGACACTGCCCTGTGTAGGGTGCAGTCTTTCGGATGGGATGTTAAACGGGTGTCCTGACTCTCTGAGGTCATTAAAGATTCCATGGCACTTATCGTAAGAGTAGGGGTGTTAACCCCGGTATCCTGGCTAAATTCCCAATCTGGCCCTCAAACCATCACGGTCACCTAATAATCCCCAGTTTACAATTGGCTCATTCATCCCCTCCTCTCCCCTGTAACTATTCCCCAGGTCGTTGCTGCAAATGAGAACGTGTTCTCAGTCAATTTACCTGGTACAATAACGGATAAATAAAATAAATAAATATATAAACATGTTTTTCATGTCAATGGAATTTGTAATGGTGTTACTTCAAACTGGCTATGATAGATACTTTGACATGGCTATGTCAGCATGTTGAACGTCTCACCACCTGTCTGTGTGTTTTTCTATGCTACAGACACAAGAGGAAGCTGAAAGCCATTGTAGCAGGATCCACAGGTGAGAGACAGCACCGAGGAGAAAGTCCCTGCAAGCCTAACAGCAGGATGTGGCAAACTATGGACTAGTTTGACTAGCTGTGTGTGTGTACGTGTGTGTGTGTACGTGATTGTAATTCATAATTCACCTGTTTATTTTCTGTCTTCCAGGGAAGCAAGGTCTCATGGACATCCTGGATTTGCCCAACACCAATAAATACTCATTTGAGGGGTGAGACAATAGATTACAGTGTTTATGCATTTTAAAACCTACAGTACTTTATTTCATTTGACTCATGTCATTGATATGATGTATGTGTGGGCATATTCCTTTTGCAGGATCACAGATACATGCAGTGCTGATCTTAAATATCTGACAGTTGTGTATACAATATTTAATAAGACTGATGAAGTGTTAGCTGGCTAAGGTTATAGCTAAGACTGTTGTTGACTCTCAGGGCCAACCCTGTGTGGCTAGACCCGTTCTGTCGGAACCTGGAGCTAGCTGCCCAGGCAGAGCATGAAGACGACCTGCCGGAAAACCTCAGTGAGATCACTGACCTGTGGAACAGCCCCGTGCCTACTCACGTGAGTACAGCTATTAAACAGCGGCGGTCGGTGCCGTTTAAGATTTCATTCATATTCCATTTTAACATTGATAGATTTAGGCTACTACATGATACTCAACTTTTCCCTACAACCTAGCCTATGAATGAAAGTTTACAACCTGGTGCACACAAGTTGAGAGAAAATGTTGAGGTGACAAATGGACAGACAGTGACACATTTAATACCTCCTTCACACTTGCCTGTATCTAGCTGATCTAGGGGGCAATCATAAATCCAACGGTTGCAAACAATAATTTTTATTTCGACATACTCAGGTATGTTTATTGCCATTTCGTTCCATTTGCTTCCATTTAAGAAATGTCTTTCAACAGAATTGGCGGAATGAATTTCACGTGGAAAGACAGTTCACTTTCATAGCAGCCATATTGTAGTCCTTCTCGCATCTATGCACTCTCCTCCTCTTACCTTTTCCCTTCGCTTGTGGACTTCAATGCACAACACATCAGCTGTATGAGACCAGGTGAAAAAACCTTTCCAAGCAAAACCGCTAAACACAGCCTACATCGTTGTCACCATACTTGCTATTTGTAACGTCATAGTCAACATAGCTAATAGACCTAATGCGTTAGTAAACCCGCTACAATCATGCAGTCATGATAGAGTCAGTAAGCAGTTTAGCAGTTACACCTGCGGGCCCTATTGTCAAAAAATTTGTAAATAAATAAATTAGTTTAAAACTGTTAAACTATTGTCTCTTTCTCTCTTTGAGTCAACTACCCACCACATTATATGCACTCCAGTGCTAGCTAGCTGTAGCTTATGCTTTAAGTACTATATTTATTATCTGATCCTTTGATTGGGTGGACAACATGTCAGTTCATGCTGCAAGAGCTCTGATAGGTTGGAGGACATCCTCTGGAAGTTGTCATAGTTACTGTATAAGACTATGTAGTGGAGGAGAACCATGAGCCTCCTAGGTTTTGTACTTGAAGTCAATATACCCAGAGGACAGATAGCTGTTCTCCGGTTACACCGGTTACACTATGGTGCTACCTTACCGAGTGCTTTGAGGCTGTAGACCTTCATTGCAAAATAGTGTGTTTTAATCAATTATTTGGTGACCTGTGAATACTGTAGATTCAGTATAGTTTTAGGATAACTTTAATAATGTTTTACCATTTTCATTTTTATGAAATTCACTGAAGAGGATGGTCCTCCTCGTCCTCCATCGAGGAGGCTCCACTGCTATCTATTTATGTTCATGCATTTCTATGAGTACACCCAGCAAACCACAATTGGTTCTGTGAAAGCTCCCAGAACATTCATTAGGTTGTGAAAAATGTTCTCCTAACACAAAAACTGTCCAGCCGTGCTGATGATTACACAATGTTTGTATAAAACTTTCGCCATGTTGCTAGAACGTTCCCAGAACACATTTTGTCTGTTCTTTAAAGGTTCCCAGAATGTTTCTTTAGGTTGTGAGAACAGTCTGGTGGAAACACTGTGGGGACATCACAAAAGAATCTGTCAACTTGTACGAATGATTGTGCAATGTTTGCATAAGGGTGCAAAAACATTCCCCTTATGTTACAAGAACATTCCCAGAGCACATTTGTTATGTTCTTTAAAAGTTCCTAAAACATGTATTTAGGTTGTGGGAACCTTGTGTGGATATGACAAGATTTTGGTTCCAAAAACACTAAAACTGTCCAGTTGTGCTAACATTCAGACAATGTTTGTATCAGGGTGCACAAAACATTCCTTCGATGTTGCAAGAATGTTGACAGAACAGCCTTTCTAAGTTATTTAAAGGTTCCCAGAACATTTCATTAGGTGGTGGGAGAAGTGTGGGTGCATTACAAGATATAGGTTCCCAAAGCACAAAATATGCTCAGTTGTGATGAGATTCATACAATGTTTAAGTTACGTTGCACAGGGCATTCCCTTAATATTTTAACATCCAAATATCTCTAGCGGTCCCCCCAGCGTGAGTTTTTTTTATGAGCGTGATGTCAGAATGCCCTCACTGTTCCAACATTTGATTGTCACGCAACAGGACAGTTAACCCATGCTGCCCTCAAACCAATTAGCTTCCTGCTAATTATCTATGTTTCAACTTCTCAGTTTCAAATTATTTTCAACCAACAGTATTAATTTCAAACAACGGTTTGAAATGAGGTGCGTTCACAAGGAAGTAGCCCATTTCACTGTGCCAGAAAATGTACGTCTGAGGCATGCTATTTTAATTTAAGATGAATATTAGCTAGCTGAGCCGGACAACGTTCTCTCTTTGATGAGAGCCCAAGCACTCCCCCAGTGTTTCCCCAGGTCAAGTATGCAAGCATTTACGCATCTCCAGTCAGAACCTTCCCGAATGTTTTACCCCTGGTGCATTTTCCGACTGGCGCCCCCATTGCCTTCATTGCTGTTTTCCTTACTAACAACTATTTTGGACATTTGTGTATTCCTATCAAAGTAAGTGGCGTGCTTTATTATGTTAGCATAATAGTTTCTGTATATCGTGTTATGTTGTTTCTTCTGTAGCACACCTTATGTAGCTATATATGGAACATAAAGTATTCTGTGTGTATTCCTATATAACCGTGGACACTCAAGGTACTAATTCCATTCCATAAGAACATTTATTATTTTGTGTAATTTAGGTTGGCAACAGCATTGTTGATGAAATGCAGGCATCGCAGCAGAACTAGGAAGCAGTCTAGGGGAAAGAGTTTGGCAAAGAAGGGAGTTGCAAACATAGGATCCGTGCGCCAGTATTCCCTTAAGGAGTTCACCAGGAAGGTGTACATTTAACTAATTGTGGTTGTCACACATTTAGCGAGTTTCCTCTGATTCTCTCTTCTCCTGTAGTTCCAAGGCATAGCAATTGGTCTCCTCCACTATGTCTCCCACCAGCTCCTCTGTCAGAAACAGCTTGAAGCACTAAGCCTCAGAGGGAGATGGCAAGGGGCTCACTCCAGACTGGGACTGGGACTCAACAGCAGGGCCAGAAAGGGTGAAATGGCTGGCGGCCTTGCAACAATCGCAGACCCTCCGTACTTCACCCACTGTTTGTCTGCCTCCATCACCACCAGCATCCACCAGCATCTTCAGAGGGCTTCAGGGACTTTGTCGGTGGGAAAGGGGTCCGCAGATTAAGGGTTCTCAATGGCCAATAGGTTGCGAGCAGCTCTCTACTGTCAAAACCTGATACTTCACTTTCATACTCGGCCTCATTTCAAAATGTACAAAATCTCCTGAATTTTTATCTACATTTCCAATTACTTTTAGAGTTTGGGATTAATTTGATTAATATTACGGTGTTTCTATTCCAAGGAAAACAAAAAAAACTCTTTCCATTGGGATTGAACAGAACATATGGCGCTGTACAATGTGACGGTCGGGAGTACAGTACTGGGCTATTTAGCGAAAGAATCCAGTGTACTGCAGGCACGCGGGAGACTGGGGTTCAATTCCCCAACAGGGAGGAAGGAGTAGGCTGTCCTTATAAATAAGTATTTGTTCTTAACTGACTTTTCTAGTTAAATAAACGTTACACTAAAAGCATAACATTTCTACACCCTAATTTTCTAATTCTAGTCTAACCTATACCCAAATGGAGAATCAGTTCAAATATACATCTCATTGATTTATCAAGACCTGTCCCCATGCTTGCCTCAGAGTAGCGCAAAACAGTGCTAAAATAGTTGTAGGCTATTGCTCCAAATCATATCTTCTAATTTCAATATGCTCTTTAAATAAATAATACCTACATCACTTTTAACAGCACATTACTCAACACTAGTGAGACTCATGTCACCTAGTTAGGCCTACAGTATATCGGAAAAAGATGACTTGACTCTCCGCCAAGTATTTTTATCATTATTTTATTAATGAAAGCATAAAGATGCCATTATTAGTTATATTGTTTTAGTTTGAACATGCAGACTGGCACTAACAACAGAACATCTGGAACGTTTCCCTAGTCATCGCCATTATTAGTGCAATGCCGCTTAAAGTGTTGCCAGTGTGGCAGGGTGGGGGTCCACCCCCTCCCCTTCCTCCTTCTCACGTACCCATGAGCTAGGTCTGTCTTCTGTACGCGGTTCTGCGGCCCATCCCCTGCCCTCGTGCGCTTTCAGTGGATATTGCTGGAGAACAGCAAGGCAGTCCCTTTGTGTGCCACTCGGGAGCCATGACCAATCTGACTAAAATATATTTTATTATATATTCTGGTTAGACTGTAAACTCTCCTTCCAGACCCACATCAAACATCTCCAATCCAAAGTTAAATCTGCCTTTCTTTCCACATCTTCCTCGCTGACATAAAGGAACTGTATTTGACTGCCGGAGTCCCTCAACTCCTGGTAGAAAGACATTGCATCCGTTATGTCTCTCACGTGGTGGAACAAGAGGTCGGCTGACCTCTTTAATGAACCCCCCACTTCATCCGGAGTGGATGGGTGAGTCAACACTGTTGTTCCTGCTGTCAATCTCTCTCTGTGTTTTGCCTGTCTGACCCGCCATTTTCTTCGATCCTGTGTTTTTTCCCTTTCTGTGAGATCCTTCGCTCTTTTTCGAATCTCTAAATCCTTTAAGTAAATCTGGTATTTTTGTTTAAGGTAGGCTGCTCTGAGGTGTGGGTTAGCATCCCTTCTTAAATTGTAAATAAATCACTTAATCATGCAATTTCATCAATAATTTTCATCCAATTTTCATTCTTACTATAAACTGTATAACACCAGTGACACATCTTAAGTTCTCGCATGGAATTACCAAGTTAATCATCAAATTGTTAACATATGAAGAGAGAGTGTATACTCGCCATGTGCTTTTCAAAACAGTCCCATCTCCAACCAGGAAGAATTTGTCAAGGATGTTGCATATTTTCAAAGTGATGGTTTTTATACATTTTAACACCAGTGACAAGAAATTGAGGGACAGCTATTACTTGTAAATTATTTGTAATATTTATCTGATATTGTAGTTTTTTAAGTAGTCCAAACTATAATACTTTCCTTTGTATTATGAAATTTAAACTCAAAATATGTCACTAAACCATGACTCCTGACCCGAGAGACAAGACAATTTTATGGTACTGACCGTGCACGACAATATATTAAAAAAATATTTCGCAATATACCGGTTTAATTAATAATAAAACACTTAAATTAAAACCAAAAAAACATATTTTGTGTCATTATCTCACACTTTTAAGTGTTTTTCCTGGTGATTAAGGCCGGGACAGGAAAGCCACCCTTTTCGTAGAATGATCTGGCTTTGTTAACAAGTGCGTCAACGACGTTGTACCCACAGGGACTGTACTTACATATCCCAACCAAAAGACATTGATTACAGGCTAAATCCACACTGAGCTAAAGGCTAGAGCTGCTGCTTTCAAGGAATCCCGCTATGACCTCCAACAAGCCATCAAAGAGGCATCAAAGCATCAATACAGAACTAAGATCAAATCCTACTACGCTGGCTCTGAATCTCGTCAGATGTGGCAGGGCTTGCAAACTATCACGGATTACAAAATTAAACGCAGCCTCGAGATGCCCATTGACGTGAGCCTACCAGACGAGCTAAAAGCCTTCTATTCTCACTTCGAGGTAAGCAACACTGAACCATGCATGATAGCCACAGATGTTCCAGACAATTGTGTGATCTCGCTCTCCATAGCCTATGTGAGAAGACATTTAAACAGGTTAACATTTACAAGCTCACAGGGCCAGACGAATTACCAGAGCATGCGTTGACCAGCTGTCATGTGTGTTCACTGACATTTACAACCTCTACCTGACCAAGACTGTAATATCTACATGTTTCAAGCAGACCACCATAGTCCCTGTGCCCAAGAATGCCAAGGTAACCTGTCTAAATGACTATCGCTCCATAGCACTCACAATTGTAGCCATGAAATTATTTAAAAGGCCATCATCCCAGACACCCTGGACCCACTCCAATTCGCATACCGCCCCATCAGATCCACACGCAATCTCTACTGCACTATCCCACCTGGACAAGAGGAACACCTATGTGAGAATGCTTTTCATCGACTATAGCTCAGCATTCAACACAATAGTGTCGAAGCTCGTCAGTAAGCTCAGGACCCTGGGACTGAACATAAGTATACTAACAACATAACAATGGTAGGCCTGATCCCCGAAGACAATGCAACAGCCTATAGGGAGGAGGTCTGTGAGGTCATCAACGTCAACTAGACAAAGGAGCTGATCGTGGACTACAGGAAATGGAGGGCAGAGCACGCCCCCATCCACATCAACAGGGCTCTAGTGGAGCAGGTTGAAAGCTTCAAATTTCTCGGGGGCCACATCACCAAGGAATTAACATGGTCCACACACACCAACACAGTTGTGAAGAAGGCAAGACAAACACCTCTTCCTCCTCAGGAGGCTGAAAAGTTCTATAGCTGCACCATTCAGAGCATCATGACTGGCTGCATCACCATTTGGTATGGCAACTTCTTGGCATCCGACTGCAAACTCTACAGAAGGTAGTGTGTACGGCCCAGTACACATCATTGGGGCCGAGCTCCCTGCCATCCAGGACCTCTATTCCAGCTGGTGTCAGAGGAAGGCCCTAAAAATTGTCAAAGACTCCAGCCACCCCAGTCATAGACTGTTCTCTCTGCTACCTCATGGCAAGTTTACCAATAAACCAAGTCTGGAACCAACAGGGCTCTGAACAGCTTCTACCCCCAAGCCATAAGACTGCCAAATAGTTATCCAAATAGCTACCTGGACTATCTGCATTGACCCTTTTTGCACTCTTTTGGCTCATCACGCTGCGTGCTAGTGTTTATTATCTATCCTGTTGACTAGACACTTTACCCCTATCTACTGTATATGTACATATCTACCTCAATTACCTCGTACCCCTGCTCATCAACTTGGTACTGGTACCTTGTGTATGTAGTCGTTAATCATTGTGTATTTATTCCTTGTTTTATTATTTTTCTCTCTGCATTGCTGGGAAGGGCAAGTAAGTAAGCATTTCATTGTTGTTTACGAAGCATGTAACAAATAACATTTGATTT
This sequence comes from Oncorhynchus kisutch, assembly GCF_002021735.2. Lineage (NCBI taxonomy): Eukaryota > Metazoa > Chordata > Actinopteri > Salmoniformes > Salmonidae > Oncorhynchus > Oncorhynchus kisutch. The sequence goes on along the minus strand of NC_034193.2, from coordinate 30,991,762 downwards.
GATAATCAGATAAGAGGATGGGCTGCATCAAAATGAATGAATAGCGGGAAAGAACACAATTGAGCATTAGATGACCTTGTCTGTTCCAACTAGCACTGACTTTGCTGATATTTATTGAGGAAAAATGTACTTACAATGACTATGATATGTGGTTGTCTGACCTCGCTATTTTAAGATGAATGCACTAACTGTAAATCACTCTGGATTAAAGCTAAATGACTCAAATGTAAATGTATGTAATTGTAGCGTTGATTCTGATAGAAACACACAGTACCTAGAACATGGTTGCAATATTCTCAGAATATTAGAAATGTGTATATTAACAGTAGCATACTTTCTCTCATTTGCCATTTAAGCTATGATGTTGCCAGTGTTTGGTTCTAATTTTCAGAGTAAAAACTTGACGGACACTATGAAAGCTTAACTTCTTATGGATGCAATCCCGATATCGGGATAAGTGTCATCAACGACCGCTGAATAGCATAGCGCTACATACAATAAATATTACTATAAATATTTATATTCATGAAATCACAAGTGCACTATAGGAAAACACAGCTTAGCTTTTTGTTAATCCACCTGTCATGTCAGATTTTGAAATTATGCTTTACAGCGAAAGCAATCCAAGCGTTTGTGTAAGTCGCATCGATCGCACGATAAAACATTAAGTACACTTAGCATCAGGTAGCACGGTCATGAAAATCAGAAAAGCAATCAAAGTAATTGTTTACCTTTGATGATCTTTGGATGTTTTCAGTCACGAGACTCCCAGTTAAACAACAAATGTTCCTTTGTTCCATAAAGATGTTTTTTATATCCAAAATACCTCCGTTTGTTTGTCGTGTTATGTTCAGAAATCCACAGGAAAGAGCAGTCACGACAAGCAGACGAAAATTCCAAATAGTTTCCATAATGTCCACAGAAACATGTCAAAGTTTTTTTATAATCAATCCTCAGGTTGTTTTTAAAATATATAATCGATAATATATCAACCGCAAATGTCTTTCACAGTAGGAGAGGGGAAAACAATGGCTGTCCAAATTCTGTTGCGTGAGCAAAACTCATGTGACCACTTGACGCGATGTTATTGTTCTGGCTCATTTTTCAAAATAAAAGCCTGAAACTATGTCTGAAGACTGTTGACACCTTGAGGAAGCGATAGGAAAAGGAATCTGGTTCATATCCCTTTAAATCCAGCAAAGGGAGGCTATGGAACATGGAGTTTTCAAAATCGAAGCCACTTCCTGTTTTTCTTCAGGGTTTCGCCTGCACTATCAGTTCTGTTATACTCACAGATGATATTTTGACAATTTTGGAAACTTTAGAGTGTTTCTATTCAATACTAATAATAATATGCATATATTAGCAACTGAGACTGAGGAGCTGGCCGTTTACAATGGGCACCTTTTCATCCAAGCTACTCAATACTGCCCCTGCAGCCATAAAAAGTTAAAGCAAGTGTATTCTTCCCAGAGGATCAATACAGCTGCATTAGACAATGCATTAGACAAGAACCTTTTCACACAAGCACTGATATTTAACCCTTCCTTCTAGGCTGAGTCTCCTCCTACACATCTGAACAAATATTGTAATTTACTGCTAGGCAGGACACTGAGTGATACGGGCCATAAACTTTTATTTCTCCCTTAACGTGACCTGACCTGATCACTAATCCATGGCTCTCTCCCCTTGTCAATGCCTGCCACGTGATCGCTTTCCCTACACTCAGTACATTCCAAGCTTTATTTCCCCCGCCATATACTTTCCTCCTACAGATAGCCGAGGGGCTACACCAGAGGTTAATGGTTATGGCACCCCTCATTTCTCTATTACAACTAATGATTAATAAGGATTTAAAGTTCATAAATCCAAACCTATCACCAGTTATACCAAAACAATACACAACACAGAGATCCATCTCCATGTTTTAATGTGGAAACAAATATAAAAATCAAGTGGGACAAATCACGAAACACAATATATGAAAGGGGAAATCTGCAGTTGCTACATTCTTTTTGAGTTTGTTATATCTGGAGTACTTCTCCTGTCTTATCCGGTGTCCTGTGTGAATTTAAGTATGCTCTCTAATTCTCTCTTTCTCTCGGAGGACCTGAGCCCTAGGACCATGCCTCAGGACTACCTAGCATGATGACTCCTTGCTGCCCCCAGTCCACCTGGCCGTGCTGCTGCTCCAGTTTCAACTGTTCTGCCTGCGGCTATGGAATCCTGACCTGTTCACCGGACGTGCTACCTGTCCCAGACCTGCTGTTTTCAACTCTCTAGAGGCAGCAGGAGTGGTAGAGATACTCTTAATGATCGGCTATGAAAAGCCAACTGACATTTTCTCCTGAGGTGCTGACTTGCTGCACCCTCAACAACTACTTTGATTATTGTTATTTGACCATGTTGGTCATTTATGAACATTTGAACATCTTGCCATGTTCTGTTATAATCTCCACCCGGCACAGCCAGAAGAGGACTGGGCCCCCCTCATATAGCCTGGTTCCTCTCTATGTTTCTTCCTAGGTTTTGGCCTTTCTAGGGAGTTTTTCCTAGCCACCGTGCTTCTACACCTGTATTGCTTGCTGTTTGGGGTTTTAGGCAGGGTTTCTGTACAGCACTTTGAGATATCAGCTGATGTACGAAGGGCTATGTAAATAAATTATTTGATTTGTGAAATTTTTAAATTAACAATGTAATGACGGTATGTGGTGTGGATTTCAAGAAGACGATGGAGAGATGCTAAACTATATAAAATTAATTAACTACTGACAGTTTATGAGATAAGTGGCAATCCTACAGGTGAGCATATTTCAATGAGAAACTGTTTTTTTATTTGATCAGTTAGGGGTGTTGTATCTATTGCCAAATAATGACAACGACTTATAATGCTTAGAACGTCAGAGTAGTGTGACTCCCCTAGCAGGTCTCAAACCCATTGTCGAATGCCCTATGCACTATCCCAATATGGGATATCCCTAGGACATATGCTTATTGGGCAAGTATAGTTAGACACTGTTGAGAAGCAAACCCTAAACCCTTCTTGCTAGGAAGATCTGAAACTACTGGATACTGTAGGTATAAGGTGAATGCACTTTGAAGTAAATCTCAGCTCTTTTAAAAGTACAGTCAAGAAAAACTATTTTATAGATCATAGTGATTCAGGGGTAACATTAAAACAGGGTTTTACCAACATCAGAGAAGTATACAAAAAGCCCTAAAATTGCTTTAAATAAGTCAATCAAATCAATAAACTGACACTAACATGGTGACATAACAGAAAGCTCAGAATGCTGTGAACCAAGAGGTTCTGAGTTCAAATCCCAGGGGAGTACATGCTGAATAATAATTATCATATAAATGAACATGCACAATGTAATCATGTATGTCAAATATGTACGTTGAAAACACTGTTAAAACATTGTTTGTGTGTGAATGTCCCTAAAATTGCCAACAAACAAAGAGCTGTGAATGGATCAGTGGTTCACCAATCAGAGCCTAAAATGGGCATGGCCACAGTAACAAGGGGAGATGTGCAATGATAAACAATTAGGTGTTTTCTTCGAGACTGTTTCTTTGGGACCATCAGGTGATGTCTGATACCCAGGAATGTTCTTGCAAAGTTCCCATGAAGCGTGTCTAGAACATCAATATCGTATATTCGTAGAAAATGGCAACCATGTATGTTTGGTGGGACGTTGATAGAATATTATCCTAACCCACAGAAAACTGGACGCAGGAATGTTCTTACAACGTTCCCATGAAACATGCCTAGAACATTAATATTGAATATTCTGAGAAAATTTGAATCATGTTCTGGGTAAGTCCTGTTTTACTTTAAAGGAATGGTCTCTTGGAAACAGTCCTTATATGTCACTGTAACATTCCTGTGAAAACCTAATGAGACTCTTAAGGGAACATTCTCTAAAGTTGTGGAAGCGTTTGTTGTTAGCTGGGACTACACAGGAAAAACGATACACAAGTGAATCCCTCCTCTGGCCTAGCCAGGTATTATGCTACTAACACTGTATACTTGTATTTACGGTAGCGTCCCACCTGGCCAACATCCGGAGTGCCAAATTCAAATTAAATTACTATAAATATTAAACTTTCATGAAATCACAAGTGCAATACTTCACAATAAAGCTTAACTTGTTGTTAATCCAGCCAAGGTGTCAGATTTTTAAAATGCTTGGGGAGTTGCGACACGAAAGTCAGAAATAGTGATATGATATATGCCTGACCTTTGAAGATCTTCTTCTGTTGGCACTCCAAAAGGTCCCAGTTACATCACAAATGGTCCTTTTGTTCGATTAATGTCCTTCTTTATATCCATAAAAACTCAGTTTAGCTGTTGCGCTTCCGTCAATAATCCACTCGGTTTCCCCCCTTCAAAATGCATACAAAATGAATCCCAAACGTTACCAATAAACTTATCCAAACAAGTAAATCAACGTTTATAATCAATCCTTAGGTACCCTAATACGCAAATAAACAATACAATATAAGACGGAGAATTGTTATTGTCTTTACCGGAGATAAACAAAAAGAACGCGCTCTCGGCCATGCGCATGGAAACACTACAGACAAAATGCGAGCCCTTAGAAAAACTACTTCTTCTCCCTCATTTAACCCCCAAAACAGCCCGAAACTCTTTCTAAAGACTGTTGACATCCAGTGGAAGCCCTAGGAACTGCAATCTGGCACGACTGTAAAAGTGCCAGCCATTGAAATCAGTGGTAGGATTATTTCTTTATTTTTTGGGGGGTGGGCGGGGGGTTGTCCTCTGGGTTTCGCCTGCCATTTCAGTTCTGTTATACCCACAGACATTATTTTAACAGTTTTAGAAACGTTAGAGTGTTTTCTATCCAAATCTACCAATATGCATATCCTAGCTTCTGGGCCTGAGTAGCTGGCAGTTTACTTTGAGCACGCTTTTCATCCAGATGTGAAAATACCACCTCCTATCCCAAAGAAGTTAAAAACATTAGAATGCATTCACAACAGATTTCACAACACACTGTGTGCCCTCAGACCCCTACTCCACTACCACATACAGTGGGGAGAACAAGTATTTGATACACTGCCGATTCTGCAGCTTTTCTTACTTACAAAGCATGGAGAGGTCTGTAATTTTTATCATAGGTGCACTTCAACTGTGAGAGACAAAAATCCAGAAAATCACATTGTATGATTTTTAACTAATTAATTTGCATTTTATTGCATAAGTATTTGATCACCAACCAACCAGTAAGAAGTTCAAGATGATGGTCAATCACCCACGGTCTGGGGCTCCATGCAAGATCTCACCTCGTGGGCTATCAATGATCATGAGGAAGGTGAGGGATCAGCCCAGAACTACACGGCAGGACTTGGTTAATGACCTGAAGAGAGCTGGGACCACAGTCCCAAAGAAAACCATTAGTAACACACTACACCATCATGGATTAAAATCCTGCCGCGCACGCAAGGTCCCCCTGCTCAAGCCAGCGCATTTCCAGGCCCATCTGAAGTTTGCCAATGACCATCTGGATGATCCAGAGGAGGAATGGGAGAAGGTCAAGTGGTCTGATGAGACAAAAATAGAGCTTTTTGGTCTAAACTCCACTCGCCGTGTTTGGAGGAAGAAGAATGAGTACAACCCCAAGAACATCATCCCAACCATGAAGCATGGAGGTGGAAACACAATTAGTTTGGGATGCTTTTCTGCAAAGGGGACAGGACGACTGCACCGTATTGAGGGGAGGATGGATGGGGCCATGTATCGCGAGATTTTGGCCAACAACCTCCTCCCCTCATTAAGAGCATTGAAGATGGGTCGTGGCTGGGTCTTCCAGCATGACAACGACCCGAAACACACAGCCAGGGCAACTAAGGAGTGGCTCCGTAAGAAGCATCTCAAGGTCGTGGAGTGGCCTAGCCAGTCTCCAGACCTGAACCCAATAGAAAATCTTTGGAGGGAGCTGAAAGTCCGTATTGCCCAGCGACAGCCCCGAAACCTGAAGGATCTGGAGAAGGTCTGTATGGAGGAGTGGGCCAAAATCCCCGCTGCAGTGTGTGCAAAGCTGGTCAAGAACTACAGGAAACGTATGATCTCCGTAATTGCAAACAAAGGTTTCTGTACCAAATATTAATTTCTGCTTTTCTGATGTATACTTATGTCATGCAATAAAATGCAAATTAACTACTTAAACATCATACAATGTGATTTTCTGGATTTTTGTTTTAGAATCCGTCTCTCACAGTTGAAGTGTGCCTATGATAAAAATTACAGACATGCTTTGTAAATTGGAAAACCTGCAAAATCGGCAGTGTATCAAATACTTGTTCTCCCCACTGTATCTACAATACAAAATCCATGTGTACGTGTGTGTATAATGCGTATGTTATCGTATGTGTGTATGCATGTGTCTGTACCTATGTTTGTATTGCTTCACAGTCCCCGCTGTATGTAGTCCTAGGGAAGATGACACCACATTTTGTCTCAGGTTTACATGAGCTCCAATTAGTCATCATTTTTCCGCCCTCCGAGTGACCCTCAGGCAGTGATTCAATCAAATCACTATCAACACGCGCACTGCACTTGACTTTAAAGGTAACTTACACTTGAGTTGACATCCACAGCGTTTACCGTGTATGCAATCTCAGCGAACATCATGGAAATCACCTGCATATCGACAGTACAGTGCACATTTGATTGAATCCCAGCCAAAGTCAGCTCTGGATCTCTGTGTCTCTCGTATCCCCAGTGCTGCCCTCCTAGGCCAGGCATTTGTCTTTCACTGAACTGTGTGTGTGTGTGTATTACACCTTGCAGGGAACATTTGGCCGCAAGCCTCAGGCCAAGCCTGAGGATGACCGTTACCTGAGAGCAGCAATCCAGGAGTATGACAACATCGCCAAGCTGGGCCAGATCATGAGGGAGGGGCCCGTTAAGGTAAGGGACACACAAACACACAATATGTCCTCTCAGGTGGCAGTGACCACACATTCCTGTTGGGAAGTAATATTTCTGCTTGTAAAACAACCATTGGTTTTGAGGTGCTGTGCGGTAATCTAAACATATTGGGACGGTGAATGTGATTTTGATTGACTGTGATTGTGACCCTAACTGCTGTCCTATTAGGGCACATTGCTCAATGTGGTTCTGGACGACTACCTGAGGCTCAAAAAGCTCTTTGCAGCCAGACTTGTCACCAAGTCGACCAGCCAAGGCGACCAATCGTCAGTCACAGAGGTGGGACGTGAGAAGAAGCAGGTCCAATCCTGTTGCTGTGTGCTGTCCTGCTCCCTGCCACCGCCATTGGAGGGCGCTATATCACTCCTCTGTTTTCCCCACTGGCGCTTCTCTGTCTCACTGCCTCTGCTTGCATGACTCCTGTAGGCCACTGCCACCCCACTCTACTGCTCTATAGGATGTTGCCACCGACTGCTAGTGCTAACTGCTGTTTTTCCCCTCAGAATTCCTTTCAGGCTAATTTCTGACTGCTGCACCTTTTCAACATTATTGCATCTGACTTTCAATGTTACTTAATTTCAATGAGACAATTGGTGCTGCTTTTTTGCTTATTCCCCAACTTCCTTCAACCCTCTACCCTTTAATATAATCTGCCTATTCCTCTCTTCCATGTCTCTACCTTCCCTCTCCCAGCTGATCCAGAGTGACCTGGATGATGACGAGGATGAGCGAGTGAGCATGGGTGGCAGCTGGGGTACGCTGCGCTTCAAACACAAGCTCCCCGTGGAGATGAGGGGACCCGACGGCGTGCACGTTGTTCACGGCAGCATGGGCACGCTCCTGACCTCTGACCTCAACAGTCTGCCTGAGGACAACCAGTTGGCCCTGGCGCGCTCCATGGAGGCGCTTAACGCCACCGACAGGGGGCTGTACACCGAGCGCAATGCCCGTACTGAGTCGGCCAAGTCCACGCCGCTGCACCACAACAACAAGGTCGATGACACACTGTCCGAGAGCCCGCTGGAGATCACCGAGTTATGACTAGCCTCGCTGGTCTGAGAAGATCCACCACTGAGTGGAGTGTCCTCCTGTCCCCCTGACTCTTCCTCTATCCTCTCCTCATAGACTGAGTGTCAGACACTGACCACTGTGACCAGTATACAGCCAGGAGAGATTTGGGAAAGCGGGCAGAGGGCCAGGGGTTGGAGGAGGTGGAGTGTGTATAGTCTGGGAACTTCAAATGCCAGTGAAGATCTTTGTGAGCCATGGAAGGTATGTGTAAGGGATTTTAATTTCATTTAATGCCTGATGGTGGATCAAATGCATAGGCCTGTGTGTCAATTGAAGACCTGGAACATAAAATAGCAAAGCAAACTGAAAGACTTCTAAGATTAAACATTTTGATAAATAGGACATTATGGCCAGCTTGTCTCTTGCAGGATATTATTTGGTCTCTTACACATTCAGCTAAGATCCAGGTGCCCAGCTAACAACATTCCCACACTTTTAGAGAACATTCCCTTAAGAGTCTCATTAGATCATTACCCAGTGGTGTAAAGTACTTAAGTAAAAATACTTGAAAGTACTACTTAAGTCATTTTTGGGGGATATCTGTACTTTACTTTTAATTTTGTAGAATGTAGTGAAGTTAAAGTATGTATTTTTTGCTCCATACATTCTCCCTGACTTCCAAAAGTACATTACATGTTGAATGCTTATCAGGACAGGAAAATGGTCTAATTCACACAATTATATCAAGAGAACATCCCTGGTCATTCCTACTGCCTCTGATCTGACGAAACACATGCTTTATTTGTAAATTATATCTGAGTGTTGGAGCGTGCCCCTGGCTATCCGCATATATTTTTTTTTAAAGTGCCGTCTGGTTTGCTTAATGTAAGGAATTTGAAATGATTTAGTATTTACTTTTGGCACTTAAGTATATTTTAGCAATTACATTTACTTTTGATACTTAACTATATTTAAAACCTAATTATTTTAGACTTTTACTCAAGTAGGATGTTGCTGGGTGATTTTCACTTTTACTTGAGTCATGTTCTATTAAGGTATCTTTACTTTAACTCAAGTATGACAATTGGGTACTTTTTCCACCACTGCCATTACCTAATGTTTTCATAGGACTGTTCCAGTGATGTGCAAAGACTGTTTCATTCCCTTAATGTCAAACAGAACTTTCCCAGAACGTAGTTAGCATGTTCTCAGAATATTCAATATGAATGTTCAAGACACATTCATTGGGAATGTAGCAAGGACATTCCTGTGTCCAGTTTTCTGAGGGTTAGAATATTCAATCAACGTCCCACCAAACATACACAGAGCATGGTTGCCATGTTCTCAGAATATCTAATATTATAATACGCTAATTATTCTAAACTGCAAAAGGGACTACACTCCTACAATTTTTTATATTTTTTTCTTAATTTTCAGGCTCGAAAGAAGCATGCTGTCCTTTTACATCCGGTAGACCACTTTATATTAAGCTGGGTTTTGGTTTTTCAGTTTTTGTGTTTGGAATGGCACGGATACTAGTGTCATGTTAATGACATTACGGCATAATTTCGCTCCTCCTCCAGCCCTATAAAAGGGACCCCTGACCCATCTAAAAGTAATTCGTAGTCAATGACAGAAAGCATCCACAGGCCTCTACAGGATGTCCTGGCATTGCAGGAGAGGAGGATGCATGAGGCGTTAGATAAGCCAGGTAATTTACAGAAAGTATTCATACCCCTTGATTTATTCCACATTTTGTTTTGTTACAGCCTGAATTCAAAATGGATTCATTGGATTTTTTTCTCTCTCACCAACTACACACAAGTCCTGATAATGACAAAGTGCAAACATATTTTTTTTTTTTAGCAAATTTGTTGAAATTGAAATACAGAAATACAGTACCAGTCACCTACTCATTCAAGAGTTTTTATTTTTACTATTTTCTACATTGTAGAATAATAGTGAAGACATCAAAACTATGAAATAACACATATTGAATCATGTAGTATCCAAAAAAGTGTTAAACAAATGTAAATGTAAATATATTTTATATTTGAGATTCTTCAACGTAGCCACCCTTTGCCTTGATGACAGCTTTGCACACTCTTGGAATTATCTTAACCAGCTTCATGAGGTAGTCACCTGGAATGCATTTCAATTAACAGGTGTGCCTTGTTAAAGTTAATTTGTTGAATTTCTTTCCATCTTAATGCATTTCAGCCAATTAGTTGTGTTGTGACAAGGTAGAGGTGGTATACAGAAGATAGCCCTATTTGGTAAAAGACCAAGTCCATATTATGGCAATAGCAGCTCAAATAAGCAAAGAGAAACAACAATCCATCATTACTTCAAGACATGAATGTCAGTCATTGCCGAAAATTTCAAGAACTTTCTTAAAGTGCAGTCGCAAAAACCATCAAGCACTATGATGAAACTGGCTCTCCTGAGGACCGCCACAGAAAGGAAGACCCAGAGTTACTTCTGCTGCAGAGTTAACTGCACCTCAGATTTTAGCCCAAATAAATGCTTCACAGAGTTCAAGTAACAGACATATCTCATCATCAATTGTTCAGAGAAGACTGCGTGAATCAGGCCTTCATGGTCGAATTGCTCCAAAAGAAACCACTACTAAAGGACACCAATAATAAGAAGAGACTTGCTTGGGCCAAGAAATACGAACAATGGACATTAGACCGGTGGAAATCTGTCCTTTCGTCTGATGAGTCCAAATTTGAGATTTGTGGTTAAACCACCGTGTCTTTATGAGACACAGAGTAGGTGAACGGATCATCTCTGCATGTGTGGTTCCCACCGTGAAGCATGGAGGAAGTGTGATGGTGCTTTGCTGGTGACACTGTCAGTGATTTATGTAGAATTCAAGGCACACTGAACCAGCATGGCTACCATAGCATTCTGCAGCGATACGCCAACCCATCTGGTTTGAGCTTAGTGGGACAATATTTTTTTTTCTCAACAGGATAATAACTCAAAACACACATCCAGGCTGTGTAAGGGCTATTTGACCAAGAAGGAAAGTGATGAAGGGCCACATCAGATGACCTGGTCTCCACAATTACCCCAACTCATTTGAGATGGTTTGGGATGAGTTGGACCACAGCCAACAAGTGCTCAGCACTTCAAAAACTCCTTCAAGACTGTTGGAAAAGCATTCCTCATGAAGGTGTTTGAGAGAATGCCAAGAGTGTGCAGAGCTGTCATCAAGGCAGTGTGGCTACTTTGAAGTGTTTTTTACATTGGATAAAAGCAGACACAGAACTATTAAATGGTATATCATACACTGCATTTGAGGAACAACAGGAAAGTAATTCTGCTTTGAAAGCTAATACATTTGTATTCTCACTTATGAGAAACGTCCTAACAGCAGCAGTCAAGCACCCAAGCTAAGTTGTCACAATGACATTCTATAAAACGGACACTTGCAAAATGGAGTATTTTGTTAAGACATGTAGCTAGCTAGCTAGCTAAACAATGAACCATAATCCCAACTCATGGCGTTACTACCCAAACAGCTAACATTAGGCTATAACTAGCCAAGCAAATGTCTCTGAGATACGAATAATAAGATCATAAATGTAACGTTAGCTAGCGAGTCAGCCAGCTAAGGTTAACTAGCTAGCTAACCATACATTTGAACTTGAAATGAAAAGACTAAGTCAAAATTTTTAAATGTGTCATATCCTCAACGGTAGCTAGCTAGACTATCTTACCTGTATACATCATGGTTGAACGCTTCTCCCTGTCACGGATGCCCTGGTTGCCCTTAGTTTGAAAATGTAATCCGGAGACAGGTATTTTCTCCATCTCCTTAGCTATCATACTCTAATTCCACTGATTTCAAAACTCAGTCCTCCAGAAAGTGGAGAACAACACTTATGCATTATATTTTTTTTAAAGCTGCGTCAGACAGGATTACCTACACATACTGACCAGCTCAAATAGACAGAAGCGTGCTATGTGACAGACCAATCCTAACTCATCTCTCGGCATGTCCATCCCACTCATTATCTCAGCCAATCAATACTTGAAATGTAACAATTGTATTAGTATTTAAAGATTCCATACACGTTTGTTATTAAGGCACATGAAAGTTCACATGTTCCAGAAGGCATTTCTGACAAAAAAAAAACATTTTAATAAAAAAAATATTACATTCAAATGGCTCGTGTGAAGTAGTGACCCGCGACGTATGCCTAGTTTCCTGAAACGGTTCACATTCACATGTTAGGATCACCTTTGTCAGCAATTACAGCTGTGAGTCTTTCTGGGTAAGTCTAAAAGCTTTGCACACCTGGATTGAACAATATTTTACCATCATTCTTTCAAAATTCTTCAAGCTCTGTCAAATTAGTTGTTTATCATTGCTAGATAACCATTTTCAAGTGTTGCCATTGATTTTCAATCAGATAAGGTCAAAATTGTAACTCAGCCACTCAGGATTATTCACTGACTTCTGGGTAAACAACTCCAGTATACATTTGGCCTTGTGTTGTTTTAGGTTATTGTCCTGCTGAAAGGTGAATTAATCTCCCAGTATGTAACGATGTGCACTGAGAGTCGGGAAGCAAGTTCAGGGAGTGAATAAACAAAACATAACACAAAACAAGAAACACGAAAAATGCACCGACAAGAAACAGAAAGAATAAAGCCTGGGGAAGGAACCAAAGAGAGTGACATATATAGGGAAGATAATCAGGGAAGTGATGGAGTCCAGGTGAGTCTGATGACGTGCAATAAAATGCTAATGAATTACTTAAAAATCATACAATGTGATTTTCAGGATTTTTTTTAGATTCCGTCTCTCACAGTTGAAGTGTACCTATGATTAAAAAAATTACAGACCTCTACATGCTTTGTAATTAGGAAAACCTGCAAAATCGGCAGTGTATCAAATACTTGATCTCCCCACTGTGAAGGTAATCAGGGAAGTGATGGAGTCCAGGTGAGTCTGATGATGCGCAGGTGCACGTAATGATGGTGACAGGTGTGCGCCATAACGAGCAGCCTGGTGACCTAGGGGCCAGATAGGGAGCACATATAACACAGTATCTGGTGGAAAACAGACAAACAGGTTTTCCTCAAGGATTTTGCCTGTGCTTAGCTCCATGCCATTTCTTTTTATCCTAAAAAAAACTCCCCAGTCCGTAACTATTACAAGCATTCCCATAACATGATGGATCCACCAATATGCTTGAAAATATGGAGAGTGGTTCTCAGTAATGTATTGGATTGGATTTGCCCCAAACATAACACTTTGTATTCAGGACAGTTAATTGCTTTGCCACATTTTTTTCATTATTGCTTTAGTGCCTTGTTGCAAACAGGATGCATGTTTTGGAATGCTTTTATTCTGTACAGGCTTCTTTCTATTCACTCAATTAGGTTCGTATTGTGGAGTAACTACAATGTTGTTGATCCATCCTCAGTTTTCTCCTATCACAGCCATTAAACTTTGTAGCTGTTTAAAGTCAACATTGGCCTCATGGTGAAATCCCTGAGTGGTTTCCTTCCTCTCCGGAAACCGACGTAGGAAGGACACCTGTATCTTTGTAGTGACTGGGTGTATTGATACACCATCCAAAGTGCAATTAATAACTTCAACATGCTCAAAGGGTAGGCCGTCATTGTAAATAATAATTTGTTCTTAACTGACTTGCCTAGTTAAATAAAGGTTAATAAACACATTAATAAAAATCAAAAGGGATATTCAATGTTTGCTCTTTTTTTTACCATCTACCACTAGGTGCCCTTCTTTGCGAGGCATTGGAAAACCTCCCTGGTCTTTGCAGTTGAATCTGTGTTTGAAATGCACTACTTGACTGAGGGACCTTACAGATAATTGTATGTGTGGGGTATAGAGAGGAGGTAGTCATTCAAAACTCATGTTAAACACTATTATTGCACACAGAGTGAGTCCATGCAATTTATTATGTGACAGGTTAAGCTAATGTTTACTGAATGTTTCATTTTTAAATAATGTGCCAAAAAATTTTTTTTAACACAATTCCACTTTCACAATATGGGGAATTGTGGGTAGGCCAATGACAAAAACATCTCCATTTAATCTATTTTAAATTCAATCAAGGGGTGTGAATACTTTCTGAAGGCACTGTACTTGACCTAACACCCCCTCCCGGTTCTCCCTCCTGACCCCTGAGATGTTAAAGTCTTCATAAATAAAAGATGGGCTTTTAACTAAAACTCTTATGACTTTGTCTTTTTATTATTAGATTTTGTTAAAAGTTTATTTTAGGCAGTAGATAATAGCCTAATAATATTGTAGCCTTGTAGATGGGTGGGTGATTCACCAGGAATTTATGGACTATACGTGGGGTGTGTGGGGACCACATTGAGTGTGACACAAGATGTATGAAATGCAGAGGGTAAAGTTAACATTGGATAATTTGTACATTGGCAGTAACGTTGTCAGACTCACTCAGTGGGATTATTGGGATTGCGCCGTATCAACCAGCTGGTTTTCAATGAAAACATTGCAGACAACTGGAAAAATAATTGAGAAGGAGTGGTGGATTTACTGCAATGCGGGTCTATCGGACAAAACAAAGAAGGTTCAAGTGTGCACTCTACTCAACCTGGCTGGACCGGACACCATGGAAAATCATTTGTCTTTGCAGAGGAAGAGAATCATGAGGAGGTATTGTTGACAAAGTTTGAACAGATACTGTATGTCTCCAAGTGAAAAATGTATTAATGGACAGACTCGTTAAATTCTACAAACCGAAAACCTGATGAATCTATTCAGTCCTATACATCTATGCTGAAAATACTGGCAAAGAAATGTGAATTTGGTCCACTAACTGATGAACTGGTTAGAGAACAAAGTGACAATAAACTGCTATGAAAAAAAATTCACACTGGAATCAGCTGTTAATCTGTGCTTGCTAAATGAGCAGTCTGAAAGGAGTAAAAAGGAACTGAGGAGGGAGGAGAGGTTTTTTCCGTTCAAGGTCAACGCTGTACAAACTGTAATGGTTGCACACCCCCCTGATAGAAACATATGTTTTGCATTTAACAAACGGTGCAATAACTCGGGTAGGATTAATATTTTTGCCAAGTGCTGCAGGTCAAGTCAACAATGAGCACAACAGCAACCATCAGGCAGCTATGCTAATAGTAAAAGATACCATACTAATGCACATCAGCCTGGCTCATATCAGCCAAGAGCACAGAACTTCAGCAGAATGAATGAACTGGAATGTAAACCTGAAAATGAAGCTGAGGATACATTCTACTGTGAAAGTGTTGATCTGATTACTAACAAGGGGGAGATATTCACTACTCTAATAGTAAACTACACTGCAGCCAAGCTCAAAGTGAAAATGGATACTGGTGCAAAGTGCAATGTGTTATAGAAACAAATGCTGGAGAACATTGAACCTTCTGTGTCTGTTAATACTGCTGAAAAAGTTAACCTGGCTGCCTATGGGGGGCAGATGATCCGTACACAGCCACCCTTCATTGCACTCAAAGGAACTTTAACTTTGAACAGGAAGTGAAACCACTACTTGGGTTGTCAGACAGCATAGCATTGGGGCTCATACAACTACATCCTGATGTGCACATGTTGAAGCAATAGGCTCCAGGAGTATAGTGACCTATTTAACACAGAAGAGATTGGCAATCTACCAGTGGTTTTTCACATGAAACTGAATGAGTAATGCCCAGTCTATGCGCCCAGAAAAGTGCCAGTGGCAATGAAAGAGAAAGTGATTAAAGAACTTGAGATGCTGTCAGGTTAGGTGTTCTAATCCTTGAAAATTACCTGCCATCACCTGCGTAGAGACCGTTTTCCAGGAGGACTAGGGACAATGCTTCCCACACCACAGAGATGCTTCACCCTGTGATGGAGACATGGTAAAGGAGGCTCTGACACAACAGAGAATGAGGGGAAAAGTGTACTATGACCATAGTGCACGGCAGCTCAGTCCATTGGCGCCTGGACAAATTGTCAGGTTGCAGACGCCCTGTGGCTATGTTAGGTTAGCTGTTGTGAGTGGCGGTGCCCCACAAACAAATGTTGTCACATCAGATGGCGCAGACTATGTGAAGAATCAATCCACTGTACTTATTGCTGATTCAAAAACTGTGTGTGTGTGTGTCTACACCCATTCAGCATCGTTCACACCCTCTTAAGCTTTAGCCCCACCCATCTCTTTAAGGCTTGATCCAAGCAGTCTGTACTAACAACAGCAGTCCAGCACCCAAGCTAACTTGCTAGCTACTTCCAGACACAAATGAGAGAACAGCTCACTGAACATTACTCGCCCTATCAGAGCTGGTTAGTCTGTTATGATAATCAGAGCATTGGTGACTGCAACTGTGCTGTCAGATTGCCCATTCGTGAATTCAGAGCATTTCCCTCTCTGAGGGTTCAGAGCCCACACTGGACACTCTGGACGATGAGTAGGGTTGATCCGAACATTCTGACCTCACAACGATAGTCAAGCACCCAAGCTAACTGGCTATAATTGCCTAGTTTGCTAGCTACTTCCAGACACATAATGAGAGAACACCCCACTGTGACCATTTTACTCACCCTTGCAGAGCTGGTTATGCTGTTTTCATGTTATCCAGAGCAATGGTGACTAACTGTGCTAGTCAATGGTGACTAACATGTTAGTCAATGGTGACTAACATAGTATACTTCCGGCGCCGACAGAGATGGCCGCCTCGCTTCGCGTTCCTAGGAAACTAAGCAGTTTTTAGTTTTTTACGTGTTATTTCTTACATTAGTACCCCAGGTAATCTTAGAGTTCATTACATAGAGTCGGGAAGAACTACTGAATATAAGAGCAACGTCAACTCACCATCAGTACGACCAGGAATATGACTTTCCCAAAGCGGATCCTGTGTCCTGCCTTCCACCCAGGACAACGGAATGGATCCCAGCCAGCGACCCAAAACAAAGATGTCGAAAAAGAGGAAAACGTAGCGGTCTTCTGGTCAGGCTCCGGAGATGGGCACATCGCACACCACTCCCTATAGAATACTACTCGCCAATGTCCAGTCTCTTGACAACAAGTTTGATGAAATCCGAGCAAGGGTAGCATTCCAGAGGGACATCAGAGACTGTAACGTTCTTTGCTTCACGGAAACATGGCTCACTCGAGAGACGCTAACGGAATCGGTGCAGCCAGCTGGTTTCTTCACGCATCGCGCCGACAGAAACAAACATATTTCTGGTAAGAAGAGGGGCGGGGGCGTATGCCTTATGATTAACAAGACGTGGTGTCACCACAACAACATACAGGAACTCAAGTCCTTCTGTTCACCTGACTTAGAATTTCTCACAATCAAATGTCGTCCGAATTATTAGGGAATTCTCTTCGATTATAATCACAGCCGTATATATTCCCCCCCAAGCAGACACATCGATGGCTCTGAACAAACTTTATTTGACTCTTTGCAAACTGGAAACCACATATCCTGAGGCTGTATTCATTGTAGATGGGGATTTTAACAAGGCTAATCTGAAAACATGACTCCCTAAATTGTATCAGCATATCGTTTGCGCAACCAGGGCTGGTAAAATCTTGGATCATTGCTATTCTAACTTCCGCGACGCATATATGTCCCCGCCCTCCTTTCGGAAAAGCTGACCACGACTCCATTTTGTTGCTTCCTGCCTACAGACAGAAACTAAAACAAGAAGCTCCCGCGCTGGTCCGACCAATCTGATTCCACGCTTCAAGACTGCTTCAATCACGTGGATTGGGATATGTTCCGCATTGCGTCCAACAACAACATTGACGAATACGCTGATTCGGTGAGCGAGTTCATTAGAAAGTGCATTGATGATGTCGTTCCCATAGCAACGATTAAAACAAACCAGAAACTGTAGATTGATGGCAGCATTCGCGTGAAACTGAAAGCTCGAACCACTGCTTTTTAACCAGGGAAAGGTGACCGGAAACATGACCGAATACAAACAGTGTAGCTATTCCCTCCGCAAGGCAATCAAACAAGCTAAGCGTCAGTATAGAGACAAAGTAGAGTCACAATTCAACGGCTCAGACACAAGAGGTATGTGGCAGGGTCTACAGTCAATCACGGATTACAAAAAGAAAACCAGCCCTGTCACGGACCAGGATGTCTTGCTCCCAGGCAGACTAAATAACTTTTTTGCCCGCTTTGAGGACAATACAGTGCCACTGACACGGCCTGCTACCAAAATCTGCAGACTCTCCGTCACTGCAGCTGACGTGAGGAAAACATTTAAACGTGTTAACCCTCGCAAGGCTGCAGGCCCACACGGCATCCCCAGCCGCGTCCTCAGAGCATGCGCAGACCAGCTGGTTGGTGTGTTTACGGACATATTCAATCAATCCTTATCCCAGTCTGCTGTTCCCACATGCTTCAAGAGGGCCACCATTGTCCCTGTTCCCAAGAAAGCTACGGTAGCTGAGCTAAACGACTAGCTCCCCGTAGCACTCACTTCCGTCATCATGAAGTGCTTTGAGAGACTAGTCAAGGACCATATCACCTCCACCCTACCTGACACCCTAGACCCACTCCAATTTGCTTACCGCCCAAATAGGTCCACAGATGATGCAATCTCAACCACACTGCCCTAACCCATCTGGACAAGAGGAATACCAATGTGAGAATGCTGTTCATCGACTACAGCTCAGCATTTAACACCACAGTACCCTCCAAACTCGTCATTAAGCTCGAGCTCCTGGGTCTAGACCCCTCCCTGTGCAACTGGTCCTGGACTTTCTGACGGGACACCCCCGGGTGGTGAGGGTAGGAAACAACATCTCCACCCTCGCTGATCCTCAACACTGGGGCCCCACAAGGGTGCGTTCTGAGCCCTCTCCTGTACTCCCTGTTCACCCATGACTGCGTAGCCATGCACGCCTCCAACTCAAATCATCAAGTTTGCGGATGACACTACAGTGGTAGGCTTGATTACCAACAACGATGAGACGGCCTACAGGGAGGAGGTGAGGGCCCTCGGAGTGTGGTCTCAGGAAAATAACCTCACACTCAACGTCAACAAAACAAAGGAGATGATTGTGGACTTCAGGAAACAGCAGAGGGGGCACCCCCCTATCCACATCGATGGGACAGTAGTGGAGAGGGTAGTAAGTTTTAAGTTCCTCGGCGTACACATCACGGACAAACTGAATTGGTCCACCCACACAGATAGCGTCGTGAAGAAGGCGCAGCAGCGCCTATTCAACCTCAGGAGGCTGAAGAAATTCGGGCTTGTCACCAAAAGCACTCACAAACTTCTACAGATGCACAATCGAGAACATCCTGTCGGGCTGTATGACTGCCTGGTATGGCAACTACTCCGCCCACAACCGTAAGGCTCTCCAGAGGGTAGTGAGGTCTGCACAACGCATCACCGGGGGCAAACTACCTGCCCTCCAGGACACCCACACCACCCAATGTCACTGGAAGGCCATAAAGATCATCAAGGACAACAACCACCCAAACTGAAGTGCCACAGGTACCGCAGGATTTTGTTCTAACTAGGTATCACGACCGACCAACTGCTCTAAATGATCAGTTCAGTGATTGAAAAAATTCAACACACCTGGTCTTCCAGGTTGGTTAAATCAAAAACATGAAGTGCCTGCGGTACTCCATGACCACGGTTGCCTAAGCCTGCTGTAGACCATACTATTTACCTTTCATAGCTGTCTACTTATCACCACAAACCAATGCTAGCACTAAGACCACACTCAATGAGCCGTATAGGGCCATAAGCAAAAAAGAAAATGTTCACCCAGAGGTGGCTCACATAGTGGCCTGTGATTTTAATGCAGATTTTAATGAAGTCTGTCTTACCTCATTTCTACCAACATGTCACCTGTACAACTAGAGGGGAAAAACTCAAGATCACCTTGTCATCCATTTGGCAAATCTGACCATAACTCTATCCTCCTGATTTCTGCTTAAAACCGGGAGTACCAATATGGAAGTGGTTCAATGAAGGAGAAGCTAAGCTACAGGAATGTTTCTTTATCACAGAGTGGAATATGTTCCGGGATTCAACCAATGGCATTGAGGAGTTTACCACATCAGTCAGCAGCTTCATTAATAAGTGCATTGATGATGTCTCCCCCACAGCGTCCATATGTACATATCCCAACCAGAAGCCATGGATTACAGGCAACATCTGCACCATGCATGAGAGCGCCAACTATTCTGGACAACTGTGTGATCCTGCTCTCCATAGCCAATGTGAGTAAGACCTTTAAAGGTTGGCATTCGCAGGGCCAGACGGATTACCAGGATGCTTATTCAGAGCAGGCACTGAACAGCTGGCAAGTTTCTTCACTGACATTTTCAGCCTCGTCCTGACCCAGTCTGTTTCAAGCAGACCATCATGGTCCCTGGGCCCATGAACGCCAAGGTAACCTGTCTAAATGACTATCGACCCGCAGCACTCACATCGGTAGCCATGAAATGCTTTGAAAGGCTGGTCATGACTCACATCAACACCATCATCCCAGACACCCTGCACCCACTCCAATTTGCATACTGTACCAACAGATCCAAAGATAACGCAATAGACATTATGTCTTCTGCCTTTAACCACCTACAGTGCCTTCAGAAAGTATTTACACCCCTTAACCTTTTCCACATTTTGTTGTGTTACCAATTGAGATTCAAATTGATTTAATTGCATTTTTTTGTCACCGATCTACACAAATCATGTCAAAGTGGAAGAAAAATTAAAACATGAAAACTAAAACCCTAAAACCCTATTAATTAATCTTGATTCGATACGTTTTCAACCCCCTGAGCCAATACAATGTTAGAATCACTTTTGGCAGTTGCAAGTCTCTCTGGGTTAGTCTCTAATAGCGTTCCACACCTGGATTGTGCAACATTTGCCCATTATTCTTCTCAAAATTCTTAAAGGTCTGTCAAATTGGCTGTTGATCATTGCTAGACAACCATTTTCTGGTCTTTCCATTAATTTTCAGGCAGATTTAAGTCAAAATTGTAACTCTGCCACTCAGGAACATTCACTGACTTCTTCTTGTTATTGTTCTGTTGAAAGGTGAAATCATTTCCCAGTGTCTGGAAGAAAGCAGACTGAACCAGGCTTTCCTCTAGGATTTTGCCTGTGCTTAGCTCTATGCAGTTTCTTTTTTATCCTGAAAAACTCTTCAGTCCTTAAGGATTACATGCTTGCCCATAAACGTATATTTATTAATGTATTGTATTGAATTTGCCCCAAAGAAAACAATTTGTATTGAGGACCAAAAGTAGTCCAAAATTAAATGACGTGCAGGTTATAAAGGCTTCATAAACACTACTTAAATGTTTTACAAATAATCTATGTCATGCTTTATAAAGGGTTTATAAATGTGGCATAACTGTGACATAACCATGTCATGTGACAAACCACAATGTCAAATAACAAACGTTTGCTTTTTAAAGGGTGGCATAAGCACCACTTAATAAAGGCCTTATATATCATATAAAATGTAGGCTTCACAAAGCATTTAGAACCCTGTCATGCATCTTGGTAGAGCATTGCCAGGATATTGGTTTCGATTCCCGGGACCACCCATACGTAAAAATGTATTCACTCATGACTGTACATCACTTTGGATAAAAAAGTGTCTTTTAAATTTGATATATTATTTCACTAAAACATTTATAGGATGGCCAAACCGCTTTCCCTCTTGGGTGCATAGTCAATATTGGACCTGACCTCAACTTCCCCCAAAATTCTGTGCTGCAGGATGGCACACACTCTAAAGTGCAGTATTGTACAGCAAAAAGCTTGGATTTTAAAATCAGTTTTGATTTGCCTGCTTCAATTTTTTCACAAATTCCGTTTTCTTGGTTTTGTTTTTCCTGGTTTCGAATGTGATCATTTTTTTCTGGTTTCACCATTAAAAAAATGCATACTTTTTCTATAGACAAAATTTGATTTTCTGTGTTCAAAACAATGCTTAAACCACATCAGGGGATGACTTTTGGGAAAAATCAAAGAGTGATTATTTAGTGTATTTCCCTTTAATTCAGTGAGCATGCCTTGCACTGTTTAGTTAGTGGGTTTTCTGTAGTGCAGTAAGCACACATGATGTGATTTGCCCACCAATGGAATAGGTGGAGTAAAAGGCCAGCAACACTCCGTATTATTCAGAGACCCATGAAATTACACCATACAGTATATTCATTCTACAGACCCTACTGAGAATTCCTCACAATACTATTACTGTTGCACCCAGAATAGTTCTTGCTCTACACTAATATGTATTCCATATACAGTGATTCGGATTGGGGGCATTTATTTGATCATGGAACATGTTTTAAAACCCAAATGTAATGCCAATGTCACTTAAATATGAACACATATCAAATCAAATATTATTAGTCACATGCGCCGAATAGAACAGGTGTAGGTAGACCTTAGTGAAATACTTACTTACAAGCCCCTAACCAACAATGCAGTTTAAAGAATAACAAATAAAAGGAACAAGTCATTAAAGAGCAGCAGAAAAATAACAATAGCAAGACGATATACTGGGGGTTCCGGTACAGAGTCAGTGTGTGGGGGCACCAGTTAGTCGAGGTAATTGAGCTAATATGGACACTACCGTTCACAAGTTTGGAGTCACTTAGAAATGTCCTTGTTTTTGAAAGGCACATTTTTTGTCCATTAAAATAACATCAAATTGATGAGAAATACAGTGCAGACATTGTTCAAGTTGTAAATGACTATTGTAGATGGAAATGGCTGATTTCTAATGGAATATCTACAGTGGCTTGCGAAAGTATTCACCCCTCTTGGCATTTTTCCTATTTGTTGCCTTACAACCTGGAATTAAAATAGATTTTTGGGGGGTTTGTATCATTTGATTTACACAACATGCCTAACACTTTGAAGATGCAAAGTATTTTATATCGTGAAACAACCAAGAAATAAGACAAAAAAACTGAAACTATTCACAACTATTCACCCCCCCCCTAAAGTCAATCTATAAGCTTAGCACATCTAGCCACTGGGATTTTTGCCCATTCCTCAAGGCAAAACTGCTCCAGCTCCTTCAAGTTGGATGGGCTGCGCTGGTGTACAGCAATATTTAAGTCATACCACAGATTCTCAATTGGATTGAGGTCTGGGCTTTGACTAGGCCATTCCAAGACATTTAAATGTTTCCCCTTAAACCACTCGAGTGTTCTTTAGCAGTATGCTTAGGGTCATTGTCCTGCTGGAAGGTGAACCTTAGTTCCAGTCTCAAATCTCTTGAAGACTAAAACAGGTTTCCCTCAAGAATTTCCCTGTATTTAGCGCCATCCACCATTCCTTCAGTTCTGACCGGTTTCCCAGTCCCTGCCAATGAAAAACATCCCCACAACATGATGCTGCCACCATCATGCTTCGCTGTGGGGATGAGGGGTGATGTTCTCGAGGTGATGAGAGGTGTTGGGTTTGTGCCAGACATAGCGTTTTTCTTGATGGCCAAAAAGCTCAACTTCAGTCTCATCTGACCAGAGTACCTCCCACATGCCTTTTGGCGAACAACTAACGTGTTTGCTTATTTTTTTCTTTAACTTTTCTGCCGCAGGCGTTCCGCTAGCGACACACCTTGACAA
The DNA here is from genome assembly GCF_002021735.2 of Oncorhynchus kisutch. Lineage (NCBI taxonomy): Eukaryota > Metazoa > Chordata > Actinopteri > Salmoniformes > Salmonidae > Oncorhynchus > Oncorhynchus kisutch. The sequence continues at coordinate 30,968,181 of NC_034193.2, read as the reverse complement.
CATCTGGTGAAATTGCAGAGCGCGAAATTCAAATGACAGAAATAGTCATATTTAACATTCATGAAAATACAAGTGTCAATACATCAAAATAAAGCTTAACGTCTTGTTAATCCAGCCAAATTGTCAGATTTCAAAAAGGCTTTACGGGAAAGCACACCATGCGATTATCTGAGGACAGCGCCCCGCACATAAAAGCATTCAAAACATGTTTTCAACCAGGCAGAAATAGCGCTAAAATAAATGCCTTACCTTTGAAGATCTTCTTCTGTTGGCACTCCAAAAAGGTCCCGGCTACATCACAAATGGTCCTTTTGTTTGATAAATCCCCCAAAACTCAGTTTAGCTGGCGCGCTTCATTCAATAATCCACCGGTTTCCCTCCTTCAAAATGCATACAAAATATATGAATCCCAAATGTTACCAATAAACCTCTCCAGACAAGTCAAACAATGTATATAATCACACCTCAGGTACCCTAATACATAAATAAATGATACAATTTAAGACTGAGAATCGTTATAGTCTTTCCCGGAGATAAACAACAAAGAATGCGTTCTCATCCACGCGCATGAAAACACTACAGCCAAAATGGGAGCCACTTAGAAACACTACAAATTCTAGCAAATTTTTCCAAAAACAAGCCTGAAACTCTTTCTAAAGACTGTTGACATACAGTGGAAGCTATAGGAACTGCAATCTGGGAGGATTTCGCCTCATAAACTTGACAGCCATTTGAAACAGTGGTAGGCTGAACATTTATTTTTTGGGATGGTTTGTCTTCACGGTTTCGCCTGCAATATCAGTTCTGTTGTACTCACAGACATTATTTTAACAGTTTTAGAAACTTTAGAGTGTTTTCTATCCAAATCTACCAATTATATGGATATCCTGGGCCTGAGTAACAGGCAGTTTACTTTGGGTACGCTTTCATCCAGACGTCAAAATACTGCCCCCTAGCCCAAAGAGGTTTTAAGCAATGGCTTTTTTCTGCCCACTCTTACGTAAAGCCCAGCTCTGTAGAGTCTACGGCTTGAAGTGGTCCCAAGGACAGATACTCCAATCTCCGCTGTGGAGCTCCTTCTGTCTTATCTTTGGTCTCTTTGTTGCCCCTCTGATAATGCCTTCCTTGCCTGGTCCGTGAGTTTTGGTGAGCGGCACTCTCTTGGCCGGTATGTTGTGGTGCAATATTCTTTCCATTTTTTAATAATGGATTTAAATGGTGTTCCGTGGGATGTTCAAAGTTTCAGATCTTTTTTTTATAACCCAACGCTGATCTGTACTTCTCCACAACTTTGTCCCTGACTTGTTTGGAGAGCTCCTTGGTATTCATGGTGCCGCTTGCTTTGTGGTGCCCCTTGCTTCCTTAGGCCCTAGAGTCTGTAACACCACTTTCAGAAAAGATGTAAATATACTGAGATCATGTGACACTTAGATTGCACAAAGGTGGACTTTATTTAACTAATTATGTGACTTCTGAAGGTAATTGGTTGCACCAGATCTTATTTAGGGGCTTCATAGCAAAGGGGGTGAATACATATGCATGCACCAATTTAACATTTTTGAATTTTTTTGAATTTTTTGAAACAAGTTATTTTTTAAATTTCACTTCACCAATTTGGACTATTTTGTGTATGTCCATTACATGAAATCCAAATAAAAATCCATTTAAATTACATGTTGTAATGGACCAAAATAGGAAAAATGCCAAGGGGGATGAATACTTTTGCAAGGCACTGTTCATGGTCGTACAGAGGCCTATTATCAGCAACCATCACTCCGGTGTTCCAATGGCATGTTGTGGTAGCTAGTCCAAGGTCATAATTTTAAAGGCATTATTACACTTCAATGATTTTACTCCTTGCTTGAACTAACTCATTCTTAGCTCTTTTGTCTCTGTAGTGCGTTGTTTTGACGTCATTTCCGATCACAAATTGTGGACTTGTTTACGTGCTGCTGTGCGGTTTGTTGCTAAACATTACTTTGCTACCTGTCAACTTCACAGTTTTCAATTAGCGATATATATATTTTTTTCCCCTCGCTCAACTTTTTCACCACGGACACTTTATCTGGACTTGGTTCTACACAACCTCCATCAGCAGAAGCTAAGTAGTAACATTAACATTATGCCTTCCAATTGCAGTCGCTGCAAGAAACTAGCTCCCTGGTATACAGAAAATACCCAAGCCCTGAAGCAAGCTTCCAGAAAAGACACCAAACTGGAAGTCTTCCGATTAGCTTGGAAAGACAGTAGAGTATCGAAGAGCCCTCACTGCTGCTCGATCATCCTATTTTTCCAACTTGATTGAGAATAAGAACAATCCAACATTTATTTCTGATACTGTCGCAAAGCTAACTAAAAAGAAACATTCCCCAAGAGAGGATGGCTCTCACTTCAGCAGCGATAAATTCACGAACTTCTTTGACGACAAGATCATGATCATTAGAAAGCAAATTACAGATTTCTCTTTAAATCTGTGTATTTCTCCAAAGCTGGTGTCCTGAATCTGCACAACACCGCCATGACCTAGGATTAAGGGAGACACTCAAGTGTTTTAATACTATATCTCTTGACATATTTGATGACAATAGTAATGGCCTCTAAACCTTCAAGCTGCACACTGGACCCTATTCAGACTAAACTACTGAAAGAGCTGCTTCCTGTGCTTGGCCCTCCTATGTTGAACATAATAAATGCCTCCCTATCCACCGGATGTGTACCAAACTCACTAAAAGTGGCAGTAATAAAGCCTCTCTTGAAAAAGCCAAACCTTGACCCAGAAAATATAAAAAACGAATTGGCCTATATCGAATCTCCCATTCATCTAAAAAAAAAAATGAAAAAGCTGTTGTGCAGCAACTCACTGACTTCCTGAAAACAAACAATGTATTGGAAAAGATTCAGTCTTGTTTTAGACCTTATCATAGCACTGAGACTGCATTCGTGAAGGTGGTAAATTATATTTTAATGGCATCAGACCAAGGCTCTGCATCTGTCCTCATGCTCCTAGACCTTAGTGCTGCTTTTGATACCATCGATCACCACATTCTTTTGGAGAGATTGGAAACCCAAATTGGTCTACACGGACAAGATCTGGCCTGGTTTAGAGCTTATCTGTCGGAAAGATATCAGTTTGTCTCCGGATGGTTTGTCCTCTTAACAAATCAACTGTAAATTAAGGTGTTCCTCAAGGTTCCGTTTTAGGACCACTATTGTCTTCACTATATAGTTTACCTTTTGGTGATGTCATTTGGAAACATACACTGCCTTTCAAAAGTATTCATCCCCCTTGGTGTTTTTCCTATTTTGTTGCATTACAACCTGTAATTTAAATGGATTTTTATTTGGATTTCATGTAATGGACATACACAAAACAGTCCAAATTGGTGCAAAAAAAAAAAAAAAACATGTTTCAAAAAAATCTAAAACGGAAAAGTGGTGCGTGCATATGTATTCACCCCATTTGCTATGAAGCCCCTAAATAAGATCTGGTGCAACCAATTACCTTCAGAAGTCACATAATTAGTTAAATAAAGTCCACCTGTGTGCAATCTAAGTGTCACATGATCTGTCACACTCAGTGTATATATATATATACACCTGTTTTGAAAGGCCCCAGAGTCTGCAACACGACTAAGCACCACCAACCACCAAGCAAGCGGCACCATGAAGACCAAGGAGCTCTCCAAACAGGTCAGAGACAAAGTTGTGGAGAAGTACAGATTAGGGTTGGGTTATAAAAAAATATCCAAAACTTTGAACATCCAAGGGAGAACCATTAAATCCATAATAAAAAATGGAAAGAATATTGCACCAAAACATACCTGCCAAGAGAGGGCTGCCCACCAAAACTCATGGACCAGGCAAGGAGGGCATTCATCAGAGAGGCAACAAAAAGACCAAAGATAAGCCAGAAGGAGCTGCAAAGCTCAACAGCGGAGACCACTTTAAGCCGTACACTCCACAGAGCTGGGCTTTAGAGAAGAGTTGCCAGAAAAAAAGCCATTGCTTAAAGAAAAAAAATGTGCAAGCACATTTGGTGTTCGCCAAAAGGCATGTGGGAGACTCCCCAAACATATGGAAGAAGTTACTCTGGTCAGATGAGACTAAAGTTGAGCTTTTTGGCAATCAAGGAAAATGCTATGTCTGGCGCAACCCCAACACCTCCCATCGCCCCGAGAACACCATCCCCACAGTGAAGCATGGTGGTGGCAGCATCATGCTGTGGGGATGTTTTTCATCGGCAGGGATTGGGTAACATTTCAGAATTGAAGGATGGCACTAAATACAGGGAAATTCCTGAGGGAAACCTGTTTCAAGCTTCCAGAGATTTGAAAATGGGACAGAGGTTCACCTTCCAGCAGGACAATGACCCTAAGCATACTGCTAAAGCAACACTCAAGTGGTTTAAGGGGAAACATTTAAATGTCTTGGAATGGCCTAGTCAATGCTCAGACCTCAATCCAATTGAGAATCTGTGGTATGACTTAAATATTGCTGTACGCCAGCAGAACCCATCCACCTTGAAGGAGCTGGAGCAGTTTTGCATTAAAATATGACAAAAATCCCAGTGGTAAGACGTGCTAAGCTTATAGAGACATACCCCAAGAGACTTGCAACTGTAATTGCTATAAAAGGTGGCTCTACAAAGTACTGACTTTGGGGGGGGTAAATAGTCATGCACGCTCAAGGTTACATTTTTTTTGTCTTATTTCTTATTTTGCATCTTCAAAGTGGTAGGCATGTTGTGTAAATCAAATGATACAAACCTCCCAAAAATCTAAAACTGAAAACTTTCGCAAGTGTAATGTTAACTTTCATTGCTATGCGGACGATACACAGCTGTACAGTCGTGGCCAAAAGTTTTGAGAATGACACAAATATACATTTTCACAAAGTCTGCTGCCTCAGTTTGTATGATTTCAATTTGCATATAGTCCAGAATGTTATGAAGAGCGATCAGATGAATTGCGAAGTCCCTCTTTGCCATGCAAATTAACTGAATCCCCAAAAAACATTTCCACTGCATTTCTGCCCTGCCACAAAAGGACCAGCTGACATCATGTCAGTGATTCTCTCATTAACACAGGTGTGAGTGTTGATGAGGACAAGGCTGGAGATCACTCTGTCATGCTGATTGAGTTGAAATAACAGACTGGAATTTTCTAAAGGAGGGTGGTGCTTGGAATCATTGTTCTTCCTCTGTCAGCAATGGTTACCTGCACGGAAACATGTGCCGTTATCATTGCTTTGCACAAAAAGGGCTTCAAAGTCAAGGATATTGCTGCCAGTAAGATTGCACCTAAATCAACCATTTATCGGATCATCAAGAACTTCAAGGAGAGTGGTTCATTTGTTGTGAAGAAGGCTTCAGGGCGCCCAAGAAAGTCCAGCAAGCGCCAGGACCGTCTCCTAAAGTTGATTCAGCTGCAGGATTGGGGCATCACAATTTTGCATAAGAACATAGCCATGAATAAAGAATGGTACCAACACATACTCTGAGAGCAACTTCTCCCAACCACCCAGGAACAGTTTGGTGACAAACTATGCCTTTTCCAGCATGAGCACCTTGCACCTTGCCGTAAGGCAAAAGTGATAACTAAGTGGCTCGGGGAACAAAACATCAATATGTTGGGTCCATGGCCAGGAAACTCCCCAGACCTTAATCCCATTGAGAACGTGTGGTCAATCCTCAAGAGGTGGGTGGACAAACAAAAACCCACAAATTCTGACAAACTCCAAACATTGATTATGCAAGAATGGGCTGCCATCAGTCAGCATGTGGCCCAGAAGTTAATTGACAGCATGCCAGGGCGGATTGCAGAGGTCTTGAAAAAGAAGGGTCAACACTGCAAATATTGACTCTTTGCATCAACTTCATGTAATTGTCAATTAAAGCCTTTGACACTTGTGAAATGCTTGTAATTATACTTCAGTATTCCATAGTAACATCTGACAAAAATATCTAAAGACACTGAAGCAACAAACGTTGTGAAAATTAATATTTGTGTCATTCTCAAAACTTTACAACAACTGTATGTTATGTATTTTAAAAAAAATACATATTTTTTTATTTAACTAGGCAAGTCAGTTAAGAACAAATTCTTTACAATGATGGCCTACCATGGCCAAACCCTCCCTTAACCCGGACAATGCTAGGCCAATTGTGCGCCGCCCTATAAGACTCCCGGTCACGGCCGGTTGTGATACAGCCCGGGATCGAACTAGGGTCTGAGATGCAGTGCCTTAGACCGCTGCGCCACTCAGGAGCCATATGTATTGTTGGAATTGGCTAAACTTTGAACATTGAGACATTAAATAAATGATAGAGACAAAGCCTTGAATAGAAAGAGTTTGTAAAAAGCCAGAAGGCGTTGGAATGAGCGATGTGTTGATATAGGGAAGACAGATGGACATCTGTGGATTAGGTGAAGGAGGGGTTGAGGTCAGGAGGTGAGGGGTGAGGTTACTCCCTTAAGGGAGTAATCAGGGTTGGTATCTGGTTACCTTCTTTCCTGTGGAGAGCCATAAAATGTAACGATTGGAGAGAAAGAGGAGTGTCTTAAGTAGGATGCATATAAACTGTGATGTCTGAAATCTTTTGCCGTCTGATTTTAGCTGAACAGAACCTTTGGGAAAGATTAAACTTCGTTAAAGCTTCTCTAATGTCCGTGAGTTATTTACTCTGAAAAATAAGAACCTAACAATATATCTTGCTAATTTGAAAATAATATACGTTACAAATTCTAGCTAGGTGGCTAATGTTAGCTAGGCTAGGGGTTAAGTTTAGGGGAAGAGTTAAGGTTAGCTAACATGCTAAGTATTTGCAAAGTAGCTAAAAATTTGTAAGTAGTTGAAATGTTGCTAATTATCGAAAATGCTAAAGTTGTTTGTGTTGAGATTCAAACTCACAATCTTTAGGTTGCTAGACATTCACTTTCATTTTTGCCTTAAGTAACCAAATCAGTCTTATGTAACCATACCAAAAGTAACATATTATACTAATTTGAGTGGTCCTGATTTAGTATAAAAGATCGGTGAAGAATCCAGCTACGAACTGGTCTGTTTGTCACAACTTGGGGAAGCTCATGGGAGACGGTGTGGCCACATTACCATAACGCTGTTTATATAATAGCCTCAGATATGAGGTAATTACAGTTATATGATTAATCAGTCTAATCGCTTAATACTAATTACAGAGAATCTTTGATAAAACGAAGTCTTCCATTTAATGATAGTAAAGACACGACACCAGGCAGTGTTGCAATGCTCTCGATGGTGCAGCTGTAGAACATTTTGAGGATCTGAGGACCCATGCCAAATGTTTTCAGTCTCCTGAAGGGGAATAGGTTTTGTCGTCCCCTCTTCACGACTGTCTTGGTGTGCTTGGACCATGTTAGTTTGTTGGTGATGTGGACACCAAGGAACTTGAAGCTCTCAACCTGCTCCACTGCAGCCCCGTCGATGAGAATGGGGGCGTGCATGGTCCTCTTTTTCCTGTAGTCCACAATCATCTCCTTTATCTTGATCATGTTGAGGGAGAGGTTGTTGTCCTGGCACCACACGGCCAGGTCTCTGACCTCCTCCCTATAGGCTGTCTCGTCGTTGTCGGTGATCAGGCCTACCACTGTTGTGTCAACGGCAAACTTAATGATGGTGTTGGTGTCGTGCAGTCATGAGTGATAAGGGAGTACAGGAGTAGACTGAGCCCGCACCCCTGAGGGGCCCTTGTGTTGAGGATCAGCGTGGTGGATGTGTTGTTACCTACCCTTACCATCTGGGGGCAGGAGGTAAGGAAGTCCAGGATTCAGTTGCAGAGAGAGGTGTTTAGTACCAGGGTCCTTAGCATATTGATGAGCTTTGAGGGCACTATGGTGTTGAACTCTGAGCAGCAGTCAATGAACAGCAATCTCACATAGGTGTTCCTTTTGTGGGAAAGGGCAATGTGGAGTGCAATAGAGATTGCATCATCTGTGGATCTGTTGGGACGTCATGCAAATTGGAGTGGGTCTAGGGTTTCTGGGATAATGGTGTTGATGTGAGCCATGACCAGCCTTTCAAAGCGCTTCATGGCTACAGATGTGAGTGCTACGGGTCAGTAGTCATTTAGGCAGGTTACCTTAGTGATCTTGGGCACAGGAACTATAGCGGTCTGCTTAAAACATGTTGGTATTACAGACTCAGACAGGAAGGGGTTGAAAATATCAGTGAAGACACTTGCCAGTTGGTCAGCGCATGCTCGCAGTACACGTCCTGGTAATCCGTCTGGCCCTGCGGCCTTGTGAATGTTCACCTGTTTAAAGGTTTTACTCAAATCAGCTGCGGAGAGCGTGATCACAGTCTTCCAGAACAGCTGTTGCTCTCATGCATGTTTCAGTGTTATTTGCCTCGAAGCGAGCATAGAAGTAGTTTAGCTCGTCTGGTAGGCTCGTATCACTGGGCAGCTCTTGGCTGTGCTTCTCTTTGTAGTCTGTAATGGTTTGCAAGCCATGCCACATCCGACGAGCGTCAGAGCCGGTGTTGTACAATTAGATTTTAGTCCTGTATTGATGCTTTGCCTGTTTGATGGTTCGTTGGAGGGTATAGCGGGATTTCTTATAAGCTTATGGGTTAGAGTCCCGCTCCTTGAAAGCAGCAGTTCTAGCCTTTAGCTCAGTGAGGATGTTGCCTGTAATCCATGGCTTCTGGTTGAGGTATGTACGTAAGGTCACTGTGGGAACAACGTCATCGATGCACTTATTATGAAGCCAATGACTGATGTGGTGAACTCTTCAATGCCGGAACATATTTCAGTCTGAGCTAGTAAAACAGTCCTGTAGCTTAGCATCAGCTTCATCTGACCACTTTTTTATTGATCTAGTCGCTGGTGATTCCTGCTTTATTTTTTGCTTGTGAACAGGAATTAGGAGGAAAGAATTATGGTCAGATTTGCCAAATGGAGGGCGAGGGAGAGCTTTGTACGGATCTGTGTGTGGAGTAAAGGGGGTCCAGTTTTTTGGTTGCACATTTAACACGCGGAAACGAATTTGGTTAAACAAATTTAAGTCCCCCTGAATTAAAGTCCCCGGATACTAGGAGCACCACCTCTGGGGTGAGCGTTTTTTTGTTTGCTTATGGCGGAGTACAGCTCATTCAATGCTGTCTTAGTGCCAGCCTCTGACTGTGGTGGTATGTAAACAGCTACGAAAAATACAGATAACTCTCTAGGTAGAGTATTTCATAAGCTGTAGACCACACTACCTCAGTCCAGCAATACTTCGAGACTTCCTTTAGATATCGTGCACCAGCTGTTATTTACAAAAATACAGTCCGCCACCCCGTCTTACCAGACGCCGCTGTTCAATCCTGCCGGTGCAACGTATAACCAGCCAGCTGTATGTTGATAGTTTGTCGTTCAGGCACGACTCCGTGAAGCATAAGATACTACAGTGTTGAATGTCCCATTGGTAGTTTAATCTTCTGCGTATGTCATCTATTTTATTCACCAAAGGCTGCACGTTTGCTAGTAGAATGGAAGGAAGTTGGGGTTTATTCGATCGGCTACGAATACTCAGAAGGCAGCCTCCTCTTCACGCAAATCACAGGGACCTGGGCCTGTTCCTGAGAAAGCAGTATATCGTTCACGTCGGGCTCGTCAGACTCCTTAACGGAAAAAAGGGATTCTGCCAGTCCGTGGTGAGTAATCGCAGTCCTGATGTCCAGAAGTTATTTTCGGTCATAAGAGACGGTAGCGGCTCTATTATGTACAAATTATAATTTTTTTAATCAAAAAGTTAAACGCAAATAAATTAACAAAAAAAAACTAAATTGGTTGGGGGCACGTAGAACGTCTGCCTTCTCCGACGCCATTTTAACAGGACAACAGCCTAAGCACACAGCCAAGGCAGGAGTTGCTTCGGGACAAGGTTCTAAATGTCCTTGAGTGGCCCAGCCAGAGCCCAGACTTGAACCCAATTGAACATATCTGCAGCAACACTCCCAATCAAACCTGACAGAGCTTGAGAGGATCTGCAGAGAAGAATGGGAGAAACTCCCCAAATACAGGTGTGCCAAGCTTGTAGCGTCATACCCAAGAAGACTCAAGGCTGTAATTGCTGACAAAGATGCTTCGACAAAGTACTGAGTAAAGGGTCTGAATACTTACGTAAATGTGATTGTATTTTTTTTTTGCTTAGTAATTATGTGGTATTGTGGGTAGATTGATGAGGAATATATTTTAGAATAAGTCTAATGTAATAAAGTCTGTAATGTAACAAAATGTGGAAAAAGTCAAGGGGTCTGAATACTTTCCGAATGCACTGTTTATGTTTTGACCATGACAGTTTACAATTTAATGTAACACCAAGTAATTTAGTCTCAACTTGTTCAACAGCCACACCATTCATTACCAGATTCAGCTGAGGTCTAGAACTTAGGGAATGATTTGTACCAAATATAATAATGCTTAGTTTTAGAGATGTTCAGGACCAGTTTATTACTGGCCACCCATTCCATAACAGGCTGCAACTTTTTGTTCAGGTTTTCAGTGACTTCATTAGCTGTGGTTGCTGATGTATATATGGTTAGATCATCAGCAGACATGGAAACACATGCTTTGTTTAATGCTAGTGGAAGGTCATTGGTAAAAATAGGAAAAAAGTATAGGGCCTAGAAAGCTGCCCTGGGGTAGACTACACTTTATGTGTTTGACATTAAAAGCTTCCATAAAATAAACCCTCAGTTCTATTTGATAGATAACTCTGAATCAATGATAGGGCAGAGGTTGAAAAGCCATAACACAAGTTCTCAACAACAGGTTATGGTCAACAATATCAAATGCTGCACTGAAATATAACAGTACAGCTCCCACAATCGTCTTAAACATTTTTCAAACAATCATCTGATTGGATCTAGCCCTCCTTGCCAGGAGGCTACGGGTGGGAGTATATTTAAAAAATAAAGAAAATCCAATTGTGGGCAACATAAGATGGCATGCTGACCCACAAAGAAACTTGACACTGCCACCAGAAAGAGAGCGAGTTAGTTCATGGTCAAAATGAGTAGCATTTGCTTAATTTGTTTATAAAAATATAAAAATATTAAATTCAAAGATTAAGCCTAAAACCAATTAAATGTAATTGAAAATGTGATCCCCAAAAGTTATATCATGAGAGGCCCATAAACAATAACTAGTAATGCTGCATACATAAGAAAATATAGAAATTTCACCTTTCTGGTAAAAATAGTTAAATTGCTGAGGTGTAGTCACTTTAGAGGACACTTCTCCGTCGCCATTTTAACAGGACAACAGCCTAAGCACACAGCCAAATATGATACAAATGAAATATGCTGTAGTACATATTCAACAAAACTATGAATAAGGGTTGAAATGACATGCTTTCTAAATATAGTACAATCAATTTATTAAACGACCAACTATAAGAATTCACCTTAACTGTAAAATACATCTTTGCATGTTTATAGTGTTGTGCATATTTTCTAAAGGTCTCTTGATCAAAACGTCTGCCCCATCGCCGTGAAAGTCTCAGCACTCTAGGTTGGCTTCCTGAACTCACTTATATTAATATTGTCCATCTATGACAAACAATGTTTTTTTCCCTTCAAAATCGATTAATTATTTCAGATTAATAGCTATAAATCGATTTCTGAATGTGCTAGTGATGAAGCCACTCTCCGCTCTGCTGCAAGGTTTGCAGAAACCTTCCGGTTACTTGCCCAACCCTCTAACCACTAGATTAATGTTGGATGATCTGTGATAAAAGAAATATGCAACTTCCTCTGCCCCAGGGTCAGTGGGTTGATAGGAATTCGATACGTTGGCTCAACTCTCACCATTGGAGCACAATGACTGGTTATTAAAGACACTGGCAGACACTAAGGAGGTTGAGCCGGTAACTACTTCTACTGATTGAGCTGTCAACGACTATCTTCATGACGTTGACCCTTTGACAGATTTGGGGGAGGCACACAAAATGCTGTAAATCGTGAACGCTGACAATCTCTCAATACACAGCTCAAGATATTGGATGACAATTTATAGTTGAAATGTGTTATATACACTGAACAAAAATAAACGCAACATGTGACAATTGCAACGATTTCACTGTGTTAGTTCATATAAGGAAATCGGTAAATTGAAATGAATTAATGAGGCCCTAATCTATGGACTTCACATAACTGGGCAGGGGCACAGCCAGTGGTAGGCCTGAGATTGTTGGAGGACCACCCACTGGGGAGCCAGGCCCAAACAATCAGAATTAGTTTTTTTCCCCCCAAAAGGGCTTTATTAGGGACATAACTACTCGGTTTCATCAAACGTCCAGGTGGCTGGTCGCAGACGATCGCGCAGGTGAAGAAGCCAGATGTGGAGGTCCTGGGCTGGCGTGGTTGTAAGGCTGGTTGGATGTACTGTCAAATTCCCTAAAATGGAGGTGGCTTATGGTAGAAAAATTAACATTCAATTCTCTGGCAACATCTCTTGATGTATATTGCTGCAGTCAAAATGCCAAATGCACACTCCCACAACTTGACATCTGTGGCATTGTGTTGTGTGACAAAGCACATGTTAGTGTCCCCAGCACAAGGTGCACCTGCGTAATGATCATGAGGTTTAATCAGCTCCTTAATATGCCACACCTGTCAGGTGGCTGGATTATCTTGGGAAATAAGAATTGCTCACTAACAGGGATGTAAACAAATGTGCACAACATTTAAGCTTTTTGTGCGTATGGAACATTTCTGGGATTTTTTAAATTTCAGGTCATGAAACCAACATTGTACATGCTGTGTTTATATTTTTGTTCAGTGTAAATGAATATCTAATCTCATAGCAGTTGAAATAAAATATAATACAAAACTGAGGTCCTATAAATAACTGGTGGCACTTGAGAGTAAAGATATTGATAGCTAAATGTTGCCATCTAGTGGTTCTGATTTAGTTGATTAACTACTGTACTGTTTGAGGGTACTAAAATCACAGTACACCCATTTGATAATATAAATGATCACAATGACTCCATGTGCAACCCAACAAAACATGGCTTTTAGCTCACCACTTCATCCTTTATTGTTAAATAAAAAAAGCATTATCGATCGTTCTGTTGGAGGATCAACAGAGCCAAGAAATAGAGAGCCAGGTAGGCCAGATTTAGCGGCTGTAAATCAGAGGTCAGACTCATGTGGCCCGGGTGGTTGTGGTGGCGGCGGTGGCAATGGTGCTGGCTCCACTCATGGACATCTTCTTCAGCGTTCTGTTCAACTGCATGGCAAATAACACAAGTACAAACTGACTAAACATTTATTTTAAATTTTTACTGGAATAAACCAAATTCAATAGCAGATAGGAGCCTTTAACGTTCCTATTCTGTGACCTAAAAATATATAATTAAATACAGAAGCAAACGTCTGCAATGTAACAGAAATACTATGATAAAAGGTAAACAGACTGTTGCTACCTGGAAATTCTGCTGTAAAGTCATTTGAAATGTATAATTTCTCACCTCCTCAAACTTGTGGATCTGTCTGATGAAGAAGTCTCCATAGCGGCGGGCCACCTTGGTGTCTGCGATGTGGATCATGTCCTGCAGGCACATAAGACAATGAATACAGGTTACTTCACTACATTATGTCCAAAGAGTAAATTCCATATTGATGGAGTTAATACATTAATCAGAATCTAAAACTAGGTGAGTGGGCTCTGTGTAACGACATCTCACACACACACCTTGTCGATGTAGAAGTCGACCTCGGAGGCGGACTGGAATTCTCCGTCCAAGGCAGAGATGCCGCTGGTCCACACCAGGTTCTTCATCTTGTGTTTGAAGACCAGAAGCTGGATGCGAAACTCCTGCTCAGTCATGTCCAGGAATCCTGCCAGCTTGGCCACAGGCATGGTGGTGTAGAGCTTCAGGAAACTGTACAGCAGTGAAATGGAGCAGTGTGAGGTTAGATGGGGAAACCAAGGAACCATGTTAGAGAGCAATGCTAGAGAGCTGGGTCATGTTCAGTAGGGAGAAATATTTTGAAACGAAGTGAAACAGGGAGGTGCTGAACTTGACTGACTGTAGCAGCTCACCAGACTCTCAGAGATAACTCGTTACCTGCGGATGGTAGAGAGCTGGGCCTGTTGCTGCACCTCCTCAGCGAACACCTTGAGCTGCTGCTGGAAGGGCTCCTTGTGGTAGTTGGGGAGCACATTATCGTAGTTGGGCACCACCGGGGACAGGAACTTGGGACAGGCAAAGCTGAAGAGCTCCTCAAACACCTGCAGGTCTCTGAGGTCACAAAGTCATGTCAGTCAAGTCTCAAACACCAACTATGGCCCAATTCAAAATCAAACTGTAGACCCTTACACCCTGTGCACATGTGGCAATCTGAGTGGATTTGACAGGTGCAAGTAAGCAATATGGTAATAGCTCCACCTCGCCCTCTGATAATCCAGGTGGAAGTTTCACTATATTGCTTAGACCAAACAAATCCCGTCTGTCAGATCTCCACATAGGTCTTGGGCCTATAAATTCCTCTATAATTTATTTTCCTCTATATAAAAGCCCCTAGAGTTCCCACAGTGTGGTAGTAAGTGTAGACTTTCTCTCGCTCACCCCTTCTGCATGCGAAGCATCTTGTCTCCATACTTCTCCCTGAGCTGGGTGTGGATGCTTTCGTCGATGCGCATGGGGTACATGGTCAGGGCTATTGCCAACAGCCCGTGCATCTGCTCGTTCTGCTTGCTGATCTGGAGGAGCAGGAAGAAGTGACTCAACCAATTACCAGGATCGTCTTCATTTTAAAAAGTTTTCCATTATGTGCACTAATGAACATCACCCAGTTCTGAGGGAGATGTTAATCATAATCAGTAATGTAGTTAGGCCCACTGACCAATATTCCCCTAAGAAATATATATCACTGAGAACATTGTAGGTCTTGTGAGCATTCTGTGCAACTTCCTGTGTGCATTTACTTACACAGACGATGTACCCGCTTCCAGTTAATTTTGGACATTTGCTAAGTAAACTACTGAGGCTATTTGACCCTATTAGGCCTTTCAGTGGCCTACTAACAAAAACAAGGGATCAAATGCATCCCATAACATTTTCATATGGAAATAGCTATTGATTTCAGCCTATATGGTGTTCAATGTTGGCTTATTCTATTAGATGTAAAAACATTACGAAGGGTTTGACATGAACCTTTTTCTGTTTAGTTGTCTGAAAGCTCAAGTTACATGTCTAAAAAATAGAAAATGGTGTGTTTAACACCATGGGCCTAATACGTGACTGGAAATTGAATTTTATGATGCAAGAAAGCACTTTACAAAATAAAAAACATCATTATTATTACCATACACAGAATCAGAATGTAGGCTATACCCTCTGCCTATTAGCTTATTTTCAAATTCAAGCGTGTCTCAAAATACCCCTTTAAGACAAAAACAAAGCTGTTTGCCAAACTTACTTTTCAAAGAAAGTAATTGATGGAAGCAATCACTCGCCCATGTCTGAACAAAGAAATAGCTATAACATGGCAATACTTTGCTAACAATATCAACATCTGCGCGGGCTGGCATTTCTTCTGTGCGGCAGTCCTGAAGGTGCATGCGCACAAACATTGTCACTGACCATCTCATATTTATAGGTGGACCTCTGAAACATGTTCCTGGTCCTCTGGATGTAGAGTAGGATGTTGGCAAAGACACGGATGGCATCCTGGTACCTCCTCATCATCAGGTAGGCAAAGCCCACGTAGTAGTAGGTGGTGATCTGGCACTCAGGCACACGAGAGTACATACTCTAAGAGAGATTAAATATAAAATAGAGGGCAGTGAGTGGGTTAGAGCAAACAGGGAATCAATTGGAGAGAGAAATATGGAGTAGAAATATGGACAGAGGTGTCTCAACAGTTAAGGCCCACTCCTTAATTCGTAGGTCTGTCAATATCAGGGAGTGGGCATTTGGGGATAGATACGGAGACAGTACAGGTGCATCAAAGCTGGGACCCGAGACTGAAAAGCAGCTTCGATCTCCAGGGCATCAGACTGTTAAATAGTAACTACTAGTGGGCCTCAGAACTGTACCCTGCCCTGAACTTCAGTAACTTAGTAGCCGGCTACCACCCGGTACTCAACCCTGCACGCTAGAGACTGCTGCCCTATGTACATAGTCATTGAATACAAGTCGCTTTAATAATGTTTACAGCTCGGGGATATGATCCAGAAACCTTTCGGTTACTGGCCCAATGCTCTAACCACTTAGCCAAATGTTTTTATATGAAAAGCCGAACTGTTGCCGGCCAAAATCACCAGGAGGGGAAAAAACTGTTTAAGAATGCTTTTTATTAATTGATGAAATACCAGTTGATGGAAAACACATTTGACAGTCATGCTTATCAGTCTATAGATGAATTTGCATATTTATTTTGGGGGGGAATTACATTGTTCCATGTGTATCTTTGTTAGCTTTTTGATAAATAAGATGCATGATGACTATCAGACACGCACAGCATAGAGAACCTATTTTGACTTCTCAACTGGTAATTGAAGTGTGCCTCACACCACTTTACAATGTGAGCTGGAGGCCGTATGCATTTAAAAAAAAAAAATCTTTATTTGAAACGTGAATGTCTTATTTCATATTATGAGGCATGTCTTACCTTGCTTCAAAGTAGCCTATAGGCAAAATCCGACTACGGAAATGTGGAGGCAAATATTTTATAAAGACTTATCGGCAGCATGTGAGTTTCAAGTTAGGGGAAGATTACAATTTATCCTACCATTTCTACCGTTCTGAATTCCAGTTATGATTTTTATATGCACGTTTTCATGGAACAGCACGTTTTCATGAATCATTTCAATAACATGTTCATTTCTCAAAATCATTGCCAGGTGGTTAATCATAAAAATCTCAATTAGAATTACAAATATCTAAAAGTCAAGTCAAATATTTCAAGATTACCAGCCTCTGCCATATAGACACATTGATATACCGTGATCCATTGGTGCTAAATAAATGAGCGCATGGAACTCATAGCCTATAGGCCAATGCAGTAGTACACCTATAACTTACATAGCTCTTTCACAGAGTGGTGATTATCGAGGGGGAGCTTGTTGGAACGATTTTTTAAATAGTGTACTGTGAGGAACAAGAGTTTTAATATATCATTCGCAATAGATGTTTAAAAACCCCTTTCCTACATTTCCCTGCAATTGGCCAGGTACTTATGCGTGCTCAGAGAAACAAGCCATCTCATTGCTCATATGGAGCACACCAAACAAGACAACATTTTAAAAGTACACAAATCTTTATGGTTATGAAATAAACCAAAACTTATTTCTCACAACTGCAGCAGGTTGTGAACTCTGAAAACAACATTTCCACTCCGAGAATGAGAACGGTAAATTACTTGTAATTAATACATAAATTAAGAGCAGTTTATGTAAGCAAATTATGTGGATTAACAGTACATTTACTACTGGTGACATACAGTATGTAATGGGGAATAGATTTGTATGTATTTATCAAAGGGCAAACACAATTCACACAATGAATGCGCAAGAAATGGCAGGACACAGCTGAGCCATTCTGGAGAGAGACTCACCGATAGTCAAGCACCATAGCCCTTCATCTTGTCTAAACATTTTAAATTATACCCAAGACATTATCTTCACACATATTTTAGATGCTTTTCACTGACACCCACAACTCAATAATTCAGGCTTTTCAAATAAGCATAGGCTTACTGCCTGTTCTGTTAAAATGCATTACCATATTCTAAATGTGATTTGTGTCATTCTGAGCACCGAGGGTGGACACCCTAATGGGTGCATATGGGTCCGGAAAATTAAAACCTTCCCGGTCACGTTATCCAGCGCCAACTTTTCCAAACAGAAACCCTAGATATGTATATATCTGTATTCTAGTTAAGGCTCATCCTATATAATTACTGCTGTGCACACCTTTTCAATTCATATACTGTCCATAACACACACCATCATATACATATATTCCGAACCCTGACATTGCTCGTTCTAATATTCCTATATTCCTTTCCTATTGTTAGATATTACTGCACTGTTGGTGCTAGGAACGTAAGCATTTCACTACACCCATTATAACATCTGTATAATATGTGTACCTGACTAATACATTTGCTTCGATTTGGAGATGCATCTTCAGCTGTACTGTACGAACATCGACAGTACTACTATACAGTGGCCAGTGTACCTTCTTGTTGAGCTCGATGTTCTCCAGGACTTTGATGGCCTGGTAGTAGTCCCCGAGCAGAGAATGTAGCCTCAGCAGCCCCACCAGGCTGAAGTACCCCAGCATCTTATATAGGGAATGACGGCCATACTCGCCAGCCACACTCTCTGGATCGCCTGCAACACAAAACACAACCTGTTAGAGCTGTCGCACAGGAACCATGGACTGCATCAACCATTCAGTATTGATCACTGAGAAGAATGCGGTGTAAGAAAATGTCAAAATATTTTGCTACAAATTATATATCGTTATGTCATAATATATCACTACAAACAATATATTGTTACAACAATAAGCAACAATATATCAATGCATATACAATGCATCTACAGCTGTAACTTCTTTACCTCCACTGGTATAGACCTCCAGCTGGCGGTTGATGTTGCTCTTGTCCACCAGCGAGTGGAGCACGTTTAGAACGCTGTGGACATTCCAGATCTTGGGGTTGTTCCTCAGGAACTCAATCTCCTCCTCAGACTTCTTGGCTGTCTTGCAGCGATACTGGCTGAACGACTGGAACTGGTTGGGGAAGAAGAGTGAACTTGTTATTCAAATGCAGTCACAATTCCATGCGTCATAGCAGCTTCAAGACAGAGGGGTACCAAATGAATGCCATAGATTTAATAAATTGCCAGAAAAGTACACTACTGTTCACAAGTTTGGGGTCACTTCGAAATGTCCTTGTTTTTGAAAGAAAAGCAAAAATGTTGGTCCATTAAAATAACATCAAATTGATCAGAAATACAGTGTAGAAATGTTTAATGTTGTAAGTGACTATTGTAGCTGGAAACAGCAGATTTTTTATGGAATATCTACATAGGTGTACAGAGGCCCATTATCAGCAACCATCACTCGCGTCCACGAGTTGTGTTAGCTAATCCAAATTTGATTTTAAAAGGCTAATTGATCATTAGCCTAGGGTAGCCTAGGCTAGCCTAGTGGTTAGAGCGTTGGACTAGTAACCTGAAGGTTGTAAGTTCAAACCCCCGAGCTGACAAGGTACAAATCTGTCATTCTGCCCCTGAACAGGCAGTTAACCCACTGTTCCTAGGCCGTCATTGAAAATAAGAACTTGTTCTTAACTGACTTGCCTAGTTAAATAAAGGTAAATATTAAAAACAAAAAAATGTGAAAACCCTTTTCCAGTTATGTTAGCACAGCTGGAAACTTGTGCTGATTAAATAAGCAATAAAACTGGCCTTCTTTAGACTAGTTGAGAATCTGGAGCATCAGCAATTGTGGGTTCGATAACAGGCTCAAAATGAGTTGTGCGGGTACTGTTTTATGAAACTGCCAGTTGAGGACTTGCTCAAACTAGACACTAATGTACTTGTCCTCTTGCCCAGTTGTGCACCGGGGCCTCCCACTATTTCTATTCTGGTTAGAGCCAGTTTGCGCTGTTCTGTGAAGGGAGTAGCACACAGCATTGTACGAGATCTTCAGTTTCTTGGCAATTTCTCGCATGAAATAGCCTTCAGTTCTCAGAACAAGAATAGACTGATGAGTTTCCGGAGAAAGTGCTTTGTTTCTGGCCATTTTGAGCCTGTAATCGAACCGACAAATGCTCCAGATACTCAACTAGTCTGAAGGCCTGTTTTATTGCTTCTATAATCAGAACAGTTTCCAGCTGTGCTAACACAATTGCAAAAGGGTTTTCTAATGATCAATTAGCCTTTTAAAATTATAAACTGTGAGTAGCTAACACAATGTGCCATTGGAACAGGTGTGATGGTTACTAATAACGGGACACTGTACACCTATGTAGATTTTCCATAAAAATCTGCCATTTCCAGCTAGAGTAGTCATTTACAACATTAACATCTACACTGTATTTCCGATCAATTTGATGTTATTTTAAAATGGACAAAAATAGCCTTTTCCCCCCAAAAAAAGGACATTTCTAAGTGACCCTAAACTTTTGAACAGTAAGTGTACATTTTGAAGCTGAAAAACTAATACACATGCAACATACCAAACAACATACCAACAATTTACCTGATAAATGAATTCATCAATAATGTCCCAGAGCCACTGGTTGGGTAGCTCCAAGGGGGCGGGTCCATCTGCATCTATATAGAACAATATATACCTTCTTATTGAGGCATTGAAAACATCCAATGTAACACAGTGTATTATGAAAATATATTAAGACAACAAATATTTAGTACTCAAACTTACTTAGAATGTAGTTGAAGAGGTTGCAGTAATTGTAGTAAGACTCAAATCTCTGGTCGAGAGTGGGTCCTCCCTAATGGTCAAAGAACACAAAAGCATTATTTAAGTAAAGTCTTCCAAGTAGTGACATTATTATAGTTCTGTGCACTGTAAATCCATTGGATTAAATCCATCCAGGACAGGAGATGTAAGATTTATATTTTAAAGCTGATAGGGGTTAAACAATGGTTCTGTGGCAGGATAGATACTCACACTGACTTTAGCATAGATGTGTCTGTAGTACAACTCCTTATACAGGATCAGGAACACAGCATCTGAATGGGCCAACAGCAAAAGTGAGCAAGCGCAACAAGATAGACTGGCACAACATTCTTTGCCTTCTTCGCTTGTTGGCATTTATTGTAATGAATCTTGGCCTGGAGGCAGCTCTGCAGTGGTCAACAGCTGGCACAAAGTCATAAAATCTGATTTTAACCCTAACCACACTTTAAACCCTAATGCATAACCCTAAATTAAAACCAAATAACACATTTTTACAATACAGACCATTTTGAGTGCAGCTGGCCCATTGAGCAGAAATGGCTTTTTCCGCTTCCAAGGCAAGACGCATGACAAACATTAACCTATGCATTCTTCCCACTTCATTGTCAATGGAAAACAGCAACAACATGAATACTCTACAGAGGTGTCAATCTAGTTTGTGAACCACATAGTCTCCACTTTAAAAGCAAACAGCTCTAAAGAAAGCAGAGAACACTAATGGACACTAGACATCCTGTTTAAAGTTAAAACTCCTACCATCAGGTCCACATTTCTCTGTCCACCGTTGCCAAAACAACAAATAAAGACATTCACTCATGCTGCTATAGCATTTTTTTATTTTATGCATGTTACTACTGCACACCACACTACAATAACTTGAAATTATGTTCATTCCAGTAACTTTGTCCAATAAATGTGTGGTCCACGTTATTTTGTGTCACACTTCTTGTGTGATGTCTTTTTGGATATGATTCTGCTGCAAAACCAATTAACCCCGGAGAGATAATGTCTTCTACTTAGTACTACTAACTACCACCACTCGTGTCCACGATCATCTGAACGGGCTTGTGCCCAAACTGGAAGGAGAAACAGCAGTAGACTGGCGCACTCACCGTTTCCAACGAGGGAAGCGATGGCCTCAGCCTCTGGCCAGGGAGATGTTTTGAAGAAGCGGTCAGTCAGCTTGTTCCAGCTAAGGAGAGAGGGAAAAATGTGTAAAATTACAACTTTAAACTTAAGTGTTTTAAAATGACAGACCCCAATTAGTTGACTGAGAACTTTTTTGGGCCGAGCAATAGCATATATACACACAACACACGAGATGGCCGCAGGGTGGGCACAGAACAAGGGGAGTGTGGCTAAAAAATAAACGTCTCTCTCCAGAATGCACTCTCCTGGAAGTTGGAAATCTGAGGTTTGTAGTTATTCCAATGTCTTTGCCTATCCAATATACAGTGGAAAATTTGGTCTGATTGCACTTCCTAAGGCTTCCACTAGATGTCAACAGTCTTTAGGACATTGTTTCAGGCTTCTACTGTGAAGGAGGAGAGAATGAGCGCTGTTTGAGTCAGGTGTCTGGAAGAAAAGCCATGAGCTCAGTCTCGCGCTCGCACGTGAGTTAGCTGCGTTCCTTTTCCTTTCTAAAGACAAAGGAATTGTCCGGTTGGAATATTATCGAAGATTTATGATAAAAATAGACTAAAGATTGATTCTATACATTGTTTTTGAAATCTGACACAGCGGTTGCATTAATTAAGGAGAAATGTATCTATAAATCCATGCATAACACTTGTATTTTACCAATGTTAATTATGAGTATTTCTGTAAGTTGACGTGGCTCTCTGCAAAATCACCGGATGTTTTGGAAGCAAAACATAACGCACCAATGTAAACTGAGATTTTGGGATATAAATTTGAACTTTATTGAACAAAACATACATGTATTGTGTAACATGAAGTCCTAGGAGTGTCATCTGATGAAGATCAAAGGTTAGTGATTACGGAAGAGTGGCCAGAAAAAAGCCATTGCTTAACCTCTCTGAGCACGGAACCCAGTAGCGGGCTGAAATTCCACAACATATGGTGATCTCTACATAAATAGTCATATTAAACATTCATGAAAATACAAGTGTCTCACATGTATAGAAAGCCTAGAATCTTGCTAATCCAACTGCGTTGTCAGATTTAAATAAGGATTTACTGCGATGCGATTATCTGAGGATAGAGCCCCATAAAAAAAAAAAAATTTCAACCAGCACAGGCATAACAAAATCACATACTGCATTAAAATAAATAATTTACCTTTGACGATCTTCGTCCGTTTGCAATCCCAATGCTCATTGTTACAATGAATGATCTTTTGTTTGATCAAATCCGTTTTTATAGCCTAACACAAAACATTTTGTGAACCTGAGTCAGTTCCTCACGCTGCTGTTTCCAACGTCTTATCATCGACTCATTAAGGCCAGCTCCATTTCCTTTTCCAACAGCTAGAGCGAGCGATCGCCTTCAAATTCAAAGCTGAATCATATGCATTTCTCCGTGTCTGCCATGATGAGGGTGACAAAATGACTACCGTAATCAGAATGATGGGAAGTTTGAGCGCGCTCGATTTACGTCACATTATGTGACAGTGCTCAGTTTTTTGGCAGCATGAATCTTGTGAAAGCGGGAAAAATCCATAAATTAGCCGCGTCATTGCATAAGCCGCGAGGTTCAAAGCGTGGGAAAAAAGTAGTGGCTTATAGTCCGGAAATTATTATTATAATAATTAATTATTATACCTCAGCAGCACAATATTGTTTAAAGCTTTGGCAAAGTGGGTGATGTTATTATCCTTCCTGTTTGGCCCTGTCCGGGGGTCTCATCGGATGGGAACACAGTGTCTCCTGACCCCTCCTGTATTTATGCTGCAGTAGTTTATGTGTCGGGGGGCTAGGGTCAGTTTGTTAATTAATTTATTTGCAAATTATGGTGGAAAATAAGTATTTGGTCAATAACAAAAGTTTCTCAATACTTTGTTATATACCTTTTGTTGGCAATGACAGAGGTCAAACACTTCCTGTAAGTCTTCACAAGGTTTTCACACACTGTTGCTGGTATTTTGGCCAATTCCTCCATGCAGATCTCCTCTAGAGCAATGATGTTTTGGGGCTGTTGCTGGGCAACACGGACTTTCAACACCCTCCACAGATTTTCTATGGGGTTGAATTCTGGAGACTGGCTAGGCCACTCCAGGACCTTGAAATGCTTCTTACGAAGCGGAGGACAGAGGAGCCTCTTAAAGAAGAAGTTACTGGTCTGTGAGAGCCAGAAATCTTGCTTGTTTGTGGGCTTTTGTTTTAATTGAGAATGGCATTAAATTGCCTCTAAATGTACATTTAAAAGTGTCCCATACAATAAGAGAATCTGTGGTACCCATGTTGTGTAGAAAGTTAATTCTGAATTACTTTGGCTTAGTTAAACCTGTTGCTCCTACCCCCTACTTTTTCGAACATTCTGTTAAAAATCGCGCAACATTTCAGCGCTCTGCTACTCATGCCAGGAATATAGTATATGCATATGATTAGTATGTGTGTATAGAAAACACTGACGTTTCTAAAACTGGTTAAATCACCGCTGTGACTTGAACAGAGCGTGTGTTTCAGCGAAAAGCGCAAGAAAATCTGGTCACTGAAAACTGAAAAAAGTATCAATCCGCCAGTTCAATTGTTTGTTAAATGGAAACCATATTACTTATGGCGAAGGTTGCAATCCCTACAGCTTCCACACGATGTCGCCAGTCTCGTCATTTTCAGGCTGTTTATTTCTTGGGCAAACCAACCTGGGAGATCACTTTCCATCCGGTCTCCGACTGGAAGGTTTGGAAGAGAGATTTTTGGAAGATGATTTGAAATCGTGGAGCTATTGAATACACATCGCCCCGTGGTCATTTTGATAGATTATTAACGTTTACTGATACTTAAAGTTGGATTAGAAAAGTATTTCGAAGTGTTTTGTGAAAGTTTATCGTCGACTTTTTTAATTTAAAAAAATGACGTAGCGTTTTCAAACAGTGTTTTTTTCTGAATCACAGTTTCCATAGATGGCTATTTTAGGTATATATGGACCGATTTAATCGAAAAAAAGACCCAATAGTGATGTTTATGGGGCATATAGGAGTGCCAACAAAGAAGATCTTCAAAGGTAATGAAAGTTTTATATTTTATTTATGCTATTTGGGTAGCGCCGGCTACGCGAAATCTTTTGTTTACGTAGCATTCAGGTATTTCGTGGTGTTGCATGCTCTCTTATAATAGCTTCTCATGCTTTCGCCGAAAAGCATTTTAATAATCTGACTTGTTGGCTAGATTCACAACGAGTGTAGCTTTAATTCAATACCCTGCATGTGTATTTTAATGAACGTTTGAGTTTTAACGAGTGCTATTAGCATGTAGCGTAGCGCATTTGCATTTCCAGATGTCTAGTTGGGACGCAAATGTCTCAAGTAGGATGAAGAGATTTTAAGAACAAATTGTCAACCAGCAAGTTGACAATTTGGAAATTCTTTAAGAGTTATATGGAGGCCAATTAGATGGTGGGCCGATCATATTCGATCCCATCATACTTTAACTTGATGGATGCAAGAATGAGACCTGGAAGTAATCGCGACGGCTAGCTTGATTAAGTCTCCTCCATGTATATGTTACTAGGTCAGGGTTTTTCAGGCTCCATATACCCACTAGTTCTAAAGTATTTATGATATTCATAATCTCCTTAAGTGCATGAGGTTGATGGTTTGTCCTTTACGATCCATTGTGGCACTTAAAACCGTATTATAATCTCCCATCATAATAACAGATGAATTTGCTGCTTGTGAGCCCAATAGATTAATTAGATACATTTTCAAAGCAGCGTGGATCATTATTATTTGCCCCGATAGATTAATTCGCCAGATCTGTTTTTTATCCAATAGCATATTTTAAAGGATCCATTTTTTTGATATATTTTTTTTTAAATCACCCCCTTTTGAGTTTCTTTGCCCATGAGAAAAAATATATATATTTCCTGTAAACAATATATATTATATTACTTTAGCCAGGTAAAAATGCTAAATTTTTTAATGATATGCTAAGCGATTACAATTTTAACTGGTTACACGCTTATTTCCCCACTTACAATAATGATACCACAACCAATGTTGGTAAACTTAACATTAAAAAGCCCCATGATTATTAAGTGTCCATATTGCTGTACTATAATATTTGCACTGTTAAGCAACTGTGTAAACTGCTGCAACTGTGTAAACCTCGGATTGTCCTAATCTTCCACCCACTAAAACCTCCCCCCATATATACAGTGCATTCATGGAGTATTCAGACCCGTTGACTTTTTCCACATTTTGTTACGTTACAGCCTTATTCTAAAATGGATGTAACAAAATAAAAAACATAATGACAAAGCAAAAAACGACAAAGGTTTTTAGAAATTTAAGCAAATAAATAACAGAAATACCTTTTACATAAGTATTCAGGCCCTTTGCTATGACTCAAAATTGAGCTCAGGTGCATCCTGTTTCCATTGATCATCTTTGAGATGTTTCTACAACTTGATTGGAGACATGACTTGGAAAGGCACACACCTCTCTATATAAAGGTTCTACAGATGACAGTGCATGTCAGAGCAAAAACCAAGCCATGAGGTCAAAGGAATTGTCTGTAGATTTCCAAGACAGGATTGTGTCGAGGCACAGATCTGGGGAAGGGTACCAAAAATTCTCTGCAGCATTTAAGGTTCCAAAGACAACTGTGTTTCCATCATTCTTAAATGGAAGATCAAGTTGTAGAAACATCTGAAGGATAATCAATAGAAGCAGGATGCACCTGAGCTCAATTTCAAGTCTCATAGCAAAGGGCCTGAATACTTATGTAAATAAGGTATGTTCAATTCGCTAATGTTTCTAAAAACCTGTTTTTGCTTTGTAAATATGGAGTATCATGTGTGTAGAATGAGGCAATTTTTACGTAACAGAATGATAAGTTAAGGGCTCTGAAATTTCAGAATGCACTGTATATCACTAGTACATTTTCCGTTAATTCCAATAATATCAAATCTACAATGTTTGTTTGGTTACGGTCATTTCTGTTAATGCATTCAACATATTATTCCAGTCTTACCGTTCTCATTGTCGGAGTGGACACATTGTTTGCTGAGTCCACAACCTATGCTACAATTGAGAAACAAGTTTGTTTATTTCCTTCCATTTACAACTTGTCAATTTAGTCATTGTCTTTTGTTTGGAGCTCTCCTGTCAATGTTGAGTA
The DNA here is from genome assembly GCF_002021735.2 of Oncorhynchus kisutch. Lineage (NCBI taxonomy): Eukaryota > Metazoa > Chordata > Actinopteri > Salmoniformes > Salmonidae > Oncorhynchus > Oncorhynchus kisutch. The sequence goes on along the minus strand of NC_034193.2, from coordinate 30,941,408 downwards.
AGGATGCACACCCGATTATGCAAAGTAGGCCTGCACGCCGATGTAGGCATAGAAATGTGCCCATTTGGGGAACTGATAGCATTTCTGACTGGCTTACCACCACCGAGCTGTGGAGCTTCTCAAAGTAATGTTTTCACCTTAAAACAGCAAGCCAACAAAGTATGTTTTATATCCACTGAGAATGACAATAGTTCCTCAATGTATTTTAAAAATCTCCCTTTCGTTAACCACTCGGCATGAAAGGGAAAAATGTAACACCTACCTGATTACTTCTTATCCCTTGCACAAATAACCAACAGCTGTGTCTGTCCCAAGCTCATTGGTGTGGGAAACTGAAGGCCCACAATATGTTACACAATGTTGCAAGTTTGCTAGCGCGAGCTTCGACCGGATTCAAGTTAGTTGATATGTTTCAGGTTTGTTGCAGACAGACCATTTGTAGCCATAGTGATTTTTTTTATAAGAAATTTATTTTTTAATCAGGATATTTTCTACCGGCAGGCTGCAATGTTTGTATTCGTTAGCTTCATAGGCTATTTTTACATAGTTGGCAAGCATAAGAAGTTACTTTTTAGGATTGTATCATATTCATTTAAACCTGGATGGAATTTTGATTACGGTAAGGTTTCTTTCTTCTGGTTATCCTGATCTCTTGCTCCCGAGTCATTTGTCTTATTTCAACATAAGTGCCCTTAAAAGCATCAGAATGCATATAGTTGATTTTATTAAAACAGAATGTGTCTATTTGGAAAATACAAAATTTAGACCCATCAGATTTATTTTGTCAAGGGACAGCACTGTATTAATGTTACGATAACTACAGAAAAGACAGTACCTGTTCTCGTAGACATCTTGGATTTCGTAGATCTTCTGCTCAATGCTCTCGCTCGACACACGGTTGGCCTGCAGCTCGTACACCTTCTGGTCGATGAGGTCTGAGATGGTCTTGTGGAAGTACTGCAGGAAGTTCTTGATCACCTCTGGGATGACGTGGTAGGTCTGCTGCTCGTACTGGCGCTCATAGGCCAGGTCAGCTTTAGGGTCACCTGCAAGAAGATTGAGGAATGGTGAGGTTCTTAAGGAATAGTGTTGCACTGAAACGATAATGGTGGGATATGTGTAATAAGTTTCTACCATAGAATCCTTGTGATTTTTGGTGTCTACTTTGTGGTACAATTAACTGATGGAGAGAGGCGTATGTAGTGACTACACACCAAACACATGCCTGACATTTGAGTGTAGTTTATGCACTCATATCTAGACCAAACTACTCACCAGTATGGAGATAATCATCATTTGTGTAGGAATAAGGGTCATACTGTGGAGAGATGGAAAAGTATGTCAATTAAAATCAACATGACATAGGTTGAGACTTTCCTATTTCACTAACAAGCTATCAAAGTCCAAATCCTAGTTGGTGAAACCAGGGTAATTAAAATGTCAACATATTTAGCTAGTTAAATAACTAATTACGGCCCAACGTTTCGGGTATTTTTCTTCTGAAAGCTATTCAATGTGATAACAGCAAATATTTGTATCTGATATTTTTTTTAATCGCTCAGAAGCCAGACAGATATTACTCCCCCATGAGTTAACGTTAGCTACGCGTTGCGTAGGCAAGGTAAAATAGGTGGTTTTCGCCAACTGGATGACTGGCTAACTAGCTAATTCATAAACACTAGTAAGCACATGAAAAGCAACAATTGTTTGTGAGTATCTGGAAAAATAATCAAATCAACCGCCTAGCTAACTTGGGTAGCTATGCCGCTAATGTTAGCAACTATAGTTAGCTAGTTAATCTGGCGTCCTCTACTTCGTAATGAGCCGGTGAGGATAGCCAACATTAGGTTACCGCGCTATAACCTAAAATAAACTGTAGAACATAAAATGGGTATGTACTTCTTCGGTTTCTTCGGTTTGGTACGACATGTTAGGATATTTCCAATCTCGTACAAACGTGTGTGTTTAACAAAACCACGCAGCTAGCGGGGAAAGGAACCGGAAATGGATTTGCAACTAGAACAAATAGTAGACAGCAGCATGCTGGGATTGTGGCGGAATGAAATTAGGCTCAGATGAGCTACTGGGTGGAATCGATTGACCGTATTTAAGTGATAATGCCGGAGAAGCCAGTGTTTTGTTTTGTTGGATATATTGGCACGGGGGTTGTTATGCCCGAAAATAAGTTCAAATCAAATTGTATTGGTCACATACACATGGTTAGCATATGTTATTGCGAGTGTAGCGAAATGCTTGTGCTTCTAGTTCCGACAGTGCAGCAACATCTAACATGTAATCTAACAATTCCACAACAACTGGCTAATAACCACACATCTAAGTAAAGGAATGGAATAAGAATATATAAATATATGGATGAGCAATGACAGAGCAGCATTGGCAAGATGCAATAGATGGTATAAAATATACATATGAGATGAGTAGTGCAAGGTGTGTAAACATTATTAAAGTGACTAGTGATCCATTTATTAAAGTGACCAATGAGAGGCAGCAGCTTCTGTGTTAGTGATGGCTGTTTAACAGTCTGATGGCCTTGAGATAGAAGCTGTTTTTCTGTCTCATTCCCAGCTTTGATGCACCCGTTATGTTATGCATAGAGAATGACTCATTCCTTTGGAACTTTTGTGAGTATAATGTTTACAGTTAATTTGTATTATTTATTATTTAAACTTGTGTTTATTATCTATGTCACAGACACTATGGTACAGATATAAAGAAGAGTCCTCTATCAAAGTAGTAAGATGATTGTAATCACTTTCCACGCTAACAACTGAATATAACAACTGAATAATTTGATAATATTAAATAGTGTCTGATGTAAATATTTTCAAATGCAATAGTCCAGTGTTTTATATGCATACTGAATGCACTACATTTTTATAGGCATTGACAGTATAACTTTTTATTGTTAGATACTAGTTTAAAATATATTTTGAAATGTTGCAATGGAGCTCGGCATTTATCCCAAAACTCCATTCATTTCCCGATAGGCTTTGTCCAACGAATCATGGCGGAGTTGGTGCCTAAAAATAGACTAAGTGTCTACAAATATTACATTTGAGGCTGCTGAAAGGAGAATGGCTCATAAATGGCTGGAACGGAGTGAATGGTATCAAATACATGAACACCATGTTTGATGTATTTGATACCATCCCACTATTCCACTCCAGCCATTACCATGAGCCCGTCCTCCCCAATTAAGGTGCCACCGACCTCCTGTGTTGTATTACTATTGCTATCTATGGTCAGGTAAGCGCCCTACAAATCAGGTTGCTTAACTTGACACCTGGTGGCATGAATTTGCTACTCTATGACATAGACATCCAGACAATTTAGGTATTTTTCTTAAATAAAAACAAACCCACATTTTAACACTTTATGGACAGTATTTTGTTTTTCTTTGTATTATGCTATTATATTAAGTACAACCTATTTGTTTATGCTTATTTAACAAAGTTTGTCTCAAATGAAACAGATTATATCCATTAGGCCTTTCTTTCGACATGATCGGTGTGCACTGAGTGATAAAACTTCACACATTTTTCATGTACCAAATGCCTGCACGGTAGGCACAGGCACGTGTGTCATGAACAACTTTTGCTTGAGCAACAATGGTGCAATCGGCGGATCGCCTTAATGCCTTCATTGAAACTGACACAAAACACAACTATGTAGAGTTTACACAAATATTAGCACCTTAGCTCTTATTGCAGGACTTAACTGTGAAATCACCATCTCAGTCAGTCTATTGTGTGTATTGAACATTTATATTGCAGTGTACAGCAGAACTATGGATGGTACACCCAAGAAATGGAGTATCAGCCTACTCAGTGACACCCAGAGAACAACTGTGTAGAGTTTACACAAATATTACTGTCTAGTGCTTATTAAAGGATTTTGGCTGTTTGAAATCACCTTTCCAGTCAGTCTATTGTGTGTATTGAACATACATATTGCACTGTGCAGCCTGACCTATGGATTGTGCTCCCATGAAATGGGGTATCAGCCTACTCAGTGACAGCCACAGGGGACAATTCTCAAGAGTTTACCCAAATATTAGCATCTTGGCGCTTATTGCAGGACTTTGACTGTGGGAAATCACCATCCAAGTCAGTCTATTGTTTGTATTGAACATTCATATTTCACTTTACAGCCTAAACTATGGATGGTGCACCCATGAAATGTGGTTACAGCCTACTCAGTGACACTCAGAACACAACTGTGCAGAGTTTACACAAATATTACTGTCTTAGCTATAATTGCAGGACTTTGACCGTGAGCTCTTTCTATTCTAGTAAGCCTATTCTAGTAAGTCTATTCTAGTAAGTCTAATTGCAGGACTTTGACCGTGAACTCTTTCTATTCTAGTAAGTCTATTGTCTGTATTGAACATTCATATTGCAGTGTAAAGTTGAACTATGGATTGTACACTCATAAAATGGGGTATCAGCCTACTCTGTGACATCCACAGATTAATTTGAGCATCGGAGCTGTTTCCTAAAACCATCATTACTAGAGCTGCACTTGAAAACCATGATTACTCAAGCTGCACTTGAAAACACTATTTACCGACTGCCTCAGACCACTCGTGTAACAGATACGTGTGTCGTTAGATGACTATTTGCCCATCCACGTCACTTTTTACACAAAATAACTCAATTTTAGAATAAGGCTGTAATGTAACAAAATGTGGAAAAAGTGAAGGGGTCTGAATACTTTCAGTATGCGCTTGATATATTTCAATCATATTGAAATGAATGTCATGTTCAATCAATTGATTTCTATTTTGCTAATTGTAGGTTACATGGTCTGTAATTTTGGCCTCAATCAGTGGTGACCCATCATTCAGGTCATTAACGGAATACATTATTCTAGGCATAAATCTTGAGAGTTAGAAGATAAAGAATAAAACAGATGGCTACTAGGCCAGAGGCTTAGAAGACTAGGAAATTAGAATATCTCATTAGAGGTCTTCACGGGTCGGAAAAGTTTGACCCCGTCTGAAATGGACCTTTCCCACTCAAACCCAATATGCATATATACATATTTAAAAAAAAATCATACATCTAAGGGTGGTGGTGTTTCTGTATACGTAAAAGATAAGTTCTCGTCGGTCGTTCTGACTTCAATTAATATCTTTAAATATTGAATCTCCATCTGCTACTCTCTGGATTGCATTTTAGAATTGTTATCACAGCATGCCAACTCTTGAGTTTGTCACACCCTGATCTGTTTAACCTGTCTCTGTGCTGGTATCCACCCCCCTCCAGGTGTCACCCATCTTCCCCAGTGTATTTATACCCATGTTCTTTGTTTGTCTGTTGCCAGTTCATTTTGTTCGTCAAGGATACCAGCGTTTTCCCCCTTGCTACTGTCTGTTTTCTAGTTTACCCGATTTTGACCATTCTGCCTGCCTTGACCCTGAGCCTGCCTGCCGTTCTGTACCTTTTGGACTCTGATCTGGATTACTGACCTCTGCCTGCCCTTGACCTGTTTTTCTTGCCCTCTGTTCTAGTAATAAACTTATGTTACTTCGACACTGTCTGCATCTGGGTCTTTGCTAAAATGGGATAGTACGAACTGGCCATGACTGACACAGCAGACTAATACCAGCTCCACAATGTTGTCTCCCTGCAAGGAGCCACCATTGGAAGACATGAGGAATTACTTCAATGTCTTATGGAGGGTCTCCATACTCTGGCAGAACACCATGACCAGGCTTTCGATACATTGCTTGAGCAATCCTGTGAATTCCACACTGGGCAGCGGGTCACACCGGTAATCTCCCAGCCTACCCTAGTGTCCCGAGAACCTTGCTTACCACCTCCGGAGCGCTACGCTTGAGATTCTGGAACCTGACAGAATTTTCTATCCCAGTGCGCCCTCATTGTCGAGCTGCAGCATTTTTCATTCCCCTTGGACCGCTCGAGGATAGTGTACACCATAACGCTGATGTCCGGTAGGGCACTCGCCTGGGCCACGGCGGTGTGGGAGCAACAAACTGCCGTCTGCCTCAGTCTGGAGGAGTTGGTGATGGAAGTTCGAAAGGTGTTTGATTCTCTGTTGTCTGGGAGAGAGGCTGCTTGTTAGCTACTCCAGCTACGTCAAGACTCCTGCACGTTGGCGGCTGAGAGTGCCTTAACCCAGAAGCATTGTTCGACATGTTCCTGCACGGTGTAACAGAGAAAATAAAGGCCCAGGAACAGCAGAGGGAGCACCCCCCTATCCACATCGACGGGACAGCAGTGGAGGACGAAGAAAGTTTAAAGTTCCTCAGGGTACGTATCACGGACAAAATGAAACAGTCCACCCACACAGACAGTGTGGTGAAGAAGGTGCAACAGCACCTCTTCAACCTCAGGAGGCTGAAGAAATTTGGCTTGTCACCTAAAACCCACAAACGTTTACAGATTGAGAGCATCCCGTCGGGCTGTATCACCGCCTGGTACTGCAACTACACCACCCACAACCGCAGGGCTCTCCAGAGGGGGTTAGGTCTGCACAACTCATCACCTGGGGCAAACTACCTGCACTCCAGGAGAACTACAGGACCCGATATCACAGGAAGGCCAAAAAGATAATCAAGGACAACAACCACCCACTGCCTGTTCACCCCGCTACCTTCCAGAATTACGAGGTCAGTACAGGTGCATCAAAGTTGGGACCGAGAGAGTACCTCCTCCCAGCTGCCCACTGCACTGAGGATAGGAAACACTGTCACTACCGATAAATTTACGATAATCGATCAAGCGTTTTTCCACGGCTGGCCATGCTTTCCACCTGGCTACCCCTACCCTGGCCAACATCTCAGCACCCCCTGCAGAAACTTTTTGTTCTGTGTAATATCATATATAATATACAGTGTCCTCCGTAATTATTGGGACAGTGAAGCATTGCTTCTTCTTTTGGCTCTATACTCAAGTTTTGGCACAGGATAATCAAATGGTCTGACTGCACAGAGGTGCTTGGGCAGATGGGTCACAACGGGGGCCCAGCGTGTGTGGGTGTTGGGAGGTAGGGGGGTATCCAAGCTAAATCAGCTACGACTAGATATTGGTTAATTTGGCATGCTTTCTTAAACAACCAAACTCTATATGCATTCACACCAAGTATTCTCTTGAGTTGGTCTCTGTGATGGAACTACTGTTGAACATTTGAGCTTGTGTGTGTGTGTGGGGGGGGGATGGGTTGGTGTAGGTCAATCTAAGGGTGGAAGGGGAGAGGGGCATAGGTGTTTGTTTGGGAGGGGTAGGGTGAGTGAGTGTATGCACCCCACATCTGTTCAACATTTTTAATTCTTACTACAGGCCCTTGTTATTGATAACAATCCTTCGTAGATTTGCTTATATTATTAGGCATATTATTCATCAATTGTGGAAATAAATTAAGATGTATAACTAGATTCAGTACAACCGAGGCAAGGGCGTTCAAAATGATGTTGGCTGCGGATCTAATTCTGTACTGTCGTTGGCACCATGTGCTCTTTTTAAAGGATGGGCCCTATCTCTTAAAGCCCCTAGGATCTATGTGTACAGCCAGTAACTGGGATGAGGGGAGGTTTGAGCGGGTGGAATATTGGAGGACAATTATACTGTACATATGAGATGAGTAATGTACGATATGTTAACATTATTGAAGTGGCATTTTTAAAAGTGACTAGTGATCCGTTTATTAAAGTGGCCAGTGATTTTAGTCTCTAAGTTAGTGATTACTGCTTATATGTTGATGATGTAAAGACATTTTGTGGTGTGTAATGAGGAGCAACAAGACGCTGCGCTTGACACATTTATGAAATTGCTTATTCCAGTTACTAGTAAGCATGCACCCATTAAGAAAATTATTGTAAAAACTGTTAAATCCCCTTGGATGATGAGGAATTCAAAAATTGTATGGTTGCGAGGCATGAGGCAAAAGGTATGGCAAATAAGTCTGGAAGCCCAACTGATTAGCAAACGTACTGCAAATAAAAAAATCATGTGACTAAACTAAATAAAAATAAACTATACCATGAAACAAAGATAAATAATGATAATAAGCTTTGGGGCACCTTAAATTAAATGTTGGGAAAAAAGCCAACTAGGCATTCATTGAATCAGATGGCTCATTCATCACAAAGCCCACTGATATTGCCAACTACTTTAATGACTTTTTCATTGGCAAGATTAGTAGACTTAGGGATGACATGTCAGCAACAAACGCTGCCTCTACACATCCAAGTATATCGGACCAAATTGTGAAAGACAATTGTACTGTTGAATTCCGTAAAGTCAGTGTGGAAGAGGTGAGAAAATTATTGTCTATCAACAATGACAAGCCACCGGGGCCTGGTTATCTGGATGGAAAATTACTGAGGATAATAGCAGATGAAATTGCCACTCCTATTTGCAACATCTTCAATTTAAGCCTGCTATAAAGTGTGTGCCCTCTGGCCTGGAGGGAAGCTAAAGTCATTCCACTACCCAAGAATAGTAAAGCCCCCTTTACTGACTCAAATAGCTGACCAATCAGCCTGTTACCAACCTTTAGTATACTTTTGGAAAAAATAGTGTTTGACCAGATACAATGCTATTTCACAGTAAACAAATTGACAACAGACATCCAACACGCTTATAGCAAAGCACTTACGCGAGAAATTGATGATAAAATGATTGTGGGGGCAGTCTTGTTAGACTTCAGTACTTTTGACACTATCGATCATAGTCTGCTGCTGGAAAAACATATGTGTTATGGCTTTACATCTGTCATAGTTGAAGTGTACCTATGATGAAAATTACAGGCCTCACCTTTTTAAGTGGGAGAACTTGCACAATTGGTGGCTGACTAAATACTTTTTTGCCCCATTGTATGTATTCACCCCCTTTGTAATGAAGCCCCTAAATAACATCTGGTGCAAAGAATTACTTTCAAAAGTCACATAGTTAGTTAGATTGCACACAGGTGGACTTTATTTAAGTGTCACATGATCTGTCACATGATCTCAGTGTATATATACACCTGTTCTGAAAGGCCCCAGAGTCTACAACACCACTAAGCAAGGGGCACCACCAAGCAAGCAGCACCATAAAGACCAAAGAGCTCTCCAAACAGGTCAGGGATGGGTTATAAAAAAGATCAGAAACTTTGAACATCCAAAGGAGCACAATTAAATCCATTATTAAAAAATGGAATGAATTTAGCACCATAACAAACCTGCCAAGAGAGGGCCACCCACCAAACTCACTGACCAGGCAAGGAGGGCATTAATCAGAGAAGCAACAAATAGATCAATAATAACTCCGAAGGAGCTGCAAAGCTCCACAGCGGAGATTGAAGTATTGGAGCACTTTAAGCTGTACACTCCACAAAGCTGGGCTTTACGGAAGAGTGGCAAGAAAAAAAGCCATTGTAAAAATAAATGTAATCAAAAGTCATGCGGGACACTCCCCAAACATATGGAAGAAGGTACCCAGTGGCTTTTTTTTCAGATGAGACTAAAATTGAGCTTTTTGGCCATCAAGGAAAATGTGCAAACCTAACACAGAGAATACCATCCCCATCTCCACCCCTCATCACTGTCAAACGCTCCCTAAAACAATTCAGCAATCAGGCCTGTCTAATGGACCTGGTCTATTTATCCTGGAAGGATATTGACCTCATCCCGTCAGTAGAGGATGCTTGGTTGCTCTTTAAAAGTGCTTTCCTCACCATCTTAAATAAGCATGCCCCAGAAAAAATTATAGAGAACGAAGAACAGATATAGCCCGTGGTTCACCCCAGACTTGACTGCCCTTGACCAGCACAGAAACATGCCGTGGTGTACTGCACTAGCATTGAATAGTCCCTGCGATTTGCACATTTTCAGGGAAGTCAGGAACCAATACCCACAGTCAGTTAGCAAAGCAAAAGCTAGCTTTTGGGACAATGTAGTCCATGTAGTCCATGGAGAATAAGAGCACCTCCTTCCAGCTGCCCACTGCACTGAGGTTAGGAAAAACTGTCACCACGATAATCGAGAATTTACGTCTGGCAATGCTTTCCTCCTGGATACTCCAACCATGGCCAACAGCGCCGCACCCCCCGCAGCTACTTGCCCTATCCTCCCCAGCTTCTCCTTCACCCAAATCTAGATAGCAGATGTTCTGAAATAACTGCAAAACCTGGACCCGTATAAATCAGCAGGGCTAGACAATCTGGACCCTCTCTTTCTAAAATTATCCGCCGCCATTGTTGCAACCCCTATTACTAGCCTGTTCAACCTCTCTTTCGTATCGTCCAAGATTCCTAAAGATTGGAAAGCTGCCGCGGTCATCCACCTCTTCAAAGTGGGTGACACTCTAGACCCAACAAACCTTTTGTCACTTAGACTACTGCAATGCTCTACTTTCTGGCTACCTGGATAAAGCACTAAATAAACTTCAGTTAGTGCTAAACACGGCTGCTAGAATCTTGACTAGAACCAAAAGATTTGATCATATTACTCCAGTGCTAGCCTCTCTACACTGGCTTGCTGTTAAGGTAAGGACTGATTTCAAGGTTTTACTGCTAACCTACAAAGCATTACATGGGCTTGCTCCTACCTATCTTTACGATTTGGTCCTGCCGTACATACCTACATGTACGCTACTACCTACATGTACGCTACGGTCACAAGATGCAGGCCTCCTTACTGTCCCTAGAATTTCTAAACAAACAGCTGGAGGCAGGGCTTTATCCTATAGAGCTCCTTTTTCATGGAATGGTCTGCCTACCCATATGAGAGACGCAGACTCGGTCTCAACCTTTAAGTCTTTATTGAAGACTCATCTCTTCAGCAGGTCCTATGATTGAGTGTAGTCTGGCCCAGTAGTAAAAAGGTGAACGGAAAGGCACTGGAGCAACGAACCGCCCTTGCTGTCTCTGCCTGGCCGGTTCCCCTCTCTCCACTGGGATTCTCTGCCTCTAACCCTGTTGCAGGGGCTGAGTTACTGGCTTACTGGTGCTCTTCCATGCCGTACCTGGGAGGGGTGCGTCACTTGAGTGGGTTGAGTCATTGACGTGATCTTCCTGTCTAGGTTGTCGCCACCCCTTGAGTTGTGCCGTGGTGGAGATCGTTGTGGGCTATACTCGGCCTTGTCTCAGGATGGTAAGTTGGTGGTTGACTATATCCCTCTAGTGGTGTGGGGGCTGTAATTTGGCAAAGTGGGTGGGGTTATATCCTGCCTATTTGGCCCTGTCCGGGGGTATTGTCGGATGGGGCCACAGTGTCTCCCGACCCACCTCCAGTATTTATGCTGCAGTAGTTCATCTGTCGGGGGGGCTAGGGCCAGTCTGTTATATCTGGAGTATTTCTCCTGTCCCCTTGCTGTCCCCAGTCCACGTGGCCATGCTGCTCCTCCAGTTTCAACTGTTCTGCCTGCGGCTATGGAATCCTGACCTGTTCATCGGATGTGCAACCTGTCCCAGACCTGCTGTTTGCAACTCTCTAGAGACAGCAGGAGCGGTAGAGATACTCTGAATGATCGGCTATGAAAAGCCAACGGACATTTACTCCTGAGGTGCTGACCTATTGCACCCTCGACAACCACTGTGATTATTATTATTTCACCCTGGTGGTCACCTATGAACATCTTGGCCATGTTCTGTTATCATCTCCACCCGGCACAGCCAGAAGAGGACTGGCCACCCCTCATAGCCTGGTTCCTCTCTAGGTTTCTTCCTAGGTTCTGGCCTTTCTAGGGAGTTTTTCCGTGTTTCTACACCTGCATTGCTTGCTGTTTGGGGTTTTAGGCTGGGTTTCTGTACAGCACTTTGAGATATCAGCTGATGTAAGAAGGCTTTATAAATACATTTGATTTGATACTACCAAATGAGCTTCAATGCCACACAACACTCCTTCCGTGGCCTCCAACTGCTCTTAAACACTAGTGAAACTAAATCACTGCATCACTACTCTGGACGATTCTGACTGAATATGTGGACAACTACAAATACCTAGGTGTCTGGCTAGACTGTAAACTCTCCTTCCAGACTCACATTAAGCATCTCCAATCTAAAATGTCATCTAGTATCGGCTTCCTATTTCGCAACAAAGCCTCCTTCACCCATGCTGCCAAACATACCATCGTAAAACTGACTCTCCTACCAATCCTCAACAGTGATGTAATTTACAAAATAGCCTCCCAACACTACTCAGAAAACTGGTTGCAGTGTATCACAGTGCCATCCTTTTTGTCACCAAAGCCCCATATACCATCCACCACTGCGACCTGTATGCTCTCGTCGGCTGGCCCTCGCTACATATTCATCTCCAGACCCACTGGCTCCAGGTCATCTAAGTCATTGCTTGGTAAAGCGCCGCCTTATCTCAGCTCACTGGTCACCATAACAACACCCACCCGTTGCACGCGCTCCAGCAGGTATGTCTCACTGGTCATCCCCAAAGCCAAAACCTCATTTGGTCGCCTTCTTTCCAGTTCTCTGCTGCCAATGAACAAATTGTAAAAATTGCTGAAGTTGGAGACATATCTCCCTCACTAACTTTAAGCATCAGCTATCTGAGCAGCTAACCGATCGCTTCAGCTGTACACAGGCCATCTGTAAATAGCCCATCCAACCACCTACCTCATCCCCATATTGTTCTTATTTACTTTTTTTTGCTCTTTTGCACACCAGTATTTCTACTTGCACATCATCATCTGCACAGCTATCACTCCAGTGTTAATTTGCTAAATTGTAATTACTTCGCTACTATGGCCTATCTATTGCCTTACCTCCTTACTCCATTTGCACACACTGTATATAGATTTTTCTATTGTGTTATTGCTGGACTTTTGTTTATCCCACATATACAGTGCCTTGCGAAAGTATTCGGCCCCCTTGAACTTTGCGACCTCCGTATAAATGCACCTGCACTGTGATAGTCTCAGAGGTCCGTTAAAAGCGCAGAGAGCATCATGAAGAACAAGGAACACACCAGGCAGGAACACACCGAGATACTGTTGTGAAGAAGTTTAAAGCCGGATTTGGATACAAAAAGATTTCCCAAGCTTTAAAGATCCCAAGGAGCACTGTGCAAGCGATAATATTGAAATGGAAGGAGTATCAGACCACTGCAAATCTACCAAGACCTGGCCGTCCCTCAACTTTCAGCTCATACAAGGAGAAGACTGATCAGAGATGCAGCCAAGAGGCCCATGATCACTCTGGATGAACTGCAGAGATCTACAGCTGAGGTTTGCACAAATCTGGCCTTTTTGGAAGAGTGGCAAGAAGAAAGCCATTTCTTAAAGATATCCATAAAAAGTGTCGTTTAAAGTTTGCCACGAGCCACCTGGGAGACACACCAAACATGTGGAAGAAGGTGCTCTGGTCAGATGAAACCAAAATTGAACTTTTTGGCAACAATGCAAAACGTTATGTTTGGCGTAAAAGCAACACAGCTCATCACCCTGAACACACCATCCTCACTGTCAAACATGGTGGTGGCAGCATCATGGTTTGGGCCTGCTTTTCTTCAGCAGGGACAGGGAAGATGGTTAAAATTGATGGGAAGATGGATGGAGCCAAATACAGGACCATTCTGGAAGAAAACCTGATGGAGTCTGCAAAAGACCTGAGACTGGGACGGAGATTTGTCTTCCAACAAGACAATGATCCAAAACATAAAGCGAAATCTACAATGGAATGGTTCAAAAATAAACATATCCAGGTGTTAGAATGGCCAAGTCAAAGTCCAGACCTGAATCCAATCGAGAATCTGTGGAAAGAACTGAAAACTGCTGTTCGCAAATGCTCTCCATCCAACCTCACTGAGCTCGAGCTGTTTTGCAAGGAGGAATGGGAAAAAATTTCAGTCTCTCGATGTGCAAAACTGATAGAGACATACCGCAAGCGACTTACAGCTGTAATCGCAGCAAAAGGTGGCGCTACAAAGTATTAACTTAAGGGGGCTGAATTATTTTGCACGCCCAATTTTTCAGTTTTTGATTTGTTAAAGTTTGAAATATCCAATAAATGTCGTTCCACTTCATGATTGTGTCCCACTTGTTGTTGATTCTTCACAAAAAAATACAGTTTTATATCTTTATGTTTGAAGCTTGAAATGTGGCAAAAGGTCGCAAAAGGTCGCAAAGTTCAAGGGGGCCGAATACTTTGGCAAGGCACTGTAACTCTGTTGTTTTGTGTCGCACTGCTTTGCTTTGTCTTGGCCAGGTCACAGTTGTAAATGAGAACTTGTTCTCAACTGGCCTACCTGGTTAAATAAAGGTGGATTAAAAAAAATAAAAAATACCCCACAAGACATGCCACAAGAGGTCTCTTCACAGTCCCCAAGTCCAGAACAGATCATGGGAGGCGCACAGTACTACGTAGAACCATGACTACATGGAACTCTATTCTCAGCCTCCAGTATTTATGCTGCAGTAGTTTATGTGTCGGGGGGCTAGGGTCAGTTTGTTATATCTGGAGTACTTCTCCTGTCCTATTCGGTGTCCTGTGTGAATCTAAGTGTGCGTTCTCTAATTCTCTCCTTCTCTCTTTCTTTCTCTCTCTCGGAGGACCTGAGCCCTAGGACCATGCCCCAGGACTACCTGACATGATGACTCCATGCTGTCCCCAGTCCACCTGACCGTGCTGCTGCTCCAGTTTCAACTGTTCTGCCTTATTATGTTTCGACCATGCTGGTCATTTATGAACATTTGAACATCTTGGCCATGTTCTGTTATAATCTCCACCCGGCACAGCCAGAAGAGGACTGGCCAGCCCACATAGCCTGGTTCCTCTCTAGGTTTCTTCCTAGGTTTTCAAATCAAATCTTATTTGTCACATACACATGGTTAGCAGATGTTAATGCGAGTGTAGCGAAATGCTTGTGCTTCTAGTTCCGACAATGCAGTAATAACTAGGGAGTTTTTCCTAGCCACCGTGCTTCTACACCTGCATTGCTTGCTGTTTGGGGTTTTAGGCTGTGTTTCTGTACAGCACTTTGAGATATCAGCTGATGTACGAACGGCTATATAAATAAATTTGATTTGATCAAGCAACTGATGCAAGCAGTAAAATCTGATTTTGTAAAACCGATTGGAAAAAACCTTATTGAACAGCGGGTACTGTGAAGCAACAAACAGGTACAGACACATGCATACACACATGATAACATACGCCTTATACATACGTTCACATGGATTTAGTACTGTAGATATGTGGTAGTTGTAGAGTAGGGGCCTGAGTGCACACAGCGTGTTGTGAAATCTTTGAATGTATTGTAATGTTTTTAAAATTGGAAAAACTGCCTTACTGCCTTGGCAGCAGCTAATGGGGATCCATAATAAATACAAATGTAAAAAATATTTTGATTTGGTTAACACTTTTTCGGTTACTACATCAGGTATTATTTCATAGTTTGATTAGTTTCCTAGTTTCTTCACTGTTATTCTACAATGTAGAAAATAGTAAAAATAAATGTTAGTTTTATATTTTTAATACATTTACATGTCATTATGGGGTATTGTGTGTAGATTGAGGAAAAAAATGTATTTAATCCATTTTAGAATAAGGTTGTAACGTAACAAAATGTGGAAAAGTCTGAATACTTTCCGAATGCACTTTATGTACTTTATATTTACCCCAAAAATATATGGGGGATTGAAAACGATGCAGACAATTACACTAATAGTAGCCACAATCTATCTGCAATAAAGCTAATCTCGATCCCAGGCTGTCTCACAGATGGCCATGACATGGAGACTCATGAGGCGATGCACAATTGGCCTCGCGTTGTCTGCGTTAGGGGAGGGTCTGGCCGACCAATATGTCCTCGTCCCATCGCGCTCTAGCGACTACTTGTGGGGGCCAGGCACATGCACGCTGACTTCGGTCGACAGTTGTACGGTGTTTCCTCCAACACATTGGTGCGGCTGACTTGCGGGTTAAGTGGGCAGTGTGTCAAGAAGCATTGTGGCTTGGCAAGGTCGTGTTTCAGAGGAAATATGTCTCTCAATGTTCGCCTCTCCTGAGTCCGTACGGGAGTTGCAGTGATGGGACAAGACTGTAACTACCAATTGGGGAGAAAATGTTTATTCCCCCCCCCCAAAATAAATAAAAATACAGTTTCAATTACAGACTGTCAGCTTTTAATTTTGGGATATTTTCTATCTTGGGTAAACTGTTCAGAAATTACAGCACTTCATGTACGTAGTGCACCCATTTTAGGGGAGAAAAAGTATTGGGACTTATTCACTTGTGTGTTAAAGTAGTAAAAAGTTACCATACAAATAGCACGCAATGACTTTGTCAAGCTTGTGACTCTACGGACTTGTTGGTGTCACGGCCGTTGAAAGAACTGGACCAGGCGCAGCGTGGTGATCGTACATATTATTTTATTTAGAAAAGACGACTAACAAAACAAACACTACAAAACAAACCGTGCCGCTAAACGCTATGTGCCATAACCAAAGTCAACTTCCCACAAAGACATGTGGGGAAAAGGGCTACCTAAGTATGGTTCTCAATCAGAGACAACGATAGACAGCTGTCCCTGATTGAGAACCTTACCCGGCCAAAACATAGAAATACAAACAATGGAACATAGAATACCCACCCCAAATAAAACCCTGACCAAACCAAATGGAGCCATAAAAAGGATCTCTAAGGTCAGGGCGTGACAGTTGGATGCATTTGCTGTTTGCTTTGGTTGTGTTTCAGATGATTTTGTGCCCATGGTAAATAATGTATTGTGTCATTTTGTATTCACTTTTATTGTAAATAAGAATAGAATATGTTTCTAAATAGTTCTACATTAATGTGGATGCCATCATGATTATGGATGATCCTGAATGAATTCTGAATAATTATAAGGGAGAATGTTATAGAGACGCATCATTTTCATACTCCCAAGATATGCTAACCTCTTACCATTACAATTACAGGGGAGGTTAGCATTTTTGCGGGGTATGATATTTGTGAATCTGTACCTTTCTCACTCGTTATTCAATATTAATTCAGGATTATCTGTAATCATGGTAGCATCTACATTCATGTAGTTGTGTTTTGAAAACAAGACCGTGTTCATAGAACATGACTATCAATGATTTCAAGATATCTCTTTTGGCATGTTTCTTCTGTTGCAGTTTGCAGCAGCACTGACACATGACAACTGCATCTGAGACAAATCCTTTGAGTGTTTGAATATGGGTGGAATCAATTCAAATCCAGAAATTACTGGTTTAGTGACTTGGCATTTGATTCCAGGCATTTTGAAGTGATCATAGAAATAGAATGAATGGAACAGACATTCCCATTCCCATCCCGAGTCCTTCTGGATGTTCTATTTCTGTGGTTGTAATTACATCAGGGGCAAAGTTTAGGGGGCAGGTTTCAGCCATGGTGGTGGTACGATGGAGGAATCTCCCTAATGGGTCTGTTACAGTACCGAAGAAAGTGGTTGAAGTTGATTTAGCTCCTACTCCCAGATGGATGGTCCACTCCCCTGTCCCTGTCCCCCCCCGTTCACCCTCCCTTCTTTATTAATCATCCAGACAAATGCCCGGTCCCATCTAAGTGCTTTTCTTTCTCTGCTCATTCCCAAAATAATTTCTTGGAATAAGGAAGAGAGGGAGAGAGAGAGCTCTCTGGGGGGCGATCAATAGCTGTCGCAGCTGTTTTACGGCTTAGTCCAATTTAATTAATTAAAAAAGGGCCCATTAAATCTATGAGGACGCTAAGTAAGGCCATCTGCAAAGTGCAGCCCCCTCTGTTGCTCTGTTGCGTCAGCCACTCCAACTGACTCCAACTGTCCACTTAAAGCCATGAGCGATGTGATTTTTCTTCCCTCGTTCCTTTTCCCTCCTTCACTGCTCACTCATCCCTCTTTTCCTTCCTCCTTTCCTACTCTCTCCTCCCTCTCTCTTCCCTCTTCTCTCCCTCCCTTACTGCTCAGGCGTTTAACCATGGAGGACTTATGCCGCATTCATGACATGTTGGAAACTTGTAAAAATACAACCTTCAATCTCGTAATTACAAGTGGGAAACTCTGGAATCATCCCTGCGCTCCGACATTTGGGAAGAGGTTTGTGGAAACTACACCAATAATCTCTCCTATCTCAAGTTTGCACTTGTTCACTAATTCCAGCAAATGTAAAAGCATTGGATTGGTGTAGGCATGGGCATCCTAGAGGAAGTTTTCATATAACAGTCCATTCCTTTCAAATCCAAGAGCACACTTCAGGAGAAATTAGAGTTTGTTGGCATGCAACCACTTCTCTGCAGTATGACCTTCATTATGCTGTAGTTCTGTTTCCAATCAGCAGGGAGAACCAAAGGCAAAGTGACAAGGGATTACTTTACAAGTTACTCATAAATAACCAGCAGTGGTATAATGCTATTGTTTTACAGTGCATTCGGAAAGTAATTCAGACACCTCTTGTCCTTTTCCACCTTTTGTTACGTTACAGCCTTATTCTAAAATGGATTAAATGCCCCCCCCCTCATCAATCTACACATAATATCCCATAATTACAAAGCAAAAACAGGTTATTAAATGTAATTTTTTTAATGAACAGAAATAATACATTTACATAAGAATTCAGACCCTTTGCTATGAGACTCGAAATTGAGCTCAGGTGCATCTTGTATCCATTGATCAGGCATTCGATTTAACTTTAACCCTTAGTTTTTTTAAAGCGAGCATGGTCATCCACAATAGTATTGAAGACTGCAAAAAGGCTGCAATCTAAATCCGGGTCAGAAGTAGTTGAAGTACAATCAAGGTCACTAAAATAAAGATTTTGTAAAAAAGATCATGTAAAGTTTTAAAGTTCCTCTCATCTTTGTGATGACACGAGGCTTAGATTTTTGTATTCTCACATCTCTAACACAAACAACTGGGCAATGGTTCTACTGGGTGAGGACACCAGTAGAAACATATTACAATCAGAGTTGAAGGATCTTTAGGGTTGGGCCCTGTAGGCGTAGTCACCTGCTTGGTTACATTTAGATCATTACAGATGTATTTTAGATTGTCTGAATCATAATTTAGGTCACCTAGGATAATACGTTCTGATTTAGTAAAATAAGACAACAAACTAGTTCTTCTACACCTGTTGTATACGAAGCATGTGACAAATAAATATATATATTTTTTTGATTTTTATTTGTCGGTGTAGGACACACTCGCACACCAGGGTTTCTGTTGGGAAAATGTGGCGCCAGACATTTGACAGGCAGCATTTTTATATATATATATATATATATATATATATATATTATTTATTTATTTTTATTTCACCTTTATTTAACCAGGTAGGCC
Organism: Oncorhynchus kisutch; assembly: GCF_002021735.2. Lineage (NCBI taxonomy): Eukaryota > Metazoa > Chordata > Actinopteri > Salmoniformes > Salmonidae > Oncorhynchus > Oncorhynchus kisutch. The sequence continues at coordinate 30,922,129 of NC_034193.2, read as the reverse complement.
AGTTCAGAACAAGTTCTCATTTACAACTGCGACCTGGCTAAGATAAAGCCAAGCAGTGCGACACAAACAACATCACATCACAGAGTTACACATGGAATAAAGAAAAGTACAGTCAAAACACAATAGAAAAAAGTATATATACAGTGTGTGCAAATAGCGTGAGGAGGTAAGGCAATAAATAGGCCATAGTAGCAAAGTAATTACAATTTAGCAAATTAACACTGGAGTGATAGATGTGCAGATGATGATGCGCAAAAAAACAACAAAAAAACAATATGGGGATTAGGTAGGTAGATGTCACGACTTCTGCCGAAGTTGGTCCCTCTACTTGTTCAGGCGGCGGTCGAAGTTGCTGACCTTCTAGCCATCGCTGATCCTCTATTCATTTTCCTTTGGTTTTGTCTTTTCTTTTGTGAAACCTGTTTCCAATCCCATTCATTACATGTTGTGTATTTTACCCTCTGTTCCCCCTCATTGTCCTTGTCTGTGATTGTTTGTAAGCTATGTGCAAGATTTGTTCTGGTGTGAGACTGGTTTGTACCCTTTTTTGTAATGTTTTGTATATTATGATTTTCGGAGTTTTGAGCACTTAAACTGCTCCGTTTTATACCAAGTTTGATCTCCTGCGGCTGACTTCCCTGCCACCAGCACACACCCTTACAGTAGATTGGATGGGCTATTTACAGATGACCTGTGTACAGCTGCAGCGATCAGTTAGCTGATAAAATAGCTGATGTTTAAAGTTAGTGAGGGGGATATAAGTGTCCAATTTTTGCAATTCGTTCCAGTCATTGGCAGCAGAGAATTGGAAGGAAAGGTGGCCAAATGAGGTTTTGGCTTTCGGGATGACCAGTGAGATACAGTGGGGCAAAAAAGTATTTATTCAGCCACCAATTGTGCAAGTTCTCCCACTTAAAAATATGAGAGAGGCCTGTAATTTTCATCATAGGTTCACTTCAACTATGACAGACAAAATGAGAAAACAAATCCAGAAAATCACATTTTAATGATTTTTTTTTGCAAATTATGGTGGAAAATAAGTATTTGGTCAATAACAAAAGTTTATCGCAATACTTTGTTATATACCCTTTGTTGGCAATGACAGAGGTCAAACGTTTTCTGTAAGTCTTCACAAGGTTTTCTCACACTGTTGCTGGTATTTTGGCCCATTCCTCCAAGCAGATCTCCTCTAGAGCAGTGATGTTTTGGGGCTGTTGCTGGGAACACGGACTTTCAACTCCCTCCAAAGATTTTCTATGTGGTTGAGATCTGGAGACTGGCTAGGCCACTCCAGGAAATTGAAATGCTTCTTACGAAGCCACTCCTTCGTTGCCCGGGCGGTGTGTTTGGGATCATTGTCATGCTGAAAGACCCAGCCATGTTTCATCTTCAATGCCCTTGCTGATGGAAGGAGGTTTTCACTCACTCAAAATCTCATGATACATGGCCCCATTCATTCTTTCTTTTACACGGATCAGTCGTCCTGGTTCCTTTGCAGAAAAACAGCCTCGAAGAATGATGTTTCCACCCCCATGCTTCACAGTAGGTATGGTGTTCTTTGGATGTTCTTTGGAGGCGAGTTTGGGAATACCTGATTTAGTGCATTACTTTTGACCAGGGCCCATAAGGAATAGGATGCCAATTGGGACACAGAATGGAGATCCTGTTAAGAAGGTTCCCTATATGGCCAAGCTCCAAAGTGAAAATGTGCTACATAAAACCTTTTTGAACAAACTTTAAGGACAGGGTTAGGCATAAGGTTAGGGGTGGGGTTAAGCACAGGGTTGGTTTACATTTTGTCCGGATGGTTCAGGAATATTTGGCAGTGAAGTTGTCTTTCAGGTTTCTAAACCTCTTCTGACTCTCGTTGCCATTAGATTCACCATTGTCTGCTTGATGGAGATTCTAGAACTCAACATGTGTTCTATCAAATTAAAGATTTTTCCATCATAGTAGATTTGATTTTCCCTCATTACCCCTGCTGTACGGTGTTAGTAAGATACTGTTTAACTGATTGGTTAATCACATTGGCTACCAGAATATTTGGACAAAACACAATTTGAACAGGGATGATTATAGCAAGTAACTGAATTTCCAGAATTAATTTGGCATTTGTTACTAGCTCTGCAGACACAAATGGGCTGTTAGCTCCACTGCAAAATATGGTGGACATTCTCCAGTTGTCCTCTTAATTTAGTTTTGCCTACAATTTCTTAGACTCCCTCCATCATAGTAGTTGTAATGATGCTGTCAATTGACACAGCATGAGTTAATGGTTTGCTTGTAGTTTACAACATTTTGTCTCCTATTCTCCCCTCTACATCTGGTTGAATGTTAAAAAACCCAATCAAGTTGTTTAACTATCTCACGCAACTGTTGCCCTTAGCAAAACCCAGCTCTAATGGGTTATAAAGCCTCTTAGCTATACCTACAAACTCCGCATTTAATAACAGGGTTTAGAAGCCCAGGATTTTTCTCATATACTTGCTCCAAATACACCAAACTGTCACGTTCTGACCTTAGTCTTTGTGTTAGGTTGGTTGGGGTGGGTAGTCTGTTCTTTCGTGTTTGGCCTAGTATGGTTCTCAATCAGTGGCAGCTGTCGTTCGTTGTCTCTGATTGAGAATCATACTTATGTAGCCTACATAAGGGGGGGGGGGTACTGTCACGTTCTGACCTTAGTTCATTTTTTATTTCTTTGTTAGGTTGGTCAGGGTGTGAGTCTGCTATATTTCTATGTGTATGACCTAGTATGGTTCTCAGAGGCAGGTGTTGTTCGTTGTCTCTGATTGAGAATCATACTTAGGTAGCCTGTTTTCCCCATTTTGGTTGTGGGTGTTTAATTTCTGTTTAGTGTCTGTTCACCTCGTTTTCTCTTCATTGTTATTTTGTGTAGTGTTCAGTTTGTTCAATTAAAATATGACAAACACTTACCACGCTGCATTTTGGTCTTCCTCTCCTTCCACCAACGAGAATTGTTACATGAATTATGGACTCAGCTGTGTCTTGACTCTCTGCAACTACCTCTACACAAGAGATCTCCTAAAAGACTAAAATGTAAGTTGACATATAGATTTCGGGAAAGGGCAGAACCTGTTCTATAGTTCTGTCTGTACCCTCTGATCTGGTCAAAATGTTATGCTTTATCTTGACCGTAAGCCCACTTTGCCAAACATCTTTTCAGTCATCTTATTCTTCTGTCTGGCAGTAGCAGTGTATAGCTAGCATCTCCTCCAGTGTCTCCCTCCACATCAGCTAGCGATCAGACAGTCTACGTGGGGAGGTCTGTGTAATAATGTTAGCATCAATTCAGATGGAGCTGGCTCTACCCTTCCGCTCCATCCCCCTCTTCTTCTCCTCTAATTGAGTGAGTGTTTGTCACTTTGCTTATTGGCTACAGTAGCATTGTCTTGGGCCCGGGTTGGGCGAGGAGAGGCAGCGCAGTAAGGCAATCTGCTGATTGCTGTTTTGGCACAACTGTCAAGATTTGTCCTCTAAAGTGAAGGATGGTTGGATGGATGTGTTTTTACTCCCTTTTAGGCGCAAGAGAGTGCACAGGGAAACAGTCTCCCTCCCAACCCAATCACCTAATGAAGCAGTCGGCCAATCAGTGGGGTTTAATGAACCAGGAATGAGTAAGCAGTCAAAGGGTATATTTGCTGTAACAAATTAAATGGGACTGCAGACAATTTCTTACCCCAGCAACACGTGCTTTTTATTGATAACTGTCATGATAGTTACTCAGTGTTCTGATTACCCAACACTCTAGCCATTGTTGTATTACTGAGGAAGTAGGCCTGATCAATTGCAAGTTAAGCTGTATTTATTATTGGCCAAATCAGAACAGACAGAAATATACGGCAGGTCGAAGCCAGAAATCCAGATTAGGAAAAATAGCCAGAATTCAGAGAGGGATAAATCCTACATGCAGGGTTGGACTTTAATAAATTAGTGAGCTTTCTCTTTCAGTGCAACACATTTCCTTTTGGAATGTAATTTATTCCCTGTTTTTTCTCGCCCCTTCATGGAGGAATGGCGAATGCAGGTCTGTGATAGCTATGAACTGGACTGGTATTAATGGAAGTAAAGGGCCCCCACTGCCTGTGGTCTTTGTGTGGCTTTACTGGAGTTGAGACGGGGGCCTTGGGGCATTGTTCAGACTAGGGCTTTTCATGAAAAATAAAAAGTAGAGAGGTGGAGGGAGGGGAAAAAAGGAAGGCGAGAAATCATCTTAGATTGAAAGCTTGACTTCACTCACGCACATGTCAAAACATGGGGGAGCCAGTGTGCCTTCCAAGTTTTTTAAAGGCCTAATTTGTTTACTTGGTCACAAATAAGTAGAACAAAAGGGCTTCTGGTTGTTTCAGATTATTCGAAAGTGTCTTCGTCGAGGAAAACTGAAGACTGCTGTGCTACTTCCGAAGAGTGATACAGTCCAGTAAGCATCATATCATATCAAAATGAAACTTGGGTCTGGTTTTATACTTTGTATTCCAAGTTATAGCTTCTCGGGAACACAGAACACTTCATTTCACGAGGATAGGATTTATCATTGCTGAGATTGCTTTGCTATCATTGCTAAGATAAAAAGGCCACAGACAAGTCAAAGACAATTCATTTTAATAATGGAACCAATTCACCTGTCTGATTTCTTTTAATTCAACACATTTTGTCCACTATCTCAAGATAGGTTGGTCATATTTTTATGACATTTCCAGGGCTGATGTAGAACCGAAATGATTAAAATAAATTAAAAATGTATGAAATGAAAATCCGGTATTATGCAAATTAGGTACATCATATGCAAATTAGGCATGACAGAATACAACATTACAGTAATTTAAGCCCAATAATTTAAGGTAGGGTGGTAGTTCTAAGCCCTCAGATCACAATATCTACTAAGCTCACATATGGCATTGTTTTAAGATGGTGAAAAAATGTTATAAATACTGATATTTTTATGGAACATTGATTTTGTCCTTTACTGCTATAGCCTATAGAAATGCATTGAATAACACATTTGTACATGGCAAAGCAGACAGTCAAACATTTCATCATAAGGAATACGGTTTTGAAGTATACTGAACAAAAATATAAAACGCAACATGCAACAAATTTCCAAGATATTACTGAGTTACAGTTCAGATAAGGAATCCAGTCAATTGAAATAAATGCATTAGGCCCTAATCTATGGATTTCACATGACTGGAAATACAGATATACATTGGTTGGTCACAGTTACAAAAAGGTAGAAAACCAGTCAGTATCTGTTGTGACCACCATTTGCCTCATGCAGTGCGACACATCTCCTTCACATAGAGTTAACCAGCCTGTTGATTGTGGGATTTTGTCCCACTCCTCTTCAATGGCGAAGTTGCTGGGAACTGGAATACACTGTCGTACACGACGATCAAAAGTATCCCAAACATGATCAATTGGTGACATGTCTGGTGAGCATGCAGGCCATGGAAGAACTGGGACATTTTCAGCTTCCAGAAATTGTATACAGATCCTTCTGACATGGGGCTGTCTATTATAATGCTGAAACATGAGGTGATGGCGGTGGATGAATGGCACGACAATGGGCATCATGATCTCGTCACGGTTTCTCTGTGCTTTAAAATTGCCATCGATAAAATGGAATTGTGTTCATTGTCCATAACTTATGCCTGCCCATACCATAACCCCACCAGCACCATGGGCCACTGTTCACAACGTTGACATCAGCAAACCGCTCGCTCACATGATGCCATACACGTGAAAAATAGCGGTTTTGAGGCCGGTTGGACGTACTGCCAAATTCTCTAAACCAACGTTGGTAGAGCAATTAAAATTACACTTTCTGGCAACCTCTTTGGTGGACATTCCTGCAGTGAGTATGACAATTGCCATGTGTTGTGTGACAAAACTGCACATTTTAGAGTGGCCTTTTATTGTCCCCAGCACAAAGTGCACCTGTGTAATGATCATGCTGTTTAATCAGTCTCTTGATATGCCACACCTGTCAGGTGGATGGATTAACTTGGCAAAGGAGAAATGAACACTAACAGGGATGTATACAAATTTGTGAACAACATTTGAGAGAAATAAGCTTTTTGTGAGTATGGAACATTTCTGGGATATTTTTTTTCAGCTAATGAAACATGGGACCAGCACTTTACATGTTGCATTTATATTTTTGTTCAGTGTATAAGAAATCTCAGGGATTTTGTATACTTTTTAGAACCATGTTTGGTCATGATATCCCTATGCATGTTGTGCCATTTTTACAGCCCGGTCCTGGGTTACCTCCAGACAACTCCCCTGAAGCCTGTGTGTGTCGTAGAGCAAAACAACCGACACCTTCGTGTTCATGAGAATCTCTCCTTTCAAGTCTCTCCAGTGTGCAAAGCTGCCATCAAGGCAAATTGCTACTTTGAAGAATCTCATGTATAAAATATACTTTGATTCATTTGATATGTTCATGCCAGTAAATTTCAGCAAGTAGCAATGTGAACGTGTTTGTGTGCATTTGTGTGTTGCAGGGGATTTGGAATAAGACAGTGGAGACAGGAGACGGAGTAGGCTACGATTATATATTAAATCGTTTTATCTTACATTTAGTTATGTTTAGGGCTGTTGGTAGGCCTCAGTCTGGAATGGCTCTTTGATGTTGTTGGCACAATGCGTCAATAATGAAGGGGCCTGTGCTTTTACTGGTTGGCTCTCCTATGTCTTTCTCACTCAAACACCCACATGCTGAGCCACACTCAGAAGGGGTAGGTGCTCGGGAGCTATTACATTGGACATGCAGAGCCACACTCAGAAGGGGTAGGCGCTCGGGAGCTATTACATTGGGGCTCCAAAGAGGCGCAGTGGACTAAGACACTGCATCTCAGTTTAAGAGGCACCACTATAGTACCTGGTTTGAATCCAGGCTGTATCACATCCAGCCATGATTGGGAGTCCCATAGAGTGGCGCACAATTGGCCCAGCGTTGGCTGAGGTACGCTGTCATTGTAAATAAGAATTTGTTCTTAACTGTATAAAAAGGTGGTGTTTATAGAATACTCACTGCATGTATGTATTTCATGTTCTTCTTTAACTTCAGGCTATAGGTGAGTCGTACAAAAGCAAGAGTGTTTCCTTGTCTATCTCCTCCACTGCAAAAGAGAAAGGGGGTCTGTTGCACAACTGAATGCATTCAACCAAAATGTGTCTTCCTCATTTAACTCAACCCCTCTGAATCAGAGGGGGGGGGGGGCTGCCTTAAATCGACATCCACGCCTTCGGCGCCAAGGGAGCAGTTGTTGTTGGAGGTTAACATGCCTTGCTCAAGGGCAGAACGGAAAATTTTTCCACTTTGCTGGCTCTGGGAATTCGTAACAGAAACCTTAATAGGGATGGTAGTAGCAGGGCTGGCTCCAGGCATAAGTGACGTAAGGGACCCAGGAACTCAGTCGAGTGCTGTTGAGAGTTATAATAGTAGAATACACACCATGCAAGTTCGAAATTGGATTGTGCATCAGCGGTTTCTCTTTTATGTCAGTCACTGACAGTCAATCAATTAGCCATGTCAGCTAACAATTTTGTAATTGGTAAATTAGTCTAGCCAGCTATCTAAACTTATATTAATCATGGCCGAATACTGACCGGTCATGCAGGGCACCTACCCAGGGGTCCGGACCTCCAGGAGGCCCCCATTAATTGTATTAATCACTCTCACTCAGATATCATGGCATAAGTCATGGCAACATTTGTGAAATTACATGACATTTGTCATAAGGTCAAAACCAGTTCAGAGTTCCAGAAGTACTGAATGGCAGGCAGGCTTGAGGTCAGGGCAGGCAGAATGATCAGGCAGGTGGGAATGGAGTCCAAAAAAACAGGCAAAGGTCAAAACCGGGACGACTAGTAAAAGAGAATAGAACGGCAGGAGCACGGGAAAACCCCGCTGGTTGACTTGAACACACAAGATGAACTGACAAAGAGAGACAGGAAACATAGGGATACATACACCAGGGAAAATAAGTGACACCTGGAGGGGGTGGAGACAATCACAAGGACAGGTGAAACAGATCAGGGTGTGACAGTATCCCCCCTCTAGGGACACCACCTGGCTTCCTACCTGGGCGCATACCTGGCTGGCCGGGGTGTTGACGGTGAAAATTGGCGATGAGGGCCGGGTCCAGGATGTCTTTAGCCGGGAAACTAGCACCTCTCCTCCGGGCCATAACCCTCCCAGTCAACCAAGATACTGGAAACCCCTGCCCCGTGGTGGAACCCTCAGGAGGCGTCTCACCATATACACTGGCTGGCCATCGATGACAAGGGGGGAGGCATGGGCCTAGATGCAGAAGACAGAGGAAAGTGAGGCAAGGGTATAATCCTGGAAACTTGAAAGGTAGGGTGTACGCTGAGGGTACGGGGCAACAGCAGATGCACAGCAGTGGGACTAATGTCTCTAGAGATGGGGAAAGGACCAATGAAATGGTGGGAAAGTTTGCGGGATTCAACCTTGAGCGGTAGGACCCATGTGGACAGCCATACCCTCTGCCCGATCCGATAGCGAGGAGTCAGAGTTCGGTAGTGGTCCGCTTGTTGACGATACCTGGAGGTGGTCTTGAGAAGAGACGTCCTAGCCCTTTTCCAGGTACGCGACTGCGGCGGATGAACATCTGGGCTGAAGATACATTGACCTCAACTTCTTGCTCTGGGAACTGAGGGGGCTGATACCCCATGGAGCATTCAAAAGGGGATGGTCCAGTAGCCGACCAAGGGAGAGTGTTCCTGACATATTCCACACAGACCAGTTGCTGACTCCAGGTGTTGGGGTTACTGGCAACCAGACACCGGAGTGCTGTCTCCATATCTTAATTGGGGATGAAACCCAGAGGACAGGCTGGCTGACGACCCAATAAGATTGCAGAACGCCTTCCAGAATTGGGATGAGAACTGAGGACCCCGGTCTGAGACAACGTCAACCGTGAGTCCATGGATACGGAAGACGTTCTGCACCATAAGCTGGGTCGTCTCCTTGGCTGAAGGTAACTTAGGAAGAGGGATAAAATGGGCGGCCCTAGAGAATCTGAATGGTGGTGTTGCCATATGACGGAGGAAGCCCAATGACAAAATCCAGAGAAATATGGGACCAGGGGCGATGAGGGACATTAAGTTGCTGCAGGTGGCTAGACGGAGCTTGCCTCGGAGTCTTGCTTTGCACGCATACCATGCATGTGGCCAGGGTCTGACGAGTACCAGGAAAACAGGTAAGCCTGGAGGAGGTAGTCCATTCCAGGACCTTAGACAGGACCGCATCAGGTACAAACAGACTGTTAGCTCCCAGGGTCCGAATGGCAGAGGAACTGTATAGACGGGAGAGAGCGGCCAGCTTCACATTTTTGGACCCTGGGCAGTAGGAGATGGTGAATTTGAACCTAGTAAATAACAGAGCCCACCGGGCCTGCCTGGAATTAAGGCGTTTGGCTGTGCGGAGATATTCCAGATTCTTTTGGTCGGTCCAGACCAAAAACAGATGTTCAGCTCCCTCCAGCCAGTGTCTCCACTCCTCCAGTGCCATCTTGACTGCCAGAAGTTCTCGGTTACCCACATCGTAGTTTCTTCCTGCAGAGTTGAGTCGATGGGACAGGAAGGCACAGGGATGAAGCTTTTGGTCCTGGGCAGATCGCTGGGACAGGATGGCCCCCAATCCAACATCAGAAGCATCAACCTCAACCATAAATTGACGGGATGGGTCCGGATGGATGAGGATGGGTGCTGTTGTGAACCGATGTTTCAGGTCCACAAAGGCTTTGTTGACACCTGGAGACCATGCAAACAAACGGTACTTTGGTAGAGGTGAGTGCTGTAACCCCGAATGAAACGGCGGTAGAAGTTAGCAAAACCTAGGAAACTTTGCAACTGCACCCTGGACGTGAGTTGAAGCCAATCCACCACTGTTTTCACCTTTCCAGGATCCATCAGGACATTTCCCTCAGCAATCACATATCCCAGAAAGGAGATGGTAGAGCGGTAGAACTTAAACTTCTCTGCTTTTATAAACAATTGGTTCTCCAGGAGGTGCTGAAGGACCTGTCTGACATGTAGAACATGTTCTTGGGTAGACCGGGGGGAAAAAACAGATGTCGTCAAGGTATACAAACACAAACTGGTTTAGCATGTCCCGGAGCCCATCGTTTACCAGGGCCTGGAAGAAAGTGTTGGTGAGTCCAAATGGCATGACCTGCTACTCATAATGTCCGCTGGCTGTGTTGAATGCGGCCTTCCACTCATGTCCTTCGCGTATCCGAACCAGGTGGTAGGCATTCCGAAGGTCCAGCTTGGAAAGAACGGTGGCCCCCTAGAGGGGTTCAAAAGCGGAGGAGGGGAGTGGTAGGGGGTAATGGTTTTTAATCATAATATCATGAAGACCCCGGTAGTTAAGGCACAGATGCAGGGTCTTGTCCTTCTTCTCCACAAAGAAAAACCCTGCGCCGGCAGGAGAAGCAGACGGACTGACAACCCCAGTAGCCAGAGGCTCCTCTATTTACTCCTCCATGGCCTTGGTCTCCGGCTCAGATAGAGAATTTAACCTGCAATGTGGTGTAGTACCTGGGAGGAAATCAATGGCACAATCATAAGGACAATGCGGGGGAAGAGAAGTAGCCCGTGCCTTGCTGAAAACCTCCAGGAGTTCGTGGTACTCTGTGGTGACGGTAGAGAAATCCGAGACTTGACTTAAACCCTGAAGAGGCTGTCTCAGGGAAGGCTGCTCTGCTTTGAGGCAATGGGAATGGCAAAACGGACACCAACCCAGGGTTGAACTTGTGGTCCAATCAATTAAGGGGTTGTGTTTCTTAAACCAAGAAAATCCCAAAACAACTGGAACATGGGGAGACTCAATGAAAAGCAGCTGTATTGCCTTACTGTGTTTTCCTGAACCCCGTATATTAACAGGAACAACCCAACTATTGACCCAATGCCTGCAACCCAGCAAATCATTAGATAGCCAGCTACCCATCACATTAATTGTGCAAAATGATGATTGCTAACATTAGCTAGCTAAGCGCTAGCCACTCAGTGTCACTGAAGGGTTGAAACTGGTATCACCAAAATGTATTTCACTCTATCTCATATAACATGACGTTGCTAACTAGGCTTAATTTGCTAATTAAATTGTAAATTTTATCAGGAAATAATTAATAAGTTAGGCACTCACTGGACTACTATGGTAGGTAAATGGCTAGATAACTTGGTTTCCATTTGCCAACAGATTTTTCTAATCCCCTTGATTGGTCAACAGTTACTAGTCTTGGAACTCATGTGTTCACCAGAAACAGTTCCTGGTAAACCATTTGCCACTAGTGTCAATAAAATGTTGTTGCCACAGGTTTGCCACAGATTCAAATTGAATCTTGAGATAATTTTCTGCCAGAAAAAAAAACTCAGATGAACTGTTTGCCACAAGTGGCATACATATTGTTGCCAAAGTTTTTCCATAGATTTAGCACTAGTAGCAAACATTTGCAAACTTCTCGCCACATTTTGTGGGACACTATTTAGTTTACATCAAAATTGCCACAAACTTACCGTAAGTTTGTCGTAACAAATTCATTTTTGTAAAGGCACGGACAACTTTAGCATTTTTGTTAATTAGCGACTTTCAACTACTTACTTACTCATTCACCTAACATTAGTCGTTTTAGCTAACCTTAACACTAACCTTAAACCTAATCTCTAGCCTAGCTAACTAATGTTAGCCACCTAGCTAGAATTCTTAACACATATACATTTTGCCAATTTGTGACATATGTGAAATGAGTGCTGGTCATACAAAGTAATACAAACAATGTGAAATGTTAAAAAAAATGTTTTTTATTTATTTCACCTTTCACCACAGACAACACAGTGTTACACATGGAATAAACAAGCCAATAACACAATAAACAAGTCAATGACACAGTAGGGAAAAAGGAAAGTCTATATACAGTGTGTGCAAAGGCATGAGGAGGTAGGCAATAAATAGGCCATAGGAGTGAAAATTTACAATTTAGCAGATTAACACTGGAGTGATAAATGAGCAGATGATGATGAGCAAGTAGAGATACTGGTGTGCAAAAGAGCAGAAAAGTAAATAAAAACAATATGGGGATGAGGTAGGTAGATTGGGTGGGCTATTTACAGATGGCCTGTGTATAGCTGCAGCGATCGGTTAGATGCTCAGATAGCTGATATTTAAAGTTGGTGAGGGAAATAAAATTCTCCAACTTCAGCGATTTTTGTAATTCGTTCCTATCACTGGCAGCAGAGACCTGGAAGGAAAGGGCGGCCAAATGAGGTGTTGGCTTTGGGGATGATCGGTGAGATATACCTACTGGAAAGTGTGCTACGGGTGGGTGTTATCATACTAAATGTAGTCTCGTGGATTTACGTACAGAATAATACAAAGTGCTCTCAGACCAGGTTGATTAATCATAGAAATATTTAAAGATTTATGTGCAACAGCAGTTGAACTCAAGGCAAACAACCACATACCATACAGTAGGCAAAAAGCAGGGACAAATTTAATAAAACAAACTATAAATCAATTTAACCGAGCTATAAACATTGGCTTAAGAGAATATTAGCATTAGAATATGAGACTCATCCATATGGCTCATCTATTTATCTATTAATTCACAGGAAGACATCAGCCGGAGGGCTGTGCTTCCTCTGGTCACTTCTCACACTATATACAAGAGCAGATACTTATCCACTATGCTAGCAACAATCTTGCTGCTGGGAATTATTTTCCTGGTGGCTGATACACTATGGTCTGTAGGAATTCTCACGCTGGGGCTGGGAAAAGCACACATCCAGTGCCCCGAGCAGTGTACCTTACTCCAATGCTTTTCCATTAATGACTGTAAACAACTTTGAGCAAACACAAATGGGTAGGGTCTGGTCACCTTCACCTGGTGCAGGTACTCAACCATGTTGGTCTTAACCTGTTAGAGAAAAATCCATTGATTTTAGAATATCAAATCAAATGTATTTATATAGCCCTTCGTACATCAGCTGATATCTCAAAGTGCTGTACAGAAACCCAGCCTAAAATATATATGAGGACTTGTGCAAAGTTGGAGGCACACTGACAATGCCATTACACATATTGCATTTTATATACTAGGTATATAGTATTTTACATCAATATAAACATCCAATCCCTGTTTGATGCCCACATCTTCCATTTATTTGGGGCTTGAGGGTCATAGGTTAATTTACACAACAATGTCTTGGAGTGTGCACTCATGCAAAACAGATTTTGGAATACTGATCCGAACGCAATAACCAAGCATGAGATGAGCCTGCCTTACATGTTTCTAATTATGACAAAAGAATGTCACTGCGATAACTGTTGATAGATGTAGCAGGAATAAATGACGAATGTATAAATGCTCAACACCCGTTGAATATGGCCGGTGTCAGTAAACATTGGCAAAAAATAGCAAATTGTTGCCAGCAGCACAGTTGCAGTCACCAACGCTCTGGATAACATAAAAACAGCCAAACCAGCTCTGCTAGGGCGAGGAAAATGGTCAGTGAACTTGTCTCTCATTTGTGTATTTGACAAGGCAGCAGCTACACTTCCTGAGGTCTAGCAAAATTAAGGTAGTTTATACAATTTTAAAAACATTACAATACATTCACAGACTGTGTGCCCTCAGACCCCTACTCCACCACTACCACATATATATAGTACTTAATTCATGTGTACATGTGGTATGGTATCTTTTGTGTGTGTGTGTGTGTGTGTGTGTGTGTGTGTGTATGTGTCTGTGCCTATGTTTGTGTTGCTTCACAGACCCCGCTGTTCCATAAAGTTTTTATTTTTAATCAGTTTTTTAAAAATCAGATTTTACTGCTCTGCATTAGTTACTTGATGTGAAATAGAGTTCCATGTAGTCATGGCTCTATTTAGTGCTGTGCACCTTTCATAGTCTGTTCTGGACTTGGGGACTGTGAAGAGACCTCTTGTGGCAAGTCTTGTGGGGTATGCATTGGTGTGCGAGCTGTGCGTCAGTAGTTCAAACAGACAGCTCGGTGCATTCAACATGTCAATACTTCTCATTAGCAGAAATTAAGTCAATTTCTCCTCCACTTTGAGCCAGGAGAGATTGACCTGCATATTATTAATATTAGCCCTCTGTGTATATCCAAGGGTCAGCCGTGCTGCTCTGTTCTGAGCCAATTGCAATTTTCCTAAGTCCTTTTTTGTGGCACCTGACCACACGACTGAACAGTAGTCCAGGTGCGACAAAACTAGTGCCTGTGGGACCTGCCTTGTTGACAGTGCTGTCAAGAAGGTAGAACAGCGCTTTATCATAGACATACTTCTCCCCATCTTAGCTACTGTTGTATGAATATGTTTTTACCATGACAGTTTAAAATCCAGGGTTATTCCAAGCAGTTTAGTCATCTCAACTTGCTCAATTTCCACATGATTTATTACAAACTTTAGTTGAGGTTTCGGGTTTAGTGAATGATTTGTCCCAAATACAATGCTTTTAGTTTTAGAAATATGTAGGACTAACTTATTCCTTGCCAGCCACTCTGCAACTAACTGTAACTCTTTGTTAAGTGTTGCAGTCATTTCAGTTGCTGTAGTAGCTGACATGTATAGTGTTGAGTCATCTGCATATGTAGACACTCTGGCTTTACTCAAAGACATTAGTAAAGATCATTAGTAAAGATCAAAAAAAGTAATGGGCCTAGACAACTGCCTTGGGGAATTCCTGATTCTACCTGGATTATGTTGGAGAGGCTTCCATTAACCTCTAGCGTCGAGCAATCCCGTATCCGGGAGCGTAATCATAGCCTCAAGCTCATTACCATAACGCAACGTTTCCTATTCATGAAAATCGCAAATGAAATGAAATAAATATATTGAAACACAAGCTTAGCCTTTTGTTAACAACACTGTCATCTCAGATTTTCAAAATATGCTTTAACCAAAGCTACACAAGCATTTGTGTAAGAGTATTGATAGCCTAGCATAGCATTAAGCCTAGCATTCAGCAGGCAACATTTTCACAAAAACAAGAAAAGCATTCAAATAAAATCATTTACCTTTGAAGAACTTTGGATGCTTTCAATGACGAGACTCTCAGTTAGATAGCAAATGTTCATTTTTTCAAAAAATATTATTTGTGTAAGAGAAATAGCTCCGTTTTGTTCATCACGTTTGGCTAAGAAAAAAAACGAAAATGCAGTCAACAAAACGCCAAACTTTTTTCCAAATTAGCTCCATAATATCGACAGAAACATGGCAAAAGTTGTTTAGAATCAATCCTCGAGGTGTTTTTCACAATTCTATTCGATGAAAAATCATTCCTGGCAGTCGGTTTCTCATCCGAGGCAAACAGAAAAATACTGCAGCTGGAGATTACGCAATAATTGTGACGGAGTACACCAAGCGAACACCTGGTAGATGTAGTGTCTTATGGTCAATCTTCCAATGATATGCCTACAAATACGTCACAATGCTGCAGACGCCTTGGGGAAAACGTGGAAAAGGTAAGCTGACTCCTAGCTCCTCCACAGCCATATAAGGAGTCATTGCCATGAGGCAGTTTCAAAAAATGCGGCACTTCCGGATTGTATTTTTATCTGGGTTTTTTCTGTAACATCAGTTCTGTGGCACTCACACACAATATCGTTGCAGTTTTGGAAATGTCAGAGTGTTTTCTTTCCAAAGCTGTCAATTATATGCATAGTCGAGCATCTTTTTGTGACAAAATATCTTGTTTAAAACGGGAACGTTTTTCATCCCAAAATTAAAATAGCGCCCCCTATATCTAAGAAGTTAAGGAACACCCTCTGTGTTCTGTTAGACAGGTAACTCTTTATCCACAATATAGCAGGGGGGTATAAAGCCATAACACCTCAGTTTTACCAGCAGCAGACTATGATCAATAATGTCAAAAGCCACACCTTATTCTAACAAAACACAATCTCTTTATGATTGGTTTCTCCGTGTCTGGAAGTTGCAAGCAAGTTAGCTAGTTAGCTTAGGTGCTTGACTGCTGTTGTTTGGGCAGAACACCCGGATCAACCCTTAAAGAGATGGGTGGGGCTAAAGCTTAAGAGGGTGTGAATGATGCTGAATGGGTGTAAACAAAGTAGAGTTCTCCAGTAGGTACCAAAACATTCAAAGGCCATTTTCTCAAAAGTGAGGTTACAAGTTTATCAACTTTCAAAGCAGAATTATTTTCCCATTGTTCCTCAAATGCAGATATTCCATTTAGCTCATGTAGCTCCGTGTCTCTACTTTCATCCAATGTAAAAAACACAATTTAAAATTTTGCTACATAAGGCTGTCAAGGCGGTCGGTCACATATTGTTGCTACCTAGCTGTTGTGCTAGCTAACATGCTACTGACACATGACAGTAGCATATTGACATGATGCATTTTGATATTGACATGGTTTTAAAAGACAGCAACATTGCTAACTAGGCATCATTTAGCCAATACAATTGTAACGTTTATTAGGAAGTTTAATAAGTTAGACACTCACTGGACAACTTTGGTAGGTTATCTAGCTAGATAAAGTAGCTTGGTTTCCATCGAGTTTTCTAATCCCCCTTGATTGGTCATCAACGGCTACTGGTCTTGTAACTCATGTGTTCACCAGAATTGGCTTCAGATTCACCACTAGTGGCAAACATTTTCAAACTACTGGCACACTATTTAGTTTTCAGCAAATTTGCCACAAACTTATGGAAAGTTTGCAGCAAAAAAATATGTTTTGGTAAGGGTAGGGACTGCTGCTACATAGTTATTGAACACAGGTCACTTTAATACATGTTTAGTATTGATTTACCTACAACTGTACTAACGTTGTTATTATTATTTATTTTGGATTTTTGTGTGCTTGTTGACAGTTTTTTTTCATTGATTGATAAGAACTAGGAACATAAGCATTTACTGCACTCGCCATAACATCGGCTAAACTGTGTATTTAACATTTATTGAATTTATATGAGTATGTATTGTGATTTTTTTCTTTCTTCACAATGCTGGATGCTCTTCTTACTCGTTCCATAAACAACACAAAAACAAGTGGTGCTAACATGTCACTCAGGAACCCTGGTTCGATTCCAGGCTGTATCACAACTGTCCGTGATTGGGAGTCCCATAGGGCGGCGCACAATTGGCCCAGGGTCAACTGTTCTTAACTGACTTGCCTAGTTAAATAAAGATTTTAATATTTTTTTTTTTTTACATATAATAGCAACCAATACTGGCATGTCATTTGAAATCCCTGGTGAAATGAAATTTGTTAAGGCCTCTAGAAGTGCAAGTGATATAACATCAAAAATAATGTTTGTAACAAGTGTTGACTTTCATGTTGTATAATTACACAAAATCTGAGTAGTTCCCATGCCTGATACAATATGGTATGTGTACATTCCTTTTGTTGTTGTAAGTGCCCTTTTTAAAGTCGCACACTTCCTTCTCCTTCAGTATTCCCTCAAACATCCCCTTCCCCCTTACCTTTTCCCTGTCTACTGTATCTGGAAGAGGTAGGTTACTGAAAAATTGTCCCATGAAAATATAAATGTTAAAACACAGATATTGAGTTTATATTGTCACTGACATTTTAATATGATGGTCTTCTACCAGTATATTGTAATATTTATGCATTTCATGTATTTATTTACTTAGTATCTGTTGATTTGTGAATGTTGTACATGCTAGCTTGGTGTTCTGGTGTTCATTTGTACTTTACAGAGGAGTTGGTGCATAAGGGGAGCACAACATTTCATTCATAGATGTTTGTTTCTTTATCGGGTATGTCATGTGTTTTTGTTTATGATATTTTGACAATATTTTACTGTTAGTTTGCAAGTACACGTCATGTACTAATTGTACGTAATGCCTGGCTGTTATTTATGAAAGTTGGGTAGCCCAGGCCCATAGGCTATCCTGTACATTATCTACATTTTATACTGTACATTGCATTGTATTGTATCGTTGTCCAACAATATTGTTATTCTTAGCACTGTCTACTGTACCTATGTGGAAGAGAGGAGTTGGTGCATAACGGCAACACAACATTTAATTTATGGATGTTGTTGGTTTCTTTAACAGAGAATAAAATATCAAAACCAACCCTGATCCTTTGGTCATATGTAAGCCGATCAAAACACAATGCAGAGGCAATCTACACCAGTCACACTTGGTGCCGTGTCCATTCTGATCTACAAGATCATCGCTCGCAGAATTACAGGGTTGCTCCATCACCACCAGACTCCCCTCCTCTCTCGTCTACTGAAGCATCTGCGCTCCGCTGTGAATGCAATTCTATGCATGAGAGGTACAGTGAATTTGGTACAAGACAGACATTCAATACTTTGTTTGGTGTTTACTGCCGCATAAAAAAAATATGTATATATATTGATCTACAGTGTCCAAGTTATTTTATTATTGCATATATTTATTTTTCATGTTTTCAACACTTTCAGTTTCATTTATGAATGTTTTTGCATGTGCATATTGAGTATTTAATTTCTGATCTACAAACAGTACTGGGTATTTTGCTTTATTCCATTTAGCCTGTTGATAGCACAAACATTTGTATTGCTCTATTACAATTATAGTTTTTTTTGCATATGAAAATACATTGTTTGCATCATGTACTATTCCAGTGACTCTTACGAGCTGAGCCCTGATAGTCAGAACGTGTCAGTTGGGTCCGGGAGAGGTTGTCCAGTTGTTACATCTGATAATCGGAGGTCATTACTACAGAGGCACTCAGCAGTATGATTTCTGAACAAGACAAACAGAATGGTGAGTCTAACACTGGCAGTATCCACACCATGCATCAGCCTAGTGATAGTCAGCCCCTGCATTCCAGTCCGAGCCACCAGTCACAGTGTGCTGATGTATTGAAGCTGAATGTGATTGTCCCATCAGACATAAAACCACCACCGTTCTTCAGAAGTGACTTCACGGAACAGTTCTCCATCCATGAGTGGGAAGAGAAGTTGACGGGCTACCTGCGCAGAGTAAATTATGCTGACAGTGAGATGTTTATTGTCATACAGAGTAGAATCACTACGCAGTAACCCTGAGTTGAGCTCTGACAAGAATCCCACTGCTTTGTTTGACATCCTGAAGATACATGCCTATGGGAGACTTTTACAGCACCAAACCGTAAGCTGGTGCGAAGGATTACTGGATCTATCTGAATAAGGCCATTGATGTTGCTTATGAGTGTCTGTGCAGGTGGGGTAAGAATATTGATTACTCCAGTGCTGACTTTGTTATGATGTTCATCTCCCACTGTAAACCCCAAGCTCGCCCTGTCTTTCCAATTTATGCCTGCTGAGGAGTGGACCGCATCAGAGGTCCAAGGACAGTTGGATGCCCATCAGAGGGATCTGAGTAGAGGCAAAGCTCCAGCTCAATATGCAGTGCCACTGTCAGCATGCAGTCAGACCCCAGCAGCAGTCAGCCAGCCCATTCTCCATCACAGTGAGCCACTTCAGCCCTCTGAGGTATTCGGCCAGTCTCAGTGCTCCTTCAATACTGCAGCTCCAACACCGGCCCCTCCAACCAGTCTCACAACAGAGGAACCAGGCATCTGCCATGTGGTTGGTATGTTGGAAAGATTGCTCTGTGTGCACCGCTTCAATGTCACACGAAGCCCAGCCTGAACAGCCCCTTGGCTCACTCGAAGTTCAGTTCAGTGACAGTGGCAACAGAGCCTGTGTAGCCTGCAGTGTGCATAGGTTGTTTGCTCAGTGGTGTCACAGACTTTGCATGGGAACTTGGCTGGACTTAGAGTGAGCCAAGGGGCTGTTCAGGCTGGGCTTCGTGTCCCTGACCATTTCAAGAGACTGCTCAAAAGCATCTCAGCCTTCCGTGACATCAGCGCTCCACTCCAGCATCAACACGTTTTTTAACTAGCCAGCCCATGCGGTGCGAGGGAAAGCACGGGCAAAGATAAAGTGACCCTCACAGGTGAGCCAGACCTGTAGTCCACCTATGTAGATAGATGTAGGCTACTGACAGATGAACCGAAAGCCATTCTTGGCAGATCAGAGACTGGAAGGGGCTAGTGCGTTGTTTTATGCCCCAGTAGTAGTTAGTGGCCAGTTAACGTTGAGTGGAGTGTTGGACTCAGGCTCTATGTCATGCAGTGAAGAGGGAACGTTGAGACTGAAAGCTGCCGGTGTTCAACTAGCTTCCAGCAATGTTGTTCTCATCAGTTGTGGTGGTCTGACTACAACTTGATCAAGTCTGTTCTTCAGAAGATGAAGTCTAACAAGAATCGCTGGGAAGCCACCTCCAGTTACATTGACGCCAAGTGTGATCAGTTCCTTGAGCTCCTGAGCGATGTCTCGGGTAGAACAGGCCCCCGAGTCGACAAGCAAGATTGGCATGGTAAGGCTTAGGCAAACTGTTACTCTTCTTCCACAGCAGGAGTACCTAATATGGGGGAAGTTGCCAAGCAGTGCTCGTGTGTCACTGTCATTGTTGAGCCCACGTACGCCCGCTCAGCTCCTAAGAACATTCTGGTAAGGAGAGTCATAACACCCATATGGGGAGATCGCAGGGTCTCATACCACCCTGCATCCCACTGCTGGCTTACCTCTGAAGCTAAGCAGGGTTGGTCCTGGATAGGAGACCAGATAGTGATGGAAGTGGTGTTGGAGGGACAGGAGGAGGTGTTCTTTTCACCAATCTAAAAAAAATATCCCAATGCCCAAGGCAGTGATTGGGAACATTACTCTGTGTAGGGTGCTGGCTTTCATCCCCCTTTCTCTCCCATGTAACGATTCCCCAGGTCGTTGCTGTAAATGAGAATATGTTCTCAGTCAATTTACCTGGTAAAATAAAGGCTAAATAAATACAAATGAAAGTCCTGAATGCATCACTGAACCCAGTCACACTGTGCCGCCAAGCTAGCGGATGTCTCTCCTTGCCTAGCAGTGGAGGATCTGCCCGTCGCTCAGGGGCTGCAACGTCTGTGTGACACCCCAAGCCCTGCCTCACCTCCAAGAGTCAGCTGAACCCACACAGCCGCTGAAAGACTGTAGTTTGAACGATGTGGATGTTGAGGTGTGAGATCAACTTTCCCACAGTGATATTTCCTTTCTGCTCTTTCTATGAAATTAAACAGTCACTGTACCCAAATTGTATCATGTTTATTCACTCGCCTTAAGATAGGAGCAACTCTTGTACTGTCAGTCTCCTTGAGAAGTTTCAGAAGATTAAAATGCACCAGAAAAAGTTTGCTGGAGACACACACACACACACACACACACACACACACACACACACACACACTATAGCCTCCCCTTCCACTCCCTCTTTTACAGTTATTGCTTAAGTGATCCCTCGTTGCAGATACAAATGGGATGCTTTGTAGAGCATGAGAAAGTGGCTTCCTGAGCAAATTAGTGTAGGAGTCGATGGGGAATAATATTGTTTGTTTTCTATGAAACTAGTCTGGAATTATAGACTTGCTTGGTTGAACAGCAGCAGGTCTTACATGTATTTGTTTTGTTATGAATATGTATTTTTTTCCCGTTTTCCCGATTTTTAAGCTGTATGCTGTCATAGTGAAAAATTGGATCTGAGCACAAAATGAATATATATGAAAGAATACATGTATTCACAAATGGTCATTAGAACTTACTTTCAGCCTTTTTCTTCTTACAATTGATTATTTTCACTCATAAATCATTGCTGAGACACACTGATGCCTGGTCCAGCTTTGATGACCTCGCTCCAAGTACGATCCAGCTTGGATGAGCTAATTACTGCTGAGATTCGACCTCTAAGGTACACTTAAAACAACACGTGCAAGTTGGAACCAAATAACGTTATTGAGAGTGATACCATAGGGGAACCATTTTAGGGTCTCTGAAGAACGATACAAAAATAAAAATAAAATGTTTTGGCCAGGACCGAAATGCATAGCCCTGCTGAAGGGTTTTGTGCATTATTTGCATATTTCCCAGGGTGCCTTCCGAGTGAATTTTAGAGTTACCAGTACCACCCATGACTGTGCTTGCAAGTGACAGAGACATAGTTGTTGCATTCATTCAACTACAATTGTTTGGCCATATCCAAGGGAATATAAATCCATTCAAATTGAATTGTTTAAACTTGTTATCCTGATATCTGGATCGACATAAAATATATTACTATAAATATTTATATTCATGAAATCACAAGTGCAATATAGGAAAACACAGCTTAGCCTTTTGTTAATCTACCTGTCGTGTCAGATTTTGAAATTATGCTTTACAGCGAAAGCAATCCAAGCGTTTGTGTAAATTTATCGATCGCACAATAAAACATTAAGTACTGTACACTTAGCATCAGGTAGCTCGGTCACGAAGATCAGAAAAGCAATAAAATTAATAATTTACCTTTGATGATCTTCGGATGTTTTCATTCACGATACTCCCAGTTACACAACAAAAGTTTATTTTGTTCCTTAAAGATTATTTTTATCGCGTTCTGTTCAGAAATCCACAGGAAAGAGCGGTCACGACAACGCAGACAAATTCCAAATAGTTTCCATAATGTCCACAGAAACATGTCAAAGTTTTTTTATAATCAATCCTCAGGCTGTTTTTAAAATAGATAATCGATAATATATCAACCGCAAATGTCTTTCACAGTAGGAGAGGGAAAAGCAATACCTATCTAAACTCTGTTGCGCGAGCAAAACTCTTGTGTCCACTTGAATCGATGTTATCGTTCTGGCAAATTTTTTCAAAATAAAAGCCTGAAACTATGTCTGAAGACTGTTCACACCTTGGGGAAACGATAGGAAAATGAATCTGGTTCATATCCCTTTAAATGGAACAAAGGGAGGCTATGGAACATGGAGTTTTCAAAATAGAAGCTACTTCCTGCTTTGATTTTCCTCAGGGTTACGCCTGCAATATCAGTTCTGTTATACTCACAGACCATATTTTGACAGTTTTGGAAACGTTAGAGTGTTTTCTATCCAATACTAATAATAATATGCATATATTAGCAACTGAGACTGAGAAGCTGGCCATTTACAATGGGCACCTTTTCATCCAAGCTACTCAATACTGCCCCTGCAGCCATAAAAAGTTAAGACAATAAAATACATTTCTTAAGGCATTTCTTAAGGCATTCTCTTTGTTTTACCCTAATACAGTGGCATTAAACTCAGTTTACAGACCACATCAGGCCTGCAAGTCACATTATGCTGGTTTGCAAAGTGATGTGTAATTCCTATTGGAATCAAGGCTTTAGCAGAGATAACCCCCCCCCCCCCCCCCCTTGTATAATACAAGTATTATACACCATTTTGAAGATATACTTCTTGTTAATCCAGCCACAGTCTGATTTCAAAAAGGCTTTATGGCGAAAGCATACCATGCGATTATGTTAGGTCAGCACCTAGTCACAACAAAACATACAGCCATTTTCCAGCCAAAGAGAGATGTCACAAAAAGCAGAAATAGAGAGAAAATTATTCACTAACCTTTGATGGTCTTCATCAGATGACACTCATAGGACTTCATGTTACACATTACATGTATGTTTTGTTTGATAAAGTTCATATTTATATTTAAAAAAATCTCAGTTTACATTGGCGCGTTATGTTCAGTAATGTTTTGCCTCCAAAACATCCGGTGAATTTGCAGAGAGCCACATCAATTTACCGAAATACTCATCATAAACTTGAAATAAATACACAAGTGTTAAACGTAGGATTAAAGACAAACTTCTCCTTAATGCAAACGCTGTGTCAGATTTCAAAAAAGCTTTACGGCGAAAGCACACCATGCGATAATCTGAGTATAGCGCTCAGCCACAAAAACAAGCCATACAGATACCAGCCAAGTTGTTGAGTCAAACAAAAGTCAGAAATAGCGTTATAAATATTCACTTACCTTTGATGATCTTTATCGGAATGCACTCTCAGGAATCCCAGTTCCACAATAAATGTTCGGTTTGTTCGATAAAGTCCATCTTTATGTCCAAATACCTCCGTGTTTAGTTCACTAATCCAAGTCCAGACGAAAAGGAAAAAAAGTTCCATTAAAGTTCGTAGAAACATGTTAAACGATGTATATAATACATTTTTAGGATGTTTTTATCATAAATCTTCAATAATATTCCAGCCGGACAATTCCGTCAATAGAAAGGAAAGAGAACGACTGTCGCGTTCACGCGCGAGATACAACTAATGGCTTTCAGGCTTTCTCACTTCCTGGTTGGATTTTTCTCAAGTTTTCACCTGCCATATGAGTTTTGTTATACTCACAGACATCATACAAACAGTTTTAGAAACATCAGAGTGTTTGCTATCCAAATCTACTAATAGTATGCATATCCTAGCTTCTGGAACTGAGTAGCGGGCAGTTTACTCTGGTCACGCTTTTCATCCGGACGTGAAAATACTGCCCCCTATCCCAAAGAAGTTCTTAAGAACCCAAGCTTAACTCAAAGGTTCTTTATCGGGCAAGAGATCTCCAAGTAACCTTAAGAGCTGAAGATGAACCATTTAAGAACCTTACATTTTTTCAGTATACAAGCAGACTCAGACAACTCAATTGCTGGTAGTTTTCTACCCTTTCGAACTGATACAATTTGTACATAACTGTCCCTCTTTCTGGGACACACCAAGAAACAGGACCAAGCATGAACTGCTGAAGAGTGACAGACACCATCCAAGCTGGAGGGGTGTTCTCCTCTTATCTAGCAACATAGACAGGAGTCTAACTACTCTAGCTCAACCATGACATAAGATGCCGGTCAGTAGGGCAATAGGGTTGGAATAGTTTGGTCCCAGATTTGTTTGTGCTGTCTTGACAACTCCTAAGACCAGGCTATGATTGGGCTTGAGTCCCCTTCAATTCAGGAGATGAATTTAAATTTCCAATTCAAGAATTGAGAAGTGCTTTGAAATGGAACTGAGCCCATTCCCCCAGTGTATCACTTCAGACAGATACACAAAATACAGGCATTTGGTACAGAGCTGAAACAAAAGCCTGCACACTCTGTAGCTCTCCAGAACCAGGGATGGTGACCATTGTTCAAGCCTGGATATCTGGCAAACAACTACGTTTTTGCTACTACTTACTGTACATGATATTACTTTGGTATTATATTTAGACCATTGATACAGATTATGTAACCTCCTAGCATCCAATCTGCAACATTTGAGATTGTAAGTGCTAGATACCTCCAATGCCTATGCCGAATGTTAGATACCACTACTCCAGTGAAGTAGTGTGAACGTATGGGTGAACATGTAGGCCAAGATGTGACTATGAAAATGTCCAATACAACACTTTGTTAACCCTCTGGAACCTAAGAGATTTCCCTATGAGATTTATTGTTCTAGATTTGTTATAAGATTGTATTTTAGCTGTAAGAGTATTGTCCCCATTTATTAGCAATACAACTAACGTAAACTACTCTCTGTTCATCATATATGCATAGTCACTTTGACCATATCTGTACATACTACCTCAATCATCAGCCTGCCTAACCGGTGTCTGTATGTAGCCTCGCTACTTTTATGGCCTCACTATACTGTAAATAGCCTGTATTTTTACTGTTGTTTTATTTCTTTACCTACCTATTGTTCACTAAATACCTTTTTTGCACTATTGGTTAGAGCCTGTAAGTAAGCATTTCAGCTGTTGTATTCAGTGTACGTGACAAATGATCTTAGATTTCATTTTAGTTTGTGTATTCCAAGCAACAACAAGCACACAACAAGCACAAGGAAAGTTAAATTATATTATTACCTTTTAGATATGTGGATTGTTAAAGACTTCAAGAACATTATTTTACAGTAGGTAGTAGGTTCTCTAATTATTCTTTAATTATTTGTTTGTTAGTTG
Source organism: Oncorhynchus kisutch (assembly GCF_002021735.2). Lineage (NCBI taxonomy): Eukaryota > Metazoa > Chordata > Actinopteri > Salmoniformes > Salmonidae > Oncorhynchus > Oncorhynchus kisutch. Next base: position 30,896,251 of record NC_034193.2, on the reverse strand, counting down.
TTGTTACACCTCACTTGATCAAGAGACACCAGCCAGCTGGCAGGCCTAGGGAGACGAGTGACAGGCATTGATGCTCTCCACAGTCCGTAAAATAAAATGATACAGTCTACACCATGGAGGCTGCTGCGAGATGGTGTAAGATGCACAGAAGTTACACTCCCTACAATGGCTTCCTGTCAAAGCAAGGGCTGATTTCAAGTTTTTACTGCTAATCTACAAAGCATTACATGGGCTTGCTCCTACATATCTCTCTGATTTGGTCCTGCCGTACATACCTACACGTACGCTACGGTCACAAGACGCAGGCCTCCTAATTGTCCCTAGAATTTCTAAGCAAACAGCTGGAGGCAGGGCTTTCTCCTATAGAGCTCAATTTTTATGGAACGGTCTGCCTACCCATGTCAGAGACGCAAACTCGGTCTCAACCTTTAAGTCTTTACTGAAGACTCATCTCTTCAGTGGGACATATGATTGAGTGTAGTCTGGCCCAGGAGTGGGAAGGTGAACGGAAAGGCTCTGGAGCAATGAACCGCCCTTGTTGTCTCTGCCTGGCCGGTTCCAACTTTTTCCACTGGGATTCTCTGCCTCTAACCCTATTACAGGGGCTGAGTCACTGGCTTACTGGGGATCTTTCATACCGTCCCTGGGAGTGGTGCGTCACCTGAGTGGGTTGAAACACGGATGTGATCTTCCTGTCACTGATGTGATCTCCCCCCCCCTAGCCACCGTGCTTCTACACCTGCATTGGTTGCTGTTTGGGGTTTTAAGCTGGGTTTCTGTACAGCACTTTGAGATATCAGCTGATGTACGAAGGGCTATATAAATAAATTTGATTTGAAGTAAACAGAAAGTCCAAAGCCTCCGATATATTTGAATCAAAGTTATTTTGAGGCTTTTGGAGTGACGCTTTAAAACCCATTTGACAAGAGTGTAGATGAGAGATGAGAGGTTTGTAATGTTGAAAACGTCTTAATGACAGTGATAGAAATGCTCCATGGATGTCTGGGTTTCCGGTTAAGTGAGATCCCCAGGATGGACAATTACAGCACAAAAAAACACATTTGCTTTGTAAACAACAGGTGTAGACTAAAAGTGAAATGCTTACTTACAGTACCTTCACCAACAATGCAGCGAGAAAATAATAATAGTAATAATAGAAAAATAATAACAAAAGGAATAAATACACAATGAGTAACGATAACATGGCTATATACACAGTGTACCAGTACCGAGTCGATGTGCAGGGGTGCGAAGTAATTGAGGTACAAATGTACATATACAGTAGGTAGGGATAATGTGACTAGGCAACAGGATCAATAATAAACAGTAACAGAAGAGTACGTGATGAGTCAAAAGAGTTAGTGCAAAAGGGGTTGTGGGAAGCTCAATGTGAATGTATAAGAAATACCAGTAAAAAATACTGAGTAAAGACACCTATTTACTAATAGCTTTTTCGGCCAGCTCCACGTAAAAAGGGATTTGCATTGCCAATACATGCTGAATGTATATCGGACAACCTTTACTCTTAGGTCATTAAATAGGTATGGTTAACAACACGAAGTAGATGTAGAGACTTAAGGCTTTGATGCACTTTCACTTGAATAGAAAACATGTCTATATTATACAGAATTAACAAAGCAATAATGGAAATATGCTTTTGTTTTATTGTACAATGCTGGATGAGATGAATATACAGTATTTCTGATAGCATAATCAATCACCATACAATAAAAGCAATAAGAAACAACAATTACATTTTTTGTTGTTGTACTTTTATCCCTTTCTCTCTCCAACTTCATGATACCCAATTGGTAGTTCGAGGCTTGTCCCATCGCTGCAACTTCCCTATGGACTCGGGTAAGGCGAAAGTTGAGAGCCATGCGTCCTCCTCAACACGACCCTGCCAAGTCGCACTGCTTCTTCAAGTCCTCCTCAACACGACCCTGCCAAGTCGCACTGCTTCTTCAAGTCGCCCCGCTGATCCTCAACACAGCCCTCTCCTGTACTCCCTGTTCACCCACGACTGCGTGGCCATGCACGCCTCCAACTCAAACATCAAGTTTGCAGACGACACTACAGTGGTAGGCTTGATGACCAACTATGACGAGATGACCTACAGGGAGGAGGTGAGGGCCCTCGGAGTGTGGTGTCAGGAAAATAACCTCACACTCAATGTCAACAAACCAAAGGAGAGGATAGTGGACTTCAGGAAACAGCCCCATATCTACATTGATAGGACAGTAGTGGAGAGGGTGGAGAGTTTTAAGTTCCTCGGCATACACATCACGGACAAACTGAATTGGTCCACCCACACAGACAGCGTGGTGAAGAAGGCTGAAGGAGGCTTCAGGAGGCTGAAGAAATATGGCTTGTCACCAAAAACACTCACAAACTTTTACAGATGCACAATCGAGAGCATCCTGTCGGGCTATATCACCGCCTGGTACGGCAGCTACTCCGCCCATAACCGGAAGGATCTCCAGAGGGTAGTGAGGTCTGCACAACACATCACCGGGTGCAAACTACCTGCCCTCCAGGACACCTACACCACCCGATGTCACAGGAAGGCCAAAAAGATCATCAAGGACAACAACCACCCGAGCCACTGAAAAACCCAGCAGCACTGCAGTTCTTGACACAAACCTGTGTTCCTGGCACCTACTACCGGAAACTGTTCAAAGGCACTTACATAGCTTGTCTTACCCATTCACCCTCTGAATGGCACACATACACAATCCATATCTCAATTGGACATTTGGACAATGTGCAGTTTTGTCATACAACACATTGCCACAGATGTCTCACGTTTTGAGGGATTGTGTAGTTGGCATGCTGACTGCAGGAATGTCCACCAGAGCTGTTGCCAGATAAGTTAATTTTAATTTCTCTACCATAAGTCACCTCCAACATCGTTATAATTTTTTTTTTTTTTTTTTTTGCAGAATTACTTTAGTGCCTTGTTGCAAACAAGATACATGTTTTGGATATTTTTATTCTGTACAGGCATCCTTTTTTTCACTATGTCAATGTATCTAGTGTTGTGAAGCAACTAAAATGTTGTTGATCCATACTCAGTTTCTCCTATCACAGCCATTAAACTCTGTAACTGTTTTAAAGTCTCTGTTGGCCTCATGGTGAAATCCATGAGCGGTTTCCTTCTTCTCCGGCAACTGAGTTCGGAAGGACGCCTGTATCTTTGTAGTGACTGGGTGTATTGATACACTATTCAAAGTGTAATTAATAACTTCACCATGCTCAAAGGGATAATTCATGTCCAATAGGTGGACATATTAAACATTCATGAAAATAGAAGTGTCTCACATGTTTCGAAAGCCTAGAATCTTGCTAATCCAACTGCATTGTCAGATTTAAAAAAGGATTTACTGCGAAAGAATACGATGTGATTATCTGAGGATAGAGCCCCATAAAAACTATTTCAACCAGCACAGGCGTAACAAAATGACAAACTGCAATAAAATAAATAATTTACCTTGGACGATCTTCCTCTGTTTGCAATACCAATGCTCATTATTACACAATGAATGGTCTTTTGTTTGATAAAATCAATTTTTATTGATTTGTGAACCGCTTGTGTCGTGAATTCCGTCTCATTCCATTTTTGACGACACATTTGAGGTAAATACACACACAAAACGTGCCTTTTCCAGTCATGTTTGGTTTCATTGCAATCAACTGGTTTGTTTGTAACACAACCAAACCTGATGGGTCATTTCGCGGGACGTATTGACTGAAAGAAACTGATTTGAAGACAACAAGTAATGACATCATTGTGCACCAATGATATGTCCGCTGTTTCTTTGATTGACTGTATTTTAACCCAATTACCACTGATCGCCTTGAAATCTAGCTGGAAGATAGCCAATGAGCTGAGGTAAATGGCAATATGTAATGTTTATGTGTTGGAAGACTAACCCATGTAGTAAACTCTGGCGTAAAGAGGGTCATTCGCCATTGAAGTTTCATACCGGAAGGAGCAACGCATGTTACGCACATGTTTATATATCAATCAGTACGGCGACTAAGTCAGGGAAAGGTAAATCTACGTCTAGATATACAGATGTACACACAATTTTAGAACACAATTTTAGAAGAAATTGATCGGGAAAATTAGAGAGATTGTTGGAGGACGACTCATTTAGCGATTCCCAAATGGAGGAATATTTTTTGAACGGAGATGACAATGTTTTGGACTGGTAATTTTTTCTCATGCCAATGCGTTGTTTGAAATTAATAATATAAAATATTATTTTGAAATTAAATAGCCTATGTGAGGCTGTTGAGGGGAGGGCAGGCCCACAACAATGTCCAAAGTGAAATGGAGAGAGTAGATACAGCTGGTCTGTTGTAATATAATAGAGACAGTAGGTCTAGCTGAAATGTCATAATATAAAATAGATAGATCTAGCTGGTCTATAATAATATATTCAACCTTATGTTCCCTGTACTCTATATATATCTGTTTATTATACCTGTTAATACAGGGCTCATATGTAAAACTGTTCTAACTGAAATTGCTCCGTTTGTTCTTCACGTTTGGCTGAGAAATCAACCGGAAATTGTGGTCATGACAACGCCAAAAAATATTCCAAATTAGCTCCATAATATCGACAGAAACATGGCAAACGTTGTTTATAATCAATCCTCAAGGTGTTTTTTACAAATATTTATTCGATAATATATCCACCGGGACAATTGGTTTTTCAGGAGGACCGAGAGGAAAAATGGCTACCTCTGTATTTTACGCAAGAATCACTCTAAGAGACTTCAGCTGACCACTGACGCAATGTTGACGTTCAGGCTCATTTTTCAAAATAAAAGCCTGAAACTATGTATTGTGACACTAGACACTTTAGGGAAGCCATAGAAAAAGGAATCTGGTTGATATCTCATTCACTGCTCAATAGGGACGCATAGGAACGCAGAGCCTCTAAATAAGAGTCCCTTCAGGATTGGATTTTTCTCAGGCTTTCGCCTGCAATATCAGTTCTGTTATACTCACAGACAATATTTTTACAGTTTTGGAAACTTTAGAGTGTTTTCTATCGTAAGCTGTCAATTATATGCATATTCTAGCATCTTGTCCTGACAAAATAGCCCGTTTACTTTGGGAATGTTATTTTTCCAAAAATGAAAATACTGCCCCCTTGTTACAAGAGCTTAAGCAAATATTTACTTCTTACGTTATAGGGTATTGTGTGTAGGCAAGTGACAAAACAATCTCAATTTAATAAATTTTAAATTAACTACACAACCACTAACAGTCAGTATCTGGATAACATGTGTGAAATATAAACGTCAATGAATGCCTCGGTCAGTTTGTTGTTCTATAAGACAGGTGGTATGACTTTGGGCCATATTTAAACAGTACCATCAACAATAACAAGCCTTTTCCATCTCCAGAGTTACATGTATTTTTGTAGCTTACATACATACTTTCATATACACTCAAAACCAGTGGAGGCTGCTGAGGGGAGGGCGGCTCATAATAATGGCTGGAACGGAATGGCATCAAAGACATGGGAAACCATGTGTTTTATGTATTTGATACCATTCCACCCATTCCGCTCCAGCCATTACCACTAGCCTGTTCTACCCAATTAAGGTGCCACCAATCTCCTGTGCTCAAAACACACAAATTACCAAGACAATTACCACACCTAACATAATTTTACAAAAATCACACCATAAAGCATAGCACATTTCACAGTTTGGACATATCTGCATTTCAACTAGCTATTCTGAAAGATATACTATGGAGAGAAAGAACAACTTGGCAATAGGATCTAAATGGACAATTAAACCTGGAAACAAGCCAAAATTGGAACTGCATGTACCTTCAGGAAAAAAGGTTTAGAATTGTACTTAAAAGGGTCAAACTTATTTTCACTGTAGTACCCTTTAAGGTATGCCCATTGTACCTTTTATTTATACTGTAGATGCATAATTGTACCCTTGCAGTTCGTACCTTATTAAAAGAGCCAATAGTGTACCTCAGTGGACGAGTAACTTTCTTATATATAGACCACAGGTTAAAAAAAAGGCTAACACCACAGTGGCAAACTGTACCTCTAAAAAGGTTTTTGGGTGTTGTTTTAACACTGTAGGTTGTAAAGCCTTATTTTCATACTTCTCACAGTGCTGTTCAAGTCTATTTTAGAGTTACCTGTACCACCCATGAATGTGTTTGCTAGTGACAACCATGATTGTTGCATTCAATGACTTTAAATCCTGTAGCCTTTACCAAGTGAGTGCCCTAAGCAAATATTTTATAATTTAAATTAAACTCTTTGACAATACATTACATATACAGTATCATATGACCATTCTTTGACAGCCTAGTTTCCCCCCCACACAGTGGTCTGAAACTCCTGGTTTGCAGGCCACATCAGGCAAGTTACATTATGCTGGCTTGCAAAGTGATGTAATTCCTATTGGAATCGAACCAATGTTAGGATATCCAAACGTTTAAACTTTTAATCACCCGCAATCTGCATTTAAGGGAGTTGTAGCGATGAGACAAGATAGTAGCTACAACAACAATTGGATACTACAACATTGGCGAGAAAAAGGTGTAAAAAAAAGAAAGAAATAAGTTAAAATCCTACAATGTGATTTTCTGTTTTTTTTTCTCATTTTGTCTGTCATAGTTGAAGTGTACCTATGATGAAAATTACAGGCCTCTCTCATCTTTTTAAGTGGGAGAACTTGCACAATTGGTGGCTGACTAACCGTTTAAGTGATCTATCTTTTAAACATTGTAAAAATGTATGAAAATTGATAAATAACTACAGTAACCTTTCATAAAACGTAAGGTTACTTGCATATCCCCGGTTCTCTGATAATAGAGTGTGTTATTCAACTATGGGAAAATAGAGTGTGTTATTCAACTATGGGAAACGCCTTGGCCGTGACGACTTCTGAAGCACCAATTCACCATGTCTGTCGAATAGCGAAATGTGGGAACCTTCCCTCTTTACAAGTCGCCCCTTCTGTTCATTCTCAAGCTTATCAATCTTTCCCCGTGCTCTTGCAAGCAGGGAAGCAAGGTGAGATACCACACTCACACATATTAACAGAGAACCAGGGTTACGCAAAAAGTTTATTCACCCGCTGGGTCATACAGCTGCATAAGACAAAAACATATTCACACAAGCACTAGTATTTTACCCTTCCTCCTATACTGAGCCTCCTCCTTACACCTCTGAACAGCCAATACATCTCTGTTGCTAGACAGAACTTTAGTGATATCTGTTCTTCCTCACTTCATCTGACCTGATATCTGCCCAAATTCCTCACGTCTCCACAACTCACAGCTGTCATGTTGACTGGTACCAGACTGTGGCCATTCTTCTTCTACATTTACCCTCTCTCCCTCAGTGACATGAATAAAAATTATTCATATTTTCAAATTTAGAACTCAAAACCCATCAAAATAATCAATCGGTATCTCACTATGGGATAGACAACTCCCGTAGCAACAGGGAGAAACCCTCCCCCACTATTGGATATAGACAACTCCCGTATTGCAGATATGCTCTCTTAAGCTGAATAAGTCTTGACGGTAGTGTAACCGTTTATGCACCAGCGATGGTGCAATGACATCCAGCGGTAAAACCTCATAAATATGTGAGGAGTTGCCTAACTTGCTGCAGCGCAAATCTCTTGGACAGAGATGCCCTTGAATAGTGCCCATGAAGTAGCCATACCTCTGGTGTAGTGAGCTCTCAAGCCCACCAGAAGCTGCAATCCCATTCTATTATAAGCCAATATATTAGCCTCCACTATCCAATGGGATAGCTGTTGACGAGAGAGGGGTCTGCCCATGTGAAGGGGAGCCCAGGAGACAAAGAGCTGGTTGCTCTTCCTTAAAACTGTTACCCTGTCCATGTAGATGCGTAAAGCACTTATTGCACCCAACAATGGAGCCTCTCTTCCTCCAGAGAGGAGGAAGGTGGTGTGTGAAAAGCCAATAGCGCTAAAGAAGGACAATTGTAGGAGGAATTGCTGACTACGGGCACAAAGGCAGGGTTAGACTGTAGGGTAGCCTTAGAGAATCCTGGGTCAAAGTGCAATCAAGAAGGATGAACCGATAGTACATGCAGCTCACTTACTCGCTTTGTGGATGTGAAAGCTAATAGCAAAGTGGTTTTGGATGAGAAAAATATAATCTCATGCTTTCCAGAGGCTCTAAAAGTTGACAAGTGACATCGCTTCAATCACAATATAAAGATCCCATTACAGGACTAAAGGCTTAGAAACTCTGCATATGCGATGTGCACCCTTCATACAAGTGGATGTTGTCGAAGCCTTCATGGCAGGCAGAGATGACAGTCAAAAACACTTTGATAGTGGAAAAAGACTTGCCTATGTCCAGCATATCCTGTAAGCAGCATAACACTTTGAAAGGAAAAAGGAATGATCTGGGTCTGATCACACCATCTGTCAAACATGCCACTTGTTTCCATTTAATGAACACGAGAATGGGGCCCAGGAGCCTCATTTAAAACCTTTGCGTAAATTTCTGCGTGCACCATTTGTAAATAGTCTGCTCACATTAAAAAATATAGAGATTTATAAACTTGGCGCACGCCATACATATGGATGTTTAGAGTTATAAATCAGACCTGTTGTAAAATTGTGCACGCCTGAACACACACTACAACCCTTCATTCACCTTTTATGGTGACAATAACAACCTTTTTTGCTGTATAATTTGGAAATATTGGCATTAGGCCATGGCATGCAAAATAATAATTGTTGTTCAATATTTAATTTAGCAATAGATTATTGGGTTTCTATGTCCTGACTTGGTATATAGGCCCTGAGATTAAATAGGCAATGTCATCTTGCTACTATCCCACACCAAAACTATAGCCTACAAATATTTTAAATATTGAAATACATTGAAATATTTTACATAAATTACTGGTCTATTTACTGTGTTGGAAAAATATTTTAATCTTCAGCAGTATTTTTTATTAACTTTTATTTAACTAGGCAAGTCATTTAAGAACAAATTGTTATTTATGCTGTATCTGGCAAGGACTGAATCAGAAAACAATGGCAAATTGATGTGGACCTGTCAGCAGAACGTTTGAATTCAACAATGTTTTGCATCGACTTTCCCCCGAACCTAAATATGATGGACTGCCCGTGAAGTCTGAAACATAAGGGGAAAAAAGTCAAATACAATTACAATACTTACAGTAGCATACACAGGCCTACTTCAATGTAGATACAAATTGTTCACCTGTTCAGTTCGATTGTACATTATAAACATCACTGCCTATGGGATTGCAAAACTTGAAATACACACATGCACAATCCATGCCACAATTGTCTCAATTGTTATTTAACCTGCCTCCTCCCCTTCATCTACACTGATTGAAGGGACCACAATAATGTATCATAGCTTTCACCTGGATACACCTGGTCAGTCTGTCATAGAAAGAGCAGGTGTTCCTCAATGTACAGTCGTGGCCAAAAGTTTTGAGAATGACACAAATATTAATTTCCACAAAGTTTGCTGCTTCAGTGTCTTTAGATATTTTTGTCAGATGTTACTATGGAATAGTGAAGTATAATTACAAGCATTTCACAAGTGTTAAAGGCTTTAATTGACAATTACATGAAGTTGATAAAAATAGTCAATATTTGCAGTGTTGACCCTTCTTTTTCAAGATCTCTACAATCCACCCTGGCATGCTGTCAATTAACTTCTGGGCCTCGTCCTGACTGATGGCAGCCCATTCTTGCATAATCAATGCTTGAAGTTTGTCAGAATTTGTGGGTTTTTGTTTGTCCACCCAGGACGCCCTGAGGATTGACCACAAGTTCTCAATGGGATTAAGGTTTGGGGATTAAGGTCTTGTTCCCCAATCCACTAAATTATCACTTTTGCCTTATCGCAAGGTGCTCCATCATGCTGGAAAAGGTATTTTTCACCACCAAACTTTTCCTGGATGGTTGGGAGAAGTTGCTCCAAGATCAGGGATAAGCCGTGTTTCCTCACTCTGGCCAGAGTGGTGGGTATCAGGCTGAAGGGAGGAAATCTGCTCCTGCAATGTCCTCTACTGCTCATCCTGTGTCTCCTTGACCTGCCGCCACTCCCCCAGTACTCTCTCCCTCTCCCTCTGTGTGTGTGTGATTGTGTGGGCGGAGACAGGTGTGCTGGAGTCAGAACAGATCCCCACCAGCTGCCACCTGTTATCCGTTTGTTCCTGACACCGTTTTCCCCTCTGCTACAGTTCTGCCCACTCTGACTCTGGTCCCTTTCTCCAGTACCACGTCTCATCATCCTGCTATTCTGTCCTGGATTCCCTACTCTACTACTCCCTTGGATTCCCCTCCGGACCTGGATACCCTGTCTCAACCTCTCTTGCTCCAGCCTGAGCCTCCGCACCTGGTTTCCAGCAACACGTCGAGCTTCCCTTGACCTGCACTCCATCTCCCCCTGTGTTTCAATAAACACCTTGGTTACTTCATCCCAGTCTCCTTGTCTGAGTCTGCTCTTGGGTTCCCCTCTTCCACTCCGAATAACACTTTTGGCCCTCGGTGGGCCAGAGCATCCACTCACAGTAGTGCGTTGCCACTTGCCAGTGCAAAAAAACAGGGGGTAATGTGTGTTTTTTGTGCGACTCGAAGAGATCTAAGGCAACTTCCCCGGACAAAAGGTCCACTCCTGTATATATTATGCCCGGGACATCGTAATGATAGGAGATTCATCCTGCTCCACATAATCAGTCTGTTAATCAATCTGTGTACATAGTGTGGCTTATGTACTGTATGCCACCACGGTAGCATTGTCTGTCCTGACAAGGATGTGACAAATCCAAAGAAAAGGCAAAAATTGTTTCAGGCCTAGAAACACCGTCAACAATAAAAGGTCATTTATTTGAGCATGATGGAGCCGCAGAGGCCATAATGTGTTCACTACTCTCCCCTCGTGGATTCCATCCCACCCTGTGAGTGATGCGTCTGTCATCACCACTTTTCCCGCAAACACTACCACCAGGGGTGTGCCTGTGTCGAGAAGTGACGGAGAGCTGTGAGACTGTGGATACCTTTTCCGTTCAATTTTGGTGACAGGGGACACAGACATAGGGCTGACACCCAGCGCTGAAAGTCCCTCATCCTCATTAGCCCTAGAGGGAATACTGAAAGGATGGAGGTCATCAAACCTAGCATATGAAGACAGGTTCTGAGTGTCACCAAATGCCCCCTGTGGAATAGGGAAAGGCACTGACAGAATGATGTAACTTGCCTGTCTGATAGAGTAGCCCGAAAATAAATTAAATGTATTCTGATATTCTGTTCTTTGCGTGGGCACTAGACCGCTTTTTGTGTAGTTCATCTTGAACCCCAAATCTGTGAGATGGGTTACAAGTGTTACTGTGTCTCGTGCTGCTTGCGCCTGTGACGGGGAGAATAGCAGGTCATCGTCTACATAAGCAGATATTCTGAGACCCGAATCCCTTAGAGGGTTCAGAGCTGCTTCCACACATTTGCAAAAAGTTTGGGGTGCTAATGCAAGTCCAAAGGGTACAGCGAGACACTGGACGAATTAAGCGAGACATGTTGTGTGTGAGTATTCTGAACGTGCATTTACTTGTGCTCACCAGAGGTGTTGCGGTGGCCCCTCTGGCGGCGTTATAGAGAATCACCTTTTGGCAGCAGCTAATGGGGATCCATAACAAAAACAAATACAAATACCTCAACGCGGTGAAGAACTGCTACTTCCAGGGCCTGCCCTGGGTCTTGAAACATTTTTTTAACCTTCATTTAACCAGGAAAACCATTGAAAGAGAGACTCTTTAGCAGGGCAGACTTGGGCAAGAAGGCAGCAGCAATCAATACAACATTACAACATTTAAACAGGAAACATTTACACTCCTCCCGAGTTTTAAACTCACTGAGGAGCACTAGTACATCTAGTTTAAACATACTTTGTAGAAAAACCAGAGCTCTTCCATGCCTTGCATAACAAGGCTAGAGTAACCTTTGACAGGGAATCTGCTGGAAAAAGGCTTGTCCCACTGGCGTTTAGTGACGTTGCCGAGGGGGGCATGCTGGGACTGCCATAATTAGCTATTTGCTAGGGTACATGCTGGACAGGGGTCTCTTCCCGTCATACAGGTCCCTCTCAGCAACCTGGTTTCCAAAGGGGAGCTGGCCACTCTGTTGAGTTTGGCTGTGGACAATTTGCAGACATCGAGGAGAGCGTACTCCACAAAGGGGAGGGGTTCTCTCCGCTCTGAGTGCTAGCAGGCCTTGAGAATTAAGCAGGGGGAAGAATGGCGTCTTCCTCATACTCCTCATTCTCAATTTTGAAGAGATACTGTCCTCGTCGTCCTCGCCTATCTCTCCTTCCCCTGCTGCTTCAAGCTTGTTGAATAGTGGGGGAAAGTTAGGGCAGACACTATCCATCAACTCACCCCAGTTGGTCTCAGGCTGGGACTGTTACGTTGTGTCCTCGCCCGAGGGCTTGGATGTAGAAGGGCCTGAAGCAACGCATTGCAAAGCTGGCAAGACTTATCAAGCAAAGCATGGGCATGCTCAACCCCCAGACCGTAGCGCCATGAAGTGGAACCGGTCAGTTAAAAATAACAAAGCGACTGAATGCTAGGTACACTGAGCTAGCGATTCCACTGGGGGTGGGGGGTGGGGAAGCAGGAGGAGCTTGTATCATTAGCTAGCTTGCCTTGATGAGTTAGCTAGCCTGGTCTCTAAAGTCTCGTCCCACCGGTGAAACCGGTGAAAGTAGAAGCACAAAGCAACCAAATGCTAGGTGAACTCAATATGAAAGCTAGCCGTGTGTGGGTGGCGACGGGTTAGGTTACGTTAGTTAGAAAAGTAATGTGGCGTTTCCGCCAAATCTACTAAGATCTAAACATGTTGGTGAGGGAGAAAGTACTCAACACTTGTGTAACGAGAGACTATAATCCTACAGGCAAGGAGATGGTCCCGCCCATCAGAGGGCACATAGATGCGCCCCTCAGGACAGTGGGCAGGTGAGGGCTCCTGTCACAGGGCTCGACAGATGTTCCTCGTCCACATTCGACACGACAGGAGCCACAATACGGGACAGGGGAATAATTGGTGTCACTTTTTCACTCCGATCCTCTGAAGAATAGGGCCCACCTGGCGTGATGCAGGTTCAGCTTCTTCACTGTTCGAATGTACTCCAAGTTCCTGTGGTCCGTCCAGACAAGGAATGGGTGTTTAGCACCCTCCAGTTAGTGCTGCCTTGCTTTCAGCGCCTTCTTAATGGCCAACAACTCACGATCCTCCACGTCATAATGTCGCTCCATGGGAGACAGCCTCCATGAGTCGATGGCGCATGGATGGAGTTTATGCGGCAATCCAGTGTGTTGGGAGTGAATAGCCCCTAATCCAACTTCGGAGGCATCCAGCTTTACAATGAAGGGCAGAGACAGGTCAGGGTGAACCAGAACAGGTGCGTTAGTAAAATGTTCCTTGAGCACATGGAAGGCTTCAGTGGCCTTCCCAGTCCAGCGCAGCTGTCGAGGACCTCCCTTTAGGAGGGAGGTGAGAGGGGCCACCACTGTGCTGAAACCCCAAATGAAGCACCTGAAATAGTTGGAAAAACCAAGGAAGCGCTGCATCACCTTGATGTTGGATGGAACAAGCCATGACTGTACTGCACTGACCCTCTCTTCTTCCATCTCCACTCCCTAGGGGGATATCCGATAGCCCAGGAAGGAGACCGCCTGCTGAAAGAAAAGACAGGTGATGCCCTATCAGCCTCTCCAACACGGACCAAACATGAGAGATATGTTGCTCGCAAGTAGTGGAGTACACCAAGATGTTGTCTATGTACCCCACTACACAGTGACCCAACATGTTTCTAAACAGCTCGTTAATGAATTATTGAAACACAGAGGGTGCATTTGTCAGGCCGTATTCATAGTGCCCGGTGCTGTTGCTGAAGGCGTTCTTCCATTCATCCCCCTCTCTGATACGCACCAGCTTGTAGGCACTGCGTAAATTCAATTTAGTAAAGTACTTAGCACCATGCATCTGTTTGATAACATTGGGTATGAGAGGCAGTGGATAACTACATTTAACAGTAGCCTTATTCAGTGTCCGGCAATCGATACAGGGGTGGAGACCTCCCTCCTTCACGAAAAATAAGCAGCCGGAGAGGAGGACAGATGGATGAATCCTTGGGCCAGCGCCTCCTGGATGTAGGCCTCCATGGCTTCGGACTCTGCATGTGACAGAGGGTAGATGTGCCCCCATGGGAGGGTAGAACCAGACAGTAGAACAATAGTGCAGTCCCATGGGCAATGAGGGGGCAGGCACGTGGCACGAGTCTTCGAAAAGACCCGGTACTCCTGGGAAGATGCAGGAGCGCTCCTCGACCTGTCGCTTCCTCGCCTGGTACTCCTTCTGGGACAGGTGTTCCAGGGGGTTCCGACTCGCTGCAGTAGGAGCAGAGACCCTTTAGATGGCGGCATTGACGTTTCTCAGGGGGAAGGTACGTTGTTCCCACCTCCATGGGCTCAGTCTTGCTGGAGGTTCCTGGGAGAGACCCAAACCCCCGGGATGGGCGACGACGGGCACACAGGAGATTAACCAGGCAGATGGCCATGGCGATGAGCTGGTCCAGTGTGAGGTCCTCATCACGTCAGGCCAGCTCGGTCTGGATGTCTGCTTGTAGCCCGCTGAGGATAACCGTCAACAGGGACTGGTCGTTCCAACCAGTGGACGTAGCCACCGTCCGGAAATCCAGAGGATATTCCAACACCGTCTTGGACCCCTGGCGTAGACAGAGGAGACGCTCACAATGGCACGGAAGAGTTGGGTGAAGCGCTCATAGGACTGCACTTCTGGTCCATCCCTCTCCCAGATGGCGTGTGCGCCCACTCCAGAGCCTGGCCTGTTAGCATCGTGATCACCAAGACCACCTTATCCCTCTCGGAGGCCATCCCGGCATGACGGGCCAGGTGGAGATCACACTGCAGGAGAAATCCCCTATAATGAGCTGGGGTGCTATCAAACCGCTCCGGGAGGGGCAGGTGGACGTTGCTGATTGGACCGAGTGATGTAGATGGTGGTGGGATGGCTGGAACAACTGCGGGAGCTGGGAAGGTGGTGGTATAGCCCAGAGTACCTCATCCATGGCAGTCCCGTGGCACTCCACAAAAAATCAATTGTAATCTTCTTAAACATACAGCCAGTGAGGACAAGGCAGTAAGTTGCTGAGAAGGCACCATTGAAATCCATCAGCATCGTCACTGTAGTTTTGAATTCAGTGGACAAGACGTGGTAGCAGAGTTTCGTTCCTGCAGCGGAGAGGTCGGGATGTCCTGCTGTTTCCTGTTTTCTTGGGTCGGTCATTCTGTCACTGGTGTAGAGAGGAGTAGGAAGGATGCAGTCGCAGGTTTAGAACTACTGAGTTTATTTAAGCACCATAGATCAAAGCTGAACGAATCCCAAATGCTGTTGTGCTCAAAATATATATTCCTAAACAAAAAGGCACAGTGCAAACACAAAGTGCAAAATATCAAGTACTCAGGAAATAGGAGAGATTCATCTCAGGAAAACAAGTAACATTTGCAATGAGAGACAAATGGCAGAGGGAGTATATAGTAGAGTGATAGAGTGGGGATTGGAATCAGGTGTGTGTAATGATGATGAGACGAGTCCAGGGTTGATGAGTGAAGGGCGTTTGCCAGCAGTAGGTTCGGCAGGAGCACTTCGCTACACTAAAGCTTCTTAGAGATAGGGGGCAGCATTTCTACTTTTTGATAAAAAGCGTGCACAATTTCAACTTCCTGCTACTCATGCCAGGAATATATTATATGCATATGATTAGTAGGTGTGGATATAAAACACTCTGAAGTTTCTAAAACTGGTTCAATCATGTCTGTGACTATAACAGAACTTATGTAGCAGGCAAAACCCCAAGGAAAAACTGTTCATAATAAATAAAATAAATCCCTCTGACAGTTCCCTGACTTGTCTTTGTCAAGGGAAATTAGATAGCGCCCATTTTACAGTTCCTACAACTTCCACAGGATGTCACCAATCTTTGGAATTGGGTTGAAGTTAATCATTGGTGAAACGAAGAAGAGGCACTTCCTGGAAGAACGTTACACTGTTGATAGTTATGCAAGAGGGAAAATGGTGCATGTATTGTTTACTTGCTGTTATTGAATACAGATCGCCCCGTCAACAATTTGATCGATTATTAACGTTTAAAAATACCTAAAGTTGTATTACAAAAGTAGTTTGAAATATTTTGGCAAAGTTTATAGGCAACTTTTGAAATGTTTTGTAATGACGTTATGTTTTGGAAAGCTGTTTTTTTCGGTATCAAACCTGCTTTATAAATGGACATTTTGGGTATACATGGACGGAATTAATCGGAAAAAAAGGACCAATTGTGATGTTTATGGGACATATTGGAGTGCCAACAAAGAAGCTCGTCAAAGGTAATGCATGTTTTATATTTTATTTCAGCGTTTTGTATAGCGCCTGCTAACGCTAGTTCTATTGTTTACAACTGGATCAGCTGGTTCAGGGGTGTGCATGCTATCAGATAATAGCTTCTCATGCTTTCGCTGAAAAGCATTTTTAAAATCTGACATGTTGGCTGGATTCACAACGAGTGTAGCTTTAATTGAGTACCCTGCATGTGTGATTTAATGAACATTTGAGTTTTATCGCGTATTATTTGGCGCTATGCATTTCCCGAAGCTATTGGCCACATGAGACGCTAGCGTCTCAATATCCCTAAGATATTATGTGTTATATGTGACCAATAACATTTTATTTGATATCAATACTACGAATATATATATAAATTGTGAATATTTTGATCAAGGTATTTCACATGGCCTTCATACTGTACATGTCCTGCCTGGTACTCATGGCTTGTATCGTCACACTACTTGCAGCTAAACTGTTGAGTCTTTATTATTTTGAAGATCTTCTAGCAGTGGAGATCAGGATAATGGTGAAACTGGAGATGATCCGTACAGAGTTCAAGACTGATCTGAACCAAGTTATGGAGGCCATAGAAGCCCGGCAGCCAAATTAGTCAGAATCCCTGAGGAAACTTGAAATTGTAACGGCGTTCTTCGTTTGTTGAAAGAGAGGACCGAAATGCAGCATGGTGGTTAATCATGATCTTTAATGAAGAAAACGGCGATACATGAAATAACTTATAAATACAAAAACAACAAACGGAACGTGAAACTTATTACAGCCTATCTGGTGAACACTACACAGAGACAAGAACAATCACCCACGAAATACAAAGCGA
Source organism: Oncorhynchus kisutch (assembly GCF_002021735.2). Lineage (NCBI taxonomy): Eukaryota > Metazoa > Chordata > Actinopteri > Salmoniformes > Salmonidae > Oncorhynchus > Oncorhynchus kisutch. Next base: position 30,878,937 of record NC_034193.2, on the reverse strand, counting down.
ACTCAGGCTACCTAAATACGGTTCCCAATCAGAGGCAACGAGAAACACCTGACTCCCGATTGAGAACCGCCTCAGGCAGCCAAGCCTATACAACACCCCTAATCAGCCGCGATCCCAAATACTACAAACCCCAATACGAAAATACAATAACATAAACCCATGTCACACCCTGGCCTGAACAAATAATTAAAGAAAACACAAAATACTAAGACCAAGGCGTGACAGAACCCCCCCCCCCCCCCCCCCACCGTGGGCGTCTGTCCATGGTGGCGGCTCCGGCTCGGGACGTGGACCCCACTCCATAAATGTCATAGTTCCTCCCCTTCGCGTCCTGGGATAATCCACCCTCGCCGCCGACCATGGCCTAATAGTCCTCACCCAGAACCCCACAGAACTGAGGAGCAACTCGTGACTGAGGGGCATCTCGGGACTGAGGGACAGCTCGGGACTGAGGGGCAGCTCGGGACTGAGGCAGCTCGGGACTGAGGGGCAGCCCGGAACTGAGGGGCAGCCCGGAACTGAGGGGCAGCCCGGAACTGAGGGGAAGCCCAGTACTGAGAGGAAGCCCAGTACTGAGAGGAAGCCCAGTACTGAGATGAAGCTCAGGTAGGTAGTAGGCTCCGGTAGATCCTGGCTGGCTGGCGGATCTGGAAGATTCAGGTTGACTAGCAGATCTGGAAGATTCTGGTTGACTAGCAGATCTGGAAGATTCTGGTTGACTAGCAGATCTGGAAGATTCTGGTTGACAGGCAGATCTGGAAGATTCTGGTTGACAGGCTGATCTGGAAGAATCTGGTTGACTGGCAGATCTAGAAGATCATGGCTGACTGGCAGATCTAGCTGCTCTATGCAGACTAACAGCTCTGACTGCTCCATGCAGGCTGACAGCTCCTTGCAGACTGGCAGCTCTTTGCAGACTGACAGCTCTGACTGCTCCATGCAGGCTGACAGCTCCTTGCAGACTGACAGCTCCTTGCAGACTGACCGCTCCTTGCAGACTGACAGCTCCCTGCAGACTGACAGCTCTGACTGCTCCATGCAGGCTGACAGCTCCTTGCAGACTGGCAGCTCCTTGCAGACTGGCAGCTCCTTGCAGACTGGCAGCTCCTTGCAGACTGGCAGCTCCTTGCAGACTGACAGCTCCCTGCAGACTGGCAGCTCCTTGCAGACTGGCAGCTCCTTGCAGACTGGCAGCTCCTTGCAGACTGGCAGCTCCTTGCAGACTGGCAGCTCCCTGCAGACTGGCAGCTCCTTGCAGACCGACAGCACCCTGCAGACTGGCAGCTCAGGCTGCTTCAAACAGGCAGGAGGCTCCGGCAGCGCAGGAGAGGAGGAAAACGCTGGCTGCGCTGAACAGGCGGGAGACTCCGACAGCGCAGGAGAGGAGGAAAACGCTGGCTGCGCTGAACAGGCGGGAGACTCCGACAGAGCAGGAGAGGCGAGGCGCACTGTAGGCCTGATGCGTGGTGCGGGCACTGGTGATACTGGAGCGAGGACACGCACAGGAAGCCTGGTGCGGGGAGCTGCTACCGGAGGACTGGTGTGTGGAGGTGGCACAGGAGGCCTGGTGCGTGAGGCTGGCACCAACTTCACCAGCCGACTAACACGCACCTCAGGACGAGTATGGAGCGCTAACTCAGGTGCCATCAAATCCCTGACACGATCCGTCGGACGAATATGATATCTATAGCACCAAGCTAGCAACTCCCTCATTACTCTCCACTCCACTTTCCCCATTAACTCCTTCACAGTCTCTGCTTCGCTCACCTCTAACACCGGCTCTGGTTCTGGTCTCCTCCTTGGCTCCTCACGATAAACAAGGAGAGTTGGCTCAGGTCCATCTCCTGACTCAGCCACTCTCCCTCTGAGCCCCCCCCCCCCAATACATTTTTTGGGGTGACTCTCGGGTTTCGCTCTGCGCCGCCGTGTCTGTTTCTCCAACTCCATTCGCCTATAGCCTTCTTCGCACTGTTCCAGCGAATCCCATGCGGGCTCCTGCACTCTCTCTGGGTCGGCCGTCCACCTGTCGATTTCTTCCCACGTCGTATACTCCATGCCATTGCTGTCCATAACGTCCTCCTTTCGCTGCTCCTGCTGTCGCTGCCTGTTACCACGCCGCTCGGTCCGTATGTGGTGGGTGATTCTGTAACGGCGTTCTTCGTTTGTTGAAAGAGAGGACCGAAATGCAGCGTGGTGGTTAATCATGATCTTTAATGAAGAAAACGGCGATACATGAAATAACTTATAAATACAAAAACAACAAACGGAACGTGAAACTTATTACAGCCTATCTGGTGAACACTACACAGAGACAGGAACAATCACCCACGAAATACAAAGCGAACTCAGGCTACCTAAATACGGTTCCCAATCAGAGGCAACGAGAAGCACCTGACTCCTGATTGAGAACCGCCTCAGGCAGCCAAGCCTATACAACACCCCTAATCAGCCGCGATCCCAAATACTACAAACCCCAATACGAAAATACAATAACATAAACCCATGTCACACCCTGGCCTGAACAAATAATTAAAGAAAACACAAAATACTAAGACCAAGGCGTGACAGAAATGCTGAAAAACCCTGCAGAAACAAAATCAGGAACTGAAGGATATCTGTGAAAATGGTAGGGATGGCCATTTCAAATGTATCTGTTTGTAAAAAGAAATTAAATCTACATCACGTATTTGAACAGCAATTGACAAAAATAAGTTAGCTGTTTATCAAGAGCCATTTGAATGAGACCAGATTTGAGAGAAGATTGCAACCTGAAATATTATTGAATCCAAATGAGTGGGAATTATATATTTTTTAAATATCTGATTCAATACCTGACCCTCTACTGTAGCCAGGACCTTTGCTTAGGAATCAGGCGAATTATGAAAAAAATTGGAGCTGTGGACAGGCTACTCCTTCAAATGACAGGAAGGGGAAAAGGGACTTAATGAGCTATCAATCTATGATGCTGTCACAAGTAAGTAAATGCACAAGTTTAGATCGTTATTTATTATCATTTAGTCGATAGTATTATTGGTCAAGTGATGGTAAGTAAAATGTGTATTCAACAATGTTGGAATCCATCAGGCGCAGACCCAAGCGCCACCAAAGCAATACGATACCATACATGACTAGGCTGCTCAACCAGTAAGCTATGGACTGCCACTCCTGTCTTACCCTTAGCACTGCCGGTTTTCCAAAATATATCTATTTTAAGTTGCTGTTTTTATTGTGTTGATGATTTTCTTGTGCATAGTGTATTTATATGAATAGTGTCAAGAAATGCAGTACCGGCTGCCATTGATACTTGTAATGTTGAATTTGAAATAAACCATTTCATACATGGGACTTAAGATAGTTGATATTCTGACAGCAGTCAAGATAACATATTTACAAAGAATGTTTATGTTGCCTTCAGCCTCTGTAGCAGATGTATCGCTAGCTGGTAAGCCAAGCGCCAAAGTGAGCATCATGCGGTGACGTCACCCTGCCTGAGACTTGAAGTAGTGTCATCCTTGCTCAACCTAGATCATGGAATTTTGAACGATTGGTTAGAGTGCTGCTTCTTTAGTGTGAATTGATGTTGGGAAGAAAGTCCTAGGTTTGTGCCCAGGTTGGAAAAGGGAAAATACCTACTCTGTTACACCTACTCAGTTGTTCATAATCAACTAACATTAAGTGAGAAGAACCCAGCAATTGACCAAAACGTTTAACTTGTGAAAGGAAGTATTGGGGGAAATGTTCTACATGAAGTAGATTACATACTTAAGGGATGATTTGCCATCAGTCATTGCTTTTGCAAAGGCCAGGGCTTCAGGAGTGGCTGATCGAATGTTGTCCTCTCTGCCTTCCTGGAACCTACTTATGGAAGCAATCTCATAGGTGGACATGGGTCTGCGATGACACCTGTAGCAACACATAGTGTCAACTGATGCTTGATGACGATGATGTGAGGTGTTTGTGAACTGATCATTATTGTCCCAGGATCTAGTCTCATGGTGCTTTCAAAATGAGGTCAAATCATGACGTCAGTGACCGTAGGGTCGAAAAGTTGGAGCTCTAGAAAGAGGCGTGAGTTCCTGACTTGTAATTCAGAGTTGGATGATGGTTCTAAAAAAAAATCTCAATTGTTCCCAGTTGTCTTGAATGCACTGAAGTTAGAAGTCAGAGATTTCCAAGTCCCGAGGTCCCAGACCAGTGATTCCATGTTTATGTACATAGGGCAGCAGTCTTAAGGTGCAGGGTTGAGTAACCGGGTGGTAGCTGGCTAGTGACAGTGACTAAGTTCAGGGCAGGGTACTGGGTGGAGGCCGGCTAGTGATGGCATTCGTTTCGTAAGAAAATAGACATCAGCTGTTTCGCAGGCTGCTTTGAGTGTCCTGCCTGAAACACAATCTGGGGAAAACTGTAGGGGTAAAAGTAATTATTTAAGCGGAGGCTTTTTGAAGATCAGAGTAAGCCATACCTGTAATAGGCCGGCTGTAAAGCCACCTGGATGTAAGCGTCTCGACTCTGTCGTGTCTTTGGCATCATGAAGTGAAGACTTATTTTATCAAATCAATTCTCTGTAATTATTATTATGTGATTAAACTAATCATGTAAAATGTAACTAACTAGAAAGTCAGGGCACCAAGGAAAATCTTCAGATTACACAGTTATAATTTTCCTAATATAACACTTCAGATATTTTAATATCTGATCAATTAGTCTTCTAATTAATGAATTATTCTTGACCTCATATTAGTCTCATTCCAAACATCGTAAATTGTTGGTTATCTGCACGAACCCAGCCTTTACTATGAATCATCCATACACCAATTGTATTAATCAATTATTTACTAACTAACTAAATAATCACAGAAATGCATAAACACACAACAGTAGATATGGTTATAAGGAAATGATAGGGGAGGTTCCCTAGTGGGCTAAGCCGATATGATGGCTTGGTGGACAGAGGGAAGGGGGTGTGGACTGAGAACAGGCAGGAAAGACAAAAGGAATCACTACACAGTTGATAATTATAGTAATTGAAATGCTAATCCTTTGCACATGAACGCTCACTCATTAGGGAATAATTGCAATCAATATATATTTACGCCCAGTGTGTCATCGTGATCTCTGTTGGAATCGTCAGTCTGCGAAGAGTCTGTTCATCAGCGTCTCTCTCTCTCTCTGCTTCCCTGAAGATCAAAGTATTTCGTGGTTAGAATGGAAACTTCAGAGTACCATTCAGAAAAGTTCTCATAGAGTAGATGTTTCGGTGTTTGTCGGTCGTCGCATTCCAGGTTGACATAATTTCTAGCCACAGACTAGTAATTAGTATAAAATATTAGCTCTTATTCTGTTGGGATCGATAGTCTCAATTTTGAACCATTTCCGGCCATGTAGCCAATTTTCCACGTGGTATGGTTAGGAATTCCACAAACGTTAGCTTATACTGAGGTTATTGTGGTCTGAAGAGGATTTCCTCAGGAGGGGGTTTTATTCGTAACAATAGAAAAGGAGGTTCTATGACGCCAGATCATGTCTGTGCTCAAGGGGGCAGGCTAATGACTTAGTTAAACTTTGAAGGGAATACAATTCTCTCACATTAAAGATTTAACATCACAATACATCATTTCACAAATAATTTAATCTTTACTCATTCATTTTATAAAATAATTAGATGCAAACCCCATAATTGAGAAATCTACACATTCAGAGATATAGTTATGTGTGTTTCCTGTCCTCTCTAAGGTCACCAAATTAAACACACTCGCAATAGCCGTCCCTTAAGTGTCCACGGACCATTCCCACCTTCTCACAAGTGGACATTTTGTATCGAATTCCAATTTTGCGGATATAGGAGTATGCCATGTGAAATACTTTCTCTCCATGTGTCTCTCTTTCTGCATGGCCAGGAATTTACGACCTGAGATGACAGAACCTGGGTGTAGGAGAGAGAGAGAGGGGGAAGCCACGATCTATACCCAGAAAGGGCAACGTCATGACAACTCAAATCCCGTTTCTTGATGAACTCTTTCCCATAAGTGTAGAACTTGCGCACATTCATGTCCAGATTTCACACGGCTTAACGAAACACAATATTAGATATTACAGTGAATACCCATTAGATTAGATTTCAGCTTCCATCAGATATCAAAACATATTTTGGTCTGTGAGGCTTAGTAAGACAGAAGCCAAGATCCATGTACTTGATAATCAGTTTGGGAGTACTGAACTACATGTATGCAGTTCAACTAGTAATTGAACTAGATTTTGCAGTAGCTTGGTGGTACTGTTTTCAGTAGTTAATTACAAGTAGTGACACAGCTAACATCTGGAACTACACACTACTCTTTTTGCAAAAAGAAAAGAAAATATGGGGAAAATAAGCAATAATTTCCTTTGTTTTTATGCATCAGACCCTCCTAATTTTCAATAGGTCTGGTGAACATTGTTTTTGTGTTTAATAGGCTATTACACGTTCTGTTAACATTTGACCCCAAAGTGATCTGTCTTGCAATACGTCGTCTATTCGTCTTTGACATTTTAGATTTACATATGATACTTTTATGAAGTAGTTTTCACGTGGTGAACTTTTTCAAAGTAACTTTTAGTTAAGTAAACTATATATTTTTAAGGGTAGCTTTAGTGTAGTTTAACTTCTTCCAGTGTGAAGTAATTGGTAGCTTGGTAAACTATATTTTTAGAGTAGCTTCCCTAACGTTGTTGACAATGTTCTTGTGGTCAGAGATATGTGTTTAACTACATCTAGCATAGACACAGTAGACAGAGAGGAGAAAGAGAGTCCTGGAACCACACATACGGTACTTATGGAGTTTCTCAGCAGACTGTGCAAGGAGTCCGTGAATGTCCGGAGCATGGACACTAGAAGGTGTCAAAAGCATTCCACAGGGATGCTGGCCCATATTGACTCCATTGCTTCCCACAGTGGAATCAAGTTGGTTGGATGTCCTTTGGGTGGTTGACTGCTCTTGATACACACGGGAAACTGTTGAGAGTGAAAAACGCAGCAGTGTTGCAGTTCTTGAAACAAAACTGTGTGCCTGGCACCTACTACCATACCCCATTCAAAGACACTTCAATATTTTGTGTTTCCCATTTACCCTCTGAATGGCACAAAATCTATGTCTCAATTGTCTCAAGGCTTATAAATCCTTCTTTAACCTGCCTTCACCCCTTCATCTACACTGAGTGAAGTGGATTAAACAAGTGACATCAATAAGGGATCATAGCTTTCACGTGGATTCACATGGTCATTCTATGTCGTGGAAAGATTAGGTGTTCCTAATGTTTTCTACACTCAGTGTAGTTTGATAAGTATGAAAGTAAAACCTTGGTTGTCTTTCTGATCCATGTTCCCTAATACCTGAATACCTGAATACGGATGAAAATGATTCAATTCATGCATTGAGTTAAATTGCAATAAATCAGTTATAAATTATTATACTCCTATTAAATAATATAAAAAATTGATAAATTGGCATAGAGTGGGAAAAACACATGGCGCCAACTCCAGCCAAATGGGGCCAATAACGGCAGCCGATCCAAATGGTGGGCTTATTTCAGGCAAAGTGAGGGCTGCCCTTAGGGCCACCTGACTTGGGGCCAATGTGGAGCTGATGATGAAATGCGCATCGGTCCAATTTGGGCAGTCTACTTGGGGCCATTATTTTTAGCTCACGGGAAAGTATCCGATAACACTTTGCATTAGATATGCTATTAATTGTTATGTGGAACATTTAAGGCAGTAACCATTAATAAATCAATAGATGATTTTAAGGTTTCTGAATAATGAAAGGCTGTCAAAACCTATATTCCAGCATTACTATTGACAGGTAGATGACGCAAAAAAATTTTGGAAGGATTTTCATTTAATTATTCAAAATTCTCAACAAAGTTTAATTGGAGTCATTTGGATTACAATAGGAATTGACAGGGCTCATGGCATTCCCAAAAGTCCTCATTGGCCTCTTTTCTCAGTCCTTGACCTTGCCTTGATCAATGATCTCTAACATGATTGGGTAGGGGGAAGCAAAGGTTCCACTATGTCCAGTCATGTTAGATCAGTGATTAATTAAAGAAAGGAAGTTTGGCATTTAATGCAAAATATGACTAGAGACATTTGCATTGTCAGAAAAATAAGATCACTCGTCCTTCACCTTTACCTGCATGGGTTTGTTCTACCAGCATTTGCCCCCGTTCTTGGCCGCTCCTTCCCTACGCAGCATTAGCAGGGCATGGGTCGTGTCGATGAGCTCTGCTCCACTGGAGTTGTTCGACACACCAGACACAAGCACCACTCGGTCATGTCGAGAGAGTCCCTATTGGTTGAATCAAAAACCCAGACGGCACCACTGTCATACCTTCTGGTTTTCTCTTTGGGCGAGTATGTTTTGCGTAGCTCATTGACCCAGGGAGGGTGGAGATTTCTCTCTGCCCACACGGTGCACCCGGTGAACTCGCCAATTGTTTATGCCCTGCTTCATAAAGGCTTCTTCTGGGCCACCCTATGTCTCCCCCTTGAGCCCTTGTAGGCAGTAAGAACCTATACAGATGTATGATCTTAATTTGAGCCAGTTTGATACAGCAGGGAAATAATCCTGCAGCAATAGGAAATGTGAATTATTATGAGGATTATAATTAATAGACATTTTTGTGAGAGAAAATAAAGTCAGACATTTTTAGGTGTAAATTACAAACTTCAGAATCCTTTTTAAACCTCAAATACACTACACGTTTAAAATGTCCTGCATTGCAGGAAAGTTCTACTGCAAAAGGGTGATCAAATTAAGATCCTATATCTGTAGCACTACATTTGAATTCCTTTCTCAAACCTAAGGACAGTTTATCAACAGTTATATATACAGAATATAAACCATAAACATAAAAAATTACTACGCAATTTAGACATTGGTGGAGTTTGTTTTGAATGGTCCGGTTCCCCGGGTGTGTAGAGATTTCACTTCAGGACCAATGGAACGGAAACCTGGCCCACTCGGGGAATCGGGCCATGCAAAATGAACTTGACCAATGTCAGACATACAGGCCTCTCCGCCACATCTACATAACCAACATTTGATGAGGACACTATGCGACTCTGCCCACCCAGTCTGCCCGTCTGAGATTTGCAGGCAAATGGGAGGCTAGAGCTCCGTGTCAGATCGCCGTTGGCCATCTTGATGATCTTTTCCAGCTGGATCAGCAGGTCCCTCTCATTCAGCCAATGGAAGTTGATCACCACGTCCAGCACAAAGAACTAAAGGGGAACAAATGGGTTGAGTCAGCATTGTTTATCTCACCATATCATATGAACGTAATCATATTGTACTGATGGCAGTTTTTTATTGAATTAGCAAAAACAGGGCTAAGCACGCCCATAGATTCTGAGAGAAAACTGATTGAACCTACTATTTTGTTTGTGAATTCCAAGTGCTTGTCTATTGGAGCAGCTTCAGACTGAAACTGTGAAGTGACAGTATCTAGCTTACTTTTGTGTATGCTCACAACAAGCATACACATGGGAACAAGCTCAGCTAGCTAATGCAGCAATATTGTAGCTGGCTAGTAAGCTAGCAAGAAAGGTAAGTTGTTCATCAGTTTGGATCCCAGGTAACTTCTCTCCCATCTACCCTCTCGGAAAGTGTCTGGAGATATTACCTTTACCTATCCTTCAGTGCTGTGTCAGATCTGCAGCTACAAAAAGCAGCCACACAAAAATGGGGTACATGTCAGTTTACATTCTACAAGATGATCCACACCATTCTACCCATTAGTCAAGCCTGTAGTAATCATCTCATCTTTTACTTTCGCAGCAGTTTTATCTCATATTTTCTGTATCATTAACTATATGACCCATTAGCAGTGGCTTATGTTCCACCATGTGGGGTCTTCTGCATTGCCAATACTGCTCTATCTTACAAAACAAATGATTTGACAGGAAAGAAGGGCTAGGGAGACTTCTCTCTTTAAATCACCTTTTAAATTGGTGATCATCTTACCACCGTGTGACAGATCCATCAATAGCAGAAAGCCTTAACAGCTAATTAGTAGCCTCCTCTTATAGGCCAACATGTTTTTTTCTGATGGGAGCATTGTACCAATAAGTCCTTGGGAATGTGTATATACAATGACAGTTAGCGTGGTATGAGGGGTAATGGCATGACTTAAAATCATTTTCACAGCAAATTAACTTTTCACAGGGCTACAGCAGGAAGACACATTAAAAGGCATGCTCATAGAACATGGTTACAAGCAAGCAGACGTGTCTACATGGAACTCTATTCCACATCAGGTAACTGGTGCAAGCAGTAGAATCAGATTTTAAAAAAGGTAAAAATACACCTTTTGGAACAACAGGACTGTGAAGAGACACACACACAAAGGTACAGACACATTGCTTACCCATGCATTGTGATATTGATGTATGGTGGTATTAACCATTTTGTATTATAGATACAGTACCAGTCAAAAGGTTTGGACACACCTACTCATGAGTTTTTATAATTTTTACTATTTTCTACATTGTAGAATAATAGTGAAGACATCAAAACTGTGAAATAACACATATGGAATCATGTAGTAACCAAAAAAGTGTTAACCTGTTATGGCTGTAATCCCGATATCGGGATCGATATGACAACTACCAGTGAAAATTGAGGGCGCTAAAATTCAAACCACAGAAATCTCATAATTACAATTCCTAAAACGTACATGTGTCGTATATCATTTTAAATCAATTTTCAGGGAAAGCACTACAAACGATTATGTTAGGTCTCCACCAAACCACAATAAGCACAGCCATTTTCCAGCAAAATATAGCATTAAGAAAAAACAGAAAGAAAGATAAAATTAATCACTAACCTTGAATTATCTTCATCAGATGACACTCATAGGACTTCATGTTACACAATACATGCATGTTTTGTTTGATAAATTTCATATTTATATTTTAAAAATTCTGAGTTTACATTGGCGCGTTAGATTCACCAGTTCCAAAAACATCAAGTGATTTTGCATAGCCACATCATTCAACAGAAACTCATCATAAATGTAGATGATAATATAGTTATACACATGGAATTATAGATATACCTCTCCTTAATGCAAACGCTGTGTCAGATTTCCAAAAACCTTTACGGAAAAAGAAATGCATGCAATAATCTGAGACGGAGCTCAATTTAAAAACACCACAGCCGCAAAGATGGTGTCAACATAAACAAGAAATGGCATGATAAATATTCCCTTACCTTTGATGATCTACATCAGAAAGCACTCCAGGAATCCCAGGTCCATAATAAATGTTTTTGTTCGAAAATATATATATATATATTTATGTCCAAATACCTTCTATTGTTAGAGCGTTTGGTATACATATCCAAACACTAATTCTGGTCAGCGTTATATCGGACAAAAACTTCAAAAAGTGATATTAGGGAGGGGGAATTTATTGAAATGTCCAGCGCATCATTGGATTCAGTGGAAACTGGTGGGAGGAGCTATAGGAGGACGAGCTCATTGTAATGACTGGAATGGATTCAAACGTGGTTTCCATATGATGTGTTTGATACCGTTCCATTTATTCCATTCCAGCCATTACAACGAGCCTGCCCTCTAATAGCTCCTCCCACCAGCCTCCACTGATTGGATTTAATAACATGCTGTAAATGACATTGAAACAGATCATATCAGTTTTATATGAATCGATCTTTGTCGCATTTCTAAGTTTCTGGATGAAATGGTGAGAGCTTGTGCATGGCTTGAACTATTGATAATAAGATATTAGTGTACCTCGCCTAATTCTACCCAATGCAATTGCTCATTGAAGCTCATTAAAGTGTTAATACATAGAGACATGATGTTTGTTTCCTCAAGACAAAAATGTAGAGAAGACAAAGTTAACGTTTAAATAACGTGTTAATTAACGCATGCCATTTTTAACAAAGTAATTTTGGAGGGGGGCATTTAATCACATCTTTAATCACATCTCCATTTCCCGCATTGACCTTTTTAGCGCACGTGTTTCCTCGTGGACCTTTTTAAGCGCATCACACAATGCACTCTGAGCCCATGCCGTGTGCAGATTTTCTCACCTCCTGCCTCCTCTCCTCCTTTCTCTCTCATCTCCTTTTGAAAAAGGTCAAAGTTAATCGAGGAGTGTAGACGAGGAGAGTGAACGTGGATGGAATGCACTTGCTTGATATGCATGTTATTAGACAAATGACGTTTACAGGGATGGATCCCAAAATAAGTGTGTAAAGTGATCAAAACAAATGAAGATAGTTGTGCAAGAAATTTTAGAGATAAAACAATTAGTAGCATATTGTTTTTAAACATGTGCATGTATTTCTCCTCTGACAAAACAAAACTCTTCCGTGGTACACATGAGTATCCTCTATTAAAGGTAGCTATCGAGGAGGGGAGGACACCGTTTGCATTTGAATTGATACAATCCTCATAAGTTCTCAACTGGCAGCTTCATTAAATAGTACTCACAAAACACCAGTCTTAACTTCAACAGGTAGGAGGCAACTCCGGGATGCTGGCCTTCTAGGCAGAGTTCCTCTGTCCAGTGTCTGTGTTCTTTTGCCCATCTTTATATTTTATTTTTATTGACCAGTCTGAGACATGGCTTTTTCTTTGCAACTCTGCCCAGAATGCCAGCATCCCGGACTTGCCTCTTCACTGTTGACGGTGAGACTGGTGTTTTGGTACTATTTAATAAAGCTGCCAGTTGAGGACTTGTGAGGGGTCTGTTTCTCAAACTAGACACTAATGTACTTGTCCTCTTGCTCAGTTGTGCACTGGGGCCTCCCACTCCTCTTTCTATTCTGGTTTGAACCAGTTTGTGCTGTTCTGTGAAGGGAGTAGTACACAGCATTGTACGAGATCTTCAGTTTCTTGGCAATTCCTAGCATGGAATAGCCTTCATTTCTCAGAACAAGAATAGAAAATTATTTGTTTCTGGCCATGTTGAGCCTGTAATCGAACCCACAAATCCTGATGCTCCAGTTACTCAACTTGTCTAAAGAAGGACAGTTTTATTGCTTCTTTAATCAGGATAAACAGTTTTCAGCTGTGCTAACATAATTACAAAAGGGTTTTCTAATGATCAATTAGCCTTTTAAAAGGCTAAACTTGGATTAGCTAACACAACGTGCCATTGAAACACAGGAGTGATGGTTGCTGATAATGGCCTATGTAAATATTTCATGAAAAATCTGCTGTTTCCAGCTACAATAGTCATTTATAACATTAACAATGTCTACACTGTATTTCTGATCAATTTGATGTTATTTTAATGGACCAAAAAAAATGCCTTTCTTTCAAAAACAAGGACATTTCTAAGTGACCCCAAACCTAGTGTAAATGTTCCAACTTCATTCATCTTTCATTACTCTTTAATGATGAGTAATAGCCCCAGGGCACTTGTTAAATATTTAATGAATATTTTGATACATTTGCCTAGATTTTTAACTTTTGAGATATGTCCCTAATAGGCTACAGACCATGATTGATTGGAAAATGTACGAATGTTTAAGTGTGTAAAACTTTGTTCCATCATTATCTTCCTTTATGTTTTGACACCACTGCCATATTGTACTAGATCCTGCTCAAAATAGAAGCCATCTGATATTTCAGATGCCAAAAATGTTTTTTTTTTACACATTGAGAGTTTTGAAGGGGATTACACTCATATTTTTTAAAAGTTGCATATATTTACATTGCTGTCCATGAGGTCCTTCGATGGGTGTCGTTCCAGAACTGGCATTCTGGAACTTTGGAAGTCCAGTCGAGCATGTAAAATTGGATATGGCTCTCTGCATGTGTGAATGAAATTGACAAGACAATGTCAGACTATGGCTCCCTTATTTGTTGATTCCTTTTAACAATATCAAAATAAACTGACAATCAAATGAGATGGTAAAAGTATATATATACTTTTTTGGGGGGGGGTGTAGCTCAGCTTTAATATCGCAGATAGATTGTGCCTTCCATCAATATAATTGTCTGCATCATTTCCAATCACCCATGTTTTTGGGAAAATAAATTCCCCTAACCCTAACATCTCTCCCCTCACTGGAGTAAACTAATAGACAACAACACTTATGCTTCTACTTCCAGCTTATACATAGTATATACAATTTACAGACACAGTATATTTTACAATCGATATCTTTTGTTTGTTTTTAGTCCCATCCTTGAGCTCCACTCAACCCCTCTGAACACCATCCTGTTTGGATTTCTATTTGCCACATTTTTTTATTTTATTTTATTTATTTCACCTTTATTTAACCAGGTAGGCTAGTTGAGAACAAGTTCTCATTTGCAACTGCGACCTGGCCAAGATAAAGCATAGCAGTGTGAGCAGACAACAAAGAGTTACACATGGAGTAAACAATTAACAAGTCAATAACACAGTAGAAAACAAAACAACATATTTTTCAACTGTGCTGTGATGTTTCACGAAAGTTCTGAACTTTTCTATTCTCAGATTCAACATATTGCAAAATAAAGATAATAGTTTTTGCTAAGAGTATTATTATATTATTGACGGGTTGACTATGACTTATTAAATTACCCAGCAGTGCTATTTACAGAGTTAGCAACAGTTAATGTTGCAATGATTCAGTCATTCCTGAACCTGCGACCAAAATCAGGCTACATATGGACAGTACCAAAACAAACTATCTAATGATTCTGTTTCTTATCAGCAAAATCTGAAAGTATATTGTTGATATTGCTGAAATATTTATATTATTTTCACATCGCAAATTCATTAAAACTTTAGCAAAACAATTTATCATATAGAAATGTGATTATTCAAGCAGGATTGTTGAGTAGGATTATTTCTTATTCACTTATAAAACGAGATGCCTTTTGGGCTTAGTATCACCAGGAATGTAAGGTTATATTACTCCATTTGTTGTTTTTGTTGTCATTGAGTCTTTGGAAACAAACAATGTCCTTGCTTCCTCAAGTCTATTAAGTCTTCCAAAACAAAGTAGCAGGATCAGCCTATTTATTTGTAAAAAAATAAATATATATACTATATTTTATTAGGGAGTCACATTGTTGAAATAACAGATTGTGCCTTTAATAAGTTTACCTCAAGAAGTATAATATTTCAAATGTAATTCAGGGCAGCCGTTTTTCATTGGCACGATACTACTAGAAATACTAAGGTTTTTCTCTTACCTCGGCAGCTTCTAAAAGTTCAGGTGTGATCTAGCCTATTATCAATGGCTCCGGTAGATAGACAGTCTAACCTTAATGTGTCTCCTCAAAACCAATCCTTTATCGTCCAGTCTCAGTTTCAGCATCCCTGCATTCCGTCCATAGCACCTCCGTTAGCTTAGGAGGGACGCTGAAGGTACCTAGTCCTGTTGGCAACAAGGCTCCTCCCTTTGCGAGCCATTCGCGGATACGTTTATATGGCAGTTTGCGTGTTAAACCCACCTGTTTAGGAAAGGGTTAGACATCGTGTCCAGTATGATATACGCACCGTGTGCAGGTAGACCTATTGTTAGCTCACGCCGAGGTGTATGGAAGCGTTTTATTCCTTCTTTGTCTTTCGGATTTTTCTCCGACAGTGTGCCATAATGTCTCTCTTTTGTTGCTGTTCTTTAAAATATAGCCGACATTAGGCCTACAAGCTTACATTTATGCACGTGTAGCCAAGATTGCAGTGTGTTTGGACTGATCATGGTTTTATATGATAAAGCAGCCTATGTTTGGGATTGTTTGTATATTGCAATAGCCCAATGTTCTACTGGGCTACATAAATCATTTTCCAATCCTGTCACATTAAATATTAAATATGGAATAAAAGAAACAACTGCTCTGAATTTGAGGGTCAGGAAAATTAAAGAATGGGATAAACAAATACCAAAAATTTTACCAAAGCGTCTGATTCAATTCGTTTTGGCATTTTTTGTTTTTAACTTAAATGGTGATTAACGTGATTTTAAAACTAACTTTCTCCATTTCAAACGTTCTCTAGTTCAGTTGATTAAAACTTGTAGAATCGCTTATATTTTTCATAAAACGAATTAAACCTTCCGTATGTTTATAGCCTATTGGTCTTGATTGAGATTTATGTTCATATTACATTTTAATTTTATGCGAATAATGTGTTGTGATTTTAGTGACTTTGACTTGTGAATTTCTTACAACCATTTCAACTATAACGTTATGTAAATATTTTACTTTCATTATACGAGAGCGACACAGACTGGTAGCTAAAGGGAGTTAGCCAATCATTGCATGCATATTGTACTTTTGACAATAACACACATGAAGCACTTGTACATTCACATACTCTTGATTTAATATGTACATTAATATACACATATAAACAATTGTTGAAATGTCCTATCATACATTTAGGATATACATTCCAGATAGCTTACATCATCCAAATTAAGTTAAATACAGAATACACAATGTAAGACGGGGGATTCAAACCCACCTATTCCCCCCTAAAAGTGTATTGTGAAATATTGCATATTGATTTTAGCAGCACAACTCTTGCAAAATACATATAAGGTATATTATTTTGAATGACGAATACATTTAATTTGTTCTTTTTTATGATAAAAGTTATGTTCCCTTTACACAGGTCCATGAATATGATATGGAATCAATGTTTTGTCACAATGCACACACTTTCAGCTTTTACAAATATCACCCCAGCGCAATCTACTGTGAATGTTTCTTCAGATGACATTGTCCGATTGAATTGGAAGACAGGAGATTCTTCTGTAGTTATCTTCTTTCCTAATTAAATTATGTAAATGGTTGCGTCAAATGAGTATGACACAGAGTATAGCTTCATCGCTTTATGGGCACTTACATTTTTTTTTTTTTTTTTTACAGTTTACGCATACTCAAATGACTCCTCTTCAGAATACGTGTCTATGCCATTCTCATCAACAACATTACTTAACCCCTTCCTCTTCCTCTCGCGTTCCTGAGTTTTTATTGTGTCGTAGAGACCCGTGGGGCCTTCCTCCAGTAGCATGCCTCTCTCCGAGTTTGAAGGTTTCATTTGGCACACGTTCTTTAGTAAGAGGAGCGCTGGTGCGTAAAGCACGTTGGCGAGGCCCATGCCCAGGTTGAGCTGAATGAAGCCCAGGTCGTGGACTATCTGTCCGGCCACCACAGGGCCCAGGGCGTATGCCACGCAGTAGGAGATGTCCGCGATGGCGTACACACTGCCGTACACCGACACATGCCGCACGTCCACCAGGAAAGCGAGTGTAGGTAGTAGCGCCGTGTCCACCAGGGCGATGCCAAAGCAGATGCCACACAGTGGACCCATCAGCTGGCCGAAGGTCTTACAGGCTGGCACGGTGCACGAACTGGCGCCGATTATCACCATGCCCAGGGCCCCGTAGAACCACTGCAGGTGTGGGTACTTAGCCGCGAGTTTGACGGTGATGTACACACCCAGGACATGCGGGAAGAACGCGGGAAGCCAGGCAAGGCCGATCTCCCATTGGGAAGAGTTCATGGTTTCTTCCATCCAGTTTGCGATGGTGGGCTCCAGGAAGGCCAGCGGGATGTTACAGGTGGTCAGGGCACCCGCCACCACAGCTATGTAGGGGTCGATCATCAGTTTGTAGATGGGGGTGCCCACGGGCATGTTCTCTCTCTCCCCTCTGGAGAAGGGCTTTAACACCGTCAGGCACAGCATGCCGTCCGTGAAACAGATGCAGGCCAGCACAATGAAGGGCACCCGTTTCCCACAGAATTCGTACAGGATGCCCCCGAAGGGAGGCGCCACTAAGCTGCCGAAAGAGATGAATGCCAGGGCGATACCCAGAGCTCTGCTCCTCTCCGCCTCCTCCGTGTACTTATCCGCTATCATGGCGATGCCTGATGTATCTGCGAACGCTGAGCCTAAACCCTGCAAGCTCCTCGCCGCGAACAGAGACACGTAATTATCGGCGAAGGCGAATAGACATGTGGAAAAAAACATGATGATGAGTCCGATGAACAGAGGAAGGTCATAACCGACCCGGTCAATGAATGTCCCGGTCAACGGGTTGACCAAAAGCTGCAATATGGCTTTGGACGCAAAAAGTACACCAATCTGCAGGTCGAAGTTGCCTTTGGTGGCTTTAAAGATAGTATGATTCGAGGAATTCCCGGCGTTTATGACTCGTGCATTAAACGAAGCGTGATCTGCCTCACTTTGTAATTCTGCCAAATAGTCTGGTATGATCGGCACAATTACCATGTAAAGCATGTTATCTAATAGAAGTGCTACACAGACAATCACTAGAATAATCCGTCTCTGTCGCTCAGGCTCTTTGAATTTAGTACCTAGTTGTTTAGTTCTTTCGCCTATCTCAGACAGTTTCATAGCAGCAGATTGCGCTAGATCCCCGGCTCCGTGGGCGGCTCCGTGGTCCTCTGTGATTCCCTTTGTATCCATGATTCTTTACGTTTTCTGCTGGCTTCTCTCTTCCAAAACGAAAAATAAACTCTTTCCACCGACTGAAATGTGCGCGTCTCCGTTCAGGAGCTCTGTGTTCATGTGTTTTGGTCTTGTCAGGTTCACTCATTCAATTTACTTATTCAGCAGCAGTCTAAACATATGTCCAGCTTTCCGGTCTTTACCTTTCCCTGGTGGCACAGTCCGTCATTGCGCTCGTATTTCCTCTCTCGTGACTTGGACGAGTTTAACCCTGTCTTCCATTGTGGTTTCATTGCCTCATACCCCGTCATTCAGGTGACGCGCTGGCGACAGATAAACTCACACAGGTTAGAGATTCACCTGCAGCTCACTCGCAAAATGTTACTAGTGTTACTAGTAACACTACTTCGTGAGAGCCATCTGCTCTCACATCTGCAGCCACCTGTATGTCATCATCTCACATCACCTAGACCCCTTCAGTGTCCCCCTACCCCGTCGTTTCCAAAATATATATGATGCAATCCATGTTTGCCTTTCAGTGTTTCCACAGATGGGAAATTATTTTATGATAATTTAACAAATGGCAAGCCCGTGCCCAATAACACTCTGCAACCAGTTACTTCACGGAAAAATTATCTTGGTTTGATATAAGCCCACCCTTCAATCAAAGGACAGTGTGTGCTTGTATAATATGAATTGTATGGACGTTTCAAAAAGTCAGGAGAGCTAAACAATGGACAACATTTGAACAATGTGTTTGGAAACATTTGAACAAGGAGTTATTATTTTAGATGTGGGCTACATTTGTTTCCAAGTGACCTTTGATGTACTCTATGTATTTTATGCAATGTATGTTCAATACAATATCCACTGTTTGGTTAACATTTCTAACTTTCATATGACAAAAAATAATCGATTAATTGAAAGTACCCTAATGTTTTAAAAGTGAAACGTTTGCCATTTTAAGCACATGACGTCTTTACCCAATAATTGGAATTCCAATAAGGGAGTGAACGTTATTTCCAATATGGGTTACATAGAGAAAATCGGACCTCTCTGAAATGAAAATGGACGGCCCTCCCATCAGAAAAAATATATTTTACCGGAACGCTTGAAAAAAGTAACCCTGCCCTATACCCAAAATAATAATTAAAACAAAGTGGATAGAAGAGAACATGTTTATCAAATACCCTCACTTCTTGGACAGACCAGAGCCTTTGATATGCAGTTTTAGAAACGGGTCTTTGTCCTGTAAGCATTACATGGCAACGCAAAAATACTAATACTGCACAGGGCTGCGGGCTTTCGCAGGACACAGGACACCGTGGAAGGGAGTAGAGGTGGAAAGATATCCTTCATAGTAAAAGTATTGCATGCATTTATCATTTATACAGGTCCGAGAAAAAAAGACTTTAATAAAAAAAAAAGCAATTTGAAGTAATTTGACATATTAGCAGAATATTTTTAAATAGCACACAAATGACCGAAATGACAGGCTCTTCGTAGCCTATAGGCTATGAATCGTTTGATCGAGACCACACTAGATAGCCCATAAGCGCACTTGATATTGCGCTCCCAGCGGAGAATCAGAGATGAGGCTATTTAGGCTATAGGCTATTTGGTGTGGTCTCAATCAAATGATCCATAGCCTATAGGCTACGAAGTGCATGCTCGGGGAAGCACAGAGCAAAGTTATACTTCTAAGATAGCTGCTGGAATGGTGTAAACAAAACTAGGCTGCACTACACACCACAATGAATTTTATACTTTTTTTGTTTGTTTGTTTGCTGCCTAACCTAATTAACCTATCGTAATTAATATAGTATTTTATTTACAATGCAATAATAAAACTAACCGTTTCTTTTCTTGTTTTTGGTAAAAAGTAAACATCCAGAGAGCCTCTGTATTGCCCTCCCTCCAATTACATATTTACATGAAATGTTTTGGACCTGCCCCCAAACCAGGCGCTAACAGCACTTGCTAGCAGTGAATTGCCAGTGAGGAGTGCCATGAAGCATCATGTCGTAGCTTCCTAAAGAACAATCTGGCTTCCAAAAATGAAAAGATAGACAGGAGAGAGAAAAGATAGAGCGACAATATGTCACCCATTTTTTTTTTACAAAGGAAGGTGAGTGTAGTCCGTGAGTGGTGGAAATTAACCTGTTAGCTTAGTCCATAGTGAAATAGGCTACTTTTGCTCCCCTAACAGGCTGACTACACCACTTGCGTCGCTTGCCCGAACATTGCAAAATAAATTTAGAAAACTATATTATTAATTTATTGCACTGACACTGTTTGCGCGGCCAATGAGCGTCTGCATTGCCAAGGGCTAAAATAGAAGTCAGTTCTATTTGTGATGCAGATCGCGCTGCAAGTCCTGCCTCTCCCATCTACTCATTGGATTATAGAGGCAGGTACCCACGTGTCATCTCCTCATTGTTTATACCCATGTGGGTGACTGAAAGACGAACGAGGTCAGTGGCAGTAATGCACCTATTTTATGAAAGTTGCCAATTGCAATATAAAGTCAAGAGAAGAAAAAGCCTAGAAGGAGGAGAGATGACTAGAAACGATTTGGTTGACCCTTATATGTGTGGATTAATTGTCGAAGTAGAGGATCTTGTGCATTTCAGGTTAAATATCAACTCAATATTTATATCCCAGGACAAATTAGCTAGCAACAGCAAGCTAGCTGTAACGGCGTTCGTCTGTAGAAGGAGAAGCGGACCAAAATGCAGCGTGGTGGTTACTCATGTTCTTTAATGGAAGATGAACGATACATGAAATAACTTAAAACAACAAACGGACCGTGAAAACCTATACAGCCTTGTGATCTTGTGACAACAAACACAGAGACAGGAACAATCACCCACAAACACACAGTGAAACCCGGGCTACCTAAATATGGTTCCCAATCAGAGACAACTATAATCACCTGACTCTGATTGAGAACGCCTCAGGCAGCCATAGACTTTCCTAGACAACCCTACTCATCCACAATCCCAATACCTACTAAAACCCCAATACAAAAACACACCACAAAATAAACCCATGTCACACCCTGGGGCCTGTTGCACAAAAGTAGAATTAAGACATCCGGGATAAATGACTCAGCTGAGCTGAATGAAGCCAAAACATGTGCGTCCAGGCTTAATTGGTTGCACAAAGACCAAGCCAGGATGAGCAGACACCGATTCATTAAGCCAGGTGAAACCAATCCTGGATAGGTGCGCGCTCACGGCTCACTCAAATAGACCCCGCCACAGATCACAGATTAACTGATTTACCATGGCAACTAGAGCCGCGTACTTTTCCCCGTCGGAAGCACAAATCCTCATGGAGGCATACGAGGAGGTAAAAGATATAATTAAGAAGAAAGGCAACACCGCCACAGTGATAAAGCAAAGAGAAAAAGCGTGGCAAAGTATTGCAGACCGCCTGAATGCGTAAGTAGTGCACAATTACACACTCACCGCTCCGCTGAAACATCACAATTACAATTCAAATATTTAATTCACATCTCCAAAAATGCAGTTGTACTGTAATTATGAAACGGTTAAATTTTTTATTGAAATGCACTGCAGATATGAGTGAAATTGTGTAAAGTAACTCCATCACACTGTATAAAGCTATGATAAATTTTTTGATATTTTTACTGAAAACAAGACAAAAATACCAAGTAATTTTTTGCAGTGTGACTCCATTAAATGTGTGTGTGTGTGTGTGTGTGTGTGTGTGTGTGTGTGTGTAGATTAAACATGAACGGGCCAAAACGGACATGGCAGCAGGTCAAAATCAAATACAAGAACATTCTGCAGAATGGTATGGTCCCTGACTAATATTTAACAAAGCACAAGCATATATTGTACCCAGAAGGTGCCTGCTCACACATTGTCTGTACTGATTTAGCAGTGAAAAAGAATACCCACAGACAAGGCACAGGTGGTGGGTCACCAAAGGCTGACCTTACCCCAGCAGAGGACATGGCCTTGGAGCTAAATAAAGGCAGGCCCGTCTTAGAGGGGATCCCTGGGGGGAAAGAGACGAGCATAGGTTCCTCCCAAGATGCCACCCGCTTCATTCAAGGTATGTCCTTCCATCTCTACATGGGATACAACCACATTCATATTGAATCAATTTGGACTGTCTGACTTTGGTTTACCTATTGCCTTGCAGTGTCTGGCAGCACTGTGTTCCTGTTAGAGCCACCAGCACAAGCACCAGACGATGCTGATCCAGTGAGTACTCCATCAAAGGCATACTGTAGGCCTGGCATGTCTTGTCTACTAGCTTCAATATGAATCCGATTAAATGTGATAGGGTGAAGGCCCCAGTGCAGCAGCAACAGCACATGATGGAGACGATGATGAGGAGGAGACCATCTCTCTGGATTCCAGAAGGCATGAGGTATCATGTTAAGACTGAAAGTACTATTTACTCTACAATGGTGAGGAGTCCTCATCAAAATCTAATTTCTTTTACAGGACCCAGTGGGAAAACCAGCCTGGCAACATAGTGCGTATTAATAAAAGGACACCACATCCTGCCAAATTCCAGCTGCGCTAATTGTATTGTGTTCACAGAGCTCACAAGCTATCAGAAAGTTGTATGGCAACCACCTCCGGCGCCAAATAGAACTGGCAGACATAGACATTCAGTACAAGAAGAAAAAGATGGAAAATCTTGCACTGGAGTTCGAAATAAAAAAGAGGACAATTAGGAAACTGGACCTTGAAATAAAAAAACTTGAGAGGGAGGTGAGATATGCCTTCAATGTACACTGTATGCTAACTGTAACACAAATGTATTAATCATTATTTTTCTTTCCTCCCCCAGCTCCAAGAAGATGACACAGCTCAAAATAAAAATTAGGTATATTCTCGTAAAGTCAAGTGAGCCATGACATATGAGCTCTTATTGTGAGCACACAGGACGGTGGCATCTTTCTAAGTTTTTTTTTATTTTCCCAGCAATCAGTACAACCAAGTCATCGTTATAAGGCATCGCCCTCTTTTGCCCACCCCCCCAGCACCAGGTGTGGCCACTAGCCTATATGAAGGCCCAAAATTGTGTGTTCCTTTCTGCTCTGACAATGGCATGCCCATTCGTGCGAGATGTGGTGGATGAAGAAGCACTTGTGCTGAGGAGAGCCTTCAGGCGAGAAAGGGTCTTCAGGGACCGGTTGGACCCACTGGCCTTCCCTGATGACCATCTATATGAAAGATACAGGTTTTCTGCAGATGGCATCAGGTATCTATGCAGACTACTGGGTCCCAGGATTAAGCACCGCACTGCACGGAGCCATGCACTGAGTGTGGAGCAAATGGTTTGTGTGGCCTTGCGCTTTTTTGCTAGTGGAGCCTTCCTGTACTCAGTGGGGGATGCAGAACAGCTGAACAAGGCCACAATTTGCCGCACAATAAGGAGTGTGTGTCTGGCTATCAAAGCATTAGCAGATGTCTTCATCTCCTTCCCTGGCCACAGAAGACTCTGTGACATCAAAGAGGAGTTCTATAGGATTGCAGGTAAGAGGATCTACAAATTACAGGACAACTGTTAACACATAGTAGGATACTCATTACTTTGTGTGACAGGTTTCCCCAATGTCATTGGTGCAGTGGACTGCACACACATAAGGATAAAAGCCCCCTCAGGTGCCCATGAGGCCGATTTTGTGAATAGGAAATCCTTTCACAGCATTAATGTTCAGGTGAACATAACTTTTTGATATTGTCCATTGACGAACACTCTGCATTGCCAGTGATGTGCATTGATTGGTGTAATATTCCTCATCTTATGATTTCAGATGGTCTGCAATGCTGACTGTGTGATCAGCAATGTTGTGGCAAAATGGCCTGGCTCAGTCCATGACTCCAGAATCTTTCGGGCCTCTGAAATCTATCAGTGCCTATCACAAGGTAAGCCACACAACCCCTATTTATAACCATCATGGCTGTGTCAAGAATATCACTGTGTTTATGAGGTAGTAATGATGAGATTTTGTGTTGACAGGTGAATTCTCTGGTGTGTTGCTGGGAGACAGGGGGTATGGCTGCCAGCCTTTTCTCCTGACACCTTTCACAGACCCCCAGGAAGCACAGCAGGCCTACAACCATGCCCATGCCAGGACCAGGGCCAGAGTTGAAATGACCTTTGGCCTCCTGAAGGCACGCTTTCACTGCCTTCACAAATTAAGGGTCAGCCCTGTTAGGGCATGTGATATTACTGTGGCTTGTGCTGTCCTCCACAATGTGGCCTGCCTGAGGAAGGAGAGGGCCCCCAGAGTGCCACCAGCCATGGACTGGGACAATCCGGCAATCTTCCCTGATGACGACAGTGGTCGGCTGCTGAGGGACCAATATGTGTTGAATTATTTTAGTTAGTATGTGTGCTTTCAATTTTGGTTAAATATGTCCTGCGGTGGCAGAGGAATTTGGTTTTTTTTTGGTTCGTTTTTTGACGAATTTGGCCTCTTATGATGTTTGTGCGGTATACTGTGTGTAATACAAGGCTGCAGGGAGGCTACTGCATCCATTCATTTGTCTGTTCAGTTGATGTGTATGGATTTGTCCTGCATTTATTTTAGTGTGCAGACATGCAGGGTGTGTTATATACAGACCTTTGAATGTGTATGTATCATTTTGTATAATATGCTTGGATTCTGTGCTTTCCATCTTGTAGAGTCACTGACTTCAGTTTCGAAAGGAGCTGATGGTTTACCTGCTTTGTTTTGTCCTTATTCAATAAAGGAACATAATGTTACACATTGTGTTTTTATATTCATATGGAATGTGTATTTGTTTATATGACAGACTACTAGGGCCACACTGAAGAAAAAGGATAAAGTCATAAATTTATGAGGCTGGTTCTTTCTGCAGAAAAGCTACATATTGTTTTTACAGTTTTGATACTTATGACAATGTGATACTTAATATTCTGGCACATCAGCATGTCTTTGTTTATGAAACCATACTGAAGTACAATTTCACGAAATGCCCCACATCTGTCATTTTAACAACTGTCCTTTAAAACAACTGGTTACAATATTATGACTTGTGTTTTTTTTCCCCTCTGTGGCCCTAATATTCTATGATTTTATATATAGCCTTATAGTCTATGGGAAACTGTAAATTATCTAATGATAGCAACATCTAAAAATCATTTTTTTAATCCAAAATCATTGAAATTAATGATCACAAACGTTTAAATAATAACAGTGGGTCTAGTTATATGTGATAACAATGTATAGTGAGCAGTGAAATAACTATTGGTTTCCATTTGTGGTGACTGCTGACTGACATTAGGGATGAGATTAAATAGATCCTGGAATTTAGCCTGGTCTGGAGCAGGCTAGCTCCACAGAATAAATCTCCATGATAATTTATACCATAACATATCCTCCTGCCCCCTATCCATCTTTAGTGCAACCGGATTACGGATCAATTGAGCCAGGATCACCAAGATATCCTGGCTTAATCCCTTATCCTAGTTTTGTGCAACAGGCCCCTGGCCTGACCAAATATATAAAGAAAACACAAAATACTAAGACCAAGGCGTGACACAAACTAAATAGTACAAATTAGCTAGCAAGTGCAAGGTAGCTAGCGATTTGCTATAAATGTTTCATGCTTTTCGACCTGTCCCCAAATTAATGTAATTGGTTCAGAGTTTGTTTTGATATTTTAACCTGCGTGTCATGATCACATTTGGTGTGGGGGACAAAATACATTTATGCACGATGGCGCACGCGTGCAGCTGGTTTGGGTTCCGTGTTTAACATTAGTTACTTAATATCTTCACAGAAGATTCTGAGTATTTACATTTCGCTCCTTTTTTAGCTGACATTTATTAATCAATGCAGGCAAACTTTTAGCAAGCTATTCATACTAAATCAGTTGTCCCTTCCCCTGCCCGGTGCCAGGCCCAACAGATGCAACTTCAGGCTCAGCAGCCCTGTCTCCCCATCCCCATACCCCTGAACCAGCCCTACTCCCAACTGAAGAAGGAGGTGAGCAGCATTGTGTTGAATGACATGTCAATTGGCATAATTGCAGGTACTGCAATGCATTGAGGACAGGAATGTGATTCTCCAGTCAGGAAAAATCTCACTTGACACAGAGGCAGCCAATATCAGAGCCTTAAAGGAAAAGATGCAAGCTCTTAGAGATGGATGGGAGACTCTCCTGTCTGGGGCAACACCGATTGCCACGCAAATGGATGTTGCAGCTCAATTTAGCAAGGATCACAGCCACCAGAGGAAAAGGAAGAGATTCCATGATGAGACCTCTCAAGAAAAGACAGCTCAGGACAGTGCAGCAACGGTGTTTCAGAACAGTGTTTTTTACTGCTTTGGACAACATCATAAGTGACTTGGACACTAGGTTCCACACCACTGCAAAAATTGTAAAAGGCAGATTAGTGAGGATAAAGTCCCTTCTGTGTGCCAACCACTGGTAATGAACTATTCCAGAGATCTTACACCTGAGTTTCAAAGTGAAGTAAGACACCAGAACACTGTATATGCTTCCACTTTCCCCCCTAACTTGTTCCCTCTTGGTATCCTGAATGCAATTTGTAAGATGCAGCTGAAAAGCATTTCTGGAGAAGTGTGCATTGTTTTACGTATATTTTGCACACTGCCTGTGACTGTTGCTGGTGGTCGAGAGAGCTTTCAGTAAGCTACAACTGATAAAAAACTATTTGAGGTCCACTATGTCCCAGGACAGGCTTTGCAGTATTGCCCTGCTGTCCATTGAAAGTCAGTGTGCTAGAAAGCTGGACTTCAAAGACTTGATTGTTAGCTTTGCTAGCAAGAACGCTTGGCACTGGGCTCTTGGTTAGTAAGGCTGAGCAAGGGAAGGTGATAACTGTTAAATGGCATGGCTATGGATATTGGATCACTACACACATTATGCCCACAGGTTGAGAACAAGACTGAGAACAGACTGTGAACAAGATATATCTCAAAGTAATGGCTGGATTGCCATAAAATGTGTTGTCCACAATCAAGACCCCAAGTGGAAGAAACCTATTGATTTGGTGGCCACTTGACCGGAAGTTTACATACACTTAGGTTGGAGTCATTAACACACATTTTTCAACCACTCCACAAATTTCTTGTTAACAAACTATAGTTTTGGCAAGTCAGTTAGGATATCTACTTTGTCCATGACACAAGTAATTTTTCTAACAATTATTTACAGACAGATTATTTCACATATAATTCACTGTATCACAATTCCAGTCGGTCAGAAGTTTACATACACTAAGTTGACCATGCCTTTAAACAGCTTGGAAAATTCCAGAAAATTATGCCATGGCTTTAGAAGATTCTGAAAAGCTAATTGACATCATTTGAGTTAATTGGAGGTGTACCTGTGCATGTATGTCAAGACCTACATTCAAACCCAGTGCCTCTTTGCTTGACATCATGGGAAAACCAAAAGATATCAGCCAAAAAATTGTAGACCTCCACCAGTCTGGTTCATCCTTGGGAACAATTTCCAAACACCTGAAGGTACCATGCTCATCTGTACAAACAATAGTATGCAATAATAAACACCATGGGACCACGCAGCCATCATACCGCTCAGGAAGGAGGCGTGTTCTGTCTCCTAGAGATTAACCTACTTTGGTGTGAAAATTAATCCCAGAACCACAGCAAAGGACCTTGTGAAGATGCTGGAGGAAACAGGTACAAAAGTATCTATATCCACAGTAAAACGAGTCCTACATGTATATCGACATGACCTGAAAGGCTGCACAGTAAGGAAGAAGCCACTGCTCCAAAACCGGCATAAAAAAAGCCAGACTACGGTTTGCAACTGCACATGGGGACAAAGATCGTACTTTTTGGAGAAATGTCCTCTGGTCTGATGAAATTGTTTGGCCATAATGACCATCGTTACGTTTGGAGGAAAAAGAGGGAGGTATGCAAGCCGAAGAACACCATCCCAACCGTGAAGCACGGGGGTGGCAGCATCCTGTTGTGGGGGTGCTTTACTGCAGGAAGTACTGGTGCCCTTCACAAAATAGATGGCATCATGAGCGAGGAAAATTATGTGGATATATTGAAGCAACATCTCAAGACATCAGTCACAAAGTTAAGGCTTGGTCGCAAATGGGTCTTCCAAATGGACAATGACCCCGAGCATACTTCCAAAGTTGTGTCAAAATGGCTTAACTGCAACAAAGTCAAGGTATTGAAATGGCCATCACCATTCCCTGACCTCAGTCCTATAGAAAATGTGTCGGCAGAACTGAATAGACGTGTGTGAGCAAGGAGGCCTACAAACCTAACTCAGTTTCACCAGCTGTCAGGAGGAATGGGACAAAATTCCCCCAACTTATTGTGGTAAGCTTATGGAAGGCTTCCCAAAATGCTTGACCCAAGTTAAACAATTTAAAGGCAATGCTACCAAATACTAATTGCATGTGTGTAAACTTCTGACCCACTGGGAATGTGATGAAAGAAATAAAAGCTGAAATAAATCATTCCCTCTACTATTATTCTGACATTTCACATTCTTAAAATAAATTGGTGATCCTAACCGACCTAAGACAGGGCATTTTTACTAGGATTAAATGTTAGGAATTGTGAAAACTGAGTTTAAAAGTATTTGGCTAAGGTGTATTTAAACTTCCGACTTCAACTGTATGTATACTTAGTTCAAACATCTTGTCAGCGATTGGGTGCAGAGTGAAAGCGGAGTCAGGCGCATGACACAGGTATGGAGTAAATCCAACTGAGTTTACTCAAAAAATAAAGCAAAATTCCAAAATGGAACATACAACAAAACTCTAACACAACACAACCACTAACGACATAAACAATCACGGACAGAACAGAAATGTATGTCAGATGGCTAAATAGGGAATGTAATGAGGGAAAGTAAAACAGGTGTGTGTGTAATGAGACAAAACAGAACGAAACAGAAAAATGGATCGGTAGTGACTAAAAAGCCGGTGACGTCGACCGCCGAACACCACCCGAACAAGGAGAAGGGTCAACTTCGGCGGAAGTCGTGACACATCTGCTGCTGATTTTATTATTTTGTTTGTTATATAATTCTGTAGATGATAATGTTTATTTATTTTAATTGAAAAGATTCATGTATGTTTAAGAGAATTTTCCATTCTAGAATTGTACCATTAAAATTACATTTAGACATTAAAAGATGGTATTTAGCACATTTCTTAAAGAGTGTATCAGTCTTGCATCAAATAGTGAATTCCACTGTTTGCAGAATGTTGCATGCATGTCTGCACAGTGTTATATTTTCACAACTCACTGTCAGTAAATATCGTACAGTAAATATTGGACTACAAGATAGTTGTAAGCCTCCAAAGATAGAGTTATTTAAAGCTTTGAATAGGTCAATTGGGTTCTGGAGGTGTGTGGTTACAGCAATTATGCAGGTTTGGTGGGGCCCAATGTGATATCTTTTCATGGGTCCCAAAATCCCTGGTGGCGCCCCTGGGCTGGGTTAATTTAGGCTTAATGTGACATATAGCCACTACTTTTTTTAAATCATACAATGTGATTTTCTGGATTTTTTTCTCTCATTTTGTCTGTCATAGTTGAAGTGTACCTATGATGAAAATTACAGGCCTCTCTCATCTTTTTAAGTGGGAGAACTTGCACAATTGGTGGCTGACTAAATACTTTTTTCCCCCACCGTATATACACCTGTTCTGAAAGGCCCCAGAGTTTGCAACACAACTAAGCAAGGGGCAACAACAAGCAAGCGGCACCATGAAGACCAAGGAGCTCTCCAAACAGGTCAGGGACAAAGTTGTGGAGAAGTACAGATCAGGGTTGGGTTTTTTTAAAATATCGGAAACTTTGAAGATCCCACGGAACACCATTAAATCCATTATTACAAAATGTATCGAATTTGGCACCACAACAAAGCTGCCAAGACAGGGCCGCCCACCAAAACTCACGGACCAGGCAAGGAGGGCATTATTTAGAGAGGCAACAAAGAGACCAAAGATAACCCTGAAGGAGCTGCAAAGCTCCACAGCGGAGATTGGAGTATCTGTCCATAGAACCACTTTAAGCCGTACACTCCACAGAGCTGGTCCTTACGGAAGAGTGGCCAGAAAAAAAAGGCATTGCTTAAAGAAAAAAATAAGCAAACGTGTTTGGTGGTTGCCAAAAGGCATGTGGGTGACTCCCCAAACATATGGAAGCAGGTACTCTGGTCAGATGAGATTAAAATTGAGCTTTTTGGCCATCAAGGAAAATGCTATGTCTGGCGCAAACCCAACACCTCTCATCACTCCGAGAAGACCATCACACAGGGAAGCATGGTGTTGGAAGCATCATGCTGTGGGGATGTCTTTCCATCGGCAGGTACTGGGAAACTGGTCAGAATTGAAGGAATGGATGGTGCTAAATAGAGGTAAATTCTTGAGGGAAACCTGTTTCAGTCTTCCAGAGATTTGAGACTGGGACGGAAGTTCACCTTCCAGCAGGACAATGACCCTAAGCATACTGCTGAAGTAACACTCACGTGGTTTAAGGGGATACATTTACATGTCTTGGAATGGCCTAGTCAAAGCATAGACCTCAATCCAATTGACAATCTGTGGTATGACTTAAAGATTGCTGTACACCAGCGAAACCCATCCAACTTGAAGGAGCTGGAGCAGTTTTGCCTTGAAGAATGGGCAAAAATCCCAGTGACTAGATGTGCCAAGTGTAGAGAGACATACCCCAAGAGACTTGCAGCTGCAATTTCTGCAAAAGGTGGCTCTACAGAGTATTGATTTATTTTTCTATTTTTCGGGGGGGGGGGGGGTGATTATTTATGCACACTCAAGTTCAGTTTTTTGTCTTTTTGTCTTGTTTGTTTCACCCCAAAAATATTTTGTATCTTCAAAGAGGTGGGCATGTTGTGTAAACCAAATTATACAACCCCCCCAAACATATATTTTAATTTCAGGTTGTAAGGCAACAAAATAGGAAATATACCAAGGGGGTAAATACTTTTGCAAGCCACTGTAGCAATACAAACTGATTGTCATAGCAAGCTAAAGTTAACCAAGTAGGTTCATTGTTAGCAAGCCAGCCATAGACCTTCGCCTGGCTAGCTAACAGCAATCTTTAATTTGCAATGAAAACTAATTTCGGACAAAATTAGAAATTATAATATCTGAAACTGACCCACTGACCTTTGTTGATTCAGGGCAACAATGTTATTGACAGCAGTAGCAACATATTTGCAGTTCTCCATGGCTAACATTATATCTTTAAAAACTGCTGCAATAGAAAGGATTATCTATGCATAACGACCAGCTCATGTTATAGACACGTGCTACACCGCAGACCAATCTGAACCTCATCTCTCAGCATGTCCAGCTCACTCATTATCTCAGCCAATCATGGCTAGCGGGAAGGTCCCTGTCTTTTTCTTTGGCTAAACCAACTAGGCTCGTAATTTAACAACTTTATTCGTATTTACAGATAGCATAACAGTTTTATTAAGGCACATGAATGTTCACAGGCATTTCAGCAAAAGAAAACACACTTTGTTAAAAAAAAAATATTTTACTTTCAAACGGCTCTACTGTGAAGTCGTGACTGGCGACATACACCTAGTTTCCTGAATCGGGTAACATATCATTCATAATTGTGCTTTTGACAATGAAACTTATATTTATAGCAGTGGTATCTTACTTCGTTGTAATATTGTTTTATTGCTACTGTATATCGTGGTATTGTTATTACTAACAATTACTCTTCATTCTGTACTTTCAGAAACCACACACACAAACAGTATTGAACATTATTTGCCAAAATCATAACTGGAACCGGACATCTTACTTGTCAAAGATTGAGGCCAGCATAATCTTTGAACATTCTCTCCTTTACAGTTTAACTGTTTGAAAAATCAGCAAGAAAAGACATAGGCCTATATGTAATGGTTCTCTATTCTATTGAAGTATTGGTAGTGCTTGAACTACAAAAACAAGTTTTACTACAAGAGAAAAATAGCAAGAAAGACTGACAACTTATTAATATGCATAACCCATATTTCAATATTCATGTAGTGATTGAAAACACAACTGCATTCCCAACCCCCACCCCTAAAGGCATACACTCTTAGAAAAACTGGTGCTTTCTAGAGCCAATAAGGGATCTTCGGCTGTCCCCATCGGAGAACCGTTTGAAGAACCCTTTTTGGTTCCAGGTATAACCCATTTAGGTTCCAGGTAGAACCCTTTTCACAGAGGGTTCTTCCTGGAACCAAAAAGGGTTCTCCTATGGGGACAGCTGTTCAAAACTCGAATGCATTTGTCATGTTGACACATCTATCAATACTGCTGCAAACTGCAAAAGAAGAAACATGTGACATTTCTTGATAGTCATGGTTAATTAACATGGTCTGAAAAAAGTTTGTCCATTTAAAATAACATCAAAATGATTAGAAATCCAGTATAGACATTGTTATTGTTGTAAGTGACTATTGGAGCTGGAAACGGCAGATTTTTTAAAGGAATATCTACATAGGCCCATTATCAGCAACCATCACTCCTGTGTCCCAATGGCACGTTGTGTTAGCTAATCCAAGTGTAGCATTTTAAAAGGCTAATTGATCATTAGAAAACCCTTTTGCAAGTATGTTAGCACAGTTGAAAACTGTTGTCCTGATTAAAGTAGCAATAAAACTGTCCTTCTTTAGACTAGTTGAGTATCTGGAGCATCAGCATTTGTGGGTTCGATTACAGGCTCAAAATGGCCAGAAACAAAGAACTAAAACCTGTTTTCTCTTTGGCATTATGGGGTGTTGTGTGTAGATTCATGAGGGAAAAAATATTTAATACATTTTAGAATAAGACTGTATCGTAACAAAATGTGTAAAAAGTCAAGGGGTCTGAATACTTTCCGAATGCACAGTACACAGCACCAAATTTAGTGGAAGGGGGATGCTGCCATCCTTTGGCGAAGTTGTGTCGGCTGCTATGTCCACTGCTGTTTGTGGTACACTCAGAGGAAGAGTGTTGGAGACATCTAGTGGCAAAAGGATTAACTGCATAATGATGCTGAGTCCCCTCATACATGGGTATTGTGTGAATATTTGTTTTGTTTTTAACAAATGGCCGATTTTTTAATCTTTGAGATACATTATAACAGACTTAAATGTATAATAATCATCTCATAATCTTGACTAAATACCAGCCATTATTAGTGTGTTGATCTTTATACACTGAAAGATATAACATATACTGTAAGCCTGTCTTATTATAAGTTATTATAAACACAATCGCACATTCAATTCGTGCATATATGTACATAATGCATTTCACCAAATTTCATGCGTTTGTGTGTGGCTTAATTCGTGAGAAAAGACACATTTATGTGCTACTTAATTCTGGTGAAAAGACATATTTAACCAGTAGGCTGCACACACGCCTTTGCAACAACCATAGACGTGATAGCCTACATTTCATTTTTGTTCTTCTTTATGGCTAATTTAACTTTATGAATATAGATAAATGTTGTCTTTATTTAACACTGTTTTAAAATGTGTAGTTGTATGCCTATATGTACTGTTTTAGACTTGCTGAAGAGAACTTGTGAGAAAAGACGCACATTTACATGCAAATAAATTCGTTGGAAAAATGGTTTTATTAATACAAATGCTGTTTTCTATGCTTGATTTCGCTTAATACTTTGGGATATTGGTGTACTTGTAATCAGAAAGGCCCTTTTTTTGTTTAGGCAACAGTACAAATTTTCTTCATAACTTATTTCATATTTCGTGGAGCCTAAATTACAAAATTTTTCATGATGCATTTATTACATATTAAACAGGTGAATGTAAAATAATGAATTATGTTGGCTTACACTTATGGCGCTTCCAAGGCCTTTCCATGGCGAATATTACGGTCATGTCAATCATGTTATATACTTAGGCTACTGTAACGCGTTCAACCAGTTAGCAGGTCAGAAATGTCAGTTTCCTAGTACCGATTAGCAATTGAATGCATTATTATGCTGGCTTCACATTTTCTTGGGAAATGGGAAGTTGTAACTCCGACATGATTGTGTTCAAGTGCTTTTGAAGTCGCAACAATTCTTAAACCAAAAAGATTGTCAACACCTCCCAAGATGGCGTAGCAGTAGGTCGTCCTGTCCTGTCGTGTCCCTGTATTTATCGTTTCTTTTTCGTTTTTTTACATATTTTCTCCACATATCTCTTTGAAAACATTTAGCTAAACCCTAAGCTTCCAAATACTCTCCTGCAACCCGACTCACCCAATGTAGCTATTTTTCCTAAAGTATTTATATTTACTTCGGACCCCCTCAACTGAAGCTAGCCAGCGGGTATGCTAGCGGTCATCAGCTAACCTGTAGTTCGGAAAGCTCTCGCCTGTTCGTACAACGCGACTCTAACCAGAGCATAACGGACCTATTTATTTTTCATCCCCGGATTCCCACCGCAAACGGAACATCTTTCAGCTGGATTTTTCAGCAACTAGCTATCTAGCTAAACCGCAACCCCGGATTACTCCTGGCTAGCGTTTCCACCCACTTAGCTTGAAGCTAGCCCGGCCGTAGCATCTGTGCTACCACCGTAGCATACTCCTGAGCTACAATACCCGGGCCCACGACCGGTCTATCGATGTCATCGCATGAAGAGGAATAAACAGACTCACCCCATCGCGACGTCCCCAAAGGCTAACTCTCTAGCCCTCACTATCTCCCTGCTTGCTAATTCGGCCTGCTAACTGCTAGCTTGTCCAGCTCCGGTCCGCTAACTGCTACCTTGTCTAGCCCGGGCCTACAAACTGTTAGCTTATTAGCACAGGCCTGCTAACCGCCTGAATCGCCGCGTCCCAAACGCTCACCGGACCCATATTTACTTTCTATCTCTTTTGACTTTTAATTTGTTTATACCTTCCGGAAACCTGCCTCACCCAATGTGATACGGAATCGCTATAATTTTTATTTATTTTTAGAACACACTCAAGAACCTCCAGAAGCTAACCAGCTAACTAGCTACAAGCTATTTAGTCATTGTTAGTTTTTTAAAACCTGGATAACACTCGCCAGTCCAGCTTCCCTGCCCCATCCACCGCTGCCCCCTGGACACTGATCTCTTGGCTACATAGCTGATGCACGCTGGACTGTCCATTAATCATGGTACTCCATTCTGCTTGTTTGTTTTATCTGTTGGCCCCGTTGCCTAGTCTACGCCATTTTACCTGCTGTTAGCTAGCTGTTACTAGCTGATTAGCTGTTGTCTCACCTACTGTTGTAGCTAGCTTTCCCAATTCAACACCTGTGATTACTGTATGCCTCGCTGTATGTCTCTCTCAAATGTCAATATGCCTTGTATACTGTTGTTCAGGTTAGTTATCATTGTTTTAGTTCACAATGGAGCCCCTAGTTCCACTCTTCATGCCCCTGATAACTCCTTTGTCCCACCTCCCACACATGCAGTGACCTCACCCATTACTACCAGCATGTCCAGAGATACAACCTCTCTCATCATCACCCAGTGCCTGGGCTTACCTCCGCTGTACCCGCACCCCACCATACCCCTGTCTGCGCATTATGCCCTGAATATATTCTACCATGCCCAGAAACCTGCTCCTCTTATTCTCTGTCCCCAACGCTCTAGACGACCAGTTTTGATAGCCTTTAGCCGCACCCTCATACTACTCCTTCTCTGTTCCGCGGGTGATGTGGAGGTAAACCCAGGCCCTGCATGTCCCCAGGCACCCTCATTTGTTGACTTCTGTGATCGAAAAAGCCTTGGTTTCATGCATGTCAACATCAGAAGCCTCCTCCCTAAGTTTGTTTTACTCACTGCTTTAGCACACTCTGCTAACCCTGATGTCCTTGCTGTGTCTGAATCCTGGCTCAGGAAGGCCACCAAAAATTCAGAGATTTCCATACCCAACTATAACATCTTCCGTCAAGATAGAACTGCCAAAGGGGGAGGAGTTGCAGTTTACTGCAGAGATAGCCTGCAAAGTAATGTCATACTTTCCAGGTCCATACCCAAACAGTTCGAACTACTAATTTTGAAAATTACTCTCTCCAGAAATAAGTCTCTCACGGTTGCCGCCTGCTACCGACCCCCCTCAGCTCCCAGCTGTGCCCTGGACACCATTTGTGAATTGATCGCCCCCCATCTAGCTTCAGAGTTTGTTCTGTTAGGTGACCTAAACTGGGATATGCTTAACACCCCGCCAGTCCTACAATCTAAGCTAGATGCCCTCAATCTCACACAAATCATCAAGGAACCCACCAGGTACAACCCTAACTCTGTAAACAAGGGCACCCTCATAGACGTCATCCTGACCAACTGGCCCTCCAAATACACCTCCGCTGTCTTCAACCAGGATCTCAGCGATCACTGCCTCATTGCCTGTATCCGCTACGGAGCCGCAGTCAAACGACCACCCCTCATCACTGTCAAACGCTCCCTAAAACACTTCTGTGAGCAGGCCTTTCTAATCGACCTGGCCCGGGTATCCTGGAAGGACATTGACCTCATCCCGTCAGTTGAGGATGCCTGGTCATTCTTTAAAAGTAACTTCCTCACCATTTTAGATAAGCATGCTCCGTTCAAAAAATGCAGAACTAAGAACAGATACAGCCCTTGGTTCACCCCAGACCTGACTGCCCTCGACCAGCACAAAAACATCCTGTGGCGGACTGCAATAGCATCGAATAGTCCCCGTGATATGCAACTGTTCAGGGAAGTCCGGAACCAATACACGCAGTCAGTCAGGAAAGCTAAGGCCAGCTTCTTCAGGCAGAAGTTTGCATCCTGTAGTTCCAACTCCAAAAAGTTCTGGGACACCGTGAAGTCCATGGAGAACAAGAGCACCTCCTCCCAGCTGCCCACTGCACTGAGGCTAGGTAACACGGTCACCACTGATAAATCCATGATTATCGAAAACTTCAATAAGCATTTCTCAACGGCTGGCCATGCCTTCCGCCTGGCTACTTCAACCTCGGCCAACAGCTCCGCCCCCCCCCCGCAGCTCCTCGCCCAAGCCTCTCCAGGTTCTCCTTTAACCAAATCCAGATAGCAGATGTTCTGAAAGAGCTGCAAAACCTGGACCCGTACAAATCAGCTGGGCTTGACAATCTGGACCCTCTATTTCTGAAACAATAATTATACTAGTTGACTGCACAGACACACAGTAGGCTTCTGACACTCACGTGAGTGTCAGAAGCCTACTGTGTGTCTGTGCAGTCAACTAGTATAATTATTGTTTGTGAAGTAAGTATGGTGATTATTATTAAGGTTCTGGTCATCTGAGATAACAACAAATGTTTGGTTTAATAATAATATTTTTCAAGGAGTGGTTCCAATGTTAATTTATTTTACCTTTATTAAACTAGGCAAGTCAGTTAAGAACAAATTCTTATTTTCAATGACGGCCTAGGAACAGTGGGTTAACTGCCTGTTCAGGGGCAGAACGACAGATTTGTACCTTGTCAGCTCTGGGATTTGAACTTGCAACCTTCCGGTTACTAGTCCAACACTCTAACCACTAGGCAGATGTAGGCTACATAGCCTACATCTGTCTTCAGATTTATTTTATGGGTGATTTTTCCATGAAATACATTTCTTTCAATCTACCAATACACTCTTATAGTATGAATGTCCTCATTTAACCAATGCTCTTTAAAACATATATTTGCTGCAGACAAGAGGATATTCAACAGGTAGGCATTTTGAAGCCGTTCAGAGATTACTCCAAGTAATGGCACTCTTTAGGTTCTTTGCCAGGGAACATTTAAACACATTATCAATGGCAAATACTTTTTTCTATGCTTGATTTCACTTAATATGTTTGGGTGTTGTTGCGCTCATTGCAGTCAGAAAACATATGTTGGCTGATCAAAACCCTTGCGGGTGATGTTGCTTTCTCTCCCAAGTCCTATGAGAAAATAACGGAAAATAGACCCAAGATCATTACTGTACAAAGGCAACTTCAACCCAATGTAATGCGGAGCGCGTTCCAGCTCGTCAACAGAATCCGTAACGTACAGCACGCATAAAACTATTTCTGTTTTACAATCTCTCTCCACCAGGTGTAGCACTTCTCTCATCGTTTAAAAACAAGAAATTGACAGTGACGGGGGTAAGGGGGGATACCTAGTCATTTTTTACATCATTACTGCATGCGATCATGACTCTGAAAGCCGCTGTTTACTTCTGAAGTTCACTTTAGCACCGCCCTAAAAACCTGATTCAAATTTGACACAAACCTTCAAATAGGTATGTAAATGACACATTAAATAAACTCTTTATAGTGTTTTATTTACATTTTAGAGGTGATAAGTTGGACAGATCGAGTGAAAAAAAGCAGTTCCCACACGACATCTGTCCTCACTATCACACATTAGTTTCGCTTCCCCACCTGCGATTTAAAAAAAAGACCCGACAGAGCTCATTGCCTTCTTGAATTATGCAGAAAAGGGCAGCGTGGAGCTCAAGTCATTGATTTTGTTGGAAAGGGAAGAAATTGTGCTTTACAATGGTATTGACATTACAGTTGATCTGGAGGTATTACGTTTTTGGGGCGCTTAAAATAAGGTCAATTGTACAGACCAAGGCGATGTACAAAAGTGAATGAGTTTAGGTTAGGTATCAGTTGAAATGAAAAACCAAAAACCTGCAGACACTCGGCCATCTGTGCAATGAGTTAGATACCCCTGCCTAATAGAGCAAGTTCAACTTTCCGTGTTTTAATGCCCTCTCTTGGTAGGTTTGTTGTGGTGCCATATTCTTTAGATTTTTTAGTAATGGATTCAATGGTGCTCCGTGGGATGTTCAAAGTTTCTGATATTTTTTTATAACCCAACACTGAACTGTACTTCTCCACAACTGTGTCCCTGACCTGTTTGGAGAGCTCCTTGGTCTTCATGGTGCCGCTTGCTTGTTGGTGCACCTTGCTTAGTGGTGTTGCAGACACTGGGGCCTTTCTGAACAGGTGTATATATACTGAGATCATGTGACACTTAGATTGCACACATGCATAATGAGAATAACTCATTATGTGAATTCTGAAGGTAATTAGTTGCACCAGATCTTATTTAATGGTTTCATTGGAAAGGGGGTGTTTTTTTATTTTTTTGAAAGAAGTTCCTCTTTTTCATTTCACTTCACCAATATGGCATTTCTTTGTGTATGTCCATTACATTAAATCCAAATAAAAATCAATTTAAATTACAGGTTGTAATGCAACAAAAAATGAAAAATGGATGAATCCTTTTAGGAGTGTACCCCCTTCTACTCCTCAGCAAGAGGAAGAAGGATAACATTTTGTCCTCAGTGGTATGATGAATCAGACCTCACAATGGCAGCAATCAAAAGGTTGTATGAGGAAATTGTGAAAGGTATTTGGACAGAAATATGTATGTTTGTCTACCTTAATACCCTATCCCTCAACCACCACACCACACAATATATATTTTTTAATCAGCTTACGCTAATTCGCTAAAGTCAGCCCCTCCCTCTCCTGTCCTGCCGGGCCGAAACTCTCATCCATGCTTTCATCTTCTCTCGAATAGACTATTGCAACTCACTACTCCCCGGCACTAACAGAAACTCCCTTGATAAGCTCAAAATGGTTCTAAACTCAGCAGCCCATCTTCTAACCCACACTAAATACTGGCAGCATATCACCCCCATCCTCTGTGAACTCCGCTGGCTCCCTGTCTCCCACCGCATTAATTACAAGATCCTCCTGACCTAAAAAGTTCTCGCCCACCTTGCTACCCACCTCTCTGACTTTCCTCTCTCCTATCAGCCCTCAGGCTCTCTCTGCTCAACCACAGTTAGCCACCTTTTCACCCCCAGGTCCAAGGTCCAGAGTTTCAGTGACAGGGCCTTCTCCAGGGTTGCTCCTAGGCTCTAGAACTCCCTCCCTCCAGCCGTCCGTGACTGAGTCCATCATCATCCTTCAGTCCCGCCTAAAAACCTACCTCTTCACCATGGCCAACCCTTACCTCCCGCTCCACTATTCTCACACACACCTCTTCTGTTTCACACACCCACACATACACGTAACACTGGCTCGCTCACTCACCTGCTTTCTCACTCACATACTCACACCCTTTCCTTGAGCCCTTCCTACCTCTATTTAGCTCCGTTTATACCTGGTTCTAACATGCATTATCAAATCAAATCAAATGTATTTATATAGCCCTTTGTACATCGAAGTGCTGTACAGAAACACAGCCTAAATCCCCAAACAGCAAGCGATGCAGGTGTAGAAGCACGGTGGCTAGGAAAAACTCCCTAGTAAGGGCCAAAACCTAGGAAGAAACCTAGAGAGGAACCAGGCTATGAGGGGTGGCCAATCCTCTTCTGGCTGTGCTCGGTGGAGATTATAACAGAACATGGCCAAGATGTTCAAATGTTCATAAATGACCAGCATGGTCAAATAATAATAATCACAGCAGTTGTCGAGGGTGCAGCAAGTCAGCACCTCAGGTGCTGAACAGTTGAAACTGGAGCAGCAGCACAGCCAGGTGGACTGGGGACAGCAAGGAGTCCTCATGCCAAGTAGTCCTGAGGCATGGTCCTAGGGCTCAGGTACTCCGAGAGAGAGAAAGAAAGAGAGAATTAGAGAGAGCATACTTAAATTCACACAGTACACCGGATAAGACAGGAGAAGTACTCCAGATATAACAAACTGACCCTAGCACTCCGACACATAAACTACTGCAGCATAAATACTGGAGGCTGAGACAGGAGGGGTCAGGAGACAGTGTGGTCCCATCCGATGATATCTCCGGACAGGGCCAAACAGGAAGGATATAACCCCACCCACTTTGCCAAAGCACAGCCCCCACACCACTAGAGGAATATCTTCAACCACCAACTTACCATCCTGAGACAAGGTAGAGTATAGCCCACAAAGATCTCCGCCATGGGGGGGGGGCAACCCAGACAGGAAGATCACATCAGTGACTCAACCCACTCAAGTGACGCACCCCTCCTAGGGACGGCATGAAAGAGCACCAGTAAGCCAGTGATTCAGCCCCTGTAATAGGTTTAGAGGCAGAGAATCCCAGTGGAAAGTGGGGTACCAGCCAGGCAGAGACAGCAAGGGCGGTTCATTGCTCCAGAGCCTTTCCGTTCACCTTCACATTCCTGGGCAAGACTACACTCAATCATATGATCCAGTGAAGAGATGAGTCTTCAGTAAAGACTTGAAGGTTGAGAAAGAGTCTGCGTCTCTCACATGGGTAGGCAGACCATTCAGACCATAAAAAATGGAGCTCCATGGGAGAAAGCACTGCCTCCAGCTGTTTGCTTAGAAATTATAGGGACAATTAGGCCTGCGTCTTGTGACCATAGCGTACTTGTAGGTATGTACGGCAGGACCAAATCAGAGAGATAGGTAGGAGCAAGCCCATGTAATGCTTTGTAGGTTAGCAGTAAAACCTTGAAAGCAGCCCTTGCCTTAACAGGAAGCCAGTGTAGGGAGGCTAGCACTGGAGTAATATGATACATTTTTTTGGTTCTAGTCAGGATTCTAGCAGCCGTATTTAGCACTAACTGAAGTTTATTTAGTGCTTTATACGGGTAGCCGGAAAGTAGAGCATTGCAGTAGTCTAACCTAGAAGTAACAAAAGCATGGATTAATTTTTTAATTACAATTTTTATTTTTATTTTTGGACAGAAAGTTTCAGATTTTTGCAATGTTACGTAGATGGAAAAAAGCTGTCCTTGAAACAGTCTTGATATG
The DNA here is from genome assembly GCF_002021735.2 of Oncorhynchus kisutch. Taxonomy (NCBI): domain Eukaryota; kingdom Metazoa; phylum Chordata; class Actinopteri; order Salmoniformes; family Salmonidae; genus Oncorhynchus; species Oncorhynchus kisutch. The sequence continues at coordinate 30,836,774 of NC_034193.2, read as the reverse complement.
TTTGTCAAAAGAGAGATCAGGGTCCAGAGTAACGCCGAGGTCCTTCACCGTTTTATTTGAGATGACTGTACAACCATTAAGATAAATTGTCAGATTCAACAGAAGATCTCTTTGTTTCTTGGGACCTTTAACAAGCATCTCAGTTTTGTCCGAAAAAGTAGAAAGTTTGCAGCCATCCACTTCCTTATGTCTGAAACACAGACTTCTAGCGAGGGCAATTTTGGGGCTTCACCATGTTTCATTGAAATGTACAGCTGTGTGTCATCCGCATAGCAGTGAAAGTTAACATTATTTTTTCGAATGACATCCCCAAGAGGTAAAATATATAGTGAAAACAATAGTGGTCCTAAAACGGAACCTTGAGGAATACCGAAATGTACAGTTGATTTGTCAGAGGACAAACCATTCACAGAGACAAACTGATATCTTTCCGACAGATAAGTTCTAAACCAGGCCAGAAGTTGTCCGTGTAGACCAATTTGGGTTTCCAATCTCTCCAAAAGAATGTGGTGATCGATGGTATCAAAAGCAGCGCTAAGATTTAGGAGCACGAGGACAGATGCAGAGCCTCGGTCTGATGCCATTAAAAGGTAATTTACCACCTTCACAAATGCAGTCTCAGTGCTATGATGGGGTCTAAAACCAGACTGAAGCATTTTCTATACATTGTTGGTCTTCAGGAAGGCAGTGAGTTGCTGTGCAACAGCCTTTTCTAAAAATGTTGAGAGGAATGGAAGATTCGATATAGGCCGATAGTTTTTTATATTTTCTCGGTCAAGGTTTGGCTTTTTCAAGAAAGGCTTTATTACTGCCACTTTTAGTGAGTTTGGTACACATCCGGGTGGATAGAGATCCGTTTATTATGTTCAACATAGGAGGGCCAATTACAGGAAGCAGCTCTTTCAGTAGTTTAGTTGGAATAGGGTCCAGTATGCAGCTTGAAGGTTTAGAGGCCATGCTTATTTTCATCATTGTGTCAAGTGATATAGTACTAAAACACTTGAGTGTCTCTCTTGATCCTAGGTCCTGGCAGAGTTTTCCAGACTCAGAACAACTGAGTTTGAAGGAATACTCAGATTTAAAGAGGAGTCCGTAATTTGCTTTCTAATAATCATGATCTTTTCCTCAAAGAAGTTCATGAATTTATTACTGCTGAAGTGAAAGCCATCCTCACTTGGGGAATGTTGCTTTTTAGTTAGCTTTGCGACAGTATCAAAAAGATTTCGGGTTGTTCTTATTTTCCTCAATTAAGATGGAAAAATAGGATGATCGAGCAGCAGTGAGGGCTCTTCGATACTGCACGGTACTGTCTTTCCAAGAAGACTTCCAGTTTGGTGTGGCACCATTTCCGTTCCAATTTTCTGGAAGCTTGCTTCAGAGCTCGGGTATTTTCTGTATACCAGGGAGCTAGTTTCTTATGAGAAATGTTTTTAGTTTTTAGGAGTGCAACTGCATCTAGGGTATTGCACAAGGTTAAATTGAGTTCCTCAGTTAGGTGGTTATGTAACGGTTGTCTTCGGTGGAAGAAGAGGAGGAGAGTGGTATGTGTACATGATATATTTTAATGAAATGTCACTGGACACAGAAAACAAAAGGAACAAGAGAAAAAAATGAAAACCGACACAGTCCCGTGTGGAACAAACACTGACACGGAAAAATAATCACCCACAAAACACAGGTGGGAAGAGGCTACCTATGTATGATGCTCAATCAGAGACAACGAACGACACCTGCCTCTGATTGAGAACCATACCAGGCCAAACACATAAACACAACATAGAAAAAATAACATAGACTACCCACCCCAACTCATGCCCTGACCAAACAAAAATAAAGACATTACAAAGGAACTAAGGTCAGAACGTGACAGGTTAACTGATTTTTGTCCTCTGGTGTCCTTGGGTAGGCAGAGGGAGTCTGGAAGGGCATCAAGGAATCTTTGTGTTGTCTGTGAATTTGTAGCACGGCTTTTGATGTTCCTTGGTTGGGGTCTGAGCAGATTATTTGTTGCAATTGCAAACGTAATAAAATGGTGGTCCAATAGTCCAGGATTTTTGGATCTACCCATCCCGGATCCAGGAGAATTGTCATCAACTACACTAATTAGCATAGCGCAACGGTCAAAAAATATTACTAGAAAATATTAATATTCATGAAATCACAAGTGAAATATAGCGAAACACAGATTAGCCTTTTGTTAATCACCCTGTCATCTCAGATTTGGAAATTATGCTTTACAGCCAAGACAAGCATTTGTGTAAGTTTATCGATAGCCTAGGAAAGCATTATGTCCAGCTAGCAGCAGGAAGCTTGGTCACAAAAATCAGAAAAGCAATCAAATGAACCATTTACCTTTAATGATCTTCGGATGTTTTCACTGACGAGACTCCCAGTTAGACAGCAAATGTTCCTTTTGTTCCATAAAGATTATTTTTATACCCAAAATACCTCCGTTTGTTGGTCACGTTATGTGGAGAAATCCACATACGCCGGAAAAAACACAGACAACGGCGAAGAAAAAAAATCTAAATTATATCTATAATATCAACAGAAACATGGCAAGGGTTTTTATAATCAATCCTCAAGGTGTTTTTCAAATATCTATTCGATACTATATCAACCGGGACAATTGAGGGTTTCGCCTGCAATATCAGTTCTGTTATACTCACAGAGAATATTTTGACAGTTTTGGAAACTTTAGAGTGTTCTCTATCCTAAGCTGTCAATTATATGCATATTCTAGCATCTGGTCCTGAGAAATAGACCATTTACTTTGGGAACGTTATTTTTCCAAAAATAAAAATAGTGCCCCTAGTTTCCAGAGGTTAAGATCCACAACATTTATTGTGTGACAGTGAGTAGGTCCAGAGACATGTTGGACAAAACCCACTGAGTCAATGATGGCTCTGAAAGCCTTTTGGAGTGGGTCTGTGGACTTTTCCATGTGAATATTAAAGTCACCAAAAATTTGAATATTATCTGCTATGACTACAAGGTCCGATAGGAATTCAGGGAACTCAATGAGGAACGCTGCATATGGCCCAGGAGCCTGAAAACATTAGCTATAAAAAAGTGATTGAGTAGGCTGCATAGATTTCATGACTTGAAGCTCAAAAGACGAAAACTTCATTTTTTTTTTGTAAATTGAAATTTGCTATCGTAAATGTTAGCAACACCTCCGCCTTTGCGGGATGCACGGGGGATATGGTCACTAGTGTAACCAGGAGGTGAGGCCTCATTTAACACAGTAAATTCATCAGGCTTAATCTCATGAACATGGGACCAACACTTTGCATGTTGCATTAGTTATTTAAAAACATGTAATATCCCTTTTTCGTGATATCCAATTGGTAGCTACAGTCTTGTCCCATCGCTGCAACTCTCGTGCGGACTCAGGAGAGGCGAAGGTCGAGAGCCATGCGTCCTCCAAAACAGGACCCCGCCAAACCGTATTGCTTCTTGACACACTGCCCGCTTAACCCGGAAGCCAGCAGCACAAATGTGTCGGAGGTAACACCGTACAGCTGGTGACCGACACCAGCGTGCATGCGCCTGGCCTCCACAAGGAGTCGCTAACCCGGACACCGCTGGGCCAATTGTGCGCCGCCTCATTGGTCTCCCGGTCGCAGCCAGGTGCAACACAGCACTGATCAGTGCCTTAGACAGCTGCGCCACTCGAGTGGCACTTATTGCATCATAACTAACAACATTCAATATTTGCTAGCGTTTATTTAAAAGTTAATTGACAAATAGGGCCTTAACTCACCCGTAGCATTTCCGCTGTTCTCCATTTTTATTTTATTGTTTATTTCACCTTTATTTAACCAGGTAGGCTAGTTGAGAACAAGTTCTCATGTCAACTGCGACCTGGCCAAGATAAAGCATAGCAGTGTGAACAGACAACAACACAGAGTTACACATGGAGTAAACAATTAATTAACAAGTCAATAAAACAGTAGAAAAAATAAAAAAAAGAGTCTATATACATTGTGTGCAAAAGGCATGAGGAGGTAGGCGAATAATTACAGTTTTGCAGATTAACACTGGAGTGATAAATGATCAGATGGTCATGTACAGGTAGAGATACTGGTGTGCAAAAGAGCAGAAAAGTAAATAAATATAAACAGTATGGGGATGAGGTAGGTCAAATTTGGTGGGCTATTTACCGACAGACTATGTACAGCTGCAGCGATCGATTAGCTGCTCAGATAGCAGATGTTTGAAGTTGGTGAGGGAGATAAAAGTCTCCAACTTCAGCGATTTTTGCAATTAGTTCCAGTCACAGGCAGCAGAGAACTGGAAGGAAAGGCGGCCAAATGGGGTGTTGGCTTTAGGGATGATCAGTGAGATACACCTGCTGGAGCGTGTGCTACGGGTGGGTGTTGCCATTGACCAGTGAACTGAGATAAGGCGGAGCTTTACCTAGCATGGACTTGTAGATGACCTGGAGCCAGTGGGTCTGGCGATGAATATGTAGCGAGGGCCAGCCGACTAGAGCATACAGGTTGCAGTGGTGGGTGGTATAAGGTGCTTTAGTAACAAAAATGATGGCACTGTGATAAACTGCATCCAGTTTGCTGAGTAGAGTATTAGAAGCTATTTTGTAGATGACATCACCGAAGTCGAGGATCGGTAGGATAGTCAGTTTTACTAGGGTAAGTTTGGCGGCGTTAGTGAAGGAGGCTTTGTTGCGGAATAGAAAGCCGACTAGATTTGATTTTAGATTGGAGATGTTTGATATGAGTCTGGAAAGAGAGTTTACAGTCTAGCCTGACACCTAGGTACTTATAGATGTCCACATATTCTAGGTCGGAACCATCCAGGGTGGTGATGCTGGTCGGGCATGCGGGTGCAGGCAGCGAACGGTTGAAAAGCATGCATTTGGTTTCACTAGCGTTTAAGAGCAGTTGGAGGCCACGGAAGGAGTGTTGTATGGCATTGAAGCTCGTTTGGAGGTTAGATAGCACAGTGTCCAAGGAAGGGCCAGAAGTATACAGAATGGTGTCATCTGCGTAGAGGTGGATCAGGGAATCGCCCGCAGCAAGAGCATCATCATTGATATATACAGAGAAAAGAGTCTGCCCGAGAATTGAACCCTGTGGCACCGCCAGAGACTGCCAGAGGACCGGACAACATGCCCTCCGATTTGACACACTGAACTCGTCTGCAAAGTAGTTGGTGAACCAGGCAAGGCAGTCATTAGAAAAACCGAGGCTATTGAGTCTGCCGGTAAGAATATGGTGATTGACAGAGTCGAAAGCCTTGGCCAGGTCGATGAAGACGGCTGCACAGTGCTGTCTTTTATCGATGGCGGTTATGATATCGTTTAGTACCTTGAGCGTGGCTGAGGTGTACCCGTGACCGGCTCGGAAACCAGATTGCACAGTGGAGAAGGTACGGTGGGATTCGAGATGGTCAGTGATCTGTTTGTTGACTTGGCTTTCGAAGACCTTAGATAGGCAGGGCAGGATGGATATAGGTCTGCAACAGTTTGGGTCCAGGGTGTCTCCCCCTTTGAAGAGGGGGATGACTGTGGCAGGTTTCCAATCCTTGGGGATCTCAGACGATATGAAAGAGAGGTTGAACAGGCAGGTAATGGGGGCGGATAACGGCGGCGGATAGTTTCAGAAATAGAGGGTCCAGATTGTCAAGCCCAGCTGATTTGTACGGGTCCAGGTTTTGCAGCTCTGTCAGAACATCTGCTATCTGGATTTGGGTAATGGAGAAGCTGGGGAGGCTTGGGCAAGTAGCTGCGGGGGGGGGGATTTTCGATCATCATGGATTTATCGGTGGTGACCCTGTTACCTAGGCTCAGTGCAGTGGGTAGCTGGGAGGAGGTGCTCTTGTTCTCCATGGACTTTACAGTGTCCCAGAACGTTTTGGAGTTAGAGCTACCTGGATGCAAATTTCTGCTTGAAGAAGCTGGCCTTTGCTTTTGGTTCCTGACTTCCCTGAACAGTTGTATATCACGGGGACTATTCGATGCTATTGCAGTCCGCCACAGGATGTTTTTGTGCTGGTCGAGGGCAGTCAGGTCTGGAGTGAACCGAGGGCTATATCTGTTTTTAGTTCTGCATTTTTTGAATGGAGCATGCTTATCTAAAATGGTGAGGAAGTTACTTTTAAAGAATGCCCAGGCATCCTCAACTGACAGGATGAGGTCAGTATCCTTCCAGGATACCCGGGCCAGGTCGATTAGAAAGGCCTGCTCACAGAAGTGTTTTAGGGAGCGTTTGAACGTGATGAGGGATGGTCGTTTGACTGCGGACCCGTAGAGGATACAGGCAATGAGGCAGTGATCGCTGAGATCCTGTTTGAAGACAGCGGAGGTGTATTTGGTGGGCCAGTTGGTCAGGATAACATCTATGAGGGTGCCCTTGTTTACAGATTTAGGGTTGTACCTGGTGGGTTCCTTGATGATTTGTGTGAGATTGAGGGCATCTAGCTTAGATTGTAGGACTGCCGGGGTGTTAAGCATATCCCAGTTTAGGTCACCTAACAGAACAAACTCTGAAGCTAGATGGGGGGCGATCAATTCACGAATGGTGTCCAGGGCACAGCTGGGAGCTGAGGGGGGTCGGTAGCAGGCGCAACAGTGAGAGACTTATTTCTGGAGAGAGTGATTTTTAAAATTAGTAGTTCGAACTGTTTGGGTTTGGACCTGGAAAGTATGACATTACTTTGCAGGCTATCTCTGCTGTAGACTGCAACTCCTCCCCCTTTGGCAGTTCTATCTTGACGGAAAATGTTATAGTTGGGTATGCAAATCTCAGAAATTTTGGTGGCCATCCTAAGCCAGGATTCAGACACGGCAAGGACATCAGGGTTAGCAGAGTGTGCTAAAGCAGTGAGTAAAACAAACTTAGGGAGGAGGCTTCTGATGTTGACATGCATGAAACCAAGGCTTTTTGGATCACAGAAGTCAACAAATGAGGGTGCCTGGGGACATGCAGGGCCTGGGTTTACCTCCATATCACCCGCGGAACAGAGGAGTAGTAGTATGAGGGTGCCGCTAAAGCCTATCAAAACTGGTCGCCTAGAGCGTTGGGGACAAAGAATAAAAGGAGCAGATTTGTGGGTATGGTAGAATATATTCAGGGCATAATGCGCAGACAGGGGTATGGTGGGGTGCGGGTACAGTGGAGGTAAGCCCAGGCACAGGGTGATGGTAAGAGAAGTTGTATCTCTGGACATGCTGGTTGTAATGGGTGAGGTCACCGCATGTGTGGGAGGTGGGACAAAGGAGGTATCAGAGGTATGAAGAGTGGAACTAGGGACTCCATTGTAAACTAAAACAATGATAACTAACCTGAACAACAGTATACAAGGCATATTGACATTTGAGAGAGACATACAGCGAGGCATACAGTAATCGCAGGTGTTGATTGGGAGAGCTAGCTAAAACAACAGGTAAGACAACAACAGCTAATCAGCTAGCACAACGACAGCAGGTAAAATGGCGTTGACTAGGCAGAGAGGGTCGGATTAACTACACACAGAGCCTGAGTTCGCGGCTGGGGCCGACAGATAAAAACATAAACAAACAGAATGGAGTACCGTGATTAATGGACAGTAAGCATCAGCTATGTAGCCAAGTGATCACAGTGTCCAGCAGGCATCAGCTATGTAGCCAAGTGATCACAGTGTCCAGGGGGCAGCAGTAGATGGGACAGGGAAGCCGCCACTACGCTAGCGACACAGCGTTTAAAGTTAGTAGCCCGGGGGTGGTAGGGGGGGTCTGCTCAGGGTTGGCAGGGAGATGTGCCTGCTAGCAGCGAGATGTACCTGGCTCACGGCTAACTGGTGCTAGCTTCGTGGCAGTGGCATTAGCCAAGGTCCAGAGTTTACAGCAAGGATCCGGTGGATTATTAGGCTCTAGCAGTGTATGAGTGTGGTTCGGGTGAACAACTGAGTAGGCCGGGAGGGACGCCTCAGGGATAGCTTCAGTACTGGGTGCAAGCTAGCTGTGAAGATCAGAAGTAGTGGTCCAGGGATTACGGCAGGAATCCGGAATTGTTGTGGAGAGACAGTTCGATACTGGTAGACTGGCGAGTAATTATCCAGGCAAAAAAAACAGGGCTGGCTGTGCAGAAGGTAAAAGCCGCTAGCAGTGGCTAACAATGACTAAATAGCTTGTAGCTAGTTAGCTGGTTAGCTTCTGGAGGTTCTTGAATGTGTTCTAAAATTAAAAATAACAGCGATTCCGTATCACATTGGGTGAGGCAGGTTACCAGAAGGTATAATCGAATTAAAAATCGAAAAGAGATTGAAAATAAATATGGGTCCAGTGACTGGTTGGGCTGGCTGGGGACACGGCGATTCAAACAGTTAGCAGGCCTGTGCTAACAAGCTAACAGTTAGTAGGCCGGGGCTAGACAAGATAGCAGTTAGCAGACCGGGGCTAAACAAGCTAGCAGTTAGTAGACCGGGGCAGGCTAGCAGTTAGCAGGCCGGGTTAGCAAGCAAGCAGATAGCAAGGGCTAGAAAGTTAGCCTTTGGGGGACGTCGCGATGGGGTTAAGTCTGTTTATGCCTCTTCATGCGGTGACGTCGATAGATCGGTCGTGGAATTAGTAGGGTTCCAAGTAGCTATAGGTAGCTAAGCAGGCCTAGCTGGTTAGCATAATGGGCCTTCAGCGGGCGTCGCGCCTGCGTCCTCGGGCAGATTATGTCGGTATTCCAGTCATAGGGGATCTGCGGGGTTCCATGCCCCATACCGGCTGTAGAAGGGGTCCGGATATTGTAGCACATCTTCAAAATGATTTTTCACCACGCACACAACCTTTTCAAACTGTTAGCTAACGTTGGCAAACGTTCACGGCCAACAGCAAACTTAGTTAATTCACATAAAAACATAGCCCATATTCTATAGTAATTGAAAGGCCATCCAGTCATTAATTGTAATGGGTGCGAGTTGGTGGCAGGGAAGTCAGGCGCAGGAGAACGAACTTGGTATAAATGGAGTCGTTTAATAAAAGTTAAACAAAACTATATAAAATAATTAAAGTGGGTACAAAACTGTATGCGCACCAATACATAACTTTCACAAACATACAATGACCGACAAGGACAAGATGGAAAACAGAGGGTTAAATACACAACATTGATGGGAGTGGAACCAGGTGTGATGGAAGATGAGACAAAACCAATGGAAAATGGTTCAGTGATGGCTAGAAGATTGTTGACGTCGACCGCCGAACATCGCTCGAACAAGGAGAGGGGCCGACTTCGGCGGAGGTCGTGACATTAATTCTGCTGTTTTGGATGTGAGGTTTGGGCTGCACTGGCAAGGGAATACTTTGGTCAAGCGTACAAGATTACATGGTGATATTGCATCTCCGGAGCTTGGTTCAAATCAGGTCATAGCCGAGTCGCAAGGAAAACAGCAAAAATGTTGATCCTCTGATGCAGCCAATCCAGTTACAGAGACAGGGCTGAGCTCCACCCTTCCTTATACAGCCAGGGCAGAGAATTACAGAGGGGATCCAGGGATTATAATGAAGCCTTGGCTGACTTGGCTATTCCTCAAAGACTACTGAATTGTACTCACTATTTTGTCACATATTTTATGTCTTGTGGGATTTTTAAAAATTTGTAAAGAAATTGGAATGTCAGACAACAAGTAAAGCTGTTGCGTAATTATTACACCATGAGGCGTTTTTTGGATGTCAATGACTACAGTTCCCGGTATTACACCAATGCGTGAAGATATGGATAATATATGATGCACATAATGTACAAAGTCATGGTTATATTTAGAATAATATTATTCACTACATTATGAACACATGACACTGAATTAGAAAAAAGTAAAGCTATAATTGGCCAATAAATCCTCTTGGTGAGGATGTCATAAAAGTCACAAGTATTTTCCACAACTATAACTCAGTACTTTGAATATTCACATTATGTTTATTAATAAATAAATAAAGAACACTAAACAAAGTAATGTGAAGCTATATGGCTAGTGCAGAACAGGCAACTAAACATAGAATAACAACCCACAAACTATCCAAAGAATATGGCTACCTAAATATGGTCCCCAATCAGAGACAACGATAAACAGCTGCCTCTGATTGGGAACCAATCTAGGCAACCGTAGACATAGAAACACCTAGACCTAGAAAAACCCCATGACATAGAAAAACCCCTAGCCAGTACAAAAACTCAACAGACCACCCTTGTCACACCCTGACCTAACCAAAATAATAAAGAAAACAAAGATAGGGCATGACAGGACCGTTCGACATAACATATTTTAACGCTATACATTTTTTGTTTACACAGACAAAACCATAGTAATACAACCTAAGATCTGTGGTTAAGATAGGGCAAGAACCTTAAACTCATAATATTTTTTATCAACATCAAAAGACAATGACTATATTTTTTAACTAAATTAATATTGAACAGCAGGAATTCCTACATATTGTGTTGTAGAGGTTTGCTTCATGAAGGTTATTATTCATAAAAAATGTGTATGTCTATGGGGACTCCTAGTTGCCATATTGTGGGAAATATTGAACCCAAAAGCAGGGGGCTGTATTGTAGCAAACTCCTCAGAGTCAGAGTGATGATTTAGGATTAGTTTAGCCTTTCGATCACATTAAATAAGTTTACACAGGCAGGTGGGACCTGATACTAGATCAGCACGGCCCCAGATTAGGGAAATTGTAACTTTTAGGGATCATTTTCAGTCAATAGATGTGGAAAGTAACAACTAACAAACTGTCTTCACTGGTTTCACTATAAGGCCAACCTCAAGGGAGGGAGTGCTTAGTGTGAAAACAGAAGGCACAGTGAAATCTTCCAGAAGCATCCAGAGATATGTAGCCTATAAATTCCCTTAACCATAAGAAGAGAAAATGCAAAACTGACACAAGATCAGCGTCAAGAGGCAACTTCACCCTACACCAGTTTCTGCCCTCCTTCCTTTATAGGAGGGACAAGTAGTACAGTAGGTCACTGCAGCTTCTATACATAAATACATTGGAGGTCTCTATGGAGGTATGCTTTTTCAGCCAAACCTCAGATTCAATTTGTGCATATATGTACATAACGTATTTCAGCAGATTTTGTGAATTTTTCTGTGGTTTAATTCATGAGAAAAGACACTAATTTATGTGCTACTTAATTTGTGCAAAAAGACACACATTTAACCATTAGGCTACACACAAGCCTTTGCAACTACCACAGACATGATAGCCCATATTTATTTTGACGTTAGGAATATATAGACATTTTTGTCTTTAATCCTTATTAAACAGGCAGAGTGGTCAGGCAGGCGGATACTGCGTCAGGACAGGCAAGCGTCAAAACCAGGAGGGCTAGGAAAAAACAGAGACTAGGAAAAATAGGAGCTGGGCGAAATGCTGGTTGCCTTAGAAAACAAGATGAACTGGCACAGAGAGACAGGACACACAGGGATAAATACACCGGGACTAATGGGGAAAACAGGAGACACCTGGAGGTGGGTGGAGACAATCACAAAGACGTGACATAATGGTGTTTTATTCAGTTGTAGTTCCATGTATTTCTTACAAAAAACAAACATGCAAACTATTTGTTTTTACCAGAATGTAACTGAAAATACAATCACAGCCTTGTCATTGTCCATCAATACCACATATATATTCTTTTCGTATAAAATTTTGGGAAATGTATGCAGTCATTGTAGCCTTAAAATATTGTTTGCCAACCAAAATGACCAAAGACGGAAAGAGGGACCCTAGGAGGGACGTAAAGGATTTGATGAAATCCTGTTAAGACAGACAATCAGGTGAGAGGAGGTCCTAACTAGTCAATGATGTAGATTTAATCGAAACCTGTAGACAATGTAGCCTTTAAGGACTGGAGTTGCACACGTCATAGAACAACATGAAAAAGAAAGTGACAGACTAATAATGCATTGTTGGTAAATGGTGACAGACTGACTGATCTGCAAGTAATAATAAATATGTATTTGTTATGCAAAGTGTTGTAGATCAGTCAGTCTGTGTGTGGAGAAGGATGAAGACATTTAGTTACATACAGGACAGTAAAACACACACGCTATCAATGACATGCAGCTTTTCTCATAGACAGGGGAGGTTACTATGTGAAGGAATGTGTTAGGATTGGAAGTTGTCTCTTTTAGGTTTCTTTTGAGATGTTATGGCCTCTGAGGACCTCCAAGACCAACTGGATAAGGCTATTAAAAAAGGCAGAATGGCTTGCTGAGAAGCTCAGGCAAGAGAAGGACCCACAAGCCCACCTGGAAGAAGCCATTAATGAGGCAAAAAAGCTGGCTGAGTAGCTCAACCCAGAATGGGTCATGTAACAAGTCGTACTTTACCGGTAAAGTAACCCCTATAGTCCCATACAGTTGGGCAAAAAAGTATTTAGTCAGTCACCAATTGTGCAAGTTCTCCCACTTAAAAAGATGAGAGAGGCCTGTAATTTTCATCATAGGTACACTTCAACTATGACAAAATGAGAAGAAAAAAAATCCAGAAAATCACATTGTAGGATTTTTTTATGAATTTATTTGCAAATTATGGTGGAAAATAAGTATTTGGTCAATAACAAAAGTTTATCTCAATACTTTGTTATATACCCTTTGTTGGCAATGGCAGAGGTCAAACGTTTTCTGTAAGTCTTCACAAGGTTTTCACACACTGTTGCTGGTATTTTGGCCCATTCCTACATGCAGATCTCCTCTAGAGCAGTGATGTTTTGGGGCTGTTGCTGGGCAACACGGACTTTCAACTCCCTCCAAAGATTGTCTATGGGGTTGAGATCTGGAGACTGGATAGGCCACTCCAGGACCTTGAAATGCTTCTTACGAAGCCACTCCTTCGTTGCCCAGGCGGTGTGTTTGGGATTATTGTCATGCTGAAACAACCAGCCACGTTTCATCTTCAATGCCCTTGCTGATGGAAGGAGGTTTTCACTCAAAATCTCACGATACATGGCCCCATTCATTCTTTCCTTTACACGGCTCAGTCGTCTTGGTCCCTTTGCAGAAAAACAGCCTCAAAGCATGATGTTTCCACCCCATGCTTCACAGTAGGTATGGTGTTCTTTGGATGCAACTCAGCATTCTTTGTCCTCCAAACACGACGAGTTGAGTTTTTACCAAAAAGTTATATTTTGGTTTCATCTGACCATATGACATTCTCCCAATCTTCTTCTGGATCATCCAAATGCTCTCTAGCAAACTTCAGATGGGCCTGGACATGTACTGGCTTAAGCAGGGGGACACATCTGGCACTGCAGGATTTGAGTCCCTGGCGGCGTAGTGTGTTACTGATGTTAGGCTTTGTTACTTTGGTCCCAGCTCTCTGCCTCTGCAGGTCATTCACTAGGTCCCCCCGTGTGGTTCTGGGATTTTTGCTCACCGTTCTTGTGATCATTTTGACCCCACGGGGTGAGATCTTGCGTGGAGCCCCAGATCGAGGGAGATTATCAGTGGTCTTGTATGTCTTCCATTTCCTAATAATTGCTCCCACAGTTGATTTCTTCAAACCAAGCTGCTTACCTATTGCAGATTCAGTCTTCCCAGTCTGGTGCAGGTCTACAATTTTGTTTCTGATGTCCTTTGACAGCTCTTTGGTCTTGGCCATAGTGGAGTTTGGAGTGTGACTGTTTGAGGTTGTGGACAGGTGTGTTTTATACTGATAACAAGTTCAAACAGGTGCCATTAATACAGGTAATGAGTGGAGGACAGAGAAGCCTCTTAAAGAAGAAGTTACAGGTCTGTGAGAGCCAGAAATCTTGCTTGTTTGTAGGTGACCAAATTCTTATTTTCCACCATAATTTGCAAATAAATTCATAAAAAATCATACAATGTGATTTTCTGGATTTTTTTTGTCATTTTGTCTGTCATAGTTGAAGTGTACCTATGATGACAATTATAGGCCTCTCTCGTCTTTTAAGTGGGAGAACTTGCACAATTGGTGGCTGACTAAATTATTTTTTGTCCCACTGTACATGCACACCACAGCGTTATGATTTATCATTGCATTTAGTTTGTCAAAGTAGAGCCCACATGGCACATGTACATTTAAATGTAGACTCTGTGATAAGACCTGATCACAGGCCAGAATGTGGGTCTACTGCAGGTGCCTTTCCTCAGCTGACAACTCACTTCACCTTATGTGAAAATAAACGTCTTGCTTGTGCTCTGTAGTCCACAAGCAAGCCATGCTTGTGGTAGACTTTTATTAGTGGGCCAGCGATGATAATTGAAATGCAACTTTTAGGAAATTAAGAAGAAAAAGACAAGCCTCCAGGGATTAGGTTCAGATGGAGACAAAGGGATGAGAGAAGACATACTGTTCCTCAAACCAGGAAGGCTACCATTCAGTTCTCTCTGTGTTTAATTTTATTTGTCCCTGATCTGACTTTTTCCTTTCAAACATACTGTATCATAGCATATCAAACGTTTGTTGCCGTGCCATAGGCCGGTCTAGTACCATCTACCCACAGCACATAATACATTACATGCAGGTCTGATCCCACCTTTCCCTGTCTCTAACTGTTGTCTGTCTCTGATGAAAATAAATATTTAATGAAAGGAGAGTCAGAACTCCAGCAAATCTTTTGAATTCAAAACCTTTTTATTAATATTTTTTTTCAGGTCCAAGGGCCAGTACATCAAGAGCCAGACCAGTGAAAACATTTGTGCCAGTCACTGAGGAGGAAGAATCAGGTTTGATGAGCGATTGAATAGATTAATCTATACCATTCCTTGTTATTCAGTGGCCTTGTAATTCATTTATTGTATTTTTATTAAAATCGTAATCGCTAGTTGAAACAATAACAAAGTACACACCCCTCCCCTGTTTTGGTTGAAAGCTGAGTGATGGGGTTGGGGAAATGTAACCACTTTCAATTTATAGACAGAGCTATGGATGCAATAACTTACCATCAATGTTCTTAAAATAATAATTGTATCCATGCTATACAGTGTTTAAAAAAAAAAACATTTACTTTGTTTGCAAACATTTGATTAAAACACGCTTATAGTTTGGGTAAAACAATTTTGGGTTCTGATGGGGTCTGACAGTTGAATTAAACTCATGAGGCATTAATAAGTTATAATCTTCAAGAATCAATGGCTACATATCATTAATATAAGTCCAAAAATGGCTTCATCAACTTCTGAAGGCTCCTTTATGTGTAATCCTTTATTTGCATATCTTATTTTAGAGACAAGGACCAGTGGATTGGAATCCACTCCAGTTTTCAGCATTGATGAAGAAATAGGTATGTTTAAATTGTTTCACTGTCAAAATTGGGGTCATCTTGGTGTTACTAAATTATACTGCACTGCGTCTTTATTTTGGTAGTGATGCAACATTTTTAAATGTGTCTCTATTCTCCAGAATTTCGGATTTGAGATAAAATGTTTGATATGAGATTACTGTACAGAATGTCACCTTTGATTTCAGGGAATTTCCAGACTTATCTGATTTACCATTTAAAAATGAAAGCACTTTATATGTCTTCCCCCCCATTTGAAGATGTCAAATATTTGGACACATATTACTTACTGGGTTAAAGTGGTCACAAGTTTAGTATTTGGTCCCATATTCCTTGCACACAATGACTACATCAAGATATTCTATTCTTACTTACAATAAAAGTGACTACAAAATGACGTAAATTATTCACCATTAATTTCCTATTGGGCACAATATAATCTGAAACACAACCAAAACAAGCTGTAAATGTATCCAACAAGTTTGTAGATTCACAAGCTACATCAAGCAGTCATTGTGTTTTTGGAATATGGGCCCAAATACTAAACTTTTAACAACTTTAATACATACATGAAATGTGTCTAAATACTTATGACATTGTCAAATGGTGGGGCTAGTTGTAAATTGTATTACTTGGATTTACAGGATACTGATGGTAACATCATCCAACAAAATGCTTACTTGCAGGTTGTTTCTCAACAATGCAATTCAAAATGCTAGGGTATAGAGACAATTTTAACATTTTAGCATCACTGTCCAAATACTTCTGTTCAAAGTTTTTTCCTGCACATTTCCTTTAATATGAAGCAATCTGCCATAGTCTTAGTTGAATTCATTCATTCAAATCCACTATTGGAATGTTTACACAGTGTCGTTCCTTTTTGTAACCACTGTCTGTAATTGTGGAAGCTGGAAGCATTTGCCTTTGAGGAGAGTTTACTCGGTAGTCAAAATACACTGAGTGTACAAAATATTCCTAATATTGAGTTGCATTCCCTTTTGCCCTCAGAACAACCTCAATTCATCAGGGCATGGACTACAAGATGTCGAAAGCGTTCCACAGGGATCCACATGTTGACTCAAATGCCTCAAATGCAAATATTTTGTTTTGCCCATTCACCTTCTGAATGGCACACATCCATGTCTCAATTGTCTCAAGGCTTTAACATGCTCCTTTAACCTGTCTCCTCCCCTTTTACCTACACTGAAGTGGATTTAACAAGTGACATCAATAATGGATTATAGGTTTCATCTCGTCAGTTTGTCAGGGAAAGAGAATGTTTTGTACGCTCAGTGTGTTTTTGCTGTTTTAAGAACATTCTGAATTTCTATTCGACAATGGGATCAAGTTCTATTGTTTGATATTCCATTTTAGACCTAATACTCAACATTTTGGTCTGCCCTGTAATTTAATTTACTGTAGAATCAAAGCTGAGGTTTTTGTCTTGTCACACCATAGAATCTGCAGAGATATATTTGCTGTCACCTACTTACGTTTCTTAATTGAATCCTTTTCCCATTTTTATTGTGTTTACAAAAAAGCCATACTTCGTTGAGAAGTTAACAGCTTTACTGCGATGTCTCTACACATGTAAAGTTCCCCTTGCACAACAGAAAGTCCATGATCGAGGAATTCTACACACCCCTTCCTCCAACCACAGCCATCTCTCTCCACAGTGATGGCAAATATGCACTTCATATTGTGTGTTTTATATATTTTTTGCGGCTGAATGTAATATATCAAAGTTCAAATGTATTCTTGTTTATTGTAGTATAACATATTGTCCCTAGATAGTTTTTTACCATTGCACCAGAGGTGATATTGCAGTTGCCTGACAAGCACCAACCATGTTGGCCATGGGAAACATAAAGTCCTCGTAGGAATAAATGGTATGTGCAATATCTACAAGAACCAAACAATGATGTAGCAATGACATTTATTCCTAGTAAAATTCCTGTATTAGGTCAGTTAGGATCACCACGTTATTTTAAGAATGTGAAATGTCAATAATAGTAGAGAGAATGATTTATTTCAGCTTTAATTTATTTCATCACATTCCCAGTGGGTCAGAAGTGTACACACACTCAATTAGGATTTGGTAGCATTGCCTTTAAATTGTTTAACTTCAAACGTGTCGGGTAGCCTTCTACAAGCTTCCCACAATAAGTTGGGTGAATTTTGGCCCATTCCTCCTGACAGCTGGTGTAATTGAGTCACGTTTGTAGGCCTCCTTGATCGCACACGCCTTTTCAGTTCTGCCCACACATTTTCAATAGGATTGAGGTCAGGGCTTTGTGATGGCCACTCCAATACCTTGACTTTGTTGTCCTTAAGCCATTTTGCCACAAAAATCAAGTCATTGTCCATTTGGAAGACCCATTTGTGACCAAGCTTTAACTTCCTGGCGGATGTCTTGAGATGTTGCTTCAATATATCCACATAATTTTCCGCCCTCATGATGCCATCTATTTCTTTTTCTGAGGTCTTGGCTGACTTCTTTTGATTTCCCCATGATATTAAGCAAAGAGGCACTGAGTTTGAAGGTAGGCCTTGAAATACATCCACACGTACACCTCCAATTGACTCAACTGATATCAATTAGCCTAGCAGAATCTTCTAAAGCCATGGCATAATTTTCTGGAATTTTCCAAGCTGTTTAAAGGCACAGTTTACTTCTTCGGACTAGGGGGCAGTATTTGGAATTTCGGATGACTGAGGTGCCCAAAGTTAACTGCCTGTCACTTAGGCCCAGAAGCTATGATATGCATATAATTGGAGTATTGGAAAGAAAACACTCTGAAGTTTCTAAAATGGTTAAAATATCGTCTGTGAGTATAACAGAACTGATATGGCAGGCGAAAACTCGAGGAGAATCTATCCAGATTATTTTTTGGGGGGGTCACAGCCCATTCAAATCCCTGTTTATTCTATTTGGGAGAGGTGGGACACTATGTCGTGGAAATTTCCTCTATTTACCAAATCATGGGAGCAAACCACACACACAAGTCAGAGTTAGTTTTCAACGTCCATTTTTAATTATATAAGCTCTATAGTATTTTGACTTTCAACAGTTCAGTATCTCTAATGAAAAGTTGAGAGTCCCCCCACAATGGCAAAATGGGATCCTTTATAGCAAAGATCACACATAGTCAGACAGCATAGACATAATTCATCGTTCAGCTTTGTCTCCTTTCCCAAACCCCAGAACCATAAACCAATCCTCCATATCAACAGGCATATATCAAATTGTCATTTAGATACAACCCACTCTAAATACAAACTCCTGGACAAACTCACGGAGAGGAGAATGAGGCTATAGGTTAAGATAGAAACAACATTAGAGGGAGCATAGAATGATTCCAGACACTGCCACCCTCCTTTCTCCACTGGGAAAGGTAGGGAGTAAAAGATATGTTTACACATGATGACACTTTGACCTCTCACCTCTCAGCGGCCCATGCAACTTAGTCTTGACATAGAACAGATAACTGCAACCTCGCCACAGTATTATCAAAAATACCATTCTGAAGAGAAGTAACTTACACAGATTTGATGAATATTAAACATCTTACAAATGTTACCAACAAATTCTGAATCTTCCCTAACAACTACCTCCCAGTTTGCAGTTCCTATGGCTTCCACTAGATGTCAACAGTCTTTAGAAAGGGTTTCAGGCGTGTTTTTTGATAAATTATCTAGAATTTGTAGTTGTTCTAGGTGGCTCTCATTTTGACTGTCGTGTTGTGGCGCATGTGGATGAGGGCGCTCACTTCGTTATTTATCTCCTGTATTGAACACACTATTCTCTGTCTTAAATTGTTTCATTTATTTACATATTAGGGTACCTGAGGATTGATTAGAAAGATTGTTTGACTCGTTTGGATGAAGTTTATTTTTGAACGAGGGGAACAGGTGGATTACTGAATCAAGCGCGCCAACTAAACTGACTTTTTTGGGATATAAAGAAGGACTTTGTCGAACAAAACAACCATTTGCTATGTTTTTTGAGCAGCGTATATATATATATTTTTTTTTTTAAACCTTTATTTAACTAGGCAAGTCAGTTAAGAACAAATTCTTATTTTCAATGACGGCCTAGGAACAGTGGGTTAACTGCTTTGTTCAGAGGCAGAATGACATATTTTTTTACCTCGTCAGCTCAGGGATTCAATCTTGCAACCTTTCGGTTACTAGTCCAATGCTTTAACCACTTGGCTACCTGCTGCCCCGGTGCTGAAAGCGTGCTGAAAGTCTTTTGTCAATTTGTTTACTGTGAAATAGCATTGTATCTGGTCAAATACCATTTTATCCAGAAGTTTACTAAGGGTTGGTAACAGGTTGATTGGTCTGCTATTTGAGCCAGTAAGGGGCTTTACTGTTCTTGGGTAGCGGAATGACTTTGGCTTCCCTCCAGGCCTGAGGGCACACTTTCTCGTAGGCTTAAATTGAAGATGTGGCAATATCATCCTCCATTATCCTCAGTATTTTTCCATCCAGATTGTCAGAACCCGGTGGCATGTCATTGTTAATAGACAACAATAATTTTTTCACCTATTCCACACTAACTTTACAGAATTCAAAAGTACAATTCTTGTCTTTCATAATTTGGGCAGATGTACTTGGATGTGTAGTGTCAGCATTTGTTGCTGGCATGTCATCCCTAAGTTTAAATACTTTTTCATTTGAAAGATAAACAAAGTAGTTGGCAATATCAGTGGGTTTTGTGATTAATGAGCCATCTGATAAGGTGCTCCAAAGCTTTTTACTAACATTGTTTATGTAATTTATCTTTGTTTCCATAGTATAGTTTCTTTTCATTTTGTTTAGGTCACATGATTTCCTAGGCCGTCATTGAAAATAAGAATTTGTTCTTAACTGACATGCCTAGTTAAATAAATAAAAATATAATTGATGGGCATCAGAAGATGGGGCAGGGGAGAAGGAAGTGGGAGTTCTACTCCATCATGGTGACCTCTGCAGTCATTATGCAATCTTTTCCCACATGCAATACTCACACTGTCACCCAGAAAACTCACACTGCAACAACAACATCAATACACACACACACACACACACACACACACACACACACACACACACACACACACACACACACACACACACACACACACACACACACACACACACTCACACTCTTGAGGCGAAACTGGACAATATCATCGCAATTCAGAAAATAACACTTCAAGCACAGATTAATAGGAACAATAGCCTACATCTATTCGGTGTTCATGGTTTTCGACCATGGTCCTCAGTTCTCGTCCTGGAAGGCATTCTGCACACTCATTGGGTCGTCGGCCAGCCTGTCCCCCGGGTTTCATCCCCAATCCAACAGCCAGTCTGAGCATGCCAATTAGGACCTGGAGACGACTCTTCGGTGCCTCGCCCCGACCAACCCTACCACCTGGAGTCAGCAACCAGTGTGGGTGGTGTATGCCCAGTACACTCTTCCCTGCTCGGCCACTGGGCTCTCGCCCTTCGAGTGCGCCATGCGTTATCAGTCCCCACTCTTCCCGGAGCAAGAGGTCAACATAACCTCTGCCCAGATGTTCAAGCGCCGCTGTTGGCGTACCTGGAAGAGAGCTCGCCACCGACCCCGGCTCCCCTCTATCCTCTCGGGCAGAGGGTATGGCTGTCTCCTCGGGATCTGCCCCTATGGGTAGCATTAGTGAAATTTAGCTGCAAAATACAATGAAACATTTGGTGTATTGGGGTTGTGCTGCACAGCACAATGTGAGATGAGCACTTTCTAGATAAATGGTTGAACTGATTCCCGTCTTGTCGTTATTTAATTGTTACAAAGATGTGGTTATGAAACTCAAGAGAACAGTTTGAATATTTTGTTCTTGCCCATGGCAATGAGGAAAAACTTGTGCCAACATTTTTTTGAGAAATGGGCCAAAGACATTTAATTTACTACGCAGCCTGCTACAGCCAGATAGGCTAGGTAAAATGGTGTATGGGGAAATTGTGGAAATACCTAAAAGGTACTATAAGATTTTGGCAATGAAGCCCTTTATCTACTTCCCCAGAGTCAGATGAACTTATGGATAGATACCATTTTATGTCTATGCATGTAATTTGAAGGAAACTGCTTACTAGCGCTAGTGCAATTGCTAACTAGCATTAGCACAATGATTGGAAGTCTATGGTATCTGATAGCATTGGCTTGTGAAACTACCTCTAACTTTCCTCATACTGGACACAGACACAGTTAAAGTTGGAAGTTCACATACACCTTAGCCAAATACATTTAAACTCAGTGTTTCACAATACCTGACATTTTATCCTTGTAAAAATCCCTGTCTTAGGTCAGTTAGGATCCCCACTTTATTTTAAGAATGTGAAATAGTAGAGAAAATAGTAGAGTGTGGTTTATTTCAGCTTTTATTTCTTTCATCACATTCCCATTGGGTCAGAAGGTTACATACACTCAATTAGTATTTGGTAGCACAGCCTTTAAATTGCTTGACTTGGGTCAAAGGTTTTGGTTTGACAGAGCTGGTTTAATTGAGTCAGGTTTGTAGGCCTCCTTGATCGCACGCTTCTTTTCAGTTCTGCCCACAATTTAGGATTGAGGATTGAGGTCAGGGCATTATTGTCCCGAAGACATTTTGCCACAACTTTGGAAATATGCTTGTGGTCATTTGGAAGACCAATTTGCGACCAAGCTTTAACTTCCTGACTAATGTCTTGAGGTGTTGCTTCAATATATCCACATAATTTTCCTCCCTCATGATGGCATCTATTTTGTGAAGTGCACCAGTCCCGCCTGCAGCAAAGCACCCCACAACAAGATGCTGCCACCCCCGTGCTCACGGTTGGGATGGTGTTCTTCGGCTTGCAAGCATTCCCCTTTTTCCTCCAAACATAATGATGGTCATTATGGCCAAATAGTTATATTTTTGTTTCATCAGACCAGAGGACATTTCTACAAAAAGTACGATCTTTGTCCCCATGTGCAGTTGCAAACCTTAGTCTGGCTTTTTTATGGCGGTTTTGGAGCAGTGGCTTCTTCCTTGCCGAGCGGCCTTTCAGATTATGTCGATATAGGACTCGTTTTACTGTGGATATAGATACTTTTGTAACTGTTTCCTCCAGCATCTTCACAAGGTCCATTGCTGTTGTTCTGGGATTGATTTGCACTTTTTGCACCAAAGTACGTTCATCTCTAGGAGACAGAACGCGTCTCCTTCCTGAGCGGTATGACGGCTCTGTGGTCCCATGGTGTTTATACTTGCGTACTATTGTTTGAACAGACAGGGGTGGTACCTTCAGGCATTTGGAAATTGCTCCCAGGGATGAACCAGACTTGTAGAGGTTGACGCTTTTTTTCTGAGATCTTGGCTGATTTCTTTAGATTCTCCCATGATGTCAAGCAAAGAGGCACTGAGTTTGAGGGTAGGCCTTGAAATACACCCACAGATACACCTCCAATTGACTCAAATGATGTCAATTAGCCTATCAGAAGCTTCTAAAGCCATGACATCATTTTCTGGAATTGTCCAAGCTGATTTGTAATACAGTGAATTATAAGTGAAATAATCTGTCTGTAAACAACTGTTGGAAAAATTATGTGTGTCATGCACAAAGCAGATTTCCTAACCGACTTGCCCAAACTATAGTATGTTAACAAGACATTTGTGGAGTGGTTGAAAAACGAGTTTTAATAACTCCAATCTAAGAGTATGAAAACTTCCTTCTTCAACTGTACATACCCCAACCAGAAGTCATTTATTACAGGGAACATCCACACTGAGCTAGAGGGTAGTACTGCCGCTTTCAAGTAGCGGGACAAGTAGCTATGCCCACCTACGAGCCATCAAACAGGCAAGCATCAATACAGGACTAAGAGTGAATCGTACTAAATCCGCTCCGATGATCATTGGATGTGGCAGGGCTAAACCATTACGGACTACAAAGGGAAGCACAGCCACGAGCTGCCCAAGTGACAGGAGCCTACCAGACGAGCTAAATTACTTCTATGCTCTCTTCGATGCAAGCAACACCGAAGCATGCATGAGAGCACCAGCTGTTCCAGATGACTGTGTGATCACACTCTCCGTAACCAAGGTCATTAAGACCTTTAAACAGGTCAACTTTCACAAGGCCGCAGGTCCAGACACATTACCAGGATGTGTACTCCGAGCTTGCCCTGACCAACTGACAAGTGTCTTCACTGACATTTTCAACCAGTCCCTGACCGAGTTTGTAATACCAACATGTTTCAAGCAGACCACCTTAGTCCCTGTGCCCATGAATACCAAGGTAACCTGCCTAAATGACTACCAACCCGTAGCACTCACGTCTGTAGCCATGAAGTGCTTTGAAAGGCTGGTCATGGCTCACATCAACACCATTATCCCAGAAACCCTAGACCCACTCTTACATATCCACAGTGCAATCTCTACTGCACTCCACACTGCCCTTTCCCACATGGACAAAATGAATATCTACATGAGAATGCTATTCATTGACTACAGCTCAGCGTTCAACACCATAGTGCCCTCAAAGCTCATCACTAAGCTAAGGACCCTGGGACTACACACCTACCTCTAAAACTCGATCCTGGACTTCCTGAAACGCCGCTCCCAGGTGGTAAGGGTAGGTAACAACATCTGCCACGCTGATTCTCAACACGGGGGCCCTTCAGGGGTGTGTGCTCCGTCCAGTCCTGTACTGCCTGTTCACACATGACTGAATGGTGAAGCAGGACTCCAACACCATCATTATTAAGTTTGCCGACAACACAACTGATCACCGACAATGACGAGACAGCCTATAGGGAGGAGGTCAGAGACCTGGCAGCGTGGTGCCAGGATAACACCCTCTCAATGTAATCAAGAAAAATGTGATGATTGTGGACAACAGGAAAATGAGGACCGGGCTTCTACCACAAGCCAAAAGACTCATGAAAAGCTCATTAAAATGGCTACCCAGACTATTTGCATTTTATTTTTTACTTCAATTTAATTTAGTAAATACTTTAACACTGGTTTTTATTAAAACTGCATCATTGGTTAAGAGCTTGTAAGTAAGCATTTCTGTCACGATCGTCGTATTGAGGAGACCAAAGGTGCATGGTGTGAATACATACTTTTAATAAAGATGAAAAAACCCAAAGTACACTAAAACAAACAAAACAAACTAACCAGACGAACGTGACCGCTACAGAAACTCTGTGCTAACATGCAACATAACATAGAAAATAATCCACGAACCCAAACTGGAAAATGGCAACCTAAATAGGATCCCCAATCAGAGACAACGATAAACAGCTGCCTCTGATTGGGAACCAATCCAGGCCACCATAGCCCTACAATATGCCTAGACTAGACACACACAGCTAGACATACAAAAAACCCAAGATGAGACAAAAACACACAAACCACCCTCATCACACACTGACCAAACCAATATATATAAAGAAAACAAAGAATTCTCAGGTCAGGGCATGACAGGACCCCCCCACAAAGGAGCAGACTCCGGGCGCAAAAACCTAATCTAAAGGGGAGGGTCCGGGTGGGCCTTTTTCATGGCGGCGGCTCAGGTGCGGGACGTGGACCCTCGCAGCGGGCCCTGGACTGAAGATCATCGTAGACGGCGCCACTGGACGGAAAGGCGCCTCTGGACTGGAGGGAGATTCCAGCATCGTCGGCGGCTCAGGACAGATGGGAGACTCTAGCAGCTCAGGACAGACGGGAGACTAGCAGCAGAGGATAGACGGGAGACTAGCAGCAGAGGACAGACGGGAGAATCTAGCAGCTCAGGACAGACGGGAGCCTCTAGCGGCTCAGGACAGACGGGAGACTCTAGCGGCTCAGGACAGACGGGAGACTCTGGTGGCTCAGGGCAGACGGGAGACTCTGGCGGCTCAGGGCAGACGGGAGACTCTGGCGGCTCAGGGCAGACGGGAGACTCTGGCGGCTCAGGACAGATGGGAGACTCTGGCGGCTCAGGACAGACGGGAGACTCTGGCGGCTCAGGACAGACAGGAGACTCTGGCGGCTCAGGACAGACAGGAGACTCTGGCGGCGCTGGGCAGGAGGAAGGCTCTGACTCCGCAGGACAGGCGGGAGCACCTGTAGGGATGAGACGGAGAGACAGCCTGGTGCGGGGGGCTGCCACCGGAGGGCTGGGGCGTGGAGGTGGCACCGGATAGACCGGACCGTGAAGGTGCACTGGAGATCTTGAGAGCAGGGCTGGCACCATCTGTCCTGGCTGGATCCTCACCCTAGCCCGGCAGATGCGAGGAGCTGGAATGTACCGCACCGGGCTATGCACACGCACTGGGGACACCGTGCGCTCCACCGCACGGTGTCTGCCCGGTCCCTCTCGCTCTCTGGTAAGCACGGGGAGTTGGCGCAGGTCTCCTACCTGCCTTATCCACTCTCCCCGTGTGACTCCACCAATACATTTTTGGGGCTGCCTCTCAGGCTTCCTTGCCAGCCGTGTTCCCTCGTATCGCTGGCTCCTCTCTTTAGCTGCTGCCTCCGCTCTCCTTTGGGGCAGCGATATTCCCCTGGCTGTGGCCAGGGTCCTTCGCCGTCCAGAATCTCCTCCAAAGTGTAACGGCGTTCTTCGTTTGTAGAAAGAGAGTCGGACCGAAATGCAGCGTGGTGGTTAATCATGATCGTTAATGAAACAAATGACGATACATGAAATAACTTATAAATACAAAAAACAACAAACGGAACGCGAAAACCTATTACAGCCTATCTGGTGAAACTACACAGAGACAGGAACAATCACCCACGAAATACAAAGTGAAACTCAGGCTACCTAAATACGGTTCCCAATCCGAGACAACGAGAATCACCTGACTCTGATCGAGAAACGCCTCAGGCAGCCAAGCCTACACTAGACACACCCCTAATCAACCACAATCCCAATGCCTACAAAACCCCCAATACGACAACACAATAACCCATGTCACACCCTGGCCTGAACAAATAATTAAAGAAAACACAAAATACTAAGACCAAGGCGTGACAGAACCCCCCCCCCCCAAGGTGCGGACTCCCGGATGCACCTCAAAACCATAGGGAGGGTCCGGGTGGGCGTCTGTCCATGGTGGCGGCTCCGGCTCGGGACGTGGACCCCACTCCATAAATGTCAATGTTCCTCCCCTTCGCGTCCTGGGATAATCCACCCTCGCCGCCGACCATGGCCTAATAGTCCTCACCCAGAACCCCACTGGACTGAGGGGCAGCTCGTGACTGAGGGGCAGCTCGGGACTGAGGAAGCTCGGGACTGAGGGGCAGCTCGGGACTGAGGGGCAGCTCGGGACTGAGGGGCAGCTCGGGACTGAGGGGCAGCCCGGGACTGAGGGGCAGCCCGGAACTGAGGGGCAGCCCGGAACTGAGGGGAAGCCCAGTACTGAGAGGAAGCCCAGTACTGAGAGGAAGCCCAGTACTGAGAGGAAGCTCAGGTAGGTAGTAGACTCCGGTAGATCCTGGTTGACTAGCAGATCTAGAAGATTCTGGTTGACTAGCAGATCTGGAAGATTCTGGTTGACTGGCAGATCTAGAAGATCATGGCTGACTGGCGGATCTAGCTGCTCTATGCAGACTGACAGCTCTGACTGCTCCATGCAGGCTGACAGCTCCTTGCAGACTGGCAGCTCTTTGCAGACTGGCAGCTCTGGCTGCTTCATGCAGACTGACAGCTCTGACTGCTCCATGCAGGCTGACAGCACCCTGCAGACTGGCAGCTCCTTGCAGACTGACACCCTCCTTGCAGACTGACAGCTCCCTGCAGACTGGCAGCTCCTTGCAGACTGACAGCTCTGACTGCTCCATGCAGGCTGACAGCTCTGACTGCTCCATGCAGGCTGACAGCTCCTTGCAGACTAACAGCTCCTTGCAGACTGGCAGCTCTTGGCAGACTGACATCTCTGGCTGCTTCATGCAGACTGACAGCTCTGACTGCTCCATGCAGGCTGACAGCACCCTGCAGACTGGCAGCTCCTTGCAGACTGACAGCTCCTTGCAGACTGACAGCTCTTTGCAGACTGACAGCTCTGGCTGCTTCATGCATACTGACAGCTCCCTGCAGACTGGCAACTCAGGCTGCTTCATGCAGACTGACAGCTCTGACTGCTCCATGCAGGCTGACAGCTCTGATTGCTCCATGCAGGCTGGCAGCACCTTGCAGACTGGCAGCTCCTTGCAGACTGACAGCTCTGACTGCTCCATGCAGGCTGACAGCTCCTTGCAGACTGGCAGCTCTTTGCAGACTGACAGCTCTGGCTGCTTCATGCAGACTGACAGCTCTGACTGCTCCATGCAGGCTGACAGCTCTGATTGCTCCATGCAGGCTGGCAGCACCTTGCAGACTGGCAGCTCCTTGCAGACTAGCAGCTCCTTGCAGACTGGCAGCACAGGCTGCTCCGAACAGGCAGGAGGCTCCGGCAGCGCTGTAGAGGAGGAAGGCTCTGATAGCGCTGAACAGGCGGGAGACTCCGACAGCGCAGGAGGGAAGGAAGACTGGAGCGAGGACACGCACAGGAAGCCTGGTGCGGGGAGCTGCTACCGGAGGACTGGTGTGTGGAGGTGGCACTGGATGGGCTAGACCGTGAAGGCGTACTGGAGATCTTGAGAGTAGTGTTGGCACAGGACGTGCAAGGCTAGGGATGTGCACAGGAGACCTGGTGCGTGAGGCTGGCACCAACTTCACCAGCCGACTAACACGCACCTCAGGATGAGTATGGAGCGCTAACTCAGGTGCCATCAAATCCCCGACACGATCCGTCGGACGAATATGGTATCTATAGCACCAAGCTAGCAACTCCCTCATTACTCTCCACTCCACTTTCCCCATTAACTCCTTAACAGTCTCTGCTTCGCTCACCTCTAACACCGGCTCTTCACGATTAACAAGGAGAGTTGGCTCAGGTCTATCTCCTGACTCTGCCACTCTCCCTCTGAGCCCCCCCCCCTGGGGCTGACTTTCGGGTTTCTTTCTGCGCCGCCGTGTCTTTCTCTTCGACTCCATTCTCCTATAGCCCTCTTCGCACTGCTCCAGCGAATCCCAGGCGGGCTCCGGCACTCTCTCTGGGTCGACCGCCCACCTGTCTATTTCTTCCCACGTCTCACATACTCCATGCTACATTCCTCCTTTCGCTTTTCCTGCTGTAGCTGCCTGTAACCACGCCACTCGGTCCGTATGTGGTGGGTGATTCTGTAACGGCGTTCTTCGTTTGTAGAAAGAGAGTCGACCGAAATGCAGCGTGGTGGTTAATCATGATCTTTAATGAAACAAATGACGATACATGAAATAACTTATAAATACAAAAAAACAACAAACGGAACGCGAAAACCTATTACAGCCTATCTGGTGAAACTACACAGAGACAGGAACAATCACCCACGAAATACAAAGTGAAACTCAGGCTACCTAAATATGGTTCCCAATCCGAGACAACGAGATTCACCTGACTCTGATCGAGAACCGCCTCAGGCAGCCAAGCCTACACTAGACACACCCCTAATCAACCACAATCCCAATGCCTACAAAACCCCCAATACGACAACACAATAACCCATGTCACACCCTGGCCTGAACAAATAATTAAAGAAAACACAAAATACTAAGACCAATGCGTGACACAAAGTCCATGAGTCCTGCGATTGCTGCTGCTGTCCGTTACCACGCTGCTTGGTCCATTGACGGTGGGTTATTCTGTCATGATCGTCGTATTGAGGAGACCAAAGCGCAGCGTGGTGTGAATACATACTTTTAATAAAATAAAAAAAAACACGAAGTACACTAAACAAACAAAACAAACTAACCAGACGAACGTGACCGCTATAGAAACTCTGTGCTGACATACAACATAACATAGACAATAACCCACGAACCCAAACTGGGAAATGGCAACCTAAATAGGATCCCCAATCAGAGACAACGATAAACAGCTGCCTCTGATTGGGAACCAATCCAGGCCACCATAGACCTACAATATGCCTAGACCAGACACACACACCTAGACATACAAAAAACCCAAGATGAGACAAAAACACAAATACCACCCTCATCACACCCTGACCTAACCAAAATATATAAAGAAAACAAAGAATACTCAGGTCAGGGGGTGACAATTTCACTGTAAGGTGTTCGGCACATGTGACAAATACATTTTGATTTGAGTTACTGGCAACAGCTCTAAAAGGTCATTTACGTTCCACTATTCTGGAAGCTTGCTTCAGGGCTCTGGTATTTTCTGTATACCAGGGAAAAAATGTTTTGTGGCAAACGTTTTGGGTTATTTAGGGGTGCGATTGCATCTAAGGTTAAATTTAGAGGCTCAGTTAGGTGGTTAACCGGTTTCTGTGTCCTCGGGTAGGTGGAATGAGTCTGGAAGGGCATCTAGGAGTCTTTGGGTTGTCCGAGAATTTATAGCACGGCTTTTGATGATCCTCGGTTGGGGTCTAAGCAGATTATTTGTTGCGATTGCAAACATAATAAGATGGTGGTCCGATAGTCTAGCATTATGAGGAAAAAAATTCAGATCCACAATATTTTTTCCAGCGTTTATTTCCACGGGACAAAACTAGATTCAGGGTAGGACTGTGGAATGGCAATGAGTAGGTCCAGAGACATATTGGACAAGACTCACTGAGTGGCCCTGAAAGCCTTTTGGAGTGGGAGTGGGTCTTTAGACTTTTCCATGTGAATATTGAAGTCACCAAAATGTCCGATAGGAATTCAGGTAACTCAGTGGGTAACGCTGTATACCGCCCAGGAGGCATGTCAACATTAGCTATAACAAATGATTGAGAAGGCTGCATGGATTTCATGAGATGAAAACGCAGTCATTATTTTAATTGTATTTAAATGTCGGGAAAGGTATTTAAATGCTATTAACACATCTGCCTTTGCAGGATGTGCGGAGGATAACGGTCACTAGTGTAACCAGGAGGAGAGGCCTCATTTAACACTGTAAATTCATCAGGCTTAACCTCTAGTGACAGGGTGATTAACAAAAGGCTAAGCTGTGTCTCAATATATTTCACTTGTGATTTTCATGAATAGGAATATTTTCTAGGAATATTTATGTCCGTTGCATTATGCTAATTAGTGTCAGTCGATGATTACGCTCCCGGATCCGTGATGGGGTGTCACTAGAGGTTAATCACGGTACTCCATTTTGTTAACTTTGTTTATCTGTCAGGCCCTGTGTGTAGTTAACTGACCCTCTCTGCCCATTCATCGCCATTCTACCTGTTGTTGTTGTCTAATATCTGCTGCTGTTGTCTCACCCGTTGTTGTCTTAGCTAGCTCTCCCAATCAACACCTGTGATTGCTTTATGTCTCTCTTTAATGTCAATATGCCTTGTATAATGTTGTTTCGGGTATTTATCATTGTTTTATTTTGAGCCCTTAGTCTCAATAACATGCGGTGACCTCACCTAGCATAACTAGTGCATCCTGAGATGAAACCTCTCTTATCATCACTCAATGCCTAGATTTATCTCCACCCTACCATACCCGTCTGTACATTATGCCCTGAATCTATCCTACCATGCCCAGAAATCTGCTACTTTTATTCTCTGTCCCCAACCCACTAGATTACCAGTTTTGATAGCCTTTAGCCGTACCCTCATCCTACTCCTCCTCTGTTCCTCAGGTGATGTAGAGGTTAACCCAGGACCTATGTCCCCAGGCACTCTCATTTGTTGACTTCTGTAACAGTAAAAGCCTTGGTTTTATGCATGTTAACATCAGAAGCCTCAACTCAAGTCCTCAACTGGCAGCTTCATTAAATAGTACGCGCAAAACACCAGTCTCAACGTCAACAGTGAAAATGCGACCCCTAGATGCTGGCCTTCTAGGCAGAGTTCCTCTGTCCAGTGTCTTTTGCCCATCTTAATATTTTATTTTTATTATCCAGTCAGAGATATGGCTTTTTCTTTGCAACTCTGCCCAGAATGCCAGCATCCCGGAGTTGTCTCTTCACTGTTGATGGTGAGACTGGTGCTTTGCAGGTACTATTTAATTAATCTGCCAGTTGAGGACTGGTGAGGCATCTGTTTCTCAAACTAGACACTAATGTACTTGTCCTCTTGCTCAGTTGTGCACCGGGGCCTCCTACTCCTCCTTCTATTCTGGTTAGGGCCAGTTTGTGCTGTTCTGTGAAGGGAGTAGTACACAGCGTTGTATGAGATCATCAGTTTCTTGACAATTTCTTGCATGGAATAGCCTTCATTTCTCAGAACAAGAATAGTTTCAGAAGAAAGTTCTTTGTTTCTGGCCATTTTGAGCCTGTAATCGAACCCACAAATGCTGATGCTCGAGATACTCAACAGTTGTACTGCTTCTTTAATCAGGACAACGGTTTTCAGCTGTGCTAACATAATTGCAAAAGGTTTTAATGATCAATTAGCCTTTTAAAATGATAAACTTTGATTAGCTAACACAACGTGCCATTGGAACACAGGAGTGATGGTGGCTGATAATGGACCTCTGTACGCCTATGTAGATATTCCATAAAAAATCTGCCATTTCCAGCTAGTCATTTACAACATTAACAATGTCTACAATGTCACACAGCTCTTTCTCACACACACACACACACACACAGACACACACACACAGCAAGGATGGAGTGACAAAGTGCGGTGCTTAAAGACACACAGAGCCTGCAATGGCATTTCCATATTCTCTAGGCCGTGCCGAGTTCAACGAGATGCGCCGCTTGACCGTAGCTCGCTCGGTCTAAGCGCAGCGACCATTAGAAAAGTAGGCCAAAAATGAAGCCTGCCCCACAACGTCATTTGCTTTTGGGTGACAGTGAGAGAACCGTTAGGGTGAGAACCACAAGGTCCTCCCGATCTGTGCAAGCCTAACCTTGACCGTGTAGCATTAACCCTTAAAACCTGTTAAGGCTATGGCAGAATACTGCCCCCGTTGGAGGAATGCGTGCCCATAGTAAACTGACAAAAAATCTGTCAAAAATTGCTAATA
This sequence comes from Oncorhynchus kisutch, assembly GCF_002021735.2. Lineage (NCBI taxonomy): Eukaryota > Metazoa > Chordata > Actinopteri > Salmoniformes > Salmonidae > Oncorhynchus > Oncorhynchus kisutch. The sequence goes on along the minus strand of NC_034193.2, from coordinate 30,804,543 downwards.
TATGCATATAATAAATATTATTGAATAGAAAACACTCTAAAGCTTCTAAAACCGTTCAAATTATGTCTCTATGTAAAGCAGAACTCACAGGGCAGCCATTCTTCCAAACTCTTTCTGTCAGCAGAAAAGTTGGCCCAACTTTGACGTCATCGCTCCCCACCCTTCCCAACCAGCTACAGATCTGGGAACAGTTCCTATCTCTTCAGCGCGATGTCCTCTTTCAATGGGGCGCTTCATTGTGAAGATTGCGCGCTCCCTCACCCTTTGGCGGGAAGAAACCCTCGGGTCACGCAATAATACGTGCGCGCCTCGGCCTTTTTCTCTCTCTGTTCCAAGATCCACCAAACGATACAGGCTTGTCCTTTCGGGCTAAGGATTTTTATGTATGTTTATAACATGTTTTAGCTCGAATCTGAACTTAGTTTGATCAGTTTAGTCGACATATAATATGTAATTTTGAAGTTTTGATGCGCAACCCATAGAATTTTGAGTGCATTTCAGCCGAAATTAGTCGCGTTTGATAACCCAAAGACACACATTTGAAAGGCAAACGCTGGTTTTGGTAAGTATGACTTCTTCCACGACTTCTGATCGAACAACGGCAAAGGTAAGGGAATATTTATGTGGTTATTATGTGTTTCTGTGGACTCCGAAATAGCGAAGCCATATTGCTAATCTATGAGCGCCGTCTCATATTATTGACAAGTGAACGAATTCTGTAACGTTAAAAATAAATGTAACACAGCTGTTTTATTAAGAAGAAGTGTATCTTTCTAACTATATGTAGAACATGTATATTTAGTCAACGTTTATGATGTGTATTTCTGTTATCTGGCAGAGTTATCATAATTTCTCCGGACATTGTAGTAGCATTTTTTGAACATGACGTTCAATGTAAACAGTGATTTATGGATATAAATTGCATATTATTGAAAAAAACATAAATGTACTGTATAACATGTCCTATTCCTGTCATCTGATGAAAATTTTCAAAAGGTTAGTGAATTATTTTTCTTTTAATCCTGCTTTTGTGATTGCATCTATTGTTCCACAAATATGGCTATGTAAATTAGCCTATCTTTTGGTGGTGGTTTGACATAAATATGTGCTATGTTTTCGTCGTAAAACATTTTAGAAATCTGACTTGCTGGCTAGATGAACAAGGTGTTTATCTTTCATTTGAGCTATTGGACTTGTTAATGTGTGGAGGTTAAATATTTCTAAGAATATTTTTGCGTTCTGTGCGCCACTGTGTCAGTTGAGCAGGGGGGGATGGTACCCCTAGAGGTACGTGTGGCGTGATGTCGTTAACAGTAAAACAGTTTTTTTTTATCTCACAGATTACAATGACATCTCTCCCCATAGGAATACATTGCCTGCTCCTCTAAATTCAAACTTGATATGTGTGATTAGGCAACCCCCATGAACTCATTTTTCCCATAAAATTTCAAAGGAAAACTAAATCACACACACACACAACTTGGAAGGAGGGACGTATTGGGGTGCGAAGAGACAAACAGCCTCGTACATTTGCAATGACTTCAATTCATTTTGAACATTACGAAAATCACAACATTTAGAAAAGTCTCAGAGACATAAGAATAGGTGCATTGAAACCGGCTCGGCCCATAGAGACGGACCCCAACGTTTCTGTCCGATAGCTCATTCAAGGACCCCATAGCAAGGCATGGAAAAAAGTGGATTTTCAGCACCAATTAGGGTCTTGCTCGGACACCAAATGACCTATCGAGCCGAAACATGGGATTCGGGGTCGCCTCAGCTAGGCCTACACATAACATCAGAAATGGACCCGCAGCTAGAAGTACGTGTTTTATGTTTTTTTAATGGTTTGAACCGAAGGCGTTGTGAATTTTGGGCCAGCTCTGAAGTATGTGATAGTTGGCTACTAAACGAGTTGGAAAAAGTGGGTTTGGTGTCAGTTTGTATGCACGTGCACTTGCAATATGATTCAACAGTGAAAAAACATCACGAAATGGACATGATGAAGTCAACACAATGAGCGATGGAAAGGAACAACTATCACTGCCCGGCCATCCCGAGTTCATCAGGCCAGTCAATTTAGCATTTCTGCAGGATTTTTGAGCATGTCAAATTTCTTATGGCATTTGGCCCTAAAAAAAGTGACTTTTGACTTCCTATGAAATCATATTCCAAATGGAGAAAACATATGCCTTATGCACAAGTAAAAAAAAAAATTTTAAAAAAAGATCAAATATGACTAAAGTATGTTGATACAGTTCTTATACATGTGTAATTGACACAAATCGAAAGAATTTTGAAAAACGGTCCAGAAAGCACTTTAAGGGTGTGTGAAGTTTTTTATAAAATGTTGCTATTTTTGACTTCCTATGAAATCATATTGCAAATGGACAAAACATATTCCTTGTGCGCAAGTACAATTCCCCCCAAAAATATGATAATAAAATTGGACAAAAGTATATTCATACAGTTCTTACACATGTGTAATTGACAAAAAAAAATTAAAATTCTAAAAACGGTCCAGAAAGCACTTTTTTGGGGGGTGATAAGTTTTTGAAAAAAAATTCACTTTTTCAAAATTTTGCTTTTGGATGTTGACTTGTGTTGCATTTCCAATATGAAAAACCAAGGTGGAGCGCACTCGCAACCTGTTGGAATTTTTAAGTGTTAGGTTTAGCCCTTCCTACATCAGCTTATATCTCAAAGTGCTGTACAGAAACCCAGCCTAAAACCCCAAACAGCAAGCAATGCAGGTGTAGAAGCACGGTGGCTAGGAAAAACTCCCTAGAAAGGCCAAAACCTAGAAAGAAACCTAGAGAGGAACCAGGCTATGTGGTGGCCAGTCCTCTTCTGGCTGTGCCGGGTGGAGATTATAACAGAACATGGCCAAGATGTTCAAATGTTCATAAATGACCAGCATGGTCAAATAATAATAAGGCAGAACAGTTGAAACTGGAGCAGCAGCACGGCCAGGTGGACTGGGGACAGCAAGGAGTCATCCTGTCAGGTAGTCCTGAGGCATGGTCCTAGGGCTCAGGTCCTCCAAGAGAGAGAGAGAGAAAGAGAGAATTAGAGAGAGCACACTTAAATTCACACAGGACACCGAATAGGACAGGAGAAGCACTCCAAATACAACAAACTGACCCTAGCTCCCCGACACATACACTACTGCAGCATAAATACTGGAGGCTGAGACAGGAGGGGTCAGGATACACTGTGGCCCCATCCGAGGACACCCCCGGACAGGGCCAAACAGGAAAGGATATAACCCCACCCACTTTGCCAAAGCACAGCCCCCACACCACTAGAGGGATATTTTCAACCACCAACTTACCATCCTGAGTTAAGGCCGGGTATAGCCCACAAAGATCTCCGCCACGGCACAACCCAAGGGGGGGCGCCAACCCAGACAGGAAGATCACATCAGTGACTCAACCCACTCAAGTGACGCACCCCTCCCAGGGACGGTATGAAAGAGCCCCAGTAAGCCAGTGACTCAGGCCCTGTAATAGGGTTAGAGGCAGAGAATCCCAGTGGAAAGAGGGGAACCAGCCAGGCAGAGACAGCAAGGGCGGTTCGTTGCTCCAGAGCCTTTCCGTTCACCTTCCCACTCCTGGGCCAGACTACACTCAATCATATGACCCACTGAAGAGATGAGTCTTCAGTAAAGACTTGAAGGTTGAGACCGAGTTTGCGTCTCTCACATGGGTAGGCAGACCATTCCATAAAAATGGAGCTCTATAGGAGAAAGCCCTGCCTCCAGCTGTTTGCTTAGAAATTATAGGGACAATTAGGAGGCCTGCGTCTTGTGACCGTAGAGTACGTGTAGGTATGTACTGCAGGACCAAATCAGAGAGATAGGTAGGAGCAAGCCCATGTAATGCTTTGTAGGTTAGCAGTAAAACCTTGAAATCAGCCCTTGCCTTGACAGGAAGCCAGTGTAGGGAGGCTAGCACTGGAGTAATATGATCACATTTGTTGGTTCTAGTCAGGATTCTAGCAGCCATATTTAGCACTAACTGAAATTTATTTATTGCTTTATCCGGGTAGCCGGAAAGTAGAGCATTGCAGTAGTCTAACCTAGAAGTGACAAAAGTATGGATTAATTTTATAATATTAATAATATGCACATCCTGGGTTCTGTGCTTGAGCTACAGGCTGTTAGATTTGGGTATGTCTTCAGGCGGAAATTGAAAAAAGTAGGGGGGTAGCTGTAAGAGGTTATTAACTCAGTCAACCATAACTCAATTTATCAACAGGCAATCATTTGTTTGAAAAACCCTTATACAAATAACACAGCAAAATATCTTATTAACAACGCACATGTTCATTCACAATCGACATAAAATGGCAGCTACTTTCACTACAAAGCTATTCTTCTCTACAACCGAGCAGGGCTCATATTGCTCTCTGCAAACTTAACTCTAACTTCCTCAAGACGTTACTAAGACACACCTTAAACACTCTTGACATGTTAGCGAGTTATTACATTCAAATTACTCTTTTTTTATCATCAATAACATACCTGAAAAAGGGGAGAAATAATCACGAGTGTGATACGGTCTGGTTTCCTCAATAATAACTTTTAGTGGAATGAGAAAAGACCGATTTCCCCAGGAACATGGGTGGAAACGAGAGCAATCGATCTCAGGCTCATAGATTAAGAGCATTTAGTAGATCACAGATGAACACTTTTACCCTTCCATTAGGCACCACAAAATAAAGTAATCAATATAACGTTACATTACATTCCTCTCACACTTCGTACCCTTTGTATGCTTGACGGATTTTAACTTAACACAATTATATGAATGTTATCCATCTCTATCAACTAATTCTGAATGCATGATCTTTTTAACCTTAGATGTTTTAAGATCCTTACATACTATGAACTTACTAATACTTTTTAATGTATAACAGGCTATGAGTATTTATTTTATCCTGTCACAATACTAGCAACAGACAAACAGAAAACGCAGGAATAAATACACAGGGGATAATGGGAGACACCTGGTGGGGGGTGGAGACCAGCATAAGACAGGTGAAACAGATTTTTTTAATTTTAGGCAAGTCAGTTAAGAATACATTTTTATTTTCAATGACGCCCTAGGAACAGTGGGTTAACTGCCTGTTCAGGGGCAGAACAACAGATTTGTACCTTGTCAGCTCGGGGGTTTGAACTTGCAACCTCTAGTCCAACGCTCTAAGCACTAGGCTACCCTGCCGCCCCAGGGTGTGACAACTTGATTGAGGGACCAAATACATGTGTGGGGTAAAGAGATGGGGTAGTTTTTCAAAAATCATGTTTAGCACTTATTTTTACACTCATTGAGTCCTTGCAAATTATTATACAATTTGTTAAGCACATCTGTATTCCTGAACTTATTTAGGCTTGCCATAACAGTGTCTAATACTTATTCTTGACTCGAGATTTCAGCTTTTAAATAATTATTCATTTTGAAAACATTCTACAGACACAATTACATTTTGACATTATGGGGTATTGTATGTAGATCAGTGACACAAAATATCAATTTAATCAATTTTAAATTCAGGCTGTAGCACAACAGTATGTGGAAAAAGTTAAGACACTGTACATACCTCCATGTCTATCATCCACGTGGTTCTGTGGTGAATACATTGCTGGGGCTGGCCATTGCTTCTTTCTCTTCTGAATGCCCATGTTACATTAATCAATGTTGTTAGCTAGTTAACTAATATTACCAAACCCTCTAATGTTAGCAAGCTAGCTAGCTAAGTAACTCAGGCTAGCAAAGATACAATTAGATAGCAAACTATTCAATGCATGGATCTACCATCATTTAGCTAGCTAGCAACAACCAAGTTCATGTTATTGGCTAGCTAGCTATTAAACATTAGCAACCCATCTCACATTAGCAAGCTTACAAAGTAACGTTAACGAAGCTAGCTAGCTTGTGTTATTGTCATCGCTAAGTTACACAAGTAAAACTACACACAAATGAAAGAAATCAGTAATGTTACTTACTTAAGCAAACAAATTTTGCATTCCAGTCTGGTGCATGAACAGATTTGAAAACTAAGAACGAGAAACAACTACCGCGTTAGTTTGAAAACTATAAAACTAACTAGATAGCTATCTAACGTAATGAGGTCTAGTGTCTCCAATCTCTCCATAATTCAAAATCCAGGCTAGGTAACGTTAGCTGATGCTCCATCTATCTATATCGACTGAATGGGTGCCGCTACTGTAATATCTGGTCAGTATTTCAAAATGTTTGGTGGTGATAAATACCAACAATCCGCCATAGCTCTTGCTACTAGCCTAGGTTCAATGGAGAATGGGAACTTCCTGTTGAAAATTGGGCTTTTTTGGGACTTTTTCTGTGGAGTTTAAGAACCAGGGCCACCTACTGTATGTAGTGTACATTTCTCTATTGGCAGGATTGAGAATATGAATCATAGACTCACCTATATCAAAAACCTTAATGCAAATAACATTACGTTGTAACGGTTTTCTTCCTGGGAAGGAGAGGACCAAAATGCAGCGTGGTTATTTATAAACATCTTTAATGAAAGATGAAAACGTAAACACTATACAATACAAAATAAGAAAACGTGGCAAAACCGAAACAGTCCTAACTGGTGCAGAGAACACAGAGACAGGAAACAACCACCCACAAAATCCTCAAAGAATATGGCTGCCTAAATATGGTTCCCAATCAGAGACAACGATAAACACCTGCCTCTGATTGAGAACCACTAGGCAACCATAGACTTACGTAGACAACTACACTGAACACAACCCCATAAATCTAATAAACCCCTAGACAAGAATAAACACAATAAATCACCCATGTCACAACCCTGGCCTAACAAAAATAATAAAGAAAACACAGATAACTAAGGCCAGGGTGTGACAGTACCCCCCCCAAAAGTGCGGACTCCCGGCCGAACACCTAACACCCGAACACCTAAACCCGTAGGGGGTCTGGGTGGCGGCTCTGGCGCGGGAAGTGGACCCCACGTCTGAAGGGTAGCTCAAGACTGATAGGTAGCTCAAGACTGATGGGAGACTCTGGCGGCTCTGGACAGACGGGAGACTCTGGCGGCTCTGGACAGACGGGAGACTGGCGGCTCTGGACAGACGGGAGACTCTGGACAGACGGGAGACTCTGGACAGACGGGAGGCTCTGGACAGACGGGAGACTCTGGCGGCTCTGGACAGACGGGAGACTCTGGCGGCTCTGGACAGACGGGAGACTCTGGCGGCTCTGGACAGACGGGAGACTCTGGCGGCTCTGGACAGACGGGAGACTCTGGCGGCTCTGGACAGACGGGAGACTCTGGCGGCTCTGGACAGACGGGAGACTCTGGCGGCTCTGGACAGACGGGAGACTCTGGCGGCTCTGGACAGACGGGAGACTCTGGCGGCTCTGGACAGACGGGAGACTCTGGCGGCTCTGGACAGACGGGAGACTCTGGCGGCTCTGGACAGACGGGAGACTCTGGCGGCTCTGGACAGACGGGAGACTCTGGCGGCTCTGGACAGACGGGAGACTCTATTTGCGCTGGAGAGGAGGAAGGCTCTGGCAGCGCTGGACAGGCGAAGCGCACTGTAGGCCTGGTGCGTGGTGCTGGCACTGTTGGGCCTGGACCGAGGACACGCACAGGAAGCCTGGTGCGGGGAGCTGCCACCGGAGGGCTAATGCGTGGAGGTGGTACTGGATTGACCGGACCGTGCAGGCACACTGGAGCTCTTGAGCACCGAGCCTGCCCAACCTTACCTGGTTGAATGCTCCTGGTCGCCCTGCTAGTGCGGCGAGGTGAAATAGCCCGCACTGGGCTGTGCGGGCGAACCGGGGACACCATGCATGAGGCTGGTGCCATGTACGCCGGCCAAAGGAGACGCACTGGAGACCAGATGCGTAGAGCCGGCTTCATGGCACTTGGCTCGATGCCCACTCTAGCCCGGCCGATACGAGGAGCTGGTATGTACCGCACTGGGCTATGCACCCGCACTGGGGACACAGTGTGCTCCACAGCAATACACGGTGCCTGCCCGGTCTCTCTCGCCCCCCGGTAAGCACAGGAAGTTGGCGCAGGTCTCCTACCTGGCTTCGCCATACTCCCTGTGTGCCACCCCCCAATACATTTTTGGGGCTGACTCTCGGGCTTCCATCCACGCCGCCGTGCTGCCTCCTCATACCAAGCGCCTCTCCGCCTTCGCTGCCTCCAGCTCTTCTTTGGGGCGGCGATATTCTCCTGGCTGTGCCCAGGGTCCTTTACCGTCCAATTCGTCCTCCCATGTCCATTCCTCTTTGCGCTGCTCCTGCTGCCACTTCTCCTGCTGCACCTTGGGGCGGCTACACTCCCCTGCCTTTGCACAGGGTCCTCTCCCGTAGAGGATTTCCTCCCATGTCCAAGAGTCTTGACTCTTCGGCCGCTGTTGCCCGTTACCACGCTGCTTGGTCCTAAGTTGGTGGGTGGTTCTGTAACGGTTTTCTTCCTGGGAAGGAGAGGAGGACCAAAATGCAGTGTGGTTATTTATAAACATCTTTAATGAAAGATGAAAACGTGAACACTATACAAAATAAGAAAACGTGGAAAAACTGAACCAGTCCTAACTGGTGCAAAACACAGAGACAGGAACAACCACCCACCAAATACCCAAAGAATATGGCTGCCTAAATATGGTTCCCAATCAGAGACAACGATAAACACCTGCCTCTGATTGAGAACCACTCTAGGCAACCATAGACTTACCTAGACAACTAGACTGAACACAACCCCATAATAAATCTAATAAACTCCTAGACAAGACGAAACACAATAAATCACCCCTGGCCTAACAAACACAGATAACTAAGGCCAGGGCGTGACATACGTGGGCAAATGAGGGTAAAACGTGGGTAGACCACTATTATTGGTCACAGTTCAAAAGGCTGCCATCCTCCCAATGAAATGGCTATGGATTCATCATTGAAAAACTTCCAATATAAATTATTTACACTGCAAGCTGCAACATTGGATGTGGCTTCAATGTGAACCTAGTTTGAAGAAATGCAATTTACTAATGACATTTTCTTGTAGGCTACGAATTACTGGCCTAATAGGCTAGTATTGGTTTCATGGCAATAGACAATTTCACCCTTAATGACAATGACACTTTTCTTCAAATGGCTGAAGCGGTTTAGGGAGTGGCATCTTTTAAGAAAGAAAATCAATTTATTGCTAGAAAGGAACCGTTTGTATTGCCTCAAATATTGTAGCCTATATCAAATAAATTACAAATATTTTTGCTATATTTGGGCATAATCAATATATCATTAATCTACCTAAACTGTAATTTATGAGGTGTATAACTTTTTTTGTGTCATCCTCTATGATTTTAAATGCATTATGTCCACGTGTTTGTATTGTGTTTTTAAATTTAAAATAAATATAATCAAATTAAAATCACAACAAATGTAAGGTATTTCTAAAAACAAAAACAGCTTGCACCCTCTGGCTGGCCATGATTAGCTGAAAGGTGGCAGGCCGAACTTGAGATGAAAGAAATTACTTGCTATTGTTTTTCAAATGAACTCATGGCTAGATTACTTGCTGAGAGTTTATAGCAGTTCTCTGAGTTGAGGCAACTTGCCAGAGATGCAAAAGCGGCATGCAGAGGTCTTTTTAATTGGGGCTACCTGCCAGAGTTGCAAATTAGTGGCGGTAGGAATTTAGAGTCTTGGGTGTAGGGAAAGTGCAAAATAGAAAGCAGGAGGACATTTTGGGCGTACTAGGTATTTACTGCTGCTATCTACAGTATATCAGTCAACAACTAATAACTAGGTTTCCGCTCTCTTCCTCAAACCACAGGATTTGAAATAGAAGTGACTGGTGAGATAGTTGTTGTATAGATTGTCCTTTTAGATAAGATCACCTGTGGATTGCTTGGCTTGCTAGTAAGCTTGTGCCCTCCTGAGCCTTTGTCTCCAACAGTCTACAAAAAGGAAAAAGCTGCTGGACCAAGCACAATACAGGCCTGTCTCAGCCAAAGAGGATGATGTCATATTCCAAGCAAATTTTAAGCATGTTTTGAAACGGTTTAAAAAACAAGCTTAAGATAAGGTTTTGCTGATGAGTTTTTCTCTCATTTAGGCTTTGGCCACAACTACAAGTAAAGGAGTCAGCAACATTTTCTGGGTATGAGTTAACAGAATATTACCATTTTAAAATAGGATTTTCAATGGACAGTTACTTTAAACCACTCACACTGATTTCAAACTGTGCTTTTAATATACAATTACAGTACTTGTCAAAAGTTCGGACACACCTACTCATTCCAGGGTTTTTCTTTATTTTTACTATTTTCTACATTGTAGAATAATAGTGAAGACATCCCAACTATGAAATAACACATATGGAATCATGTAGTAACCAAAAAATTGTCAAACAAATCAAAATACATTTTATATTTGAGATACTTCAAAGTAGCCACCGTTTGCCTTGATGGCAGCTTTGCACACGCTTGGCATTCTCTCAACCAGTTTCATGAGGCAATCACCTAGAATGCATTTCAAATAACAGGTGTGTCTTGTTAAAAATTAATTTGTTGAATTTCTTTCCTTCATAAGGCGTTTGAGCCAATCAGTTGTGTTGTGACAAGGTAGGGGTGGTAAATAGAAGGTAGCCCTATTTGGTAAAATACCAAAGAGGAAGGCATTGATGCTATGGACTGGCCCGCCCGTTGCCCAGACTTGAATCCAATTGAGCACATCTGGGACATCATGTCTCGCTCCATCCACCACAGACTGTCCAGGAGTTGGCGGATGCTTTAGTCCAGGTCTGGGAGGAGATCCCTCAGGAGACCATCCACCACCTCATCAGGAGTATGCCCAGGCGTTGTAGGGAGGTCATACAGGCACGTGGAGGCCACACACACTATTGAGCCTCATTTTGACTTGTTTTAAGGACATTACATCAGTTGGAGTTGGATCAGCCTGTAGTGTGGTTTTCCACTTAAATTTTGAGTGTGACTCCAAATCCAGACCTCCATGGGTTGATACATTTGATTACCATTGATCATTTTAGTGTGATTTTGTTGTCAGCACATTCACCTATGTAAAGAAAAAAGTATTTAATATGAATATTTCATTCATTCAGATCTAGGATGTGTTATTTTAGTGTTCCCTTTATTTTTTGGAGCAGTGTATATCAATCATTATGGTGACTAAGTCAGGGAAAGCTAAATCTAAGTCTAGATATACTGATGTACACACACCTTTAAAATAAATTGATTGAGAAGGTGAGACAGAGATTGTTGTAGGACGATTAATTTAGCGATTGTGGAGGAATATTTTTTGAACAGGAGAGGACATCATTTTGGACTAGTAAGTTCTTACCATGCTAATGCCCTTGTTTGAAATGAATAATATAAAATATTATTTGTGATTTTTTTTAAATTTTAGAAGCAATATATAAACATGTAATGTCATGAAATGTGAGATGCGTGTGTCTGCCGCCCCACCCCAACCCACATCAAATAGCCCGGCACAGCCAGAAGAGGACTGGCCACCCCTCATAGCCTGGTTCCGCTCTAGGTTTCTTCCTAGGTTTTTGCCTTTCTAAGGAGTTTTTCCTAGCCACCGTGCTTCTACACCTGCATTGCTTGCTGTTTGGGGTTTTAGGCTGGGGCTATATAAATAGATTTGATTTGATAGAGGACTGAGGGTCTTTCAAATATTGAAAGTGTGTAAATAGTTACCCATGTTATTTTGTAAATGTATATATTTTTTTTTTCTTCATTTATTTTCTAATTTTTTGGGGGGGTGTGTTAGAATACTATTTTGGTATTTTATATCTAGTTATTTGTTTCAAAATGTATACCTTCACCAATTTGGCCACTTGGGTACATTTGGCCTACTTGTGTGGGACACCTGGGTGACTTCATGATAAATGTCATGTAAGCACACCCATTTTGGAAGTTATCATTCTCTTCAATTTTTCACTGAAATTGTCCCCATCATGCTATCTGAATGTTTGTTTTATCTTGTTCATTTTAAAGACGACGGTACAAAAATAAAAATGTATGTTTTTTTCATTGTTTTACCTAAACCAGATATATTGTGTTATATTCTCCTACATTCAATTCACATGTACACAAACTTCAGAGTGTTTTCTTTCAAATGGTAACAAGAATACGCATATCCTTGGTTCTGTGCCTGAGCTACAGGCTGTTAGATTTGGGTATGTCTTCAGGCGGAAATTGCACAAAGTAGGGGGGAGCTGTCAGAGGTTAACACTTTTTTTGTTACTACATGATTCCATATGGGTTATTTCATAGTTTCAACATCTTCACTATCATTCTACAATGTAGAAAATAGCCTTGAAAAACCCTTGAATGAGAAAAACCCTTGAATGAGTAGGTGTGTCCAAACATTTGACTGGTAATGCACTGTCAGCATGCAGTCAAAAGCTACTAACCACGTTCAGTGCTAACTAGAGCTCTCTAATCATATTCTGATATTGACAGCAGATTCGTTTTAGTTTAGGCCTCCAACGGTTCAAACTGAATTAATTCGACATTTCACATTGGAATCATTCCTCTTTAATTGTATTTCACATTATTAAATTGGAAGTTAGGGCCACTGATTGAGATTGAAAATGTTTGCGGAAAATATGTGGGGTATAAAAACACAACAGATGCTGAATAAATAAATATAAAAGTGTATTTTAATATATTGAAATTAAAATAGCATATTTGGAATACATACAATGGATAATTATACATTGAAATGTAGGTGACAAAACAGTTAAAGTAGAAATACATAGTTATGTTTTTTTCAATCCTAAACAACTTTCATCATGCATAATTTTCACCTTATTTATTTACATTTTTCAGTCTGTTGTGTACTTCACTCCAGCTCCAGCCAGCATTCTTCCATTCCTCATTGTGATGAACCATGCCTTTGTATATATTCTTCAAGAACATACAATTGAAAAATACAGATGCATATGTTTATAAATATAAGTTTAAATCGTACAGACAATGATTTACAAATCATACACATACATATCATATACAGTATACAAAGAAAAAAACAATGATGTCAATAAGTTCCCTTTTAAGCATGTCAGTTGGGAGACGGTTATCCTAAGGGGTTGTGGTTGGAGTTGAAATTGCCATTTACATTGGATGTCAGAAGTTTACAAACACTTTGGAGTCATTAAAACAATTTTTTCAACCACTCAATGAATTTCTTGTTAACAAACTATAGTTTTGGCAAGTCGGTTAGGATATCTACTTTGTGCATGACACAATCCATTTATCCAACAATTGTTTACAGACAGATCATTTCACTGTATCACAATTCCAGTGGGTCAGAAGTTTACATATACTAAGTTGACTGTGCCTTTTAAACAGCTTGGAAAAATCCAGACAATTATGCCACGGCTTTAGAAGCTTTTCATAGGATAACTGACATCATTTGAGTCAATTGGAGGTGTACCTGTGGATGTATTTCAAGAGCTACCGTCAAACGCAGTGCCTCTTTGCTTAAAATCAAGGGAAAATCAAAATAAATCAGCCAAGACCTCACAAAAAATTGTAGACCACCACAAGTCTGATTCATCCTTGGGAGCAATTTCAAACGCCTGAAGGTACCACTTTCATCTGTACGAACAATAGTACGTAAGTATAAACACCATGGGATCACGCAGCCGTCATACCGCTCAGGAAGGAGACTCATTCTGTCTCCTAGAGATGAACGTACTTTGGTGTGAAAAGTGAAAATCAATCCCAGAACAACAGCAACGGACCTTGTGAAGATGCTGGAGGAAACAGGTACAAAATAATCTATATCCACAGTAAAGCGAGTCCTATATCGACATAACCTGAAAGAAAGAAGCCACTGCTCCAAAACCGCCATAAAAAAGCCAGACTAAGGTTTGCAACTGCACATGGGGACAAAGATCGTACTTTTTGTAGAAATGTCCTCTGGTCTGATGAAACAAAAATATAACTGTTTGGCCATAATGACCATCGTTATGTTTGGAGGAAAAAGGGGGAGGTTTGCAAGCTAAAGAACACCATCCCAACCGTGAAGCACGGGGGTGGCAGCATCATGTTGTGGGGGTCCTTTGCTGCAGGAGGAACTGGTGCACTTCACAAAATAGATGGCTTCATGAGGGAGGAAAATGATGTGGATATATTGAAGCCACATCTCAAGACAGTCAGGAAGTTAAATCTTGTCGCAAATGGGTTTTCCAAATGTACAATGACCGCAAGCATACTTCCAAAGTCATGGCAAAATGGCTTAAGGACAACAAAGGCAATCCCAACGAAGTGAATCCCATTTGTGGGCAGAACTGAAAAAGCGTGTGCGAGCAAGGAGGCCTACAACCTGACTCCGTTACACCAGTTCTGGTCAGGAGGAATGGGCCAAAATTCACTCAACTTATTGTGGAAAGCTTGTGGAAGGCTACCCAAAATATTTGACCCAAGCTAAAGAATTTAGAGGCAATGCTACCAAATACTAATTGACTGTATGTAAACTTCTGACCCACTCGGAACGAGATGAAAGAAATAAAAGCTTTATCTCTACTATTAGTCTGACATTTCACATTCTTAAAATAAAGTGGTGATCCTAACTGACCTAAGACAAGGAATTTTTTAAAGGATTAAATGTCAGGAATTGTGAAAAACTGAGTTCAAATAACACATGGAATCATGTAGCAAAAAAAAGTGTTAAGCAAATCTAACAAATCAATCAAATCAAAATACATTTTATATTTGAGATTCTTCAAAGTAGCCAACCTTTGCCTTGATGATGGCTTTGCACACTCTTTGCATTCCCTCAATCTGCTTTATGAGGAATGCTTTTCCAACAGCTTTGAAGGAGTTCCCACATATGCTGAGAACTTGTTGGCTGCTTTTTTTCACTTTGCGGTCCAACCCAAACCATCTCGATTGGGTTGAGGTCGGATGATTGTGGAGGCCAGGTCATCTAATGCAGCACTTCATCACTCTCCTTCTTGGTCAAATAGCCCTTATACAGCCTGGAGGTGTGTTGGGTCATTGTCCTGTTGAAAAACAAATTATAGTCCCACAAAGCGCAAACCAGATGGGATGACGTATCGCTGCAGAATGCTGTGGTAGCCATGCTGGTTAAGTGTGATTTATTTGTTCTAAATAAATGTATTCTAAATAAATCACTGGCAGTGTCACCAGCAAAGCACCCCCCACACCATCACACCTCCTCCTCCATGCTTCACGGTGTGAACGACACATGCAGAGATCATCCATTCACCTACTCTGCATCTCACAAAGACACAGCGGTTGGAACCAAAAATCTCAAATTTGGACTCTGGACTATCAGACCAATGGACAGATTTCCACCAGTTGAATGTCCATTGCTCGTGTTTCTTGGCCCAAGCAAGTCTCTTCTTATTTTTGGTGTCCTTTGGTAGTGGTTTCTTCGCAGCAATCGACCACAAAGGCCTGATTCACGCAGTCTCCTCTGAGCAGTTGATGTTGAGATGAGTCTGCTACTTGAACTCTGTGAAGCATTTATTTGGGCTGCAATCTGAGGTGCAGTTAACTCTAATGAACTTATCCCCTGCAGCAGAGGACACTCTGAGTCTTCCTTTCCTGTGGCGGTCCTCATGAGAGCCAGTTTCATCACAACGCTCAATGTTTTTTGCGACTGCACTTGAAGAAACTTTTAAAGTTCTTAACATTTTCCGTATTGACTGACCTTCATGTCTTAAAGTAATGATGGACTGCCATTTCTCTTTGCTTATTTGAGCTGTTCTTGCCATAATATGGACTTGGTCTTTTACCAAATAGGGCTACCTTCTATATACCATCCCTACCTTGTCACAACACAACTGATAGGCTAAAATGCATTAACAAGGAAAGAAATTCCACAAATTTACTTTTACAAGGCACAACTACTTTAATTACTTTTTCATTGGCACGATTAGCAAACTTAGGGATGACATGCCAGCAACAAATGCTGACACTACACATCCAAGTATATCTGACCAAATTTTGAAAGACAAGAATTGTACTTTTGAATTCTGTAAAGTCAGTGTGGAAGAGGTGAAAAAATGGCTGTCTATCAACAATGACAACCCACTGGGGTCTGACAATCTGGATGGAAAATTACTGAGGATAATAGCAGACGATATTACCACATCTTCAATTTAAGCCTACTAGAAATTGTGTGCCCTCAGTACTGGAGGGAAGCTAAAGTAATTCTGCTACCCAAGAATAGTAAAGCCACCTTTACTGGCTCAGCACACATATAGGGAACATTCAACAAGCATGGCACTTACACAAATGCCAGATGATTGGCTGAGAGAAATATATATATTTTTAATAAATTTTTTAAAATTGCACCTTTATTTAACTAGGCAAGTCAGTAAAGAAAAATTCTTATTTACAATGACGGCCTACTCTGGCCAAGCATGGACAACGCTAGGCCAAGGAAGAACACCATTTATTATGGGGATCCATAATAAATACAAATACCTGTTAATTGAAATGCATTCCAGGTGAATGCATCAAGAAACTGGTTGAGAGAATGCCAAGATTGTGCAAAGCTGTCATCAAGGCAAAGGGTGGCTACTTTGAAGAATCTCAGATATAAAATGTATTTTGATTTGTTTAAAAGAAAATTGGTTACTACATGATGCCATATGTGTTTTTTCATAGTGATGATATCTTCACTATTCTTCTACAATGTGGAAAATAGTAAAAATAAAGAAAAACCCTGGAATGAGTAGGTGTGTCCAAACTTTTGACTGATACTGTTTAGTTTTGGTATAATGTCTATATTTATGTTGTATATACAGGGCACATTTGTAAAAGAGACCTAGGACTCAATATGTCTTCCATGTTAAGATAAAGGTTAAATAAAATAACAGGATTCCTATTACCTTTTCGGAGATGCTTTTTGGATTCGGGCCCAGGGCCAGGATTCATAAAGACCTTCAGAGTAGGAGTTCTAATCTAGAATCAGGGGCTGTATCCATAAATCTATGCATGAAGCCATTTTAGTCATAACCCACTGGGCAAAAACTGGTTGAATCAATGTTGTTTCCACATCATTTCAACAAAGAAATGAGATGAAGTGGTCAACGTAAGGGAATTTTGTATTTTTTTTTTCACCCAACTCTTTTTCACCTATCCTAAATCCAATGACATGGTGCCATTTTTTGTTCAATTCAAGTTAGGTGACAACTCAACCAAAATTAAATCAAAACTAGATGTTGAATTGACGCCTGTGCCCAGTGGGAAGAGTCCTACCTAGTCGACAGATATTTAGGAGATCATATGTGCGGTCCTAACTAGCTATACAGAAAAATGCTTTGGAGTTGATGAAAGAATGTTTTGATATTTTTATATAAGCAACCCATAAATTATCTAGAAGTACCTGCACCAGTATCTCTTGCATTTTTGAAAATAATTTCAAATTCATGATATGGCCCCAGGTCCCCCCTGTCCATGTTATCTCATTTATTATGATCCAAAAGGCTAAAGTGTTCCTAGAGCAGCACTCCTTTGAGACTAATGAATATTGGCCCAGATGTCCTTCTTTCAGACTTTTACTTGATAACTTAACTATGATAAATGTATTTAAATGAAATACTATCTGTAGGGCTCATTTACAACTGATAGTCCCCCAGAAGTGTAAAAAGAAATTACATCATTAGCATTCTCTCTGTTGAAATAGTATACATTTCAGATGTAAAAAAATTAAGGATAAAAATGTCAAAACTCCTTTAAACTGATATTTCCATGATGGTGCATCGTCCAAGCGTCCTCTCATAGAACCCCCGATATGGTGGCACCCAACATGGTGGGAGAGGTGGGGGAGAGTCCTGTGCCCTGTGTGTGGGGGGGGGAACACGGTGAGAGAAAGGGAGACAACCAGATATGTGTGTTGGACTGTGATGAGCATTTCGACAAGGTGTGTGTGTGGGGCTGTGGTGAAACTTAGTAAGAGGGTGAGGTTTGTGTATGGGGCTGTGGTTGGGGTGAGGACGATGTATGTGTCTGGGGCTATGGTGAAGATGAGATGTGTGTGTAGGACTGTGCTGAGAGTGAGGGAGAGTATAGGATATGTGTGGGTGGCTTTGGTGAGGCTGAGAGAAAGGATTAGGTATGTGGGGACGAGGTTTGTGTGTGGGGCTATGGTGAGGGTGAGGAGTGTGTGTGGGGCTATGATGAAGATGTGTGTGTGTGTGGCTATGAAGATGAGGTGTGTGTGTGTGGCTATGATGAAGATGAGGTGTGTGTGTGTGGCTATGATGGGGATGATGTGTGTGTCTGGGGCTATGCTGTAGAGGAGTTGTGTGTGTGGAGATGTGTTGAGCCAGAGGGTGCGAGTGTGGGAGATGGCATGGGGAGGGAGCTGGAGCATGAAGTCAGCAGAAGTACTCGTTGGGCTGACCCTCTATCTTTGCCGTGGCCTCAGAGTCCAGACTGGATCGGGCCGACAGCAGCCGGTTGGACTCCTCAGGGTTGAGTCTGGTCAGGTACTCACCCTCCAACCCTTTAGCCTTGGTTCCGGGGGACAGCGTCTCAAAAGTCACATACGAGTCCTGGATGTCCTTGGACTTCTTGCCCCAAATCTTCTGGATGCGCCTCTTGAGCGCACCACAGCAGACGATTACGGTGAGTGGCACAGCAATGACACAAGCCACGGTAATCACGATGACGTTGATGAGCTTCTGGGTGCCAGCGGCACTGGCCGCCTCGTCGGTGGAGAAGATGACACACTGCTCCTTCTTGGGGATCAGGCCCCGGACACACACGCAGGCAATGTACTTAGTCTTGGGCACCAGGCCCTCGATGAAGACCCGATTCTGACCCGCTGCCACGTTGATCTTGCGCATGTCTCTTTCGCCGAAGACGGCATAGAGCACACTGAAGGCCGTGGTGTTCTTGGCCTTGGGCGCCCGCCAGTTCAGGGTGATGGTGTTCTCCGTATCGCCCAACACCTTGACCGAGCGAACTATCCGGTCCGGGTCATACTGGGCCTGGGCCAGGTTGCTCAGGTTAGTCTTCTCCAGCTCCAGGAGTCCGTCTGGACTGGGCAACTTGGCTGGTCCAGGGGTGGCTCTATCTGCCACACTTCCCACTACCACACCTTCAGGCTCAGGGCTGGAGTCCACAACAGCAGGTGGGGGTTGAGAGTTGGGGGTGGGAACCACTAACCTATCCACCAGTTTCTCCTGGTATGCTGCCTTCCCCATCCCGTTGGGTTTGTTGACTTTGTTTTTTTTTACAGTAGCAGCAACCACGCTGGTTTGGTTGTTGTTATTGTCGGGTTTTGGGGGAGCATCAGAGACAACCAGGGAGATGATGGTCTCTGCATTTCCGGCGTAGTTAGTGGCCTTGCAGACATACTTCCCTGAGTCACGGTAGGACACGGCTGGGACACTGAGGATGGACCAGATAATGCCTTCCTTGGAGTTCTCCTGCTGGACTGTAGAGCAAGAGAAGAGACATGGACACATTATTAGTCAGAGTAAAAAAAATGTAAATACTAAAAAGTAATACAAAGACAGGGGAGATTCTTATTTAAAGTGTTTTTTAATGCAGGGGCCATATCCACAAAGCGTCTCAGAAAAGGTCCCAGGAATCCTGTTAAAAGGTTTTAAGACAAACTCTGAATAATATCAATTTGTTAAAGTTTATCTCAGCTGGTAATCACGACAGTTTAAGGTACTACAAAGGAAAGATAGTGATGGTGCTCATTGACATTGTTGCAATTTTGTTATTGTTTTTATTTAACTAGACAAGTCAGTTGAAAACAAATTCTTCTTTTATAATGACGGCCTACCCCAGTCAAACCCACCCCTAACCCACCAACGCTAGGCAGATTGTGCGCCGCCTTATGGGACTCCCAATCATGATACAGTCTGGGATCAAATCAGGGTCTTTAGTGACAGCACTGAGATCTTGCGCTGAGATCAAATCAAATTGTATTGGTCACATACACATGGTTAGCAGATGTTATTGCAAGTGTAGCAAAATGCTTGTGCTTCTAGTTCCGACAGTGGAGCAATATCTAACAAGTAATATCTAACAATTCCACAACAAATACCTAATACACACACATCTAAGTAAAGGAATAAGAATATATAAATATATGGATGAGCAATGTCAGAGCGGCATAGGCTAAGATGCAATAGATAGTAAATAATAATATATATATATATATATATATTGTATTATTTACTATATGAGTTGATGCAAGATACGTAAACATTATTAAAGTGGCACTATTAAAGTGACTACTGTTCCATTTATTAAAGTGGCCAATTATTTCAAGTCTGTATGTAGGCAGCAGCCTCTCTGTGCAGTGCCTTAGATGCAGTGCCTTAGACCACTGTGCCACTCGGGAGCCCCAAATAAAGGGGAATAACTAATTGCAACGAGGCATTGTGTCACGCCCTGACCTTAGAAATCCTTTTTATGGCTCTATTTTGTTTTGGTCAGGGTGTGAGTTGGGGTGGGCATTCTATGTTTTGTGTTCTATGTTTTCTATTTCTTTGTGTTTGGCTGGGTATGGTTCTCAATCAGGGACAGCTGTCTATCGTTGTCTTTGATTGGTAACCATACTTAGGTACCCTTTTCCCACCTGTGTGTGTGTGGGAGGTTGACATTCTTTATGGCACTTAGCCTTAAGCTTCATGGTTTTGTTATGTAGTGTGTATTGTTTTGTTCTGCGGCTTTTCTTAATTAAAGAACTTGTATGCTCCTTCCAACAGCCGTGACAGAACCTCCCACCACCAAATGAACAAGCAGCGTGGTGAAAGGGACTCCTGGGCAGATGAGCAGCGCTATCTGGAGTATGAGACAACCTAGGAGGAGATAGAGAGGTGGTCGGTTGACCCAGGGAGAGTGCCGGAGCCCGCCTGGGATTCTCTAGAACAGTGCGAGTAGGGATACCGGAGAATGGTGTTGGCGACACGAAAATGGCTGGCAAGGAAGCCCGAGAGGCAGCCCCAAAAATGTTTTTTTTGGGGGGGGGCCAACTGAGCCAACTCCCCGTGCTTACCGTGGCGAGCATGGGACTGGTCAGGCCCTGTGCTACGGGGTGATGCTCACGGTGTCGAGGCGGAGCATTCACAGGCCGAAGTGCTCGGTGCCAGCGTCCCGCATTTGCCGGGTGGAAGCTGGCATCCAGCCAGAATGGGTGGGGCCAGCTCTGTGCTCGAGACCGCCAGTACACCTCCACGGCCCAGTGAATCCGGTGCCTCGGCCAAGCAAGAGGCCTCATGGATGTCTCCCCAGCTTGGTGAGTCCTGTGCCTGCTCCCAGAGCCAGAGTCGCCATCCTGTCCGGAGCTGCCAGAGTCGCCCTCCTGTCCGGTGCTGCCAGAGTCGCCCTCCTGTCCGGTGCTGCCAGAGTCGCCCTCCTGTCCGGTGCTGCCAGAGTCGCCCTCCTGTCCGGTGCTGCCAGAGTCGCCCTCCTGTCCGGTGCTGCCAGAGTCGCCCTCCTGTCCGGTGCTGCCAGAGTCGCCCTCCTGTCCGGTGCTGCCAGAGTCGCCCTCCTGTCCGGTGCTGCCAGAGTCGCCCTCCTGTCCGGTGCTGCCAGAGTCGCCCTCCTGTCCGGTGCTGCCAGAGTCGCCCTCCTGTCCGGTGCTGCCAGAGTCGCCCTCCTGTCCGGTGCTGCCAGAGTCGCCCTCCTGTCCGGTGCTGCCAGAGTCGCCCTCCTGTCCGGTGCTGCCAGAGTCGCCCTCCTGTCCGGTGCTGCCAGAGTCGCCCTCCTGTCCGGTGCTGCCAGAGTCGCCCTCCTGTCCGGTGCTGCCAGAGTCGCCCTCCTGTCCGGTGCTGCCAGAGTCGCCCTCCTGTCCGGTGCTGCCAGAGTCGCCCTCCTGTCCGGTGCTGCCAGAGTCGCCCTCCTGTCCGGTGCTGCCAGAGTCAACCTCCTATCCGGGGCCCGCTGCAAGGGTCCCCATTCCGGGGTCAGCGGCGAGGTGGAGCGGGGTCCACGTCCCATACCTGAGCCGCCACCGTGGATAGATGCCCATCCAGACCCTCCCCTATAGGTTCAGGTTTTGAGGCCAGAGTCCGCACCTTTGGTGTCACGCCCTGACCCTGTCTACACTACCTGTGGATGTATTTCAAGGCCTACCTTCAGACTCTTTGCTTGACATCATGGGAAAATCCAAAGAAATCAGCCAAGACCTCAGAAAAAAATTGTACACCTCCACAAGGAGAAATGTCCTCTGGTCTGATGAAACAAAAATAGAACTGTTTGGCCATAATGACCATCATTATGTTTGGAGGAAAAAGGGGGAGGATTGCAAGCAGAAGGACACCATCCCAACCGTGAAGCACGGGGGTGGCAGCATCATGTTGTGGGGTGCTTTACTGTGGGAGGGACTGGTGCAATTCACAAAATAGATGGCATGATGAGGGAGGAAAATTATGTGGATATATTGAAGCAACATCTCAAGACATCAGTGAGGAAGTTAAAGCTTGGTCGCAAATGGATCTTCCAAATGAACAATGACCTCAAGCATAGTTCCAAAGTTGTGGCAAAATGACTTAACTTCTTATGGTATAGGGGACGCTTGCGTCCCACTTGGCCAAAAAACAGGGAAAATGCAGCGCGGCAAATTCTAATAAATTGATATAAAAATCTAACTTTCATTAAATCACACATGTAAGATACTCAATTAAATCTACACTCGTGAATCCAGCCAACATGTCAGATTTTTAAAAGGCTTTTCGGCGAAAGCATAAAAAGCTATTATCTGATGATAGCACAACAGTAAAAAAAAAGAGGGTAGCATATTTCAACCCTGCAGGTGCTACACAAAACGCAGAAATAAAATATAAAACATTCCTTACCTTTGACAAGCTTCTTTTGTTGGCACTCCAATATGTCCCATAAACATCACAATTGGTCCTTTTGTTCGATTAATTCCGTCCATATATATCCAAATGTCAATTTATTTGACGCGTTTGATCCAGAAAAACACAGCTTCCAAAATGCGCAAAGTCACTACAAAATATTTCAAAAATTGCCTATAAACTTTGCCTAAATATTTCAAACTACTTTTGTAATACAACTTTAGGTATTTTTAAACGTTAATAATCGATCAAATTGAAGACGGGTCTATCTGTTTTCATTAGAGGCAGAGAGGAAACTAACGCTAATTTTCAAGTCTTGGCCAACTCTCAACAGCATTACCCTTTTCCAGGATGGCCCTACTTCTACATTGCACAAATGAATAACCTCAACCAAATTGCAAAGACTGGTGACATCCAGTGGAAGTGGTAGGAACTGAAAACAAGTTCCTAAGAAATATCGTTTGCCAAAGAGAAATCAGTGAACAGACAGAGACCTAAAAAAAATTCTGAACGGTTAGTCCTCAGGGTTTTGCCTGCTACATAAATTCTGTTATACTCACAGACATGATTCAAACAGTTTTAGAAACTTCAGAGTGTTTTCTATCCAAATCTACTAATAATATCTTATATTCTTGGCATGAGTAGCAGGAAGTTGAAATTGGGCACGCTATTTATCCAAAAGTGAAAATGCTGCCCCCTATACCTTAATAAGAATTTAAGGACAACAAAGTCAAGGTATTGGAGTGGCCATTACAAAGCCCTGACCTCAATCCCAAAGAAAATGTGTGGGCAGAACTGAAAAAGCGTGTGCGAACAAGGAGGCCTAAAACCTGACTGCATGCGTTACACCAGCTCTGTCAGGAGGAATGGGCCAAAATTCACCCAACTTTTTGTGGGAAGCTTATGGAAGACTATACGAAACGTTTGACCCAAGTTAAACAATTAAATGGCAATGCTACCAAATACTAATTGAGTGTATGTAAACTTCTGACCCACTGGGAATGTGATGAAAGAAATAAAAGCTGAAATAAATCATTCTCTACTCTTATTCTATACATTTCACATTCTTAAAACAAAGTGGTGATCCTAACTGACCTAAGACAGGGAATTTTTACTAGGATTAAATGTCAGGAATTGTGAAAAACTGAGTTTAAATGTATTTGGCTAAGGTCTATTTAAACTTCCGACTTCAACTGCGCGTGTATCGCCAGCTGAATACATTACAAATGGTTAAGAAATCTACCACTCTATAGACCAAGCAGACTAAGACGTGAACCGGATGTTGCAAAATGGTTTAAAACTACAACTCTACCAAAGGACAAGACTAGAGAACATGAGGACCCTGGTCACCACATTGAAATGGTTACCACTTTATAGACCAAGCAGACTGAGGTATAAGCTGAATGTTGCAAAATGGTTATAAACTCAAACCATTGATCACTACAGAAGAAGCAAATCCTAGACATCGCGTTATCAGTCTGCAGATGAAAACGTACGTAGCCTAGGATGAGAACACCAACAACCTCTGAAGCATTCTAAGGGGATGAACTCAAAAGAACTACTGTACAGGTTATGTCGAAGTATCTATACTTACCACCACCATGAGCAGGAGCTCTACCTAAGGATGTTGATCTCTGGTGGCCGAACCAGAGTCGTACACCCAACAACTCTGTGACCAAAGGATTTGGACGATCAAGGACAGCGCAATCGTGAATGTATAAATTGCACGAAATGATGCTCAACTATGCATATGATTGACAACTTTGGAAAGAAAACACTGACGTTTCCAAAACTGCAAAGATATTGTCTGTGAGTGCCACAGAACTAATGCTACAGGTGAAACCAAGATGAAATTTCATACAGGAAGTGAGCCAGATTTTGAATGCGCAAGGAATGAGCCTACAATTTCTGTCGTTTCCCCAAGGTGTTTGCAGCATTGTGACGTATTTGTAGGCATATCATTGGAAAATTGACCATAAGAGACATTTACCAGGTGTCCACTCGGTGTCCTCCGTCGAAACTATTGCGTAATCTCCAGGTGCGTGCATTTTTCCATTTTGAACAGAGGAGAAACCAAACTGCCACGAGTGATTTATCATCGAATAGATATGTGAAAAACACCTTGAGGATTGATTCTAAACAACGTTTGCCATGTTTCTGTCGATATTATGGAGTTAATTTGGAAAAAAGTTTGCGTTGTAGGTGACTGAATTTTCATTTTTTTTTCTTTGCCAAACGTGATGAACAAAACGGAGCGATTTCTCCTACACAAATAATATTTTGGGAAAAACTGAACATTTGCTATCTAACTGAGAGTCTCCTCATTGAAAACATCCGAAGTTCTTCAAAAGGTAAATGATTTTATTTGAATGCTTTTCTTGTTTTTGTGAAAATGTTGCCTGCTGAATGCTAGGCTTAATGCTATGCTAGCTATCAATACTCTTACACAAGTGCTTGTGTAGCTATGGTTGAAAAGCATTTTTTGAAAATCTGAGATGACAGTGTTGTTAACAAAAGGCTAAGCTTCTGAGCCAATATATTTATTTCATTTCATTTGCGATTTTCATGAATAGTTAACGTTGCGTTATGGTAATGAGCTTGAGGCTATAATTACGCTCCCGGATACGGGATTGCTCGTCGCAACAGGTTAAGTTGATATGCATAAAAATGACTTCATAATGAGATGATACATTAGTGCATTATCACTTAACTACCTACAACATATTTAGCTGGCTAGAAAAAAAAGCTTTAAAAAAGGCTTTTACTGCATTTAGCCTTTGTAGGGCAGTATGCATTACTGCTTATTTAAGTAAGATTTATGAAGTCAAGAAGCTAGGACTACTAGCTAGCTAGCTACATTGATTAGCTAGGTTCACAATATAAACAAAAGCAACTTGTGTAATTAGATGATCATTTAGTACAAACACTAGCAACAATTGAATGAGTATTTGAAAAACACTGGACAAAATATATTGCAGTTATGCATAAATGATGGATATGGTACAGTACAGTAGAAAATATAATAAATATGCTCTTCCCCTGTGCTCCTCTCCGCTCTCAAAACAACGTGCTCTGTGCAGCAGGTAGAACAGCACATTGATACGACGCTGATGGCAAAGAAATGCAACGTGTGTAGTGGAGCTAAAGCGTTATAGTAGAGCTGAAGTGTTACAGTCACACAGACATAGAGAGAAAGGAAGAGAAGCAAACATACACAAATCCCTTGCTGACTCACCTGTCCCGTTCAGGGCTTTCCCTTCCGCCCTGCGCCAGGCCAGATCCGGGCTGGGAACGCCAATGGTCCCGCAGCGCAGCAGCACGTTGTTTCCCACAGCGCTGCGGACGTGTGCCACCGCTGTGTGGACGCGTGGCGCCTGGCACCTCCGCAGCTCGGCATCGCTGAACAGAACACCTGACAGGCTCTCGGGAGCTGCACAGCGGAGGCGTGTGTCGATTAATGCCACAGAGAACGTTGGCAACTTCTGGAACTGGACCAGGTCATACAGGCGGCAGTCACACAGCCAGGGGTTGTCATGGAGACCTGGATGGTTCAAGGTCAACTCATTAAATCACATGGCAAAATAAAATTGAACTCTGAATTCTGTGATGAATAAAATAAAATAAAGGATACTAATGGGGATTGGTGGGGTCAGAGGAGAACGTAAGAGTTCCAGTATGAAGTGGGGTACACGATATAAGAAGGGCCCAGAGTTTTTCCTGGTTAGGTAATGAAAAACTCCTTGGCCTGGTATGTTTACAAACACATCGTGAATGAAAGGAATGACAGTGTCTCTCTGGTTACACATATGGCTACAGATGACTGCTGTGGATGTCTGTGTGAGGATTACTTACATTCTAAAATAAACTACAATGACGGGTGTGGTGATGACAACGATAATGACGACGGCAACGATGATGGTTAAATTGGGATTTAGGCAGTTATTGAACAATATTCAGATCATGTTGGCTTTTTCAGAAGATTTAGGAACTTAGCACACACATTTGTCTTTATATCTCTTTTTTTCTCAATTTCGAGGGATTTTTCAATCAACAACTCTGAGTGACTAAAATAGATGTAGTTTACTTAAGCCATTTTTTTTAAAACTAGTTACAGGGGAGATGAATGAGCCAAATGGAAGCTGGGGATGATTAGTTGGCCAGTTTAGAAATTTAGCAAGGACACCAGAGCTAACACCCCTACTCTTACAATGAGTGCCATGGGATCTTTAGAGACAACAGAAAGTCAGGACACCAGTTTAACATCCCATTCAAAACAAGACACCCTCCAACCATGCTTAGCTTTAGAGGCAAGCCAGCAGTGGTATGCAGGTTGGTATGCTGCTGGCCAACGATGATGACAATGATGATGACAACAATAATGACGACAGCGATGATGATGGTTAAATTGAGATTTAGGGAGTGATTTCACAATACTCAGATCATGTTGACTTTTTCAGAGGATTTGGAAACATATCACACATTCGTTTGTATACAGTATCTCCTTTTTCCTCCATTTCGAGGGATTTTTCAACCAACAACTCTGAGTGACTGAAAAAGATGTGGCTTACTTTACTTAAGCAATTATTTATGATGGAAAGCATGCCTGATCTGAATGTTTGATTGTCTTGTGGTTTTATATTAGGGATGACTTCTAACCACATCTCCCTTGTAAATGAGAGTGCATCTCAACGGTACATGCGATCACCTGGTAAATTGTGAGGAAAAAAAGGAAAAAGGAAAAGAAATGTTAACAAATCTCTCTCCCTTACCAAGTATCATTTTGGAGTTCTCTGGGCCCTGCACAGGTTTAACTGTTAGCCAGGTGGCGAGCACCTCAGCCGGAACAGTCAGAAGGTTGTTGCTGGACAGATCCAGGTAGGTCAGGTTTTTTAAATAAATTGTGGCGTCTGCGGGAACTGAGGTCAACTGGTTGTTGTGCAAGTCGAGCAGCGTGAGGCTGGACATATCCATAAGAGACTCCCAGGGGAACGCGGTGAGGGCATTCCCATCCAGTCGCAGCTCCTCCAGATTTAGCATCCCACGGAAACTGTCCGGCTTGAGAGAGGACAGCACATTGAAGGACATCCAGAGGAACTCCAGATTGGGGAGGTAACTGAAGGCTTCGCTCGGGATACGTTGGATGGCTGTTTTCTCGATACGCAGCTTGGACGTGTCCACGGGGAAACTGGCAGGCACAATGGAGATCTCGGGGTCATTGCAAATTACACTCCTGAGGAAACAACGGGATGTGTTATACCTAGGCTTATGTTGTTTAAATTCAAATGTGGGAGGAAAGGAACACAAATATTATTATTATTTGAACTTTTTGTAAAAAGAAACTGACATTTTTGGTGTGAATTATTTATGTGAAATGTCAAATTTGGTTTTCATTCAGGCTATTTAATACAGGCTATGTGCCAATTATAGTAAATTAATTCAAAAAGCCTACATGTAGGACCTAACACTCTCACTATAAACTCAACTCAGAGAGATTGTCAGAGAGTTGGTCAACGTGCCTTTGCAAGATAATCCTGCATTAAATAAAATTGGACATCATGCACTCCCAATAATTTACTTTGTCCACATGCTGATTTCGCAGTGAAGGTCCAACATCTGTAATCGTGCGAGAAAAGTCTCTTAAATTAAACGGAATGTATCTGCACAAACAAAGAAAAACATGCACATTAAGCGATACATTGGTTGATTTTGTCATTAGTTTCTTCTACTCACCTGGCCATAGATCCATCACTTAGTTTGTGAAAAAAACAGCTACACTGTGACGGGCACGCGCTCACCGAGGAGGGTAACGCACCTGTCGCCAGGTAGAGTCCCAAGACGAATGCGAGGAACATTTTGGCCCACTTTTATGCGTGCACTGCACAGCTAGCCTGCATGCACCCAGTCAGCACCCACTGAAGCCAAACAGACCTGCGTTTGTCATTTACTGAAATATCATTTGCACGGTTTTGTCCCACAGCTTCGCTGTCCCATAGCGACCAGACTGCTATGAGTCCCGAGATAAGAAGGATAGACAAGGATTAGCGAAAGGACTGCAGTCTTTTCATCTGGATGCATATTTCATCCTGGAATCCGATAGGCTGCGCAGAGACGTCCCTATTTATTATCACACAAAATACATCCGAAATTGTCATAATCCACTGTGATATTGTTTGTCTTTTTTCTCCCCCACAAATTCAGTTTGTTAATTTGAACCCTGCCGTGACTGGTTGTTGGGCTGCGCTGGTTTTGCCAAGGTGTGGCACCGTGGTCAAATTGGTTTGAGATTCGATGTTGGCCAGACATTTGGACGTTTAAACTTCAACAGCTCGCAAACGACTTGACCTACATAACTCAGATTAGGCTCTTTATGAAAGAAAAAAGGTGTACAGCATGGCACAGGTTTTATTTGACCGATTCCGACCCTAGTTTCACAATCAAAAGGCCGTTGGATTATGAAACTGGGTTCGGATTTGACCTGAAAGCTAATAGTTAGGGACCATCAACAAAGTGCATGATCACAATATACAAATTGCAATATCTCCTCAACCGCTTCATTTAGCAACCAGGTTTCAACTGTCAATTATTCCTCACATAGAGCAGCATGTTGCACACTCTTTGGTTTTCTCCTAAAATGATTAAATTAAATATATATATATTTATAAAAAAACTTACAATTAAATATCCAGTTGATCACATGACCTAAACACCTCAAAACAATGTTGTATTGTTAAAAGAGACACACAAAGTATGCCCTTTGGTCTCATTAAGTGCTTACACAGTTTTATGAAACTTTAGAAGTCCAATGGCTCACGTGACTTAGCAACCTCATTTTAACTGCCCATTATTCCTTGAATAGAGAGACATTTTGAACTCTCTTTAGTTCTCATAAAATTATACATTTTATTTATATATACATACAGTTGAAGTCGGAAGTTTACATACACTTAGGTTGGAGTCATTAAAACTCGTTTTGCAACTACCCCACAAATTTCTTGATAACAAACTAGTTTTGGCAAGTCGATTAGGACATTAGGACATAAATTTTTACAACAATTGTTTACAGACAGATAATTTCAGATATAATTAATTATATCACAATTCCAGTGGGTCAGAAGTTTACATACACTAAGTTGACTGTGCCTTTAAACAGCATGAACATTTTCAGAAAATTATGTCATGGCTTTAGAAGCTTCTGATAGGCTAATTGACATAATTTGAGTTAATTGGAGGTGTACCTGTGGATGTATTTCAAAGCCTACCTTCAAACTCAGTGCCTCTTTGCTTGACATCAAAGGCAAATCAAAAGAAATCAGCCAAAAAATTGTAGACCTCCACCAGTCTGGTTCATCCTTGGGAGAAATTTCCAAATACCTGAAGGTATTACGTTCATCTGTACAAACAATAGTACGCAAGTATAAACACCATGGGATCATGCAGTCGTCATACCGTTCCGGAAGGAGACACATCCTGTCTCCTAGAGATGAAGGTACTTTGGTGCGAAAAGTGCAAATCAATCCCAGAACAACAGAAACGGGTCTTGTGAAGATGCTGGAGGAAACAGGTACAAAGGTATCTATATCCACAGTAAAACGAGTCCTATATCGACATAACCTGCAAGGCCGTTCAGGAAGGAAGAAGCCACTGCTCCAAAACTGCCATAAAAAGCCAGACTAAGGTTTGCAACTGCACATGGGGACAAAGATTGTACTTTTAGGATAAATGACCTCTGGTCTGATGAAACAAAAATAGAACTGTTTGGCCATAACGACCATCGTTATGTTTGGAGGGAAAAGGGGGAGGCTTGCAAGCCGAATAACATCATCCCAACCTTGATGTTCCGGGGTTGGCAGCCATTTGTTGTGGGGGTGCTTTGCTGCAGGAGAGGCTGGTGCACTTCACAAAATATATGGCATCATGAGTGAGGAAAATGATGTGGATATATTAAAGCAACATCTCAAGACATCAGTTAAAGCTTTGTTGCAAATGGATCTTCCAAATGAACAATGACCCCAAGCATACTTCCAAAGTTGTGACAAAATGGCTTAAGGACAATAAAGTCAAGGTATTGGAGTGGCCACCACAAAGCCGTGACCTCAATCCCATAGACAATTTGTGGGCAGAACTGAAAAAGTGTGTGCGATCAAGGAGGCCTACAAACCTGATTCAGTTACATCAGCTCTGTCAGGAGGAATGGGCCAAAATTCACCCAAATTATTGTGGGAAGCTTGTGGAAGGCTACCCGAAACGTTTTACCCAAGTTGAACAATTTAGAGGCAATGCCACCAAATACTAATTGAGTGTATGTGATGAAAGAAATAAAGATGAAATAAATCACTCTACTATTATTCTGACATTTCACAGGGAATTTTTACTAGGATTAAATGTCAGGAATTGTGAAAAACTTAATTTAAATGTATTTGGCTAAGGTGTATGTAAACTTCCAACTTCAACTGTTCTCATTCCATGGTTTTTCTTTATTTGTACTATTTTCTAATAGTGAAGACATAGAAATGACACATATGGAAACAAGTAGTAACCAAAACAAAGTAGCCACCCTTTGCCTCGATGACAGCTTTGCACACTAGGCATTCTCTCAACCAGCTTCATTAGGACGTCAATGACCCAACACATGTCCAGGCTGTTTAAGGGCTATTTCATCAAGAAGGAGAGTGATGGAGTGCTGCATCAGATGACCTGGCCTCCACAATCACCCGACCTCAACCTAATTGAGATGGTTTGTGATTAGTTGGACTGCAGAGGGAAAGAAAAGCAGCCAACAGGTGCTCAGCATATGTGGGAACTCCCTCAAGACTGTTGGAAAAGCATTCCAGGTGAAGCTGGTTGAAGAATGCCAAGAGTGTGCAAAGCTGTCATCATGGCAAAGGGTGGCTACTTTGAAGAATCCAAAATAACATAGTGTGCCTTGCGAAAGTATTCGGCCCCCTTGAACTTTGCGACCTTTTGCCACATTTCAGGCTTCAAACATAAAGATATAAAACTGTATTTTTTTGTGAAGAATCAACAACAAGTGGGACACAATCATGAAGTGGAACGACACTTATTGGATATTTCAAACTTTTTTAACAAATCCAAAACTGAAAAATTGGGCGTGCAAAATGATTCAGCCCCCTTAAGTTAATACTTTGTAGCGCCACCTTTTGCTGCGATTACAGCTGTAAGTCGCTTGGGGTATGTCTCTATCAGTTTTGCACATCGAGAGACTGACATTTTTTCCCATTCCTCCTTGCAAAACAGCTCGAGCTCAGTGAGGTTGGATGGAGAGCATTTGTGAACAGCAGTTTTCAGTTCTTTCCACAGATTCTCGATTGGATTCAGGTCTGGACTTTGACTTGGCCATTCTAACACATGTGATATGTTTATTTTTGAACCATTCCATTGTAGATTTTGCTTTATGTTTTGGATCATTGTCTTGTTAGAAGACAAATCTCCGTCCCAGTCTCAGGTCTTTTGCAGACTCCATCAGGTTTTCTTCCAGAATGGTCCTGTATTTGGCTCCATCCATCTTCCCATCAATTTTAACCATCTTCCCTGTCCCTGCTGAAGAAAAGCAGGCCCAAACCATGATGCTGCCACCACCATGTTTGACAGTGGGGATGGTGTGTTCAGGGTGATGAGCTGTGTTGCTTTTACGCCAAACATAACGTTTTGCATTGTTGCCAAAAAGTTCAATTTTGGTTTCATCTGACCAGAGCACCTTCTTCCACATGTTTGGTGTGTCTCCCAGGTGGCTTGTGGCAAACTTTAAACAACACTTTTTATGGATATCTTTAAGAAATGGCTTTCTTCTTGCCACTCTTCCATAAAGGCCAGATTTGTGCAATATACGACTGATTGTTGTCCTATGGACAGAGTCTCCCACCTCAGCTGTAGATCTCTGCAGTTCATCCAGAGTGATCATGGGCCTCTTGGCTGCATCTCTGATCAGTCTTCTTCTTGTATGAGCTGAAAGTTTAGAGGGACGGCCAGGTCTTGGTAGATTTGCTGTGGTCTGATACTCCCATTTCAATATTATCGCTTGCACAGTGCTCCTTGGGATGTTTAAAGCTTGGGAAATCTTTTTGTATCCAAATCCGGCTTTAAACTTCTTCACAACAGTATCTCGGACCTGCCTGGTGTGTTCCTTGTTCTTCATGATGCTCTCTGCGCTTTTAACGGACCTCTGAGACTATCACAGTGCAGGTGCATTTATACGGAGACTTGATTACACACAGGTGGATTGTATTTATCATCATTAGTCATTTAGGGCAACATTGGATCATTCAGAGATCCTCACTGAACTTCTGGAGAGAGTTTGCTGCACTGAAAGTAAAGGGGCTGAATAATTTTGCACGCCCAATTTTTCAGTTTTTGATTTTAAAAAAAAGTTTGAAATATCCAATAAATGTCGTTCCACTTCATGATTGTGTCCCACTTGTTGTTGATTCTTCACAAAAAAATACAGTTTTATATCTTTATGTTTGAAGCCTGACATGTGGCAAAAGGTCGCAAAGTTCAAGGGGGCCGAATACTTTCGCAAGGCACTGTATTCTGACATGTTTAACACTTTTTTGGTCAATAAATGTTATTTCATAGTTTTGATGTCTTCACTATTGTTCTATCATGTAGGAAATAGTAAAAATAAAGAAAAACTCTTGAATGAGTAGGTGTGTCCACATTTTTTACTTGTACTGTACAGTGCATTCAGAAACTATTCAGACCCCTTGACTTTTTCCACATTTTGTTTCATTATAGCCTTATTCTAAAATGGATTAAAATCATTTTTTCTAATTAATCTACACATAATACCCCATACTGACAAAGCAAAAATATCACATTTACATAGTGGTAAGAAAAAGTGTGAACCATTTGGAATTACCTGGATTTCTGCATAAATTGGTCACACAATTTGGTCTGATCTTCATCTAAGTCATAACAATAGACAAACACAGTGTGCTTAAACTAATAACACACAAATTGTTGTATTTTTCTTGTCTATGTTGAATACATAATTTAAACATTCACAGTGTAGGTTGGAAAAAGTATCTGAACATCTCGGCTAATGACTTCTCCAAAAGCTAACCTGGACAGAATGGCTTCAACAGCAGACAGAAGAAAATTTGCCTTCTGGAGTGGCCCAGTCAGAGTCCTAACCGCAACCCAATTGAGATGCTGTGGCATGACCTCAAGAGAGCGGTTCACACCAGACATCCCAAGAATATTGCTGAACTGAAAAAGTTTTGGAAACAGGAATGGTCCAAAATTCTTCCTGACCTTTGTGCAGGTCTGATTCGCAACTACAGAAAACGTTTGGTTGAGGTTATTGCTGTAAAAGGAGGGTCAACCTGTTATTAAATCCAGGAGTTCACATACTTTTTCAACCCTGCACTGTGAATGCTTAAATGGTGTGTTCAATAAAGACATGACAACATATAATTGTTTGTGTGTTATTAGTTTAACCTCTTATGGCTGCATCACTTGTTCTCAATTTCTGCCTGAAGACATATCCTAATCTAACTGCCTGTAGCTCAGCCCCAGAGGCAAGGATATGCATATTCTTGGTATCATTTGAATGGAAACATTCTGAAGTTTGTGGAAATGTTAATATTATGACATTTCAGCTAGGTCTACTGTCTATTATATTATGACAGACCAGCTAGATCTACTGTCTTTATTATTTTACAACAGGCCAGCTGTATCTTCTGTCTCCGCTTCACTTTGGCCATTGTTGTGGGCCTGCCCTCCCCTCAACAGCCTCAAATAGGCTATTTGATGTGGGTTGGGGTGGGGTGGCAGACACACGCATCTCACATTTCATGACATTACATGATTATATATTGCTTCTAAAATAAAATAAAAATCACAAATAATATTTTATATTATTAATTTCAAACAAGGGCATTAGCATGATAAGAACTTACCAGTCCAAAAGGAAATTTGGACTCTCCCGTTCAAAAAATAGTCCTCCACAATCGCTAAATGATTTGTCCTACAACAATCTCGGTCTCACTTTCCCAATCAATTTATTCAAAAATTGTGTGTACATCTGTATATCTAGACTTAGATTTAGCTTTCCCTGACTTAGTCGCCATAACGATTGATATATAAACAGCTGAATCTGCGCAATTACCAAACAATGCAGTGCGTAATATGTGTTTCTCCTTCCGGTATGAAACTTCAATAGCGAATGACTCTCGTTAAGCTGGAGCTTACTACATGGGTTGGTCTTGCAACACATAAACATGACCTATATTCGTTTAGCTCAGCTCATTGGCTATCTACCCAGCTAGATTTCAAGACGATCAGTGGTCATTGGGTTAAAAGACAGTCAATCAACGAAACAGCGGGCAAATCATTTGTGCACAATGATGTCATGACTTGTTGTCTTCAAATCGGTTTCTTTCAGTCAATACGGCCCGCAAAATGGCCCATCAGGTTTGATTGTGTTACAAACAAACCAGTTGATTGCAGTGAAACCAAACATGACTGGAAAAGTCACGTTCTGTGTGGGTTATTTACCTGGAATGTGTCGTCAAAAATGGAATGAGACGGAATTCACGCCACAAGCAGTTCACAAAATGTTTCGTGTTAGGCTATAAAAATGGATTTTATCAAACAAAAGATCATTCATTGTGTAACAATGAGCATTGGAATTGCAAACAGACGAAGATCGTCAAAGGTAAACAATTTATTTTAATGCAGTTTGTGATTATGTTACGCCTGTGCTGGTTAAAGAAATATATAATTTATGGGGCTCTATGCTCAGATAATCGCATCGTATTCTTTCGCAGTAAATCATTTTTTAAATCTGACAACGCAGTTGGATTAGCAAGATTCTAGTCTTTCGATACATGTGAGACACTTGTATTTTCATGAATGTTTAATATGACTATTTATGTAGCGATAACCGCATGTTGTGGAGTTTCAGCCTGCTAGCAGGTTCCGTACGCAGAGAGATTAACACTATTTTTGGTTACTACATGATTCCATATGTGTTATTTCATAGTTTTGATGTCATCACTATTATTCTACATGTAGAATATAGTAAAAAATTATGAAAAACCCTTGAATGAGTTTTTAAACTTTTAACCGGTAGCGTAAATCAAATAAATACTAATCATAATGAATAATCAGATGCATGTTGCAAGTTTGTCATTTTTCCTTATTTAATTTTATAGTAAGATTTTATTTGATCTTTTTAGACAATACAAAACATACACATACAAATGAAAACTATATCACACCTTGTCACGTTCTGACCTTTATTTCCTTTGTTTTGTCGTTATTTAGTATGGTCAGGGCGTGAGTTGGGGTGAGCAGTCTATGTTTGTTTTTCTATGATTTTGGGATTTCTATGTTTCGGCCTAGTATGGTTCTCAATCAGAGGCAGGTGTCGTTAGTTGTCTCTGATTGAGAATCATACTTAGGTAGCCTCGGTATTCGTTCATTTCACGTTTATTGTTTTTGTATTCATAGTGTTCAGTTTATGTGTTTTTAAATAAACAACCATGGACACTTACCACGCTGCGCATTGGTCCTCCGATCCTTCTCGCTTCTCCTCCTCAAACGAAGAGGAGGAGGAAAACACTTACAGAAACACCCACCAACCAAGGACCAAGCAGCACCAGCAGCAGCAGCAGTGGCCAGCATCACAAGACTCCTGGACATGGGAGGAGATTTTGAACAGAGAAGGACCCTGGGCACAGGCTGGGGAATATCGCCGCCCCAAAGCAGAGCTGGAGGCAGCGAAAGCTGAGCGGCGGCGATATGAGGAGGCAGCACGGCAGCGCGACAGGTACGAGAGGCAGCCCCAAAAACATTTTTTGGGGGGGCACGCGAGGAGTGTGGCTAAGCCAGGTAGCAGACCTGAGCTCACTCTTCGTGCTTATTATAAGCAGCGCGTTACTGGTCAGGTACGGTGTTATGCGGTTAAGCGCACGGTGTCGCCAGTACGTGCCCATAGCCTGGTGCGCTATAGGGCAGCCCCCCAAAAGTGTCATGCGAGTGTGGGCATCCAGCCAGGGTGTATGGTGCCTGCTCAGCGTGTCTGGTCGCCGGTACGCCATTTCGGTCCAGGGTATCCTGCGCCGGCTCTGCGCGCTGTGTCTCCAGGGCGCTGGAAGGGTGCAGTGCGTCCTATGCCTGCACTCCGCTCGTGCAGGGCAAATGTGGGAGTGGAGCCTAAGGGAGAGGCGCAAGTAGCAGGCACTAGATCTCCAGTGCTTACCCACAGCCCGGTTCAACCTGTGCCTGCACTCTGGAGGGTCCGGGCTAGAGTAGTTAAAAAGCCTGGGGGAGTGGTGCCAAGGCTGCGCACCAGAGTTCCAGTGCTCCCCCACAGCCCGGTCCTTCAGGTGCGTCCTAACACCAAGCCTCCTGGAGGTCTCCCCACCCTGGTGGGTCCTGTGGCAGCCCCACGCACCAGGCTGTCTCTCTGCTCCCTTCTGTCCAGAGCTGCTAGAGTCTCCCGTCTGTCCAGAGCTGCTAGAGTCTCCCATATGTCCAGAGCTGCTAGAGTCTCCCTTCTGTCCTGAGCTGCTAGAGTCTCCCGTCTGTCCTGAGCTGTCAGAGCCGCCAGTCTGTCCTGAGCCGTCAGTCAGCCAGGAGCTGCCAGAGCCGTCAGTCAGCCAGGAGCTGCCAGAGCCATCAGTCAGCCAGGAGCTGCCAGAGCCGTCAGTCAGCCAGGACCTGCCAGAGCCATCAGTCAGCCAGGAGCTGCCAGAGCCATCAGTCAGCCAGGAGCTGCCAGAGCCGTCAGTCAGCCAGGAGCTGCCAGAGCCGTCAGTCAGCCAGGAGCTGCCAGAGCCATCAGTCAGCCAGGAGCTGCCAGAGCCGTCAGTCAGCCAGGACCTGCCAGAGCCGTCAGTCAGCCAGGATCTGCCAGAGCCGTCAGTCAGCCAGGACCTGCCAGAGCCGCCAGTCAGCCAGGAGCTCCCAGAGCTGCCTGTCACGCCGGCGATGCCAGAATCGCCCTTCACTCCGGAGCTGCCGGAGTCGTCCTTCACCCCGGCGCTGCCAGAGTCTCCCGCCTGACCACGCTCCGCTCGTGCCGGGCAAATGTGGGAGTGGAGCCTAAGTGAGAGGTGCGCATAGCAGGCACTAGATCTCCAGTGCAGCCCGGTAAGCATGCCCTCTAGTGGTCAAACTAGCATTATTGGCAACAATGGCTGACAGTAAAATATTATTACTTCATGCACTACTAAGGACATCTAGCCAACTTGACACTACTGTGGGCTCAGCATCCCTGTGGAATGCTTTCAAGACCTTGTAGAGTCCATGGCCTGACAAATCGAGACTTTTCTATCAAGTGTGCCTTAAAATTGTACCTTATTCAAGCTCAATGAGGAAAATATGAAATCTAAATTAGCCAGATACAATTTGACATATTTTGGGCAGAGAATTTTGGCATATTTGTTTTATATATATACATGGCAAATATCAAAATGTTAAGTGCCAAACAAAATTGCATAGGTTAAAAATGATCAGTGATATATTTTGACAGAGTCAAATATTGGAAATACATTTTATTTGTGGGTCAGATATAATTAGAGGAAAATATTGTTGGAAAATATTGTTGTTTTTTCATGAAAAATTTGTTTTTCCATGACAGCCAAAAACCCATGTGCAGATGGCAATTTCTCTGTACACCTAAAGCCAGCCATACTGAGGTCAGCAATGGACAGATGGATTTGTGAGCTTGGCTTTAATATTAGAGACAACTAAGAGCTATGCTATAAACAGATCAGTTCATAATAACACAAATCTGTGTCAGACAAGTCATATTAGAGACTCATACATAGCCTAGTCTTTATCACAAATTCCATAGCCTCAGATCTGAACAAACATGCATTAAAACATGTAGTGTATTTATTTTGGTCACAGACCAAAACAGAAACCGAAAGCACACATCTAAATCAGTTTATTAAAATACACAATACGTGAAACATTACAGAATCCTAAATGACCTCATTTAGTAATGATGATTTGTGTGATCATATGCAGTATTTGCATGTATCTATTAAAATGGTAAAATAAATAAAAAATCTCTTCTTAGCAAAAGAGCTATTTCTCAAGCAAGAATTTTGCTAGGATTGGTCTAACTGGGGATGGGAAAACTTAAAATGAGCTTTTATTGGCAGAGAGGTTTGAAACTCTCTTTCTAATTTATCGCCTGGCGGTGTCACCGGGCAGGCCAAAACTCCATCCCACCAAAACAGGCTTAAATTTCAGGCAGTCTTTTCGAACAGCTCTTACACTAAAAAGGGAATTATCATCATTTTCACAATTTCACAGTATTATTCCAACCTCATAGTGTGGAAATAAATGTATATAAAACACAAGAAAATAATGTTTTTGACTGCACTGGGCTTCAGGTTTTTAATTACATTTCCCAAGGTTTCCCAATCTGATAATCCAGTTTTGTAGGCAAACAATATGACCATTGTTCTCCCCTCTAACCCTATGGTATGAAAAGCTGCCAATTAGGATGTTGCGATTATAGCATGTTCCACTAAAGAATAGATGGTATAATTTATGGCAAGTTGTGGCTTTTGTATCTCTCAC
The DNA here is from genome assembly GCF_002021735.2 of Oncorhynchus kisutch. Taxonomy (NCBI): domain Eukaryota; kingdom Metazoa; phylum Chordata; class Actinopteri; order Salmoniformes; family Salmonidae; genus Oncorhynchus; species Oncorhynchus kisutch. Next base: position 30,765,138 of record NC_034193.2, on the reverse strand, counting down.
ACCTTTGTCAGAAAGCATCTCGTCATCTCGCTCAACTAAGCCTCCTTTTGTATTAAGGGAACTATAGCAAAGTTTACAGAGTTGACTTTCCCATTAGATTAGTTTATTCATGAAGTTATGAACATAGATCTCATAACTTTAAAACATCCTGCAGTTATTTGATTCTCCTGCTTTGTTCCAGTCAAATCTAAGAATAGTTCATTGTTTCAGTTTCGCAGTGAGGTCAGTGTCTCACTGAGATGAGTGTCTGAAATGTGTGTGTGTATGTGTGTGTGTGTGTGCATGTCAGTTACCATTTTTAAATGTAAGGGAAACAATGAATTACTTAATGATGCACAACATAATGCACAAAAACCCTTAAATAATTAATATAACTTGCCTATTGTGTGAACAAATATTGCAGTCAGTTTTCCTAAACATGAATCCAATGATTTGAGAAGATTTGACATTATATGTAAATCATCACATCCTTTGTGGAGTGCTCCAGTCTTACTCACTCACTTCATCTCCTGAAGTGGATTTATTTTGAGTGTTTCTCTCCTTTGGTTGTGCTATCAGACCCAAAGAAGGGGACACATACAATTAGCATAGTGCAGAACTTTAACATGACAAATAACTAAATCACTAACTAATTCTATATTTTTTAAACATGTGGCATATTTTTGGCTGCTAGCTAGCCTTCTAGCTATGGCTAACACATTCACGGCCACATTTCCACTGCCATAATACATTTTACAGATGCAAAAGTATCCCACCATATGGAACAAATAAATTATGATTTTTATACAGTATGACTTTACAAACATAACTGGATGGAAACTTGAGTGAGTCTGACCACCAGTCAGAGACCACTATGATGACACACCAAATGTGTTTGACGGATCCTTTTTGTCTTCTTCCAATGCCTCTTTAGGGGAAAGTAATCCAATAGTAACTGAAAGTAATCCGATTATGTTTGGCTAATCCAAAAGTTACGTTATTTTGGACAGGTAACTAGTAACAGAACATCCTTTCAACAGAGTTGTATAGACTACATCAAACATGTGCATTTGACATTAAGGTCATCCTTCTCCAGACGGTGGTCTCACACAGACAGAAAGGCTCGTTGTATAACTAATAGAGAGCTTTAGAGTAGCAGTGTGTAAATACGTATTAGGGGACAGTGGGTTGTGTTGTTATGTTCATTAATACATTCTTGTGCGGATTGGGACAAGAGAGTGAGAGAGCTTTACATAATTGCATGCATGCTTTTTCACGTGAAATGCCCCTTTAAAAGTGGGATCAGTTAGGTTAGAGGCACATTGTAAAGCAAGCGGACAGTGAAGAGTAAGTAGATCTGTGATTTGCTGGTGTGAAAATTCGCACTGAAGATGGTGTCTTCCTACCCTTTACCGGATGGTTTCTCAGACTTTGATGTATTCTCTTTGGGATCTTGTCTGCTAGTGGAGGGTGAGTGATGGAATTCATCCATAAATGCGGTAACTATGCTTCTATATGCAATGTTAGACCTGATGCTCCGTGTTCAGGGTTGGTGGCCTGTTTACGCACTCTTTAACAAGGAGTGGTAGCAGCGCAGTTATGTGACCTGATGTAATATGAATGAAATGCTGATTTTGTCCAGAAAATTGCATGATATAATTTTACATTCAATAGTCTGGAATAACACATTATTATTGTTTAAACAGCCTTTCAAAAGAAAACGTTTTCAGTGTGCTATGCACACTGCCACTGTGTTTATAACCTATTCTGTGTTGTGTCCCTTAAAGGTCTTCTGGGATTCTTCCTGAATGCTGTGACAGTCGCTGCTTTCCTCAAAATAAGAGAACTGAGAACCCCCAGCAATTTCCTAGTCTTGAGTTTGGCATTGGCCGATATGGGCATCTCTACGAATGCAACCATTGCTGCTTTCTCCAGTTTTCTGAGGTGAGTGACATAGCATACTAATCCTCTCCATCGCCTTATTCAGTTTTTACTCACACTGACTCATTGTTGCAACGTTTTGCCACTGCAAAATACCATGAATTGAATATGGAATATTATATACTGGGGGTTCTCAATACCATAGCGGATCAACTCAAAGGAGAATATGTCTCTCTCTCTCTGACATATTCCAATCAATTGGCTAATCAATGTCTCTGCATAGTTTTAGAGTAGTACACCAACGAGGTAGAGTCATAACAGACCTTCCGGGGACTGTGCTGTGATGCATAAAGGCGGAGGATTTAGAACTCTTTAATCGGGGGGGATGAACGATGATGCTCTGGGTTGGCGTCTAGGTGGTTTAGGATTAAAACAGGCACCAGATTCACTTCAAATGTGTATTAATAGATGACCATGGCCAATGCAAAATAGCATAAACAGACACTGGCCTTCCCTGCAGTCTAGTTTTATGCACTGTAAAGTGTTTGCCATTAATTTGACAGTATCTTACAGGCATCTCGGTGGTGAGTAAAATTCTGTATTTCATATTGCCGTACACCTACTGTAATATAAATACAGTATCAAAGCAAGTACTTTGCAATGACACACAGTACCCTACCACAAATTGACTGTACACTTGCCTATATTATACTATAAATATGTAACTGCTACCGTAATCGGAATGAATGAATTAATTAATTAATGGACAAATGAAGGAAATTCATTAAGGGGAAGAGTTTGTATTTCACTGTAATAACAAGTGATTAGTGCAAGCAGGTTGCTGCTAGTATATTACAGTATATTATTTCATATTTTGCCTTTAAAATCACTTGCACTTCTACAGGCTTTCTCAAAGACTTCCAAACCGACAGAGACTACAGGGTAGAACAGACCAAAAGGACATGACATAATTCTCAACACTTTAAGCTTTGAGACTCGCTGCCATTTCAATCTGTTGACTACACATTTTAAATTGACAGAACACTATAACTACATATGAGTTAAATACAGCATTCTCACTCATGGGTGCAACAAATATAGCTTCTTACAAGGTAACACCTCAAAATATGTTAATGGACCAGAAACATACCATGCATCTCCTAATGGTCATAAAGGTTTTTAGGGCTCAAACGAAACAATACGGTACGGTACTGCATTCTGTGGGGTGGAACTACAGTACCATTTGAAATATGCCAATTTTCCCACAATGCACCATCATTTACAGTATGCTGCAGTAAAATGTTTTAAAGTTTATTTTTACTGTTGATAATACTAAAAATGACCAATAAATTACAGTTTTCTGTTACATTGTGCTCTACCAGTCTATCAATTCATTGTTGAACACAATAAAAATAATACCATAATGTTAAGGTCTAAGGTATTGTCTTTCCCCCTCTTTACTACTGTATGCCCTTCTCCAGGTACTGGCCCTATGGCTCTGATGGCTGCCAGACTCATGGCTTCCAGGGTTTCGTGACAGCTCTCGCCAGCATCCACTTCATTGCTGCCATTGCATGGGACAGATACCACCAGTACTGCACAAGTAAGTGGCGTGAGTCTCATACATCTCCATAGACACACACACACACACACACACACAAAAGACACACACACACATCTATCCCCAACAAAAAATGCACAAACAAGCACATACTAAACAGGACTAATCTTTGTGTGCAGCTGTTCTTGGGGCCTCACAGCATCCTAAAAGGCCATCTGGCCTAAGAGTCTATTGGTCTGTTATGAGGTCACTCATCTATACGGTTTTAATGACCTCTCACAAAGACATAATCTGCAGACTATACCCACACTGACACACTTTCTATTGTGTTATGACCTTGTCAAACTATACATTGAGTGTACAAAACATTAAGGACATCTGCTCTTTCCATGACATAGACTGACAAGGTGAATCCAGGTGAAAGCTATGATCCCTTATTAATGTCACTTGTTAAATCCACTTCAATTAGTGTAGTTGAAGGGAAGGAGACGGGATAAAGAATGATTTTTAAGCCTTAAGAATATTGAAACATGGATTGTGCGTGTGTGCCATTCAGAGGGTGAATGGGCAAGACAAAATATTTAAGTGGATTCAAACGGGGTATGGTAATAGGTGCCATGTGCACCAGTTTGTATCAAGAACTGCAATGCTGCTGGGTTTTTCACGCTCAACAGATTCCTGTGTGTATCAAGAATGATCCACCACCCAAAGGACATCAGCCAACTTGACACAACTGTAGGAAGCATTGGAGTCAACATGGGCCAGCATCCCTGTGGAACGTTTTTGATATATACAGTTGAAGTCGGAAGTTTACATAAACTTAGGTTGGAGTCATTAAAACTTGTTTTTCAACCACTCCACAAACTTCTTGTCAACAAACAATAGTTTTGACAAGTTGGTAAGGACATCTACTTTGTGCATAATTTGTACAACAATTGTTTACAGACAGATTATTTCACTTATAATTCACTGTATCACAATTCCAGTGGGTCAGAAGTTTACACACACTAAATTGACTGTGCCTTTAAACAGCTTGGAAAATTCCAGAAAATGATGTCATGGCTTTAGAAGCTTTGGCTTTTTTTCAAGGTCTAACTTTAAACTCAGTGCCTCTTTTCTTGACATCATGGGAAAACAAAAGACATCAGCCAAGACCTCATAAAAAAATTGTAGACCTCCCCAAGTCTGGTTCATTCTTGGGAGAAATTTCAAAATGCCTGAAGGTACCACGTTTCTCTGTACAAATAATAGTATGCAAGTATAAACACCATGGGACAACGCAGCCGTCATACCGCTCAGGAAGGAGACGCATTCTGTCTCCAAGAGATGAAGGTACTTTGGTGCGAAATGTGCAAATCAATCCCAGAACAACAGCAGGACCTTGTGAAGATGCTGGAGGAAACAGGTACAAATGTATCTATATCCACAGTAAAACAAGTCCTGTATCGACACAACCTGAAAGGCCGCTCAACAAGGAAGAAGCCACTGCTCCAAAACCGCCATAAAAAAGCCAGACTGGTTTGTAACTGCACATGGGGACAAAGATCGTACTTTTTGGAGAAATGTTCTCTGGTCTGATGAAGCAAAAATAGAACTGTTTGGCCATTTTGACCATTGTTATGTTTGGAGGAAAAAGGGGGAGGCTTGAGGGGGAGGCTTGCAACCGAAGAACACGATCCCAACCGTGAAGCACAGCGGTACAGCATCATGTTTTGGGGTTGCTTTGCTGCAGGCGGGACTGGTACACTTCACAAAATAGATGGCATCATGAGTGAGGAAAAATTCTGTTGATATATTGAAGCAACATCTCAAGATATCAGTCAGGAAGTTAAAGCTTGGTCGCAAATGCGTCTTCCAAATGTACAAATACCCCAACCATACTTCCAAAATGGCTTAATAAGGACAACAAAGTCAAGGTAGTGGAGTGGCTTTCAAAAAGCCCTGACCTCAATCCCATAGAAAATATGTGGGCAGAACTGGAAAAGCATGTGCGAGCAAGGAGGCATACACAGCTGACTCAGTTACACCAGCACTGTCAGGAGGAATGGGCCAAAATTCACCCAACTTATTGTGGGAAGCTTGTGGAAGGCTAACCAAAATGTTTGACCAAAGTTAAACAATTTAAAGGCAATGCTACCAAATACTAATAGAGTGTATGTAAATTTCTGACCCGCTTGCAATGTGATGAAAGACATAAAAGCTGAAATAAATCCCTCTACTATTATTCTGACATTTCACATTCTTAAAATAAAGTGGTGATCCTAACTGACCTAAGACAGGGATTTTTACTTGGATTAAATGTCAGGAATTGTGAAAAAAAGAAGAAGAAAAAAATGTGTTAAGTTCATTAGAGTTACCAGTCTCAGAAATTGCAGCCCAAATAAATGATTTACAGAGTTCAAGTAACAGACATGTCTCAACATCAATTGTTCACTGTGTGAATCAGGCGTTCATGATTGAATTGCTGCAAAGAAACCACAACCAAAGGACACCAATAGGAAGAAGAGACTTGCTTGGGCCAAGAAACATGAGCAATGGACATTAGACCGGTGGAAATTTGTCCTTTGGTCTGGAGTCCACATTTTTGTTTCCAACCGCCCTGTCTTTGTGAGACGTGGTGTGGGTGAACGGATGTATTTCCCACCGTAAAGCATGGAGGAGGAGGTATTATGGTGTGGGGGTGCTTTGCTGGTGACACTGTCAGTGATTTATTTAGAATTCACCCTTAACCAGCATGGGAACCACAGCACTCTGCAGCAATACGCCATCCCATCTGGTTTGGGCTTAGTGGGACTATCATTTGATTTTCAACAGGACAATGACCTAACACACCTCCAGGCTGTGTAAGGGCTATTTTAGTTTGGGATGAGGCGGACCGCAGAGTGAAGCAAAAACAGCCAACAAGTGCTCAGAATATTCAAATATTTTTGCACAGCTGAAAACTGTGTTCTGATTAAAGAAGCAATAAACTGGCCTTCTTTAGACTAGTTGAGTATCTGGAGAGTCAGCATTTGTGGGTTTGATTACAGGTTCAAAATGGCCAGAAACAAAGAACGTTCTTCTGAAATTCGTCAGTCTAGTCTTGTTCTTAGAAATGAAGGCTATTCCATGCGAGGAATTGCCAAGAAACTGAAGATCTCGTACAACGCTGTGTACTACTCCCTTCACAGAACAACGCAAACGGTCTCTAACCAGAATAGAAAAAGGAGTGGGAAGTACATTAAAGTGTCTAGTTTGAGAAACAGATGCCTCACAAGTCCTCAACTGGCAGCGTCATTAAATAGTACCTGTAAAACACCAGTCTCAAAGTCAACATTGAAGAGGCAACTCCGGGATGCTGGCCTTCTAGTCAGAGTTCCTCTGTCCAGTGTCTGTGTTCTTTTGCCCATCGTAATCTTTTCTTTTTATTGGCCTGTCTGAGATGCTTTTTCTTTGCAACTCTGCGTGGGGCCTCCCACTCCTCTTTCTATTCTGGTTTGAGACAGTTTTCAGCTGTGCTAACAATTTCAAATGGGATTTCTAATGATCAATTAACCTTTTAAAATTATTCACTTGGATTAGCTAACACAACGTGCCATTGGAACGCAGGAGAGAGGGTTGCTGATAATGGGCCTGTCAGAGTCGTGTGTATAGGTGGCAGGGAAGTCAGGCGCAGGAGAGTCAAAGGAAGGTTTTTTTTTCAGGAAGTAAAAAAAAAAAATTATGCCATTACAGTATCCATTGACTTAGGACTCCATTTGCAGTTCCCATGCCTTCCACTAGATGTCAACAGTCTTTATAAATCGTTTCAGGCTTGTATTCTTATAAATGAGGGAGTAAGACCAGTCTAAACGAGTGGAACCTAACGTGACGCAGAGTTTTTTCAGGTGCATGTGCATTTCTGGTTTACCTTTTATATTGACAATGTTATTGTCCAGTTGAAATATGATAGATCATTTAGGCTAAAAAACAACCTGAGGATTGAATATAAACATCGTTTGACATGTTTCTATGAACTTTATGGATACAATTTGGATTTTTTGTCTGATTGTTTTGACTGAGTTTGAGCCTGTGGATTACGGAAGAAAACGCGCTAACAAAACGGAGGTTTTTGGATATAAAGAGACTTCTTCGAACAAAAGGAACATTTATTGAGTAAATGAATTTCATCTGATTGCCACCATATGAAGATCATCAAAAAGGTAAGGGATTCATTTTATCTCTGTTTCTGAGTTTTGTAACGCTTCTGCTTGGCTGGTTACTGTTTGTAATAATTTGTCAACTGGGCTATGTTCTGGGCTAGGTATGCTTTCGCCGAAAACCATTTTATAAATATGACACTGTGGTTGGTTTAACAAGAAGTTAAGTTTTGTTCTCTGAATTTTTATTTTGAGCATTTCTGTAATTGAATTTGGCACCCTGCAACCTCACTGGATGTTGGCCAGATGGGACACTAGCATTCCACATACCCTAGAGAGGTTAATAGCAGTCCACTAAACATACTCCAACCACTAAATGTACATAAATAACAAAAATGGGTACGAGGACCCATCGCGCACATATACAAATACATATACAACACTGACATAAAAACAATCTCTGACAAAGACATGAGGGGAAACAGAGGGTTAAATACACAACAGGTAATGAATTGGATTGAAACCAGGTGTGTAGGAAGACAAGACAAAACAAATGGAAAATGAAAAATGGATCAATGATGGCTAGAAGAACTGTGACGTCGACCGCCGAACACCGCCCGAACAAGGAGAGGCACCGATTTCGGCAGATCTCGTGACAGGGCCTCTGTACACCTATGTAGATATTCCATTTAAAAAATCTGCCGTTTACAGCTACAATAGTCATTTACAATCTAATTAATTTGATGTTATTTTAATGGACAAAAAAATTGCTTTTCTTTCAAAAACAAGGACATTTCTAAGTGACCCCAAACTTTTTAAAGGTAGTGTATTTTTAATCCGTTTTAGAGTAAGGCTGTAAAGTATGAATACTTTCCGAATGCACTGTACATATGTCTAGTCCTGGAAAATCATAAGCCTGATGGGATATTTCATTTTTCCATTGGAATGATGGAGAGTAACTGTGTGTGTTTCTAATAGCATAGCACACACTTTTACTCTCCCTCTCCATTTCAATTGGAAATAGAATCTATTCTAATCGTTCCACTTCCATGGCTTCTATAGATTATTGTAATAGATTCTATCATAATTATTGTATTTCTATGGTTGTGCTTTTCATCAGGGACAAAGCTACAGTGGAGCAGTGCCATCACTCTGGCTATTTTCATCTGGCTGTTCACCGCCTTCTGGTCAGCCATGCCCCTCATCGGCTGGGGAGAGTATGACTACGAACCCCTCAGGACATGCTGTACCCTGGACTACAGCAAAGGAGACAGGTGACAAAGACACCCATGTTTCAAGTTTCAGGTTTCAAGTTTTTAATGTCACATGCACAAGTACAGTTAAATGCCTTTCTTGCAATCTCTAAACCCAACGTTGCAGTAATCAATAACAATATACTACTACAAATAACAAGGTAGAACAAAAACACACAATATAAAAATAATAATAATAATAATAATAATAACACTTATGTAAGTAAGCATATTATATACACGGTCAGTTCCAGAACCATATTTACAATGTGCAGGGATACTGGAGTGATAGAGGTAGATATGTATAGGGGTAAGGTGACTTGGCATCAGGATATATGTAGAGTAGTAGCAGTGTATATGATGATTGTATGTGAGTGGGTGTGTGTAGAGTCAGTACAAATATATGTGCGTATGAGCAAATTATGTAGTGAGTGTTGAAGTATCTGTGTGCGAAGTGTATGTGAGTGTGCATAGAGACAGTGCAAAAATAAGAATAAAATACAAAGGTAGACTCAGATAGTCTGTGTAGCCATTTTGTTAGCTACTTCGTTAGCTACTTAGCTGTCTTATGGCATGGGAATAGAAGCTCTTCAGGAGCCTGTTGGTGTTATCTGGATAACATGTGTGAAATGGTTGGTAGTGTGTGTGAAATCAATAGAGTTATAAAGTTCCAAAGACTGGGCCTAATCTAGTGTATTTTAGTGTATATTGTTGTCTATCAACACTGACAAGCCACCTGGGTCTAACATCCTGGATGGAAAATTACTGACAATAATAGCAGATGATATTGCCACTCCTATTTCCCATATCTTCAATTTAAGCCTACTAGAAAGTGTGTGCCCTCAGGCCTGGAGGAAAGAAAAAGTCATTCCCCTACCTAAGGATAGTAAAGCCACATTTACTGGCTCAAATAGCTAACCAGTCAGCCTGTTACCAACCCTTCGTAAACTTTTGGAAAAAATGGTGTTTGACCAGATAAAATGCCATTTTACAGTAACAGACTTTAAGCACGAAGGACATTCAACAAGCACAGCACTTACACAAATGACGGCTGAGAGAAATGGATGATAAAAAGATTGCTGTTTTGTTCAGTGTGGCTTTTGACATTATCGATCATAGTCTACTACTGAAAAACCAAATGCGATATTGTGGATAAAGAGTTACCTGTCTAACAGAACATAGAGGGTGTTATTTAATGGAAGCATCTCCAACAAAATCCAGGTAGATTCAGGAATTCCCCAGGGTAGCTGTCTAGGCCCCTTACTTTTCTCAGTCTTTACTAATGACATGAGACTGGCTTACAGAATGGGTGGCAAGGAATAAGTTTGTCCGAACTATTTCATAAAGTTAAAGCATTGTATTTGGGACAAATCATTCACAAAACCATATATCTCAACTAAATATTGTAATGAACAGTCCTTCCAGGATTTATGAACATTTTGGGATTTCTACATTTTGGGATTTTTGCGGCCAAAAATGCTTGATTTTGCGGCAGCTTTTCTGAAATTCTGCAATACATTTTGAAATGTTTTTTTTTTTACATAAAGCAATAAAAGTCAAATGTGCTCAATTTTAGGTTGATTTGAAGCAGAATACATAATATAAAAAGTGCAAAAAGGCAAGTGTTTATGCTTCTGAATAACAATGAGCAACAGCTCATTAAAGTGATGCATAGGAAGGGGCTCTACGCAGGGTTTGCCAGCACAGATAGTCTACGATGTTTTGAGAGTGAGGAATTTGGGCATAAGAGCTTTGCGTGCCATCATAAAGGACGTAGACAAGGTGAGGGCACCTTGTGGGGGAAATCAATATGCAGGGGGTAATGAGATGCAGACAGCAGAGGCTGGGCCTAGTCATGCCAGGGATGGTGGTGTTAATGAGGCTGGGCCTAGTCATGCAAGAGATGGTGGTGTAAATGAGGCTGGGCCTAGTCAGGCTAGAGATGGTGGGGTAGCTGAGGCTGGGTGTAGTCATGCTATGGAGGGTGGTGTAGATTAGGCTGGGTCTAGTCAGGTTATGCTAGTTGATGAGGAGAGTATAGTGGGGAAGTGTAAGAGACTAGGGGGGAGGAGGTTGTCAAGCAGAAAAGGAAAAAGGGTGTGGTCAAAGGCACCATGGAACCTTTGCCTGGTGCTGGCGTGAAGGCCCTGACCAGAGAGGAAGGGCAGGTGGTCAGGATGGGAGATGGAGATGAGGAGGAAAGTGAGTCTGAGGAAGAGGATACGGAGTTATTTTTTTCAAACTCCTCTTCAATGGGTCCGGAGCTGACAGCCAGTCAAGCAGAGGGGTCAAAGTACATGTTGAGAGAACTGACAAGGTTCTTGAATGAGACCAAGGGGTACAATTGAATCTTTAGGCTTTTTATCTTATCTGGGAAAGTTTGTAAAATCAGTACAAATGCTATAAAAAACGAGGGGCATGGTGTCCTCGCACCCAGGAAATGGTTTAGGTTGAGGAAATGGGTCACAACAGTGCGTAAGGGTCTACCTTCAGACACTGTTTAGATGTATAGTTTCTTTCTGACACTGGGGCTTTTTGAGCTTTGCTATTGGTCTCTTTCTTTGCTGGCTTTTCTCCCACCTCTTATGGAGACGCTTCGGGTAGGCTCACTTAATATAAATGGTGCCAGGGATGCGGGAAAGAGTGTGTTGGGTGAATATGTAAAACCAAAAAAGTACTGGTGTTGTTTCTGCAGAAGACGCATAGTGATGTGTTGAATAAGTCGATTGGGGGCTCTGGTGGAAAGGGGCAAATGTGTCTAGCCATGGGACACATTTTAGTGCAGGGGTGGCAGTCCTGTTTGTATCAGTTCTGTCTGTAAAAATGTGCTCCTCAAAGGAGGTATGTAGGGGTAGGCTGCTTGTTGTAAAAGTAGAAATCCACAATACACATTTACACATTTATAAATGTGTACGCCTCTAACACAGGGAGAGAGAGGAGGGTTCTATTTGGGTGTCTTAGACAGGAAATCTCACAGGTAGCACCTGGTGATTGACGGGGACTGGAACTGTACAATGGATTTTTATGAAAGACAGAAATGGGGAAGAGAAATTCAGTGTCCGTTGGAGTGTTAAGGGACATCATTCATCAGTTTGATCTAGTGGATGTTTGGAGAACTAAACATCCCAACACAAGACAGTATACATGGATGAAGGTTTTACATGTCCAGGAATCTGAGCAATAGGCTGTTGGGCGCTACCATTCTACTGGTTGGGTTTTCAGATCACCACATAACCATGGCTTGACTGTCTATTTCACCAGGGCCCCGGCATGCATCCTATTGGAAGTTTAATGTAAAGCTCTTACAAGATGCCACTTTATGTTAAGGTTTCCAGACATTTTGGGAACGGTGGGGGCAGCGAAGAGAGGAGTATGAGTCTGAGTCAATGGTGGGATGTGGGAAAAGTCCAAATTCGGGTTTTCTGTCAACAGTACACAGCTCTCTCATTCTCAGAGGGTAGGAGACTATTGGGGGAACTAGATCATTGTATTAGTGAGATGGATGTAGAGATGGTGGGGGAAGGCAATGAAGGCCTCCAGACTAATTTTATCTGAACTATGTAGGGACCTGGGTAGTTTTTTCCAGGTTAAAGCAAAGGGAGCACTTGTAAGAGCTAGGTTCTCCATGCTCAATGAGATGGATGCTTCCAGCTCATTCTTCTTTGGTTTGGAAAGACAGAGAGGTGAAGCCATGGGTATGCATTGTCTACGGCTGTCTAATGGGCGGGTGACCTCTGTGGTGGGAGAGATGCGGGAGCGAAATGTGGAGTGTTATCCTCTAGTTACCCATCCCGCATGAGGGAGCGAACTGTGGAGTGTTATCCTCTAGTTACCCATCCCGCATGAGGGAGCGAACTGTGGAGTGTTATCCTCTAGTTACCCATCCCGCATGAGGGAGCGTAATCATCGACTGACACTAATTAGCATAACGCAACGGACATAAATATTCCTAGAAAATATTCCTATTCATGAAAATCACAAGTGAAATATATTGAGACACAGCTTAGCCTTTTGTTAATCACCCTGTCATCTCAGATTTTCAAAATATGCTTTACAGCCAAAGCTAGACAAGCATTTGTGTAAGTTTATTGATAGCCTAGCAGAGCATTTTGTCCAGCTAGCAGCAGGTAACTTGGTCACGGAAATCAGAAAAGCAATCAAATTAAATTGTTTACCTTTGATGAGCTTCTGCTTCCAAGGGGTTTGCAGTGGGGTTATGAAGGGCTTAAAGTGTTGGGGGTGTACCTGAGCTCGGAGAGGTGGGTCACGAAGTACTGGGAGGGTCTGTCACAGGCAGTGGTGTCAAGACTGGCCAGGTGGAGGTTGCTCCTGTCCCAAGTGTCATATAGAGGGAGGGTGCTGATAATCAACAACCTGGTGGCATCTTCCCTGTGGCATAAACTGTCTGTCTGCTCGCAGACCTGCAACGCAAGTTGGTGGACTTTTTCTGGTCGAGCCATCACTGGCTGAGGGCAACAGTGTTGTACATGACCATCCACGAAGGAGGACAGGGCCTGGTGGAACTGGAGAGCAGGGTGGCTGCTTACTGACTAAAGTATAGACTTCTGTACTATACTGATGTTGGTTGGAGGAAACCAGCATGCGCACTGCTGAGGAGAGCTGGCGGATTAGGGTTGGACCGGCACCTGTTCCTCATGAAGCTGGAGAGGCTGAGTACAGCAGGTCTCTCAGATTTTTACACTGCAGCTGCTAAGGCCCACACGAGAAGGGGGTGGGGAGCCGAGCTGTGGGTGTGGGAGGAGCCTATCTACCACAACCCAGCCATCCCTTTGAGATCGGTTCAGTCGGCCACCCTGCAGAGGCAACTGATGGCAGCGGGTTTACAAAGGCTGGGTGACCTGCGACTAATGGGAGAGGAGGGGTGGAAAACCCCAGAAGTCCTGGCACAACAAACAGGACTAACGTATCTTAGGCTGCTGGAGAGATTCCTGGAGGAGGTCCAGGGGGCACTGTCTGAGCCGGTAAGGGGGGTGTTTGAGCGGCCAAAGGGGGAGGGGCCACCAATGTTTCCTCCACTGCAGGTGACGGCAGAGACTGGAGACTGGCAAGGGGGTCTGGAGGACTTGTTAGATTTTACCACTCTGAACCTGTGGGAGTTTGAAGGGGTGGGAGGTAAAGCCCTCTACAACTTCTGCGTTAAGGTAAGGAATATTAGGAGCCTAACAGGAGTGAAGGAACATCATTGGCAGGGGGTATGTGGGGCGGAGAGTATGGTGGGTTTTAGATGGAGGGGTCTTTACAAACCCCCAGTACCAAAGAGGTCAGGGTACCTCCAGTGGAGGGTTCTTCATGGAGCCCTGGCCACTAATAGCTGGTTGGTACAGGTTGAACTGGGAATTGGGCAGGGGTGTCCTTTCTGTGTTATGAAAGAAACTGTGATCCATGTGTTTTCTGTGTGCGCCAGGTTAACTTGTTATGGCTGCAATCTCGATATCGGGATAAGTGTCATCAACAACCGCTGAATAGCATAGTGCTACATTCCATAAATATTACTACAAATATTATATTCATGAAATCACAAGTGCAATATAGGAAAACACAGCTTAGCCTTTTGTTAATCCACCTGTTGTGTCAGATTTTGAAATTATGCTTTTCAGCGAAAGCAAACCAAGCGTTTGTGTAAGTTTATCGATCGCACTACAAAACATTAAGTACACTTAGCATCAGGAAGCTTGGTCACAAAAATCAGAAAAGCAATCAAAGCAATAGGAAACGGAATCTGGTTCATATCCCTTAAAATCCAGCAAAGGGAGGCTATGGAACATGGAGTTTTCAAAATAGAAGCCACTTCCTGTTTTGATTTTCCTCAGGGTTTCGCCTGCAATATCAATTCAGTTATACTCACAGACAATATTTTGACAGTTTTGGAAACTTTAGAGTTTTTTTCTATCCAATACTAATAATAATATGCATATATTAGCAACTGAGACTGAGAAGCTGGCCGTTTACAATGGGCACCTTTTCATCCAAGCTACTCAATACTGCCCCTGCAGCCATAAAAAGTTAATGCAATTAATGTCTATGTTGGAATGTCTGTGTGAGAGGTTGGGAGTAGTTTTTACTGTTGGGATGTTTACAATGGGTACAGGTATTCAAATAAGGAGAAGGCCAAATGTATTTTGTTGAATTTTCTGTTTGCTCAGGCGAAGTTGGCTATTTGGCTAACAAGGAGGAACAGGGTCAAAGGTGGGGGGATAACAGACCCTTTTAATATTATTTAATTGGATGGTCTCTGTGCGCCTTAGGGTAGAATTTGAGTTCTATAGAATGATAAAAAGTTTGGAGATATTTCAGGAGATATGGAGTGTTGGGGGGAGCTGTCTGTATAGCTGGGAAGATGTATTGGACATACGGTTGTAGAAATGTTTGTTTTTTGGGGTTATTGTGATGTGCGGTGTTGTTTTGTATCGTGTGGTAGAGGGAAAGTTTCATTAAAGATAGACAAAAAGTCTCACTCACTCACACACTCACTCTCTCTCTCTCTTAAAAAAACGAATAGATTCAAAGCTGATGAATCACTTTCGATTTGAGGATCGATATTTCTTTCTAATAAATTGTCTTGTTTTTCTGAAAGGGTTGTAAGGGAGATAAAGAACAGAACACGGAATAATAGAGTTGTGGTTGATTATTACTCAATTTTCTTTTAATCCAGAAAGATTGTGCTTTCGTGATCCTTATTAAGTTTTACAGAGTGTTTAAAATGGCAATGCTGACAAATTGCACTCTGTGATTTGAGCAGCGCTCTCCATAGACAGAATGGGGAGAGCAGAGTGCAGACCACCCTACTTAAGCCAAGGTTAGCAGAGTAAAAGTTTGAATAAAAACGCCACTCACCTTGATTCTTTCAGTGCTTGCCACAGTCTTCCCTGCTACCACTTCAGTCATTATGATCTGCCGCTGCTGTGGTAACTGTTCTGACATTCTCATATGCTTTGCTGATTCAGAGGGACTGTTGATTGTCGACTTTTTGTGTCCAAAAACATTTGGAAATTGATTTGCACGGACGTTAGCTGTTATTTTTGTTGGTAAATTTCTGTTCATTGTACTGCCTGTCAGCCATCAACAATCACCCATCATCTTCACATGTGAATACGCTTACAGGCCAGGGGGGAAAAACTGTGTGGTTAAATTGGGCCATTTTCCATGGCAACAGTGCAGTAATTCGTCAAAATTACAAACCCGCTTTTTATTGGACCCTTTTACGTGCTAAAAGTGCTGGAATTGGTCAAAATTTTGAGCTCTCGCGTAATATGCGCTGATGGTTGATTTTGCATTGAATTATGCGATCGCAGAATCCTGGAGGGACTGAATTAATAATGTGGTAATTGAGCAAGTTGAGGAAACTAAACAGCTTGGAGTAACTGGATTGTAAAACTGTCATGGTCAAAACATATTGATTCAACAGTAGCTAGGATGGGGAGAAGTCTGTCCATAATAAAGTGCTGCTCTGCATTCTTAACAGTACTATCAACAAGGCAGGTCCTACAGGCACTAGTTTTGTCGCACCTGGACTACTTTTCAGCCGTATGGTCAGCTGCCACAAAGTGGGACTTAGGAAAATTGAAATTGGCTCAGAACACGGCAGCACGGCTGGCCCTTGGATGTACACAGAGAGCTAACATTAATGACATGCATGTCAAGCTCTTCCTGGCTCAAAGTGGAGGAGAGATTGACTTCCTCACTATTGGTATTTGTGAGATGTATTGACATGCCGAATATACCGAGCTGTCTGTTTGAACTACTGGGACACAGCTCGGACACCCACGCAAACCCCACAAGATATGCACAAGGCAGAGCCTCTGGTGGCTCTGCCCAGGTAACAACCTTGCCTACTCTAAACAATGACTGAGGTAAGATTTGTAAATTATCGTTATGTCTGACATCATCATGTAGGAGCGCCCCTTTCATTCTCCACATGTCCAATTCGCCCTTGGGTGTCCATTCATGTCAATCCTGTACCAATTCTCTGTCAAGTGTCTTATCTATTTTAAGAAGTATCTGTGCTCCTTATATATTTTCTTAAATATATATATTTATCGATTTAAACAGTAACCCTTTTCCCTCCTATCTCTCAAATACCACTAAGCGTCTCACAGTTTGACATTATCTAAAATCATTGATTTTAGAAAAAACATGTCTATGAATGGCAATCTCTAAAGTCCTTACATTTCCTTAATCAATCTATCTTGATCCTAACAATAATCCTAAATCATCACAGATGTCATATATTCCTGTTAAATGTAATACTATTTTTTTTTAACTCCTAATAGTCAAACGAAGCCAAAACAAATGCTAACCATATCAAATCCTTCCAACACTAATAAGCTCTTTCCTTCAGGGATCCACAATATCTTATCTGACAATAACATGAATTAACCTTAACATCAGTTTCATCAATAATTTAATATATGTTGCATAGTGTGGAATATCTTATATACAGTAATTTATCACCCCTAAGAACTGAAACTCATTTTTCTATATAATTTCCTGCCCTATTGGCTTAATATATCTCCTATCCATACCTCAATGTATATTATCTCCCCCTATTTATTCTCAATGATAAATAGGATTTTTGTCTGTTGTAAAACCAAATCAATAATTGCCAATTCAA
This sequence comes from Oncorhynchus kisutch, assembly GCF_002021735.2. Taxonomy (NCBI): domain Eukaryota; kingdom Metazoa; phylum Chordata; class Actinopteri; order Salmoniformes; family Salmonidae; genus Oncorhynchus; species Oncorhynchus kisutch. The sequence goes on along the minus strand of NC_034193.2, from coordinate 30,747,714 downwards.
AAACTTCACAGCTAATGTTGTAAAACAGAATCCTGAACCACTTTCTTAATCTGTGGTTCAAACAATAATGCTAACCCAAAACTATAACTCCATTATAATTAATTTACCTTAAAACTAGTAACCCAAATGACCACAAATTCATTTTACAAATGGCTCTCCCCTAAAGCTGATCAAACCCCAAGAGATAGCCATGATAAGGTCAAAGGTCATACCACCCTTTTATAGTCATGTTCCATACCACATTAGACATATTAAAGAACCCTTTATCCTTAAAATAAAAAAAATTCACATATGTAATTAAAATTCATAAAATAAAAACTCATAAAGTTCCATATGTGTGCGTGCCTCTTTAAATACCTTTGCACTAAAACAAATAGTCCTAACAAATGTTTTATATGTGTATATTTGCAAACCTTGATGAATAAACCAAAACTTCCAGGCCTTTTTCAATTTGGTCGTTTATGGCCTCAATCTCACCCACTCTCCCCAAGATTATAGTCCCAGGAAACATCTAAAAGAGAGACAATAAACTCCCATTCTCCCAGAAGAACACAAAACACGTAACTAGCATGCACTATGCTACATCGATTCAGAACTCAAAAGTGAACTATAAACCAAACCTAATGATAATTCCTCTTACCTCAAATCATTAATCATAAGATTTAAACAACGTCAATGTATATGTATACTTAACTAAACATGCTACCCTTAGATACAATTAACCTGAAAACATTATGATCTAATGTATTACTTTTTCCCTCTGTCGCAAATGTCGTACATTTCTCAGTGTAAGAAATCAGTCATTTAATCCCAGATATTTAATAAAAATGTAAACGTATTCTCCCATGGCTCCTTCAACGTACACATTTTAGATAACTTCCATCCGTCCCGGAAGAAGGAAACCTACTCAAACACACCAGAATAAAATGTTTAATTAAGTTAAATCAACTCCTAAAATAAACTATAAACAGTAACCAAATAAACAAACCACCTTAATCAGCAAAAAACAAACTATACAAAAACTCCCTACTATAATGCTTCAGATGACAATATTACTCAGAGACTCATGTTTACATCTCAAATAAACAAAACACAGTCTGCATGTTCCTCAAAAAATAACAACTTGCCCCTGTTACAGATGTCTATGTATCAGGGGAAAAGCTCAAATAACCAAATTCAACCTAGCTAATTTCCCAAAACATATGCAATTGTTTTTTACTATAGAGGTTGCTTTTCAACATTAATACCCGAACATTGTTCCACATAATGGAAACAGATTTTAATGTTAGACTACATGAACTTTCCTGCTCAAATTAACTGGTGTTACTTATACAATCAAACCAGGAATCAATAACCATCAGAATCCATTATCACTATGTTTTACGATTCAGACATTCAGATCTCCCTTTCTCATAGCCAAATACAGTCCAAATAAATGCCACAAATCAATGATGCCCACCTAGCGAATCTGCTGCTAGTTTTTAGCATCTTTCCTGACTACCCTGACGACTTACAGCTACTTTTAAAAATGTATTTGGAAATTTTTATCAAATTCTGAAAAGTGACTCAAAACAATAATGCACGCATTTTTCTTCTTAAAGACAAACAATTTTCTCCGTCACCCCTAGTCACAACATCATTTCTGTGGCGACAAAAGTGCCTTGCGAGTGATGTCATCAACAAGCGCTCAACCTAGACCCAAGCCGCAACGACTTTCAATGAATTGTAAATAATTGTTGACTGTCTGCAGCAACAGTAGTACGGGTTCGATAAACCAAACCTAATTTATCATATCTGTTGAATCTTGAATTAGAACTTACAACATCAATCAACATCTCTCATCTCTCAATTCGCTAATATATATAAGAACATTTCGATGGGCACAAATCTATCATAATTGTCTCTTCATTATTATTTAGAATTCATTAGATTTAAATAACTCTCTCGTCTTTGATTCAGCATTTTAATTAGGACTCTATTCCCAATACATTATTCAAACAGATCATTTTTTGAACAGACATCGTCTTACCTCAAAATTCGCTCCGTCCTTATTTTAAGTTGAATGAATTAGTCTTTCAATTTGAACCAAACAACCTATTTAAAACGTTCTGTTTATATCTTATACAAATACTAGTGACTATAACTTTCTCTGCAAAACAAACAATTACTTTAATTACAATCAAAAACACAGATTTTTATGTTAACGCCTTGGCTGGGAACCGAACCCTGGACTGCCGTTTGCAAGATAGCTATGCTCACCACTATACCACCAACGCTATGTAAATCACTAAGATTCTCCGCAAATAGACCCATTTTAAAATTGTCTGTATTCGTAACTCCGGCATCGGGACAACATAAAATGGCCCTAATTTTAAAGCCCAAGCTTTTCCTCAGCGAGAATTCTCATTAATCTCGCTCTCTTCTATCAGAAATTAGGAATAGTTACTATTGTGACTCTTGATAAGTTATTAGGTCTCACACGTGAGCGAATTATCGTTCCTTCTTTAAACTTACTCCTCCATGTCGGGCCAAAATAGCTGTTTCTCTTATCTCTTCCCTGCATTATTTCCCTTCTCCCGTTAATTCCGGGACCTCCTTTGAGGATTTACTACCCATGTTAGTTAAATCCTTACTGTTACTAGTAGCTATGGTATTTAATCACTTATCTATGCCTTTCAATTTTTTTTACCTTCTATGTGTGTGTATTTCTATGAATATGCTATTTACCGTTACTCAGTTACTTTAGTTGCTCTCCTGTCTGACTATGTGTGTGTCTCTTTAATGATAATCAATGTGTATGGGTTTCTATATTTATTTCTCCTTTCTGGAAACTTCATCTATAGATTTGACTTTTGATCAGACATTAAATTTCACCCGTATACAATTATAAGCTCATTATAAACTATTGTTCCTTGGTGCTTTCAACATTAATATCTCATATCTCACTTCTTTAGACTATGTTTCCCTCACCACCTCCGTGGATATTATTTTCTTTCAGTATTGAATAGGTTCAGTTATTTCGTTCGCCTAGGATTACCCTACCTTCTCACCAAGCCTAATTTATATTTAGGTATGTCTTTTGAATTAATGGCTATCCTATTTGTACAGAACGACCGTCCTATCTAACAAAACTTACTATATCCCTTCCTTCCGTTATGTTTATTTGTGGTAGAATTCGTTACCAAGGTCATTTCGGACATCTCTTCCTTCCTTCCTATCGATTTTGGTTAAAACACAAAGTAGAAACCTAGTGTATTTGTTCAGAATATTCAAGCACCTATCATTGATTAAATCCAAACTCCTTTAGAACATTCAATCAAAAATATCTTAAATAATTCCTCCCAAATTCGAGAATAAAGACTATTTACCATGGTCCTGTAGACTGGGAAAAGCAATGCCGGTTCGATTCCGTCACCTTCTCTGTCGCACTTAGATCATATACCGGCCTGGTCTTTTAAACACTAAATTCAGAGTCCAGGTCTTTAAATAACGAGTCCAGACCCGTCCGTGCACGGCTTTCGACTTTCCCTTTGGACGACAGAGGCAAGTTTGTGGAATCCGCTCGAAGGACCAATTGTTACTGTAATTTAAATATACCAATGTGTTTTCATTAATTGAATTGCCTTAATCTATTCTATGAGAATTTGTAAGATTCTTGTTTGCATAAAATAGACGGAGACCAGTATTATCAATAATAGCAAACAGAATTTATTCTCGGAGCGTGCTGCCATGTTACCACGAGCAACAGGTTATATACAATAACATGACGTAATTTCATTGCTTAACAGAATCCCCTCCTCTCGACTGGAAAAAAGAGAACTTTAAAAGTTCATTCTGAGTTCATTCTGACCCCCCTAGCACATACACAGGACACACAACACAACTGAATTAACTTTTGACTCCTCACCATTATCGATCACCACTTAGCTGACAGTTCTAATTAACAGAAAACCTAGGAATGCACTCACAGCCTTATCTAAAACACCCCAGAGCTCAGTTTCGTCAGTTCAACCATAGGATAACTACCTTATCTATTTACTTAATCCACAACCCATTAGTTTCTTCTTAGTTGGAATGGTGTTCATTAACTTTAACTTCTTGCGACTCCAAACCCGTATCCGGGAGCGTTATCATAGCCTCAAGCTCATTACCATAATGCAATGTTTCCTATTCATGAAAATCACAAATTAAATGAAATAAATATATTGAAACACAAGCTTAGCTGTCTGTTAACAACACTGTCATCTCAGATTTTCAAAATATGCTTTTCAACCAAAGCTACACAAGCATTTGTGTAAGAGTATTTATAGCTTAGCATAGCATTAAGCCTAGCATTCAGCAGGCAACATTTTCACAAAAACAAGAAAAGCATTCAAATAAAATAATTTACCTTTGAAGAACTTCAGCTGTTTTCAATGACGAGACTCTTAGTTAGATAGCAAATGTTCATTTTTTCCAAAAATATTAGTTGTGTAGACGAAATAGCTCCGTTTTGTTCATCACATTTGGCTAAGGAAAAGACCGGAAAATGCAGTCACCTACATCGCCAAACTTTTTTCCAAAATAGCTCCATAATATCGACAGAAACATGGCAAACTTTGTTTAGAATCAATCCTCAAGGTGTTTTTCACATATCTATTCGATGATAAATATTTCGTGGCAGTGGGTTTCTCATCAGAGGCAAACGGAAAAATACTGCAGCTGGAGATTACGCAATAATTGCGACGGAGGACACCAAGCAACCACCTGGTAGATGTAGTCTCTTATGGTCAATCTTCCAATGATATGCCTACAAATACGTCACAATGCTGCAGACCCCTTGCGGAAATCGTGGAAAACGTAAGCTGACTCCTAGCTCCTCCATTGCCATGAGGTGGTTTCAAAAAATGCGGCACTTCCTGATTGGATCTTTTATCTGGGTTTTTTCTGTAACTTCAGTTCTGTGGCACTCACAGACAATATCTTTGCAGTTTTGGAAACGTCAGAGTGTTTTCTTTCCAAATCTGTCAATTATATGCATAGTCGAGCGTCTTTTCGTGACAAAATATATTGTTTAAAACGGGAACGTTTTTCATCCAAAAATTAAAATAGCGCCCCCTAGTTATAAAAGGTTATTTACTCCTTGTCTGTGTCTCACAATCCCTTCTATGAACTGATATTGTTAATCAGATATAATAAAACAGAATATAAGTTTACTTAGTTACAGTTCTATTTAAAATGAGAATATTATTTATTCATTTATTCATAATATTTCTAACAGTGTCACATGATCTGTCACATGATCTCAGTAAATGTACACTTGTTCTGAAAGGCTCCAGAGTCTGCAACACCACTAAGCAAGGGGCACCACCAAGCAAGCGGAACCATGAAGACCAAGGAGCTCTCCAAACAGGTCAGGGACAAAGTTGTGGAGAAGTACAGATCAGGGTTGGGTTATAAAAAAAGATCAGAAACTTTGAACATCCCACGGAGTATCATTAAATCCATTATTAAAAATTGGTAAGAAAATGGCACCACAAAAAACCTGCCAAGAGAGGACCACCCAGTAAATCTCACGGACCAGGCAAGCAGGGCATTAATCAGAGAGGAAACAAAGTGACCCCTGAAGGAGCTGCAAAGCTCCACAGCGGAGATTGGAGTATCTGTCCATAGAACCACTTTATGCCGTACACTCCACAGAGCTGGGCTTTACGGAAGAGTGGCCAGAAGAAAAGCCATTGCTTAACAACAACAACAAAAAGAAACACGTTTGGTGTTTGCTAAAAGGCATGTGGGAGACTCCCCAAACATTTAGTCAGATGAGACATAAAATTTAGCTTTTTGGCCATCAAGGAAAATGCTATGTCTGGGGCAAACCCAACACCTCTCATCACCCCGAGAATACCATCTCCACAGTGAAGCATGGTGGTGGCAGCATGTCACGTAGAGTAGGCCAGATGGCTAAACTGGATATCCTAACCTCTATAAAAATAAAAAGATGGCGGAACCGCAAAAGTTCTTCTGTGCAAAGGTGTTTATTTACAAGTGATTCCGGAACAGAAAACAACAGTACTGCCATCAACGTCTACCTTATGGGACAGCCTAACAACAATGCTGCCCCATCCACAGCTCAATCCAAAAAATCCCCCTTAGAGACTGGAGAGAGGCTCCTTTTGTAGGGCTAGCCCCTCCCCTCAGAACAATTAACCCTAATTAATTAATCAATTAACAATACAAACCTACATTTTCCATGAACTAAACATACTAAAGGATATACATTGCAACACGGTTTTAAACAATATCACAACATAACATTTACAACATTACATCACTACTGATAATATCTTTCAATATGCCCATATGCATTAATGAGCCATTTGGGACAGGCACTATAAAGCCAACCCAATTCCCTTAGCTCGGGTCCTTTTCCAGCATACCCAGAAGCTACAGAGATGGAGAGAGAGGAACAGAACAAACAAACAATGCGCTCATCCACAACATTGATAAGTATAATAATTATTGTATCTCTCAAATATAAACATTGACAAGTGTGAAATGCATGCACCAAGACAGAAGTTAAATTCTGTGTCGACCCACATTGTTAACTTATGGTATAATGGCGCAGGGAGGAGTGATGAATATGTGTGTGCGTTAAAGAACCAAATGCTGCCCGCGGCCAGTGACGGACTTCTACGTCACATTACCTTCCTCCTCTCCTGAAGCGACCATGTTCGGGAGCCTTGATAGGTAGTCCGCAGTAACGTTCTCTTTTCCTGCCTTGTGACGGACACAGAACCTGAAGGGCTGGAGCTCCAGATACCACCTGGTCACACGAGAATTCCGGTCCTTCATGGTCTGGATCCAGGTCAGTGCTCTGTGGTCCGTGTGCAGGTCAAATTCCCTCCCAAGAAGGTAGTAACGGAGGCTATCTAAGGCCCACTTTATAGCCAGGCACTCCTTTTCGATTGTAGAATACCTGGTTTCCCTGGGCAACAGCTTCCGACTCAGGTACAGCACAGGAAGCTCTTCTCTTGGCTCCCCTTGGGCCAGTACAGCTCCAATTCCTACAGCCGAAGCGTCCACCTGCACGAGAAATCTCTTCTTAAAATCAGGGGTCTGGAGAACAGGGAATGAGCACAGTCGTTTTTTCAGTGTCATGAAGGCTTCCTCACACTCCTCAGTCCACTTCACAGGGTTGCTGGCCCCCTTCGAAGTGAGGTTGGTCAGAGGGACAGCGATGGTCGAAAACTGTGGAATGAATCTCCGGTACCACCCTGCCAGACCTAGGAAGGACTTCACCTGTGTCTTGGTTCTGGGTTGAGGGCTATTCCTGATGGACTCCACTTTCTCCACCTGAGGCCGAACTTCACCCTTACCCAGCTGGTAACCCAGGTACTTTGTCTCCTGTTTCGCCCACTCACACTTCAGGAGGTTAAGCGTGAGGCCTGCTTCATGGATCTTCCCCAGGACGCTGCTAAGATGCTGTATGTGCTCCTCCCAGGAGTGGCTGTAGATCACCACGTCATCCAAGTAAGCAGCACAGTAATCGTCACAGTCCTGGAGGACCTTGTCCATCAGCCTCTGGAAAGTCGCAGGGGCCCCATGAAGGCCAAACGGCATGACCTTGAACTGGAACAGGCCCATTGGCGTCCGATTAGGTACGGTCCTTGCCATTGCGCAAGGAGCTTGCTGGTAGATGAGGGAAGGAGGAGCAGGACTTTCTGTCCTGGCTCAAACTCTCTGTGGCGAGCGTGCTGGTCATAGCCTCTCTTCTGGGCCTTCTGGGCTTGCTGAAGGTTTGCTCTAGCTTCCTCTCGGTACCGTTCCAACCTGTCTCGCATCTGGAGGACATACTGGACAATCCCCTGTCCTGAGGTAGCTACTGGGGAACCTTCCCAGCACTTCTTCAGCAGGTCCAGTGGTCCTTGCACTGGCCATCCATAGAGGAGTTCGAATGGCGAGAAACCTGTCGATGCCTGAGGCACCTCCCTGTAAGCAAAAAGCAGAAAGGGTAACCACTTATCCCAGTCTTTACCAGTGTCAGCCACAAACTTCCTCAGCATGTTCTTGAGCGTTTGATTGAATCTCTCTACGAGCCCATCCGTTTGGGGATGGTAGGGAGTAGTCCTCAAGCCTTTAATGCCCAGCTGTCGGTGGAGTTGAACCATCAGTCGCGAGGTGAAGTTTGTCCCTTGGTCCGTCAGGATTTCATCTGGGATTCCTACACGAGAGAAGAGCTGAACAAGAGCACTGATTATCTTTGGAGTGGTTATGGAACGGAGTGGGAAGGCTTCTGGGAACCGGGTGGCATAGTCACAGATCACCAATATATACTTGTAACCTGCACTACTCTTCTCCAAGGGTCCAACAATGTCCATTGCAATTCTCTTGAATGGGGTAGAGATAACTGGCAGTGAACATAGAGGAGCCCGTTCAGACCTACGGACAGCACTGGTTTTCTGGCACGTGGGGCATGATTTGCAGTATTTTTGTACATCAGTATACATGGAGGGCCAAAAGAAACGGGAGCCTAGCCTAAGATAGGTCTTATGTTGCCCTAGATGGCCTGCCCATGGAACTGTATGTGCAAGGTTGAGAACAAGTGGTCTACAGGTAGATGGCACCACCAACTTCCTGCTATCTGCCTCTGACCCAAGGTAGAGTATGTGGTTGTCTACTGTGTAAATCCCCCCACATAAAGATTGACTGTCCCCAGCTAAGGCCTTGTCAAACAAACATTTCAAGGTTGCATCAGACTTCTGCAGTGTAGCAAAATTTTGTGGAACATCCCATTGCACCTCTAACCCAGACACATCAGCAACAGGTACAGGGGTTCCCACATACTTCTCAAGACGCCGCTGGCGGCGTGACTTTCTGGGCCCTTTGGTTCCCCCCTCGCACAGACTATCACACAAGTCAGGCAGAGGTTGTAAACCAGCTTTGGCCTGGGCACGAGTGACAACTGAACATGCCATCTGAACATCAGACTGGCAAACTGACTGCTCATATAGCTGACCCCCCACACTTCCCAACAGATCAGAGAGTACAGGCACATCCCTCCCCAAAATCATCTCAAAAGGTAGCTTCTCCATTACCCCAACTTTGAGGAGGTATTTCTGACCCTGAATCTCAACTGTGAGCTCAGCTGTGGGCTGCTGTGACTGGTCACCATGGACACATTGGATCAGTGTCTGATGACCATAATCAATGTCATTAACAGGTACATTACCTTTTCTGATCAATGACAGGGAACTGCCGGTGTCAATCATTGCAGTAAGACTTTTACCATTCGCTTTTACAGGTACCAAGCATGACCCTTCCCGAGTCTGTCTATTCTGAACACCATCCCCCTCTCTGGGTACATAACAGTAACCTGAGAGCTTGGATTTACGTAGCGGACACATTGAAGCTTTGTGCCCCTGCTGCCGGCAGTAAAAACAGGTCAGACCCCTCCCATCAGAGCGAACTGCATGATCCCTTACCTCCCTCCCAGACACATAACCCCCAGAGTTACCTCCACCATCTCTGGCGTTTCTGATGTCCCTTGTGTCTCTGAGACTCCTTGGAGCGGGTGCTGCAGGTTGTGGTGGGCCCCCTTTACGTGCATTAAGATACTGCAGTGCAAGCTTGGCCGCCATAAGCCCGTCCTTGGGCTCGTGCTCTCGGACCCAGGTTCGAATGTCGTGTGGTAGAACTTGTAGAAGTTGCTCGAGGATGATGACCTCCCCGATTTCGTCCTGTGTCTTCTCCCCCGGTCGAACCCATCGTCGGTAGAGACCCTTGAGGCGGTGGTACGTCTCTGTCGGCGACTCACCCGATGGCGTTGATGCAGCTCTGAAGCGTTGACGGTAGGTTTCCGGTGAGATGTCAAACTTCACCAGCAGCGCTTCCTTCAAGCCCTTGTAGACATTGGCCAGCCCCTCATCCATTGCTGTGTAAGCCTCTAAGGCCTTGCCCGTGAGCAATGGGACAAGCCTGCAGGCCCACTCTACCTCAGGCCACTGCCACGTCTTAGCCATGCGCTCAAACCTCAGCAGGTAGTTTTCAATGTCCTCCCCCTGCTGGTATGAGGGCATCTTTGGCTCCTTCCTCAGGAATGCTGGAAGATGGACGTTAACACTGCTGGACTGGTCTCCTGGTGCTGGCCTCATTACTGCTTGGGGTGCCTGCTGTGGAGTTGAAGTCCCTGCTGCATCGAGCCTTTGTCGTCCTGGTGTTGGAAGACCCAATCTTGGGCTCTCACTGACGAGTTCCGCCTGGTGGGGAGCTGTGAGGATAGATTGGTGTAGGCCACGTAACTCCTGCTTGAGGTCTTCGTCCCTCCTCTCAAGGCAGGTGAAAAGTTGCTGAAAAAGGGTTACCATGGTTGGGTGTGGTTCTGGTCCCCCAACTGCTCCTTCAGTCAGCAGCTCACCCAGTTCTGGTTGTCTTTGGCCCCGCGGTCGGGCTCCTAGTTTCTCATACTTGACCTCTTCTTCACCAGAAGATTCCATGGTATTCCACCCCGGTTAAACTTCAGGTACCTTTTCTGACAGTTGATGCTGTTGCTGAGAACGCAATCCTGTACGCATTCCTTTACCTCTCTTGTTGGAATTCACTGATTTGCGGTACGCCATCCCACCACTGCCACCATATGTCACGTAGAGTAGGCCAGATGGCTAAACTGGATATCCTAACCTCTATAAAAATAAAAAGATGGCGGAACCGCAAAAGTTCTTCTGTGCAAAGGTGTTTATTTACAAGTGATTCCGGAACAGAAAACAACAGTACTGCCATCAACGTCTACCTTATGGGACAGCCTAACAACAATGCTGCCCCATCCACAGCTCAATCCAAAAAATCCCCCTTAGAGACTGGAGAGAGGCTCCTTTTGTAGGGCTAGCCCCTCCCCTCAGAACAATTAACCCTAATTAATTAATCAATTAACAATACAAACCTACATTTTCCATGAACTAAACATACTAAAGGATATACATTGCAACACGGTTTTAAACAATATCACAACATAACATTTACAACATTACATCACTACTGATAATATCTTTCAATATGCCCATATGCATTAATGAGCCATTTGGGACAGGCACTATAAAGCCAACCCAATTCCCTTAGCTCGGGTCCTTTTCCAGCATACCCAGAAGCTACAGAGATGGAGAGAGAGGAACAGAACAAACAAACAATGCGCTCATCCACAACATTGATAAGTATAATAATTATTGTATCTCTCAAATATAAACATTGACAAGTGTGAAATGCATGCACCAAGACAGAAGTTAAATTGTGTGTCGACCCACATTGTTAACTTATGGTATAATGGCGCAGGGAGGAGTGATGAATATGTGTGTGCGTTAAAGAACCAAATGCTGCCCGCGGCCAGTGACGGACTTCTACGTCACACAGCATCATGCTGTGGGGATGTTTTTCATCGACAGGGACTGGGAAACTGGTCAGAATTGAGGGAATGATGGATGGCACTAAATACAGGGAAATTCTTGAGGCAAACTTTTTTTTCAGTCTTCCGAGATTTGAGAGACGGAGGTTCACCTTCCAGCAGGACAATGACCCGAAGCAAACTGCTAAAGAAACACTTGAGTGGTTTAAGGGAAAACATTTAAATGTCTTGGAATGGCCTAGTCAAAGCCCAGATTGCCTTACACCAGCGGAACCCATCCATCTTGAAGGTGCTGGAGCAGTTTTGCCTTGACGAATGAGCAAAAATCCCAGTGGTTAGATGTGCCAAGCTTATAGAGACATACCCCGACATACCCCAATAATTGCTGCAAAAGGTGGCTCTACAAGGTATTGACTCTCGGGGTAAATAGTTTCGCACTCAAGTTCAGTTTTTTGTCTTATTTCTTGTTTGTTTCACAATATAAAATATTTTGCATCTTCAACGTGTTAGGCAGGTTGTGTAAATCAAATGATACAAACCCCACCAAAATCGATTTTAATTCCAGGTTGTAAACCACAAAATAGGAAAAATGCGAAGGGGGGTTAATACTTTTGCCAGCCACTGTAGAGTATTGTCTATTTCTGTATTGTAAAACATTTGTCTTTGCTCCCCAGGTGCACTTGTTTCATAACATCCTGTGTTCTTTCTTTCTTCTAAACAGCAACTATGCATCCTACCTGATCCCCATGGCCATTTTCAACATGGCCATCCAGACCTTTGTTGTCATGTCCTCCTACCAGTCCATCGGCAAGAAATTCAAGAAGACTGGAAACCCCAGGGTAAGAAGCATGTCTGCTATTATTTTCATTCGTGGCTAAGCCCTATTCCAATACTGTATTTTTATTTGTATTTATTATGGATCCCCATGCCAAGGCAGCAGCTACTCTTTTTATTTAACCTTTATTTTACTAGGCAATTCAGTTAAAGAACAAATTCTTATTTACAATGACGGCCTACCAAAAGGGGAGTTTTATACCCTAACCCTAAGAGGGTTTTATAAATAAGCACCAACCAGTGGGTCTTGCGACGGGTATACAGAGATGACCAGTTTACAGAGGATTATAGGAGCATTGGTGGTACATTTGATGGCCGAATGGTAAAGCACATCTAGCCGCTCGAGAGCACCCTTACCTGCCGATCTATAAATTGTGTCTCTGTAATCTAGCATGGGTAGGATGGTCATCTGAATCATGGTTAGTTTGGCAGGCGGGGTGGAAGAGGAGCGATTCCGATAGAGGAAACAAAGTCTATATTTAACTTTAGCTTGCAGCTTTGATATGTGCTGAGAGAAGGAAAGTGTTCCGTCTAGCCATACTCTCAATTACTTGTAGGAGGTGACTACCTCAAGCTCTAAACTCTCAGAGGTAATAATCACACCTGTGGGGAGAGAGGCATTCTTCTTTCCCAACCACATGACCTTTGTTTTGGAGGTGTTCAGAACAAAGTTAAGGGCAGAGAAACCTTGTTGGACAGTAAGAAAGCTTTGTTGTAGAGCCTTTAACACAAAATCCGTGGAGGGGCCAGCTGAGTATAAGACAATAAATGGATGAGAGAGCTTCCTACTGCCTGAGCTATGTTGTTGATGTAAATTGAGAACAGAGTGGGGCCTAGGATCAAACCTTGGGGTACTCCCTTGGTGACAGGCAGTGGCTGAGACAACAGATGTTCTGACTTTATACACTGCACTGTTTGAGAGAGGTAGTCAGCAAACCAGCCCCAAGACCCCTCAGAGACACCAATACTCCTTAGCCGGCCCACAAGACTGGAATGGTTTACAGTATCAAAAACTTTGACCAAGTCAATACAAATATCAGCACAACATTCCTTATAATCAAGGGCAATTGTGACATCATTGAGGACCTTTTAAGGTTGCAGTGACAAATCCATAACCTGAGTGGAAACCAGATTGCATACCAGAGAGAATACTATAGACATCAAGCAAGCCAGTCAGTTGATTATTGACAAGTTTTTCGAACACTTTTGAAAAACAGGGTAAATTAGAAATAGGCCTATAACAGTCATGATCAGCTTGATCTCCCTCTTTAAATAAAGGACGAACCATGGCTGCCTGCCAAGCAATATAAAGAGGAGTGGGAGGCCCAGGTGCACAACTGAGCAAGAGGACAAGTACATTAGTGTCTAGTTTGAGAAACAAACGCCTCACAAGTCCTCAACTGGCAGCTTCATTAAATGATACCCGCAAAACACCAGTCTCAATGTCAACAGTGAAGAGGCGACGCCGGGATGCTGGCCTTCTAGGCAGAGTTGCAAAGAAAAAGCCATATCTCAGATAGGCCAATAAAAAGAAAAGATTAAGATGGGCAAAAGACCCTGGACAGAGGAACTCTGCTAAGAAGGCCAGCATCTGGTTAGAGCCAGTTTGCAATCTGTGAAGGGAGTTGTACACAGCGTTGTACGAGATCTTCAGTTTCTTGGCAATTTCTCGCATGGAATAGCCTTCATTTCTCAGAACAAGAATACTGACGAGTTTCAGAAGAAAGAACCCACAAATGCTGACGCAAATGCTGAAGCTCCAGATACTCAACTAGTCTAAAGAAGGCCAGTTTTATTGCTTCTTTAATCGCTACACCAGTTTATCTGTGCTACCATAATTGCCAAAGGGATTTCTAATGATCAATTAGCATTGTAAAATGAGCAACTTGGATTAGATTAACACAACATGCCATTGGAACACAGGAGTGATGGTTGATGATGATGGTTCTCTGTACGCCTATGTAGATATTCCCATAAAAACTCTGCCGTTTCCAGCTACAATAGTCATTTACAACATTAACAATGTCTACATTGTATTTCTGATCAATGTTATGTTATTTTAATGGACAAAAAAAAAGCTTTTCTTTGAAAAGCAAGGACATTTTTAAGTGATCCCAAACTTTTGAACGGTAGTGGACATCCAAGGGCCAGCCATGCTGCCCTGTTCTGAGCTGATTGCAATTTTCCTAAGTCCCTCTTTGTGGCACCTGACCACACAACAGAACAGTGGTTCAGGTGCAACAAAACTAGGGCATGTAGGACCTGCCTTGTTGAAAGTGCTGTAAAGAGCAGCGTTTCATTATGGACAGACTTCTCCCCATCTTAACTACTGTTGTATCAATATGTTTTGACAATGACAGTTTACAATCCAGGGTTACTCCAAGCAGTTTACTCACCTCAACTTGCTCAATTTCCATATTACAAGATTTAGTTGAGGTTTAGGGTTTAGTTAATGATTTTTCTCAAATGCAATGCTTTTAGTTTTTGATACATGTGACTCACCACCTGGAGTTGGTCTTTTGGAGCAACGTTGGAATTTCCTTCTTTTTTTTACATTGGATAAAAGTAGAGAAATAGTGAAGTAGTGAAATATCATACACTGCATCTGCTTTGAAAGTTGATCAACGTGTAAACTAACTTTTGATAACTGTCTTTTAATGTTTTGGTACTGCTATTGGAGAGCCCTTTGTGTACACCCATTCAGCATTGTTCACACCCTCTTAAGCCTTAGCCCCACCCATCTCTTTAAGGCTTGATCCGAGCGTTCTGTACTAACTTGCCAGGTAATTCCAGACATTTAAGAGAGAGAGAGAGAACAGCTCGCTGAACATTACTCGCCCTAGCAGAGCTGGTTAGGCTGTTATGTTATCCAGAGCGTTGGTGACTTCAACTGTGCAGTCAGATTGTCCATTGGTAAATGCAGAGCATTCCACATTCAAGGCGCACACTGTACGCTCAGGCCAATAAGTAGGGTTGAGCCGAAAGCACCCAAGCTAACTGGCTAACATTAGCTAGCTACTTCCAGCCACATAATGAGAGAACACCGCACTCTGACCATTTTACTCACCCTAGCAGAGCTGGTTAGGCTGTTTTCATGTTATTCAGAGCATTGGTGACTCTAACAGTGCTGCTGGCAACAATTGAATTACGATTTGAATTACGTTTACTGACACCGGACATATTCAATGGGTGTAAAGCGTAAAAAAATGTATCAGTTATTCTGGTCTCTGGCACACTAAGATGAGTTTTTTGTTAAGAAATTTAGCTAGATACCTAGGTAGGTAAACAATGAATCCCAACGCATGACATAATGTTAGTTAGCAAGCCAACCAGCTAATGTTAGCTAACTAACAGTACACTGTAACTAAAAAAATATTTTGTCAAAATTAGAAACGAGTAAAATCTGAAAATGTAGCAAGCTACAATATCTTATCCATGGTCTGAAATTGGAGTAGATAGCCAGAGCGAATTTACCAGCTAGTACGTCTAACAACAGTTGCAGTGACATTGTACTGAAATGGATACTTGCATAGTGGTGTCTTGACATGTAGCTAGCTAGCTAAACAATGGACCATAATCACAACTCATGACGTTACTACCTTGCATGAATTTGCAGGTAGCAAACCAACCAGTTCTATGGCTATAACTAGTCAAGCAAATGTGTCTGAGATACAAAGAATAAGATCATACACATAACATTACATAGCGACCCAGCCTGCTAATGTTAACTAGCTAACAGTACACTTGAAATTAAACCATACTGTCAAAATGAGAAATGTGTAATATCTGAATGTAGCTAGCTAGACTATCTTACATCATGGTTGGATGCGTTTTCTGTCTGATGCTAGGCATGGTTGCCCTTAGTTTGAAGATGTAATCCTGATGGGTGCTTTCTCCATCTCATTAGCTATCATACTCGAATTCCATTGATTTCAAAACTCAGTCGTCCAGAAAGCGAAGAGCATACACATAACATTAGCTTGTGAGCATGCCAGCTAATGTTAGCTAGCGAACAGTACACTTTAACTTGACATTAGGTTTATGCAGTTTTACTACGTGATAAAAAAAATTAAAAACTTGTTCGACATGATTACCTAGAAATACTGACCAGCTCCAATAGACAAGTGCTTGCTACATGGCAGACCAATCCAACCTCATCTCTCAGCATGTCCAGCCCACTTATCTCAGCCAATCCTGACTAGCGGGAAGGTTGCTGACTTTTTCTGTGGCTAAACCAACTAGGCTCATAATTTAACCAGGTTAATGAAAAAGTAATTCCCCCCTTTCACTCAATAACTAGCGTACAAGTTTGATATTACGGCACATGTTCGAGAAAGCATTTCTGCCAAAAAAACGCATTTTGCTAAAAACATTTTTTTTACCATTCAAACGGCTCTCCTGCGAAGTCATTACTTGCAACATATGCCTAGTTTACTGAATCGGGTCACTAATTTAGGACTAACTTATTCCTTGCCAGCCATTCTGAAACTAACTGCATCGCTTTAAGTGTAGCAGTCATTTAAATCACTGTAGCACCTCCCGAGTGGCGCAGCGTTCTAAGGCACTGCTTCTCAGTGCTAGAGGTGTCTTAACAGATCCTGGTTTGATTCCAGGCTGTATCACAACCGGCCGTGATTAGGAGTTCCATAGGGCGGCACACAATTGGCTATGCCGGAATAAGTGATATAACATGCTATTCTATAAAATAATTTATCTGTAATTAATATCACCAGATTGAGCTAATCATGTAAATGTAATTAACTAGAGAGTCGGGCACCACAAAATAATATTTTTAGAGCGGTTATCTTCCGAATAAACTCTTAAAGACCTAGTAATATTTTACATCAATAGCCATCCATATCAATCGTCACCTTAATTCAGTCTCACCTGAAAGTTGTAAATCCTTTTATCTGAACGAACCCTGGCTAACAAGTTGAATCAGCAATACAAAATTGGGTTTCATTATTTATTTACTAAATACTTAACTAATTACACATACACACAATTAATAATAACTTGATTACAAATTACATCATAAAGGAAAACGTCCCTAGCGGGCGGAACAGATATGACAGCTTGTTACACAAAGGAAAAGGGACTGGGTTCAGTGAAAGGCAGGAGACTGAGGAACAAAGGGAAAAAGCAGTGCTATCGTAAATACAGTATCTTATGCATTCTAAATTACCGCCCTTTGGAAAATGGGCAATAAACATTTACTCTGAGCTGCGCTTCAGTAGGTTGGTGGTAGATGGAAGTCCGTGTTGTCAAACCGAGTCCTTTGAAGAATGTCTCTGGTGGTCAATTGGATATATTGTAGTAACGTCGTTGTGTGGTAGACGGTTTACAACCTCTGTCTCTTCACGTGGGCGGGCCACTGAGTGAGCAGCAATATCTCATGAAAACCCACACATGAAAACTCACATTTTAAAAGCTAAAATCACATTTCATCCCATCACAAATATTTTCATATTCAAACATTTAAATTGAACAACAAATCCATGTGAATCCGATAACTCTGATGTGTAGACTTTCCACTGTACAGTTTATGTCATCTTATCATTGATGAGAATGTCTCAGATGACAACCGAACTGACATCATATTCATTAAGTACCACTGCATATGTTCAATTATTCGGATTACCAGAATATAGTTAATTTCCCCTCACATTCTGACGTTCTCAGAATCTCTATGTTAACCAAGGGTAACCTCAGTAGGGTAGAGAGAGGAAAAAGGGGGGAAGAGGTATTTATGACTGTCATAAACCTACCCCCCAATCCAACGTCATGACACCGGGGTAGGCCGTCATTGTAAATAATAATTTATTTAGTTAATTTAAAAAATGGTATAGTGTTGAGTCATCCGCATACATAGACACACTGGCTTTACTCAAAGGTAGTGGTATGTTGTTAGTAAAGACTTTAAAAAGTAAGGGGCCTAGACAGCTTCCCTGGGGAATTCCTGATTCTACCTGGATTATGTTGGAGAGGCTTCCATTAAAGAACACCCTCTGTCAACATGCACAATCCCTATAGTGCCAATGTTAATCTATTTAGTTTTTTTGCCCATGTAAGGTGTAGAGCATCAAGGCCCCCGGGAGAAGGGATTAGGTGAGTTGGTTTGAAAAGCAACCACTGTGTCGTAAAGGAAGCCACTATACATACTGGGACTGGAGGGACTGAATCAGGTTGCCTCTATATGTTGCATAAGACATTTACTCATGGTGCTGTAGTTGGGTCTAAGACCGCGCTGTTCGGAGCACAAATGTGACTATGCTGCAGGAAAGCGTGAGCTCTTCTCACTAAGGCAGCACTGTTACTGTTATGTAACCTTCAAATAGCATCACTCACACACAGACATGCTCTCTTTGTGTCTCTCTCACACACACACACAGACACACACACATCCAAGACCTGAAATCCACACATCACCTTATCACTATTTTGGAAAAACAAAGCCCCCTCTCCTCTCAGACTCCCCTGACAAACAGAGTGTTGGGTTTCTACTAGAAATGTCTACAAAACTGTAAACTATGTAATTAACATTCCTTTATGGATACAAAAGTTGTACACATGGCAATCCAATCTTTGTGTCAAAAAATAACACATACACAAACAAACCTGTTACCCCCAAGTATATTGCAGTATGAATATGAAACATGGGATTACTCAATGGTCAGTGAACAACGTTTCCCTCTGTACCTGTTTTGGTGCATGATGTCTTTGTTTACGAGCTGAACTCGGAATGTAGTTCATTATGAAATTATGGTAAGCTAGATATTGTGTTTCTATCCCAGCCGTTATCCCATGCTTGTGACCAGACCGTCACATGCATGTAAGCCCCATGATCCGAGATGTTTTTCTTTCTTTTTTTGTTCTCTTCATGGCTGAACAGTAACAATTCCTTCTCTCTCTCCCTCTCTCTGCTCTCTCTTTCTCCCTTTGCATGTTTTGGAATGTTTTTATTCTGTACAGGCTTTCTTCTTTTTATTCTGTCTATTAGGTTAGTATTGTGGAGTAACTACAATGTTATTTATCCAACCTGTATCTTTGTAGTGACTGGGTGTATTGATACACCATACAAAGTGTAATTAATAACTTCACCATGCTCAAAGGTATATTCAATGTCTGCTTTTTTTAACCCAAACATTCTTTGCGAGACATTGGAAAACCTTGCAGGTTTTTGTAGTTGAATCTGTGTTTGAAATTCACTGCTCCACTGAGGGACCTTACAGATAAATCTATGTGTGTGCTACAGAGATGAAGTAGTCATAAAACATTATTTTAACACTATTGCACACAGAGAGTCCATGCAATTTATTATGTGACTTGCAAATTTTTACTCATGAACTTATTTAGGCTTGTTATAACAAAGTGGTTGAATATGTATTGATTAAAGATATTTCAGCTTTTCATTTTAAATACAGTTGTAAACATTTCCACATTGAAATGATTGGGTATTGTGTGTAGGCCAGTGACAAAAAAAAACATATTTAATCAATTTTAAAATTCAGGCTGTAACACAACAACATTTTGCAAAAGTAAAGGGGTGTGAATACTTTCTGAAGGCATTGTAAGTAATATACTGTCAATCTCTCTACAGTTTAACACTTCCACTCCCCTGAAGACATTTTTGTTCTGTTGGGGACCCTATGGAGTCCTTGCCTTCTACGCTGCTGTTGAGAATGCCAACTTGGTCTCTCCCAAAATTAGGATGGTAAGGACAACACACACACACGCACACAGAGCATCTAATCTGACAGAAAACTTCATATAGATTTCTCAAGGTCATATGACTTTGTGTATGCCAACGGTCTTTTACTCCATTTACCAAATGCAATACTCAGGGTTTCTGTGTAATATAGTAGTCATTAATCGCACTGCTTGATTATATACAGTGCATTCAGAAATTATTCAGACCCCTTGACTTTTTCCACATTTTGTCATGTTAGTCTTATTCTGAAATGTATTAACATGTTTCCCCCCTTCATCAATTTACACACCATACCCCATAAGGTTTTTAGAAATGTTTGCAAATTTATAAAAAAATAAAATAAACTGAAATATTACATTTACATAAGTATTCAGACCCTTTACTCAGTATTTAGTTGAAGCACCTACAAGCTTGGCAAACCTGTATTTGGGGAGTTTCTCCCATTCTTCTCTGCAGGTCCTCTCAAGCTCTGTCAGGTTGGATGGGAGCGTCACTGCACAGCTATTTTCAAGTCTCTCCAGAGATGTTCGATCGGGTTCAAGTCAGGGCTCTGGCTGTGACGCTTAGGTATCAGGCCAAAGGGTTCAATCTTGGTTTCATCAGACTAGAGAATCTTGTTTCTCATTGTCTGAGCATTTTTAGGTGCCTTTTGGCAAACTCCAAGTGGGCTGTCATGTGCCTTTTACTGAGGAATGGCTTCCATCCATAAAATGATGCAGAGATGGTTGTCCTTCTGGAAGGTTCTCCCATCTACACAGAAGAACTCTGGATCTCTGTCAGTGACCATTGGGTGCTTGGTCACCTCCCTGACCAAGGCCCCTTTCCCCTGATTGCTCAGTTTGGCTGGGTTCCAGCTCTAGGAAGAGTATTGTGGTTCCAAACTTCTTCAATTTAAGAATGATGGAGGCCACTGTGTTCTTGGGGACCTTCACTGCTGTAGAAAAGTTTTGGTACCGTTCCTTAGATTTGTGCTTCGACACAATCCTGTCTCGTTGATCTACAGACAATTCCTTCGACCTCATGGCTTGGTTTTTGCTCTGACAATGCACTGTCAACTGTGGGACCTTATATAGAAAGGTGTGTGTCTTTCCAAATCATGTCCAATCAATTGAATTTACCACAGGTGGACTCCAATCGAGTTGTAGAAGGATAATCAGTGGAAACAGGATGCACCTGAGCTGAATTTCGAGTCTCATAGCAAAGGGTCTAAGTACTTATGTAAATAAGGTATTTCTGTTTTTGATTTGTAATAAATGTTCAAACATTTAAAAAAAACTATTTTCGCATTGTCATTATGAGGTATTGTGTGTAAATTAAAGAAGATTTTTTATATGTTTCATTCATTTTAGAATAAAGCTGTAACGTAAACAAAATGTGGAAAAATTCAAGGGTTCTGAATACTTTCCAAATGCACTGTAACTCATGGTCCTTTGGTTCCCAAAGCAATGTGCATTTAACACATACTTGTATAGTGTATTGCCCATTCAGGAATCAAACTCACAACTCTGATGTGCCAAATGTCATTTTCCAACCAACTGAGTCATTCAACCCTTTATGTATATCTGTATTTTAACAAACTTGTTGTACAGTTTGACACAAATGTACCATTTGTTTCTTCTTGAGCTCGTACTGAGACATTGACATTACTCTGTTTGGTCTTCTGTTTGAAGTTGGCTCCTATTCTGGCAAAGACCTCTCCCACCTTCAATGTTTTCGTGTACGCCCTGGGCAATGAGAACTACAGAGGAGGCATCTGGCAGTTCCTCACTGGGGAAAAGACTGAAGTGCCTCAAATTGAGAACAAGTTCAAATAAACTAAGCATGTGAAAATCACACACAAACTGTCCTCTTGGTTTTCCAAAAGGTACGAATGTTGTTGTAGATTCATTAAAGTCACTGGACCTGGCCTTCTGTCTGTCTGTGTGTGTGTGTGTGTGTGTGTGTGTGTGTGTGTGGCATTTTAGTCTGGGGTTAACATGGAGTGTTGTGTTTGTTCTGGCATTGGGATATATTTATGTTCAGCCTCTAGTTTAGGATGAGCAGTAGACACACGCCATGCCAGACTGGTGAAAAACTATATTATTAGATATTGATATTATAAATTATGACATATAATGATGAATTCCTGTCCAGCTCAAATAGCCAAGAACATAATTCTCTAAATAGACTAAAATACATATATATTTTTAACACTTCTTTAGTCGACAGGTATAATGCTTCATCACTTTATGATGTCTTGTTATCATCTACAGACAATTCCTTCGACCTCATGGCTTGCTTTTTGCTCTGACATGCACTGTCAACTGTGGGACCTTATATAGACAGGTGTGTGCCTTTCCAAATCATGTCCATTCAATTGAATTTACCACATGTGGACTCCAATCGAGTTGTAGAAGGATAATCAGTGGAAACAGGATGCACCTGAGCTCAATTTCGAGTCTCATAGCAAAGGGTCTAAATACTTATGTAAATAAGGTATTTCTGTTTTTGATTTGTAATAAATGTTCAAACAATTTTTAAAACCTGTTTTCGCATTGTGATTATGAGGTATTGTGTGTAGATTAATGATGTTTTATTCATTTTAGAATAAAGCTGTAACATAACAAAATGTGGAAAAAATTCAAGGGGTCTGAATACTTTCCAAATGCACTGTAACTCATGGTCCTTTGGTTCCCAAAGCAATGTGCATTTAATATTATGAGATGCTAATATAATGGGTCATACATGTGTATAACAACTGTTGCTCTAACAATACATTATAACCACATCAAAATGCATCATACTTGCAGGCTTCACTCATCAAACATGATACTACTTTGCATTCCTTTGAATCTGGATAAGTTAATGTAAAGAGTAGAGCTCCCCTGATAGAAATCCTTTAGAGCTCTAGTCCCAGTAGAAGCCATATGGTCATCCAGAGATTGGGCATTCCAATCTTGCTTTGTAGGTTATTACAGGCAAAGGTCCTGGTTGAGCTACAAAGCAGAATTAGTAGAGCAGCTACACTCTGCAATCCTACCAAAAAGGGCGCTTTTCATGAAAACACATCCCTCCGGCCACCCTGAGATTATAAGAAAGAAAGAAATGTATTTTGCATGCTCTTCTCTCCTCCAGGCTTAGTTTCAAAGGCAGTAATGTAAAATGTTGTCCTATTTCACATATAAGTATTTTTTTGTTAGCACATCATTCCTGTTAGAAAGTAAACTACTAAAATAGATGTTCATTGTTGACAGGTGATAAATGGTCAGAGAGGTTATAAGTGGTCAGTAAAAGTAAACAATCGCCTTCATTATGATGAACCAAATGTGACATTAAACCTTGCACGTCATTGATTAAGGTGTTGTTACTAAGGTAAAGTCCCTTGACATTACTTGATTCTAACGAAAGAGCACAAGGTGGTGTTTGAGACCCGTTCATTCCAACCAACTCTTCAAGTTTTATGTATGATTCAGTTTACGTGGAGAGAACAGTTTAGCAGCCAGCATCAGTTAACATCTGTTTCCTTTTCAACATTATTACCACAACACTTCGTACGTACCTTGTCTGATGGTTGATGCTCAGGAAAGAAAGAATGGATAAAATACTTTCATAGGAGAGTATGGGAGATAAGATAAATACAATAAAGACTAACAAGGAAGTAAGATATAAGGTGACCTCAATGATACAGTGGTAACAATTTACTAAAAGCCTGCTTTATAACATGTAAGAGGCTTTCTAATGTCTTATAATATGTATATCTCTATATCAACCTTTCAACTGAATAAAAATGGGTGTTATGTAGTCAAGATTATTATCATACATGTTTATGAAAAGTCTTACAATGTATTATAACTCCATTATGATGCACCATACCTCCAGGCTGATAACATGGTTTCCTATGGTAACATAGGTCAGACTGAGAGAGAGAGAGACAGTTACCATAGCAGATGATAATCAATGACAATGATGATAATCAAACATAAAATCCTTTTGTTATTATAGGAGAAACTCAGATGATCTGCTTTGCAATTGTAATAACTCCTAATGCAGAGTGTAGGCCTAAAATTATGGTATCTATGAGTCTCAATCAGGTATCTAGGGTGAGAAATGTAAGCAATGTGTAAGCATCAATACATAGAAACCACATGAGCTGTTCAACTATCTAAAATGCAGAGTGAAAATGGTCCTTCTTTCCACTCCCGTCCTTGATTGACAATTATCTATACAATGTCACGTGTGTTATCAGTGACATCATCAGAATAGCACAGTAATTTGGAAATTCACAAACTCTGACCTTTCCAAATCAACCATGTAATCTTAATACGATTTAAGTGCTGTTACGTACTGTTTTCTAATAAGATTGCAACTTCTTAGAATTCCAAAACATAAACAGCAACATTTATAGTAGCTGTAATTTTGTGTTTTGTGGGGAGGTAAAACTCCCTGTTACGTACAATTCAATCAAATGTTTGCATCACGATGTTTATAGCCTAGTGGTTAGAGCGTTGGGCCAGTAAACGAAAGATTGCTGGAAGGTAAAAAATCTTTAATTCTACCCCTGAACAAGGTAGTTTACCCACTGTTCCCCAGTAGGCCATCATTGTAAATATGAATTTGTTCTTAACTGACTTGCCTAGTTAAATAAAGGTTAAATTTCAATATATAGAATCACATTGGTATAAAGAAAGAGTAATTGCCATCAAACATAGTCCATTTAAATTATTGAATTGAATCAACTGTAAAAATCATAGTTATAAGAAATATTTGAGACATATTAGGTATTTGTGCATTGAAATGTTAAACCCCACAGTCTAATCAGTGAAAGGTGCAAGTGACTTGTGAACACCCATGAGATTTGTGGATGTCTCTGATCTATAGTTGTTTGTATTTTGAGACAGCTTAATATAAATTATTATTGATGTATTATTGATACTTTTCAGTGGACTTCCCCAAGTGCTTCCCCAAGTGCTTTTTGTGACAAATCACTATTCTGTCAAAACTGTAAAACATATTGTGTGAGTTCTATAAAAAAAAAAAAGGTTACTATTTGCATCAGCTTTTTTGAATATTTCCAACATTAGGTATTCTTATGTATAATATACTTAACTTTTGTTGTTTCACAAACAATAATATACTAATTCCAGAATCAAAATATGGCTTATATCCAACTTGTTTTTTATCAATTACAAAACTGTTATTACTCATTAGATCAAATTACAGTTTTTGACCAGTTACTGATCATGAATTACTGAAATTACTTGCCATTTGAACCCACATTATAATGTGCAGGCTTAATTCATCACAGGGAAATAATAATGTGCAGGCTTAATTCATCACAAGGGAAACAAATGGCATCATGCTAGTTTCTAGGCCTTGCAGAGGTCAAGGAGATGCCCCACTTGACCTTATCTCGCATGGTCTGACTGCAGAGAACCTGCAAATAATAGACCCGGAATGAAGCCTGACAAGTAGAGATTTAATGATACTTTGGACATATTGCGGCCACTAGGTCACACAGAGACACGCCGTTTCGATGGGCTCATCGGGGGGAGGTTGGGGTGGATAAGCCACAAAGATATTCTAGCTGCGCGTGCCGGTTCATGTAGTCTGACACATCCAAGTTTCTCCCTAAGGATAACATGGGTTTACAGGTTATGCTCTAACTCTGCTTTTGTGCAGGCAATTTTTTAAATTAATTTTAGCACATGTTCAGGGTTACCTGTACCTTTACAGATATCAACATGAAAAGATTTAATGGTCCAGGTCATATCCTAAAAGGGAAGTATTAACTTTACCATCAAATTGGGATGAGGTCCAGAAATGTGCAGGCTTAAATCATCACAGATAGGGAAACAAATGGCATCAACCTAGTCTCAAGGCAGTGCCTAGTTCAATGAGATGCCCCACTGGACCGTAACTCGCTCTGTCTGACTGCAGCGACCAAGCTAATAGTAGGCCTGGAATGAAGCCTGACTAATAGTGATTTCATGATGCTTTGGACATATTCAGGCCTCTAAGTCACATAGAAATACGCAATTTTCGATGGTCTCATCGGTGGAAGGATGGTGTAGATTAGCCACAGAGGTATTCTAGCTGCGCGCTCTTGTCAAGTTGTCTGACATATATGAGTTTCTCCATAAGGATAACATGGGTTTACAGGTTATGCTCAAACTCTGCTTCTGAGCAGGCAATTTTCCCATTTCTTATAGCACACGTTCAGGGACACCTGTACCTCTACAGATATCAACATGAAAAGATTGAATTGTCCCCTTCATATCCTGAAGGGGAAGTATGAATTTTACCATCAAATTGGGCCGAAATCCAGAAATGTGCAGGCTTAAATCTTCACAGAAAGGGAAACAAATGTCATCAACCTAGTCTCTAGGATGTGTCGAGTTTAACGAGGTCTGACTGCTATGAGCGTGCAAATAATAGGCCCGGAATGAAGCCTAACTAGTAGTGATTTAGTGATGCTTTGGACATATTGCTGCCTCTGGGTCACACAGAGATATGCCGTTTTTGATGAGCTCATCAAGGGGAGGTTGTGGTGGATAAGCCACAGAGTTACTCTAGCTGCACATGCTGGTTCATGTAGTCTGACACATCCCAGTTTCTACCTAAGGAAAACATGGGTTTTCAGGTTATGCTCTAACTCTGCTTCTGTGCAGGCAATGTTCAAAATTCCTTTTAGCACATATTCAGGGTCACCTGTACCTCTACAGATATCAGCATGAAAATATTTAATGGTCCCCTTCATATTCTAAAGGGGATGTATTAACTTTACCATCAAATTGTGCTGGAAACAAATGGCATCAACCTAGTCTCTAGGCAGTGCCTAGTTTAATGAGATTCCCCACTTGACCGTAACACGCTCTGTCTGACTGTAGCAACCGTGCTAATAGTAGGCATAGAATGAAGCTTGACTGATAGTAATTTAATGATGCTTTGAACATATTCAGGGCTCTAGGTCACACAGAGATTCACCATTTTTGGTGAGAGGTTGGTGTGGATAAGTCACAGAGGTATACTAGCTGCGCGCTCTTGTCAAGTAGTCTGACACATCCGAGTTTCTCCATAAGGATAAAATGGGTTTACAGGTGATGTTCGAACTCTGCTTCTGTGCATGCATTTTTCAAAATTCCTTTTAACACATGTTCAGGGTCACCTGTTCCTCTAAAGATATCAACATGAAAAGATTTAATGGTCCCCTTCATATCGAAAAAGGGGAAGTATGAATTCACCATCCAATAAGGCTTAATTCCAGAAGTGTGCAGGCTTAAATCATCACAGAAAGGGAAACAAATGGTATCAAGCTAGTCTCTAGGCCTTGTCGAGATCAAGGAGATGCCCAATCTGACTGTTGCTTGCCTGGTCTGACTGCAGAGACTGTGCAAATAGTAGGCCCGGAATGAAGCCTGACTAGTATTGATTTAATGATGCTATGGCCATAGTGCGGCCTCTGGGTCTCACAGAGACACACCCATTCCGATGGGCTCATCGGGGGGAGGTTGAGGTGGATAAGCCACAGAGGTATTCTTGCTGCGCATGCCAGTTCATGTAGTCTGACACATCTGAATGTCTCCCTAAGAGTAACACGGGTTCACAGGTTATGCAATAACTCTGCTTCTGTGCAGGCAATTTTCAAAATTCCTTTAAGCACATGTTCAGGGTCACCTGTACCTCTACAAATATCAACATTAAAAGACTGAATGGTCCCATTCATATCCTAAAGGGGAAGTATGAACTTTGCCATCAAATATGGCTGAAATACAGAAATGTGCAGGCTTAAATCATCACAGGATGGGAAACATGGCAACATGCTAGTTTCCAGGCCGTGCCGAGTTCAAGGAGATGAACCACTTGACCATAGCTCACTCAGTCTGACCGCAGCGACCGTGCAAATAGTAGGCCCGGAATGAAGCCTTATACTAGTAGTGATTTAATGATATGTTGGACATATTGTGGCCTCTGGGTCACACAGAGACACACCGTTTTCAATATGCTATTCAGGGGGAGGTTGGGGTGGATAAGCCACAGAGTTATTCTAGCTAAGCGCGCCGGTCAAGTTCTCTGACACATACGAGTTTCTCCCTGAGAATAAGATAGCTTTACAGGTCATGCTCTAACTATGCTTCTGTGTAGTGTCATGTCTTTGGCTATGCCGGATTAAGTGATATGACATGCTATTCTATAAAATAATTTCTCCGTAATTAATATCACCTGATTGAGCTAATCATGTAAATGTAATTAACTAGAGAGTCGGGCACCACTAAATAATATTTATAGAGCTCTTATCTTCTGAATAAAGTCGTAAAGACCTCGTAATATTTTACATCAATAGCAGTCAACATTAATCTTCATTTTACTTCAGTCTCATAATCTGAAAGTTGTAAATTCTTGGATATCTGCAAGAACCCTGGCTAACAATTTGAATCAGTAATACAAAATTGGGTTTAATTATGTATTTACTAAATACCTAACTAATCACACAGAATTCACATACACACAATTAATCATAAATTGATTACAAATGACGTCATAAAGAAAAACGCCCCAAGCGGGCGGAACAGATATGACAGCTTGTTACACAAAAGAAAAGGGGCTGGGTTTGAGTGAAGGAGCGGGAAGACTGAGGAACAAAGGGAAGAAGCTGGCTATCGTAAATACAGTATCTTATGCATTCTAAATTACCCTCCATTTGGAAAAGGAAAATGCAATAAATATTTACTCTGAGCTGCGCTTCAGTAGGTTGGTGGTAGATGGAAGACCGTGTTGCCAAACCGAGTCCTCTGTCATTTGAAGAATGTCTCTGGTGGTCACTTGGATAAGTTGTAGTAATGTCATTGTGTGGTAGATGGGATACTCTGTCTGTTCCTTCCTAACCTTGCGTTTGCAGCTGTGGTCACTAACTCAACAGCTAGGAGGTATCACTTCTGTTGTGAATAAGAGTTCAAAGTTCATACCATTTGCAACCAAAGCTCATGCTGATGTTGGCTTCGTTCTGTAGTTATTATCTGAAACATTCTGACATAGGACCGTCATCTTACCTCATCGGAACAGGAAGTTATGTTGTCGTCAAGGCTTTATATAGAAAGGCAGAAAAGGGGTGTGTGTCATAGTTTACAACCTCTGTGTCTTCACGTGAGCAGGCCACTGAGTGAGCAGCAATATCTTATTAAAATCCACATCTCACATTTTAGAAGCTAAAATCACATTTCATCCCATCACAAATAATTTAATATTCAAACATTTAAATTGAACAACAATTCCATGTGAATCCGATAACTCTGATGTGTAGACTTTCCACTCTAGAGTTTATGTCATCTAATCATTGATGAGAATGTCTCAGATGACAACCGAACTGACATCATATTCATTAACTTCTTGAAACTAGGGGGCACTATTTTCATTTATGGGAAAATAATGTTCCCAAAGTAAACGGCTATTTTGTCAGGACAAGATGCTAGAATATGCATATAATTGACAGCTTAGGATAGAAAACGCTCTAAAGTTTCCAAACTGTAAAAATATTGTCTGTGAGTATGACAGAATTGATATTGCAGGTGAAAGCCTGAGAAAAATCCAATCAGGAAGGGACTCTTATTTAGAAAGCTCTGCGTTCCTATGCGTTCCAGAACTGGGCAGGCTTAAATCATCACAGAAAAGGAATCAAATGTCATCAACCTAATCTCTAGGCCGTGCAGTGATCAAGGAGATGCCCCACTTGACAGTAGCTCGCTCGGTCTGACCTCAGCGACTGTGCAAATAGTATGATTGGAACGAAGCCTGACTAGTGGTGATTTAGTGATGCTTTGGACATATTGCGGCCATTGTGTCACACAGAGACACGCCGTTTCGATTGGCTCATCGGGGGGTGGTTGTTGTGGATAAGCCACAGAGTTATCTTCTTATGGCTGATATCCCGCTACCGGGATCGATATGACAACAGCCAGTGACAGTGCATCTCATAATCTAAAATCCTCAAAAATACAAGTATTGTACACCATTTTAAACATAAACTTGTTGTTAATCCCACCACAGTGTCTGATTTCAAAAAGGCTTTACAGCAAACGCACACCACACTATTATGTTAGGTCACCGCCTAGTCACAGAAAAACACAGCCATTTTTCTAGCCAAAGAGAGGAGTCACAAAAAGCAGAAATAGCGATAAAATTAATCACTAACCTTTGATGATCTTCATCAGATGACCCTCCCACATAGGACTTCATGTTACAAAATACACAATACATTGGCATGTAATTTCCAAAACATCCTGTGATTTTGCAGAGAGCCACATCAATTTACAGAAATACTCATAATGAACATTAATAAAAGATACAACTGTTATGTGTTGAATTATAGATATACTTCTCCTTAATGCAACCGCTGTGTCAGATTTCAAAAAAACTTTACGGAAAAAGCACACCATGCAATAATCTGAGTACAGCGCTCAGACAACAAAACAATCCATACAGTTACCCGCCATGTTGTGGAGTCAACAGAAGTCAGAAATAGCATTATTAATATTCACCTACCTTTGCTGATCTTCATCAGAATGCACTCCCAGGAATACCAGTTCCACAATACATTTTTTTGTTGTTCAATAAAGTATTTTATTTATGTCCAAATACCTCCTTTTTGTTTGTGCATTTAGTTCACAATTACAAATTCATGAGGCGCGAGCATTACGTCCAGACAAAAGTAAAAATGTTCTGTTACAGTTCATAGAAACTTGTCAAACGATGCATAGAATCAATCTTTAGGATGTTTTTAACACAAAATCTTCAATAAATGCTCCAAGCTGTAGAATGCCTTTGTCTTTAGAAATGCAATGGAACGCAGCTAACTCTCACGGAGCGAGCGTGATCAGCTCATGCCAGACACCTGATTGAAACAGCTCTCTTTCTCTCCCCCTTCATAGTAGAAGCCTCAAACAAGGTTCTAAAGACTGTTGACATCTAGTGGAAGCCTTAGGAAGTGCTATATGACCCCATAGACACTCTATATTCGATAGGCTATGAGTTCAAAACTACAAACCTCAGATTTCCCACTTCCTGGTTGGATTTTATCTCAGGTTTTTGCCTGCCATATGAGTTCTGTTATACCCACAGACATCATTCAAACAGTGTTAGCAACGTCAGAGTGTTTTCTATCCAAATCTACTAATGATATGCATATCTTAGCTTCTGGGCCTGAGTAGCAGGCAGTTTACTCTGGGCACCTTATTCATCCAAGCTACTCAATACTTCCACCCAGCCATAAGAAGATTTATAATAGCTGAGCGTGTCAGTTCATGTAGTCTGACACATCCAAGTTTCTCCCTAAAGATAACATGGAATTACAGGTTATGCTTTATCCTCTCCGGTACAAGTATATATACTGAGAACATGTGACACTTAGATTGCACACAGGTGAACTTTATTTAACTCTGCTTCTGTCTAGGACATTTTCAAAATTCCTGTTGCCACATATTCAGGGTCACCTGTACCTCTACAGATATCATTATTAAAATATTGAATGGTCCCCTTCATATCCTAAAGGGGATGTATGAATTCATCAAATTGGGCTGAAACCCAGAAATGTGCAGGTTTAAATCATCACAGAAAGGGAAACAAATTCCATGAACCTAGTCACTAGGCCGTGCCGAGTTCAAGGAGATGCCACACTTGACCATAGCTAGCTCGGTCTGACGGCAGCGGCCGGTTCAAATAGTAGGTATTTAATGATGCTTTGGACATAGTGCGGTCTCTGTGTAACACACAGACACTACGTTTTCGATGGGCTCATCTGTGGAGGTTGGGTTTGTTGGGGTTCGTTCCTTGTTTCTTGTCAATCATTGGCTCATTGGTGAAATTAGCATTCAGACAATATCTTTGATGAAATCATTCAAAAACCTTTATTGATGCAATTGCAGACAGAAGTTGACAACAGGAACATAGCAGTCATGTTTCCGAGTAAGTTCTGCAAAATTGAAAAAGTCCAGTCTTGGTGATGTCACTGCATACGTCATTACCGTCTACTCATCAAACCAAGCCCATGCATACACAGCTCTACAAACTTGCCAGAGAGGATTGATGAACTTTTAGCTGATTCCTCAACAACCTATTTTATTTGCATGGATTTTAACAGAATTGTTACAAAATGGCATCTACCCCTTTCCAAGTACGGTTCAACTGACTTTTTCCAGATTGGCAGCAACCACCTTCAGAGACTATGTTTCATCGCATGTAAGAGCTGAACCTACTTTTCACAGTTCAGGGATACTGAACTGTGAAAAGGCCAAATTTCCAATGTGGAAACTGTAAGATTATTGAGGAACATATGTCTGAGCTGGACATACTTACTCTGGACAATAAAGAGTAAGCAAATTGAGACATTGCAGCGTATCCTGGATAGATCTCACTCTAAGAACTTTTCCTTTGCTATTCCTCACCCTGGTGGTCGTGCCACTGCCTCACCACCGTGTTGCCACTTTCTGACTGACTGGCCAGAGCTGCCCGACAGAGACCCCTACCTAGTGAAGTCACATCTTCCCTCCCATCTCACCTGCCCTCTCCATCCTGCCCCGACCTCCCGTCCCGTTCCCCCCGCTCCACCCCTCTTAGAGAATAGAGAAGCAAGGATGCTTTATGAGGAGCTGTAGGGTGCCACGGTTATCGATCCTGCATCCCAGTGGAGGCATGTCACACACTATAAGCCCAGCACAAGTCTTTGGTGAATGGGGCTGAAATGGCTTTGGGGATCCCATCCTGCCGACCAACAGTTTCGTCCACCTGCTCCTTCATCCTCTAACCTGTCTAGCTGATTTCAAGGTTTTACTGCTAACCTACAAAGCATTAGGTAGGCTTGCTCCTACCTATCTCTCTGATTTGGTCCTGCCGTACATACCTACACGTACGCTACGGTCACAAGACGCAGGCCTCCTAATTGTCCCTAGAATTTCTAAGCAAACAGCTGGAGGCAGGGCTTTCTCCTATAGAGCTCCATTTTTATGGAACGGTCTGCCTACCCATGTCAGAGACGCAAACTCGGTCTCAACCTTTAAGTCTTTACTGAAGACTCATCTCTTCAGTGGGTCATATGATTGAGTGTAGTCTGGCCCAGGAGTGGGAAGGTGAACGGAAAGGCTTTGGAGCAACGAACCGCCCTTGCTGTCTCTGCCTGGCCGGTTCCCCTCTTTCCACTGGGATTCTCTGCCTCTAACCCTATTACAAGGGCTGAGTCACTGGCTTACTGGGGCTCTCTCATGCCGTCCCTGGAAGGGGTGCGTCACCTGAGTGGGTTGATTCACTGATGTGGTCATCCTGTCTGGGTTGGCGCCCCCCCCCCCTAGGGTTGTGCCATGGTGGAGATCTTTGTGGGCTATACTCAGCCTTGTCTCAGGATGGTAAGTTGGTGGTTGAAGATATCCCTCTAGTGGTGTGGGGGCTGTGCTTTGGCAAAGTGGGTGGGGTTATATCCTTCCTGTTTGGCCCTGTCCGGGGGTGTCCTCGGATGGGGCCACAGTGTCTCCTGACCCCTCCTGTCTCAGCCTCCAGTAATTATGCTGCAGTAGTTTGTGTCGGGGGGCTAGGGTCAGTTTGTTATATCTGGAGTACTTCTCCTGTCCTTTTCGGTGTCCTGTGTGGATCTAAGTGTGCGTTCTCTAATTCTCTCCTTCTCTCTTTCGTTCTCTCTCTCGGAGGACCTGAGCCCTAGGACCATGCCCCAGGACTACCTGACACGATGACTCCTTGCTGTCCCCAGTCCACCTGGCCGTGCTGCTGCTCCAGTTTCAACTGTTCTGCCTTATTATTATTTGACCATGCTGGTCATTTATGAACATTTGAACATCTTGGCCATGTTCTGTTATAATCTCCACCCAGGACAGCCAGAAGAGGACTTGGCCACCCCACATATGCTCTCTCTAATTCTCTCTTTCTTTCTCTCTCTCGGAGGACCTGAGCCCTAGGACCATGCCCCAGGACTACCTGACATGATGACTCCTTGCTGTCCCCAGTCCATCTGACCGTGCTGCTGCTCCAGTTTCAACTGTTCTGCCTCATTATTATACGACCATGCTGGTCATTTATGAACATTTGAACATCTTGGCCATGTTCTGTTATAATCTCCACCCGGCACAGCCAGAAGAGGACTGGCCACCCCACATAGCCTGGTTCCTCTCTAGGTTTCTTCCTAGGTTTTGGCCTTTCTAGGGAGTTTTTCCTAGCCAACGTGCTTCTACACCTGCATTGCTTGCTGTTTGGGGTTTTAGGCTGGGTTTCTGTACAGCACTTTGAGATATCAGCTGATGTACGAAGGGCTATATAAATAAATTTGATTTGATGATTTGATTTGATCATCGGCAGCTCTATGGCGAGAAACATCTAGGATCACAGTGCTAAAACCCTGTGCTACACAGGAGCACGAGTACAGGACATTACAAGGCTGCTTCCGACCATTCTACACCCGACGGGAACTGCCGCTGTCGTAGTCCATGTGGGGTCAAACGACATCAGTGCTAGCTCAGAACTTCAGAAAATTGATTTTAAAGAACGGATTCTAGCATTGAAATATTCCAAAAAGCAGCCAATACTTTCAGGTCTGGTACCATCGTTGGTCCGCAAGTGTGGAGGATTCAGCAGGCTAGTGGCATTACACATCTGGCTAAAATATTACTGTAGCTCTTTTCAAATCACTTTTATAGGTAACCTTGACACCTTCTGGAAACAGAAGGTACTCTACAGGAATGACGGAGTCCATGCAATTCATCTTGGCTCCTGGACTCATTTCAAGACTGCGTTAAAACCTCTTGAGACTAGGGGGCATTATTTTGATATTTGGATGACAAATGTGCCCAAAGTAAACCCCAGATTTGTGCATGTGCGAGCGCCTGGAGCGAGACCTTTTCTCTCTCTCTCCTATTGAAAAGGCTACCGTCCGGATTGATCATAAACAACGTTTGACATGTTTCTATGAACTTTACGGATACTATTTGTAATTTTTGTCTACCCGTCGTGACCTGTCATGGATTACTAAACAAAACGCGCCAACCAAATGGAGGTTTTTAGATATAAAAATAATCTTTATCGAACAAAACAAACATTTATTGTGTAACTG
The DNA here is from genome assembly GCF_002021735.2 of Oncorhynchus kisutch. Lineage (NCBI taxonomy): Eukaryota > Metazoa > Chordata > Actinopteri > Salmoniformes > Salmonidae > Oncorhynchus > Oncorhynchus kisutch. Next base: position 30,712,719 of record NC_034193.2, on the reverse strand, counting down.
GGATTCTCGTCAGTGCAAACATACGAAGATCATCAAAGGTAAGCAATTAATTTCATGGCTTTTCTGACTTTCGTGACCAATCTACTTTGCTGCTAGCTGTTTGTAATGTTTTGTCTGCTGAGAGCTGTCCTCACATAATCGCATGGTTTGCTTTCACTGTAAAGCTTTTTGAAATCTGACACAGGGGGATTAACAACAAGCTAAGCTGTGTTTTGGTATATTGCACTTGTGATTTCATGACAATTAAATATTTTTTGTAATTTAATTTGAATTTGGCGCACTTCAATTAACCGGATGTTGAGATCCCGCTAAAGGGATCGGTGTGCCAAGAGGTTTTAAGACTTCTCAATTACCCAAGACCACCTCTGTTAAGTGATTTCCCTGCTGGTTATGTGTGGCTATTCTTTTTCCCTTGCAGTGTAACCCCTTGACACTAGGGGGCACTATTTTATTTTTGGAAAAATAACGTTCCCAAAGTAAACTGCCTATTTCTCAGGACCAGATGCTAGAATATGCAGCTCAGGATAGAAAACACTCTAAAGTTTCCAAAACTGTAAAAATGTTGTCTGTGAGTATAACAGAACTGATAATACAGGCGAAATCGTGAGAAAAATCCAATCAGGAAGTGACTCTTATTTTGAAACCCCTGTCTTTCTATGCATCCCTATTGCCCATTGAAAGGGATATCAACCAGATTCCTTTTTCTGTGGCTTCCCTAAGGTGTCGACAGCCTTTAGACTTAGTTTCAGGCCTTTATTGTGAAGAATGAGTGTAAACGTCCACATTGTGTAGGTGGTCAGTTGTTGGCTCTCAGTGTGATTTTTGCGCTAAACAGAGAGGTAGCCATTTATCCTCCCGGTCCTAGTGAAAAGCCAACTGTCCCGGTTGATATATTATCCAATAGATATTTGAAAAACACCTTGAGGATTGATTATAAAAAACGTTTGCCATGTTTCTGTCGATATTATGGATATAATTTGGAATTTTTGTCTGCGTTGTCATGACCGCTATTTCCGGTGGATTCCTAGGCATAACGCATCAAACTAACGGAGGTTTTTGGATATAGAACATATCTTTATGGAACAAAAGGAACATTTGCTGTCTAACTGGGAGCCTCGTGAGTGAAAACATCCGAAGCTCATCAAAGGTAAACGATTTAATTTGATTGCTTTTCAGATTTTCATGACCAAGTTGCCTGCTGCTAGCTGAACATTATGCTATGTAAGGGAACACCCCCCTGAAATGTACAAAAATGAATTGGGAAGTCATTGGCACTGGACAAACCATATACACGGTGTCCAATACCACTCAATTCGGCGTTGTTTCATTCAAAGTTGATTGCAAATGCCATATGGCAAATGCCAGGTGTAACACTTTAAAAATCCAACAGATGCGCTCCACTGTGGTTTTTCATATTGCAAATGTAACACAAGTCAACATCCAAAAGTAACATTTTGAGAAACGTAATTATTTTTCAAAAACTTATCACCCCTTTACAAAAGTGATTTCTGGACCGTTTTTCGAAATTCTTTCGATTTTTTGTCAATTACACATGTGTAAGAACTGTATGAATATACTTTTGTCCAATTTTATTATCATATTATTATTGTTATTATTATTATTATTTATTTTTTTACTTGTGCATAAGGCATATGTTTTGTCAATTTGCAATATGATTTCATAGGAAGTCAAAAGTCAAATGTCAAAAATAGCAAAAACTTTGGAAAAACTTATCACACCCTTAAAAAAGTGCTTTCTGGACCGTTTTTCGAAATACTTTCGAATTTTGTGTCAATTACACATGTATAAGAACTGTATCAATATACTTTAGTCATATATTTTTTAAATTTTTTAAATATTTGTTTTACTTGTGCATAAGGCATATGTTTTGTCCATTTACAATATGATTTCATAGGAAGTCAAAAGTCGAAAATGTGAACTTTTTTTCAAAAACGTATCACCCCCTTAAAAAAGTGCTCTCTGGTCAGTTTTTCAGAAATTCTTTCGATTTTTTTGTCAATGAATCATGTTTAAGTACTGTGCAATATGTTTCAATGGGTATTTACCATCACGAATTTGTCATGCTCAAAAATCGTGCAGAAATGCGAAATTGACTGGCCCGATGAACTTGGGATGGCTGGGCAGTGATTCTGGTTCCTCTCCATCACTCGCTGGGGTTGATTTCAGAATGTAATTTTGGTGATGGTACCTCACTGTTTAAACATATTGCAAATGGACAAAAGTCACCAGCAAGTCACCGTCCTTCAGTCAATTAGATATCATTCTGACACCAAACTGATACAAACTGACACCACACCCACTTTTTCCAACTCGTTCAGAAGCCAACTATCACATACTTCAGAGCTGGCCCAAAATTCACAACGCCTTCTGTTCAAACCATTAAAAAAATGTTAAACACGTAGTTACGTTCTAGCTGCAGGTCCAGTTCTGACATTATGTGTAGGCCTATGTGAGGCGACCCCGAATCCCACGTTTCGGCTCGATAGGTCATTTGGTGCCCGAGCAAGACCCTAATTGGTGCTGAAAATCCACTTTTTCCATGCCTTGCTACGGTGTCCTTGAATGAGCTATCGGACAGAAACGCTGGAGTCCATCTATATGGGCCGAGGCGGTTGCAATGCACCTAGTCTTGCACCTCTGGGACATTTCTAAATGTCGCCATTTTCGTGATGCAAAAATTAATTGAAGTTATTGCAAATGTACGAGGCTGTTTCTCGGTCCGAGAACCTTCTAGAGCCAAGTAAGTCACCACGCACTATCGACCTGAGGTCTAGAACAGGTTTCTAAAGTGTCAGACCTCTAGGTCTGACGGTTATTTTTTAGCTCAAACAAAGGTAACTATTGCAGGCACTGTCTGTCTCTACGCACCCCAATTTGTCCCTCTGTCCTAGTTGTGTGTGTCTTTGTGTGATTTTTTCTTGGAAATTTTATGGGAGAAATGACTGATTTACAGTTCATGGGAGTTGCCTAATCACACATATGAAGTTTTGAAAAGATCTGACCTTTTTAACCCTTTGAAACAGCCCCTATGACACCATTTAAGACACTTCCGGTTGGCACAGGAAGCTATAAGTAAACACATATCCTGATTGGGGTATGCCTTTCCAGAATCCTGAGTTTTAAGTGTTTACATTAAGAACCGAACGATTTACACAGGGTTGAATGCACTATTTATCGCAAACTGCTGGTTGGGTATGGGAAAACATTTTAGGGTGATTTTAACTACTTCAGGAAGCTTAGAATCGACATAGATAGACATAGTGTCCTGATGGACTGTCATTGAAGACAGGTTCATAATGCATTCATAACCCACATAGGCTTCAGGTTGACTTTAGAGGAGCAGGCAATGTATTCCTATGGGGAGAGATGTCATTGTAATCTGTGAGATCAAAAAACCCTGATTAACTGTTAAGGGTTAATGCCACACGGTCAAGGTTAGGCTTGCACAGATCGGGAGGACCTCAGGAACGTACCTGGGGTCGATTGTCCTTCTCACCCTAACGGTTCTCTCACTGTCACCCAAAAGCAAATGACATTTAGGGCCAGGCTTCATTTTGGGCCTACTTTTTTCACGGTCGCTGCACTCAGAGCGAGCTACGGTCAAGCGGGGCATCTCCTTGAACTCGGCACGGCCTTGAGAATATGGAAATGCCATTGCAGGCTCTGTGTGTCTTTAAGCACCGCACTTTGTCACTCCATCCTTGCTGTTTGTGTGTGTGTGTGTGAGAGCTTTTCTTTGACATCTGTTTGGAGAAATGACTGACTTACAATTCATGAGGGTTGCCTAATCACACATGATGACTCCTTGCTGTCCCCAGTCCACCTGGCCGTGCTGCTGCTCCAGTTTCAACTGTTCTGCCTCATTATTATTGGACCATGCTGGTCATTTATGAACATTTGAACATCTTGGCCATGTTCTGTTATAATCTCCACCCGGTACAGCCAGAAGAGGACTGGCCAGCCTACATAGCCTGGTTCCTCTCTAGGTTTCTTCCTAGGTTTTGGCCTTTCTAGGGAGTTTTTCCTAGCCAACGTGCTTCTACACCTGCATTGCTTGCTGTTTGGGGTTTTAGGCTGGGTTTCTGTACAGCACTTTGAGATATCAGCTGATGTACGAAGGGCTATATAAATAAATGTGATTTGATGACGTTTTGAAAATATCTGACCTTTTTTACCCTTCGAAACAGCACCTATGACACCATTTTAAGGCACTTCCGGTTTACACAGGAAGCTGAAATTGAACACATATCCTCCTTGGGGTAGGCAATTATAGAATTTAGAGTTTTAAGTCTTTACGTTAAGAACTGACTTATTTACGGAGGGTTTAGTGAGTGTGTGTTATTTCAGAAAATCACAGAAATCTCGCAGAACTCCGAAGCACACTTTAAAAAGATTCGTATGAACATGCTGCTATTGGATCTGTAACTGTTTTTTTTTTTTACTATTTTTGAACATCACCAATTTGACATTGTACGATTTCTCTTAAATGACGATAGATAAATGGCTGGTTATTTTTTTATTGACACCATAGGTTCCTTTACTTGGACGTGAAATGGAATTTTTTTTTGCACTATTTTCATTTTGGACCTTTAATCCCAGAAAAATGGCCATAACTCAAAAACCGTTATGGCCTAGACGCCATCTTGTTCGGGGCCAACTGCCCATTATGCCAAACCTATGCTCACCAAGTATCGGCTTCGAAATATTTTCCATTTAGGAGATAAGGCCACGTCGTGATTCGTGATGTTTTGTACATTTGCAATATGATTCCATTCGCCCTCTTGTGGGATTTACCGGGACAGCGGAAAAATGACCAACATTTGATTAGTTTATAAAACGGAAATCGAATGTCGGAAGGAGTTCGTTTGATGACTTCCTGGAAGATCCGCCCCTGCCACACGGCCCGACACCGTCCACAAATCTTATAAACGTTTTCGGACGTCTAGTAAGGGACCGTACATTTGTAATGTGGACTTTCTCACTAACCATATGGCAAATGTCAAAATGTTCCCTTAAAGTATGCTAGGCTATCGATAAACTTACACAAATGCTTGTCTTGCTTTGGCTGTAAAGCATAATTTCAAAATCTGAGATGGCACGGTGACTAACAAAAGGCTAAACTGTGTTTCAATATATTTCACTTGTGATTTCATGAATATGAATATTTTCTAGTAATATTTTTGGTGCTTTGCGTTATGCTAATTAGTTTCAGTTGATGACAATTCTCCCGCATCCGGGAGGGGTAGTTCTAAGAGTTAATTCCATTATTTTAGTTTTACATTTGTGTGTATTGTTATGAATTATTAGATACTACTGCACTGTTGGAGCTATGAACACAAGCATTTCGCTACACCCGCAATGACATCTGCTAAATATGTGTATGTGACCAATTCCATTTGTCAATCTCTCCTCCACTTTGAGCCATGAGAGATTGACATACATATTATTATTGTTAGCTCTCCATGTACACTTAAGAGCCAGCTGTGCTGCCCTGTTCTGAGCCAATTATACTTTTCCTAAGTCCCTCTTTGTGGCACCTGACCACACAACTGAACAGCAGTCCAGGTGCAACCAACATAGGTCCTGTAGAACCTGCCTTGTTGATAGTGTTATTAAGAAAGCAGAGCAGCATTTTATTATGGACAGACTTTTCCCCATCTTAGCTACTGTTGTATCAACATGTTTTAACCATGACAGTTTACAATCCAGGGTTACTCCAAGCAGTTTTGTCATCTCAACTTGATCAATTCTCACATGATTCAATACAATATTTAGTTGAGGTTTAGGGTTTTAGTGAATGATTTGTCCCAAATTCAGTCATTTTAGTTTTGGAAATATTTAGGACTAACTTATTCCTTGCCACACATTCTGAAATTAACTCCAGCTCTTGGTTATGTGTTGCAGTCATTTCAGTCGCTGTAGTAGCTGAAGTGTATAGGGTTGAGTTATCCGCATACATAGACACTCTGGCTTTACTCAAAGCCAATGGCATGTCATTAGTAAAGATTGAAAAAGTAATGGGCCTAGACAGCTACCTTGGGGTATTCCTGATTCTACCTGGACTATGTTGGAGAGGCTTCCATCTCAGATTTTGAAATTGTGCTTTACAGCCAAAGCAAGACAAGCATTTGTTATACAGGTAAATCTTTATCCACAATATATCAGGGGGTGTAAAGACACATTAGTTTTTACAACTATGATCGTTAATTTCAAAAGCCGCACTGAAGTCTAACAAAACAGACAACAAAATTTCTGTCAGACATTCACCAGTCATTCGTGTTCAATGTCCTTCCCTATAAGCATGCTGAAAATTTGTTGTCAATTTGTTTTCTGTAAAATAGCATTGTGTCTGGTCAAACACAATTTTTCCCAAAATTTACTTAGGGTTGGTAACAGGCTGACAGGTTGGCTATTTGAGCCAGTAAAGGGGGCTTTACTATTCTTGAGTAGAGGAATCTCTTTTGCTTCTTTCCAGGCCTGAGGGCATGCACTTTCAAATAGTCTTAGATTGAAGATATGCCAAATAGGAGTGGCAATATTGCCCGTTATTATACATAGTAATTTTCCATCCAACTTGTCAGACCCTGGTGGTTTGTCATTGTTGATAGACAACAATCATTTTTTTAAGTCTTCCACACTCCCTTTACAAAATTCTAAATTACAATGCTTGTCTTTCATAGTTTGGTCAGTTATACTTGGATGTGCAGTGTCGGCGTTTGTTGCTGGCATGTCGTGCCTAAGCTTGCTAATCTTGCCAATTAAAAAATCATTAAAGCAGTTGGCAATATCAGTGGGTTTTGTGATGAATGAGCCATCTGTTTCAATGAATGATGGCGCTAAGTTTGCTTTCTTGCTCAACATTTTATTTAGGGTGCTCCAAAGCTTTTTACTATCATTCTTTATATAATTTTATAGAATAGTTTCTTCTTCTTATTCAGTTTAGTCACGTGATTTCTCAATTTGCAAGTACATTTGCCAATCGGTTGTGCAGCCAGACTTGCTTATCCATATACATGTATTTATATATTCTTATTCTATGAATTGACTTCGATTTGTGTGTATTAGGTATTTGTTGTCTAATTGTTAGATATTACTTGTTAGATATTGCTGCACTGTCGGAACTGTTGCTACACTTGCAATAACATATGCTAACCCCGTGTATGTGACCAATAAATTTGATTTAACTTATTTACCATTCCTTTTGCCTTATCCCTCTCAACCACATTTTTTTTCAATCCAATGGGATTTAACAACATTTTTGGTAATTTTCTTAATGGGTGCATGCTTATTAGTAACTGGAATAAGCAATTTCATAACTACAGCATCTGGTTGCTTCTCATTACACACCACAGAGTAGCAAATATTATTTACATCATCAACATAGGAATCACTACAAAAGTTATTGTATGACACCTTATACTAGGCCCAGCATTTGGAACTACTACTGGAACTACTACTATTACAATTCCACTCAAAGAAATATACCATATGAGATTCTAGAATGATTTCTCAATTAATTTCTTTCAATTCCTCTCCTGTAAGGAGTCGGTATTGACCCCAAAACGGTATTGACCCCAAAATCAACAAAAAAAGGTAGACCATAATGTGTATGGGGTCACCTATAAAGAATATCTCTAAATAGAACATTTCTATTGGAACATATAGTAGCCTGTGGCTAGTCTGCAGGAGTGCCTGCTCTGTTCACGTGGCCAAGGTTACTGGCTAGCTGCTTGTTTAGCTGTTTGAAATTGCCTGTGATCACAGTGGTGCGCCTTTGTCTCGTTCACACAAAGGATTTACCAGTGAAGCCCCACCACCCAGTGCTCTCGATTTCAGTGTACAGATGAACCACAAACAAGGACAAGGATTCCAGGTGGCCACTACCCTCAAATATTACTCCCCTCCACACGCACAAACACCCTTGAGCTCTCTTGCACTGTCTATTATGCAAGGCACATGTATTTAAGGATATTGGAAAAGGATATAAACTAAAACAGTATTAATTCAAAAATCTATAATGCTGACGTTCACAATGGAAATAGGAAACCAATGGAAATGTTGGTTTGTTCTTTGGAATCGGAGGATGGATAGATAGAAGACTAAAAGAGTGAACGTGTATAGTCACACAATAATGCCATATCCTAAAGCACTAGTTCCCAATCTGTATACCCCCCCCCCCCCAACAAAAATCTGTATTTTTTTTAACAAACTCAGTTGGACTTTAAACTTACTCTTGAAAGTTACAATAGTAAAATTCACAGGTTGCAATTTCGTCATCAGTACATCATCAGTTCCTCTTGTCGTTGGTCATTGCATACCTTGGAGAGCTATTTATTTAAAAAAAGTTTGGAAACCCCTGTCCTAAAGCAATGCAGTCATGCTTTGTTATAAAAAGGCAAATAATTCTGGACTGTAGCAGCAGCATGTGCTGCTGAGCATGAGAAACAAATCTGGGACTTAAGTGTTACACAACAAAATAAAAGTGATAGCCATCTGGCAGCTTACCTCCCCTAGCTTTTATCTACATGTCGAGTGAATGACGTACATGGGCTTTGGGATGTATTTTTAGACGGGATAGAGTGGGACTGGGACGAGACGTCACAGAATCAACATTGGAGCCGCCAGAGAGTTTTCGGGAATTCTGGAATTGTAGTAATCGGAGAAGAACTTGGGAGCGTTGTCGTTGAGGAGATTAATGATGATGTCCGCCGTGGCTCTGAATATTTCTGGTGTGTCAATCTCCACGGCAAGAAGCTGAGAGATTAAAATTATGCAAAAAAAAAGCATATGGCATTCCCTTATTAATTTATACTATAAAACAGTGGTAACACTTTATATAAAGGGGTATTACGTAAGGAAGGCATTGATAACACTTTTATTAAACCAGTCATGACACTTTAATGAATGTTGCAGGGTCATTCATACCACATTCATTACACATTTATTCAACATCATGTTTGATGCTAAATTATAATTAAAAGTTAGTACTGTACTGGTAAGTAGAGATGATAGGAACACTGAGACAATTTTCAGCAGTTTGCAACTGTGAAATATAGTTATGAACCGTTTTCAAAAAACAAGGTCTAAAGCATGTTTGGTGGCATTTGTAAGTAAAAACTGTTGCAGTACTGGTAGTAGAGATGTTACGGTTTTCTTCCGTCGAAGGAGAGTCGGACCAACATGCAGCGTGGTAATTTTGATACATGTTTAATAAACGAAAAACACGAACAATACAAAAACAAGAAACGTAACGTGAAAATCTAAACAGCCTATCTTCTGCAAACAAACACAGAGACATGAACAATCACCCACGAAACACTCAAAGAATATGGCTGCCTAAATATGGTTCCCAATCAGAGACAACGATAATCACCTGCCTCTGATTGAGAACCACCTCAGGCAACCATAGACTTTTCTAGACAACCCTACTAAGCCACAATCCCAATACCTACTAAAACCCCAATACAAAAACACACCATAAAATAAACCCATGTCACACCCTGGCCTGGCCAAATAAATAAAGAAAACACAAAATACTAAGACCAGGGCGTGACAGAACCCCCCCCCCCCCCCTCCCCCAAGGTGCGGACTCCCGGCCGCACACCTAAACCCATAGGGGAGGGTCCGGGTGGGCGTCTGTCCACGGTGGCGGCTCCGGCTCGGGACGTGGACCCCACTCCAACCAAGTCTTAGTCCCCTTGTAACACCTCCTTTGATTGGCGACCCTCGACGCCGACCTTGGCCTAATAACCCTCACCAAGGACCCCACTGGAACGAGGGGCAGCTCAGGACTGAGGTAGAAGCTCGGGACTGAGGGGAAGCTCGGGACTGAGGGAAAGCTCGGGACTGAGGGAAAGCTCAGCACTGAGGGGAAGCCCAGCACCGAGAGGAAGCCCAGTACTGAGAGGAAGCTCAGGCAGGTAGTAGGCTCTGGCAGATCCTGGCTGGCTGGTGGTTCAGGCAGATCCTGGCTGACTTGCAGTTCCGGCAGATCCTGGCTGACTGGCGGATCCTAGCTGAATGGCGGATCCTGGCTGACTGGCGGATCTGGAAGATCCTGGCTGACTGGCGGATCCTGGCTGACTGGCGGATCTGGCTGCTCCATGCAGACTGGCAGCTCCATGCAGACTGACATCTCAGGCTGCTCCATGCAGACTGACATCTCTGGCTGCTCCATGCAGACTGACAGCTCTGGCTGCTCCATGCAGACTGGCGGCTCAGGCTGCTCCATGCAGACTGGCAGCTCTGGCTGCGCTGAACAGGCAGGAGACTCCAGCAGTGCTGTAGAGAAGGAAGGCTCTGGCAGCACTGAACAGGCAGGAGACTCCGGCAGCGCAGGAGAGGAGGAAGGCTCTGGCTGCGCTAAACAGGCGGGAGACTCCAGCAGCGCTGTAGAGGAGGAAGGCTCTAGCAGCGCTAAACAGGCGGGAGACTCCGACGGCGCTAAACAGGCGGGAGACTCCGACAGCGCTGGAGAGGAGGAAGGCTCTGATAGCGCTAAACAGGTGGGAGACTCCGGCAGCGCTGGAGAGGAGGAAGGCTCTGGCAGCGCTAAACAGGCGGGAGACTCCAACAGCGCTAAACAGGCGGGAGACTCCGACAGCACTGGAGAGGAGAAAGGCTCTGGCAGCGCTGAACAGGCGAGGTGCACTGAAGGCCTGGTGCGTGGTGCTGGCACTGGTGGTACTGGGTCGAGGACACGCACAGGAAGCCTGGTGTGGGGAGCTGCCACCGGAGGACTGGTGTGTGAAGGTGGCACAGGATGGACCGGAACGTGAAGGCGTACTGGAAAGCCTGAGAGCAGCACTGGCACAGGACGTGCAAGGCTAGGGATGTGCACAGGAGGCCTGGTGCGTGAGGCTGGCACAATCTTCACCAGCCGACTAACACGCACCTCAGGACGAGTATGGAGCGCTGACCCAGGTGCCATCAAATCCCCGACACGCTCCGTCGGGCGAATATCTTGCATACTACGCCAAATCAACTGCTCTCTCTTCACTCTCCTCCAATTCTATTAACATCTCCCATCCGTGCACTCTCCTCCATTCTGTCCAATAATTCCTCGACCCTCTCAGACTCAGCCCTCAGCTTCGCCGATAGCTCCAATAACATCCCTGGCTCCTTACGGTAAACAGGGGGAGTTGGCTCAGGTCTGACTCCTGACTCTGCCACACTCTCCCTGAGCCCCCCCCCCCCCCCCCCCCAATACATTTTTGGGGCTGACTCTCGGGCTTCCTTCCGCGCCGCCGTGCTTGTCTCTCCAACTCCATTCTCCTATAACCCTCTTCGCACTGCTCTAGCGAATCCCAGGCGGGCTCCGGCACTCTCACTGGGTCGACCACCCACCTGTCTATTTCCTCCCAAGTAGTGTAGTCCCGATATTGTTGCTCCTGCTGCCGCTGTTGCTTCTCCTCATACCAGCGCCTCTCAGCTCTCGCCGCCTCCAGTTCTTCTTTGGGGCGGTGATATTCTCCAGGCTGATCCCAGGGTCCTTCTCCGAACAATTAATCCTCCCATGTCCATTCCTCTCTTTGTTGCTTCTGCTGTCACCACGCTGCTTGGTCCTGGTGTGGTGGGTGATTCTGTAACGGCGTTCGTCTGTAGAAGGAGAAGCGGACCAAAATGCAGCGTGGCGGTTACTCATGTTCTTTAATGAAATAGAACAAACGAATAATACAAAACAACAAACGGAACGTGAAAACCTATACAGCCTATCTTGTGACAACAAACACAGAGACAGGAACAATCACCCACAAACACACAGTGAAACCCAGGCTACCTAAATATGGTTCCCAATCAGAGACAACGATAATCACCTGACTCTGATTGAGAACCGCCTCAGGCAGCCATAGACTTTCCTAGACAACCCTACTCAGCTACAATCCCAATACCTACTAAAACCCCAATACAAAAACACACCACAAAATCAACCCATGTCACACCCTGTTCTGGCCAAATAAAGAAAGAAAACACAAAATACTAAGACCAGGGCGTGACAAGAGATGATAAAAACACTATGTTACAATTTTCAGCAGTTTTCAACTGTGAAAAACAGTTAAACAATGTTCGATAAAATAGGTCTAAAACATGTTTGATTCAATTTATAAGTAAAACTGCTGCACTACTGGTAGAAGAGATGATAGCAACACTATGTGACCATTTTCAGCAGTTTGCAACTGTGAAATTGGGTTATAAACAGGTTTAAAAAAACAAGGTCTAAAACATGTTTGATAGAATTTGTAAGTAAAATCTCATTCAGCACTGGTAGTAGCGATGATAAAAACACTATGAGACCATTTTTAGCGTTTTGCAATTATGAAATATAGTTATACACAGTTTTCCATAAACAAGGTCCCAAAAAATGTTTGATGTAATTTGCAAGTAAAAACTGGTGCAGTACTGGTGGTGGAGATTATAGGAACACTATGAGACAATTTGTAGCAGTTTGCAACTGTGAAATGTAGTTATAAAGAGTTTTCTATGAACAAGGTCTAAAACATGTTTGATGCAATTTGAAGTAAAAACTGTTTCAGTGCTGTTAGTATAGATGATAAAAACACTATGAGACCATTTTTTTGCATGTTACAACTGTGAAATATAGTTATAAACTGTTTTCCATAAACAAGGTCTAAAACATGTTTGATGCAATTTATAAGTAAAAACTGGTTCAGTACAGGTAGTAGAGATTATAAAAACACTATGGGACCATTTTCAGCACATTGAAACATGAAATATTGTCATAATCAGTTTTCCATAAACAAGGTCTGTCATGGAAATGTCCTGTATTACCAAATCATAAGAGAGCAAACCACACACAAGTCAGAGTTATCATAAAGTCTCTCCTTGAGAGAGGAGTATCCCATAGCCAGACAGCATTAGCTATAAATTATCATTCAGTTTGGTCTCCTAAACGAAGTTCCTATCTCGTTCTTGGTACCACTTAGGACCAAAACATTACCTCATCCAATAACATATATCAATTGTCAATTCTGACACTCCCATCTCAGATACAACCCCTCCTGGACAAGATCATGGAGAGGAGTGACTGGCACACAGACATTGTGGAGCCAACTAACTGGTTCCCCTTTAATCACACCATCCCTTCACATGGTTTAGGAATAGTTACAGACACATTCACAGATAAGACTAACCTGACCTCTCCCCTCTCTGGGCCTCAAGTAACTGAGCCCTGGCAGAGAAGGGATAACTGCAAACTGCCAACAGTATCATCCAAAAAGAAGACATCCTAATGACAAATATCTCACATAAGCATTATTATGTCAATAAAACATCTTATTTATCAATGTTAACTAACTAATTCTGATTCTGCTACCACAGGTCTGAAAAATATTTGAAACCATTTGTAAGCAGAAATTGGTGCAGAACTGATTGGTCGAGATGTTAGGAACAGAATGAGAATATTTTCAGCATGTTGCAACCATTAAATATTATTTAAAACAGTTTTAAATAAACAAGGTCTAAAACATGTTTCATGCTATTTGTAGGATAAACAGTACTGCAAAGATTGTACATACAGAGTGCATCAAACATGATTTAGACCTTGTTTATGGAAAAGTGTTTATTTCTGTATTTCATGGTTGCAACTTGCTGAGAATTGTCCACAGTGTTCCTATCATCTAGATTAAACAGTACTGCAAAAAAAAATACTTACAGAATGCATCAAACATGATGTAGACCTTGTTTATGGAAAAAAATCTGCATTACATAGTTGCAACTTGCTGAAAATTGTCCAGTGTTTCTATCATCTAGTTTAACTTCTTTAGGACAGGGGGCAGTATTTTCACGTCATGATGAAAAGTGTGTCCAAAGTAAACAGCCTGCTTCTCAGACCAAGAAGCTAAGATATGCATATTATCAGTAAATTCGGAAAGAACGCACTCTGAAGTTTCTAAAACTGTTTGAATCTTGTCTGTGACTATAACATAACTTATTTGTCAGGCAAAACCCTGAGGACAAATCGTTCAGATTTTTTTTTGAGGTCACTCTATTTTCAATGGGTATTCATTGGGAATCCAGATTTCGAATGGACTTTCCTGCTATTCCTATCGCTTCCACTGGATGTCAACAGCCTTTAGGTTGAGGTTTTTCCTTTGAGAAATGAAGAAGTAACACCGTTCAGAATGAGTGTAGAGTGAAGTGTACTCTTAGATAGAGGCGCGTGACCTGAAAGCTCGCTCCACTTTGTTTTCCTCCAGGATTGAACACAGATCATCCCTTCATCAATTTTATTGATTATTTACTATAAATACCTAAAGTTGTATTAGGAAAGTAGTTTGACATGTTTGAACGAAGCTTACAGGTAACTTATGAGACATTTTGTAGTCATTTTGCGCAACTTGGAACCAGTGTTTTTCTGGATCAAAATGCTCCAAGTAAATGGACATTTTGGAAAAAAAGCAACAGAATAAATCGAACAAAAGGACCATTTGTGATGTTTATGGGACATATTGGAGTGCCAACAGAAGAAGCTTGTCAAATGTAAGTTACGAAATATATCTCTATATGTGCGTTTTGTGTCGAGCCTGCAGGGTTGAAATATGCTTTTCTGTCTTTGTTTACTGGGCTGCTATCCTCAGATTAGGTATCTTGCAAGTGTGATTTCATGAAAGTTAAATTTTCATAGTAATTTATTTGAATTTGGCGCTCTGCATTTTCACTGGATTTTGGCCAGGTGGGCTAGCGCAACCACATATCCCAGAGAGGTTAACTTCTTTGGGATAGGTGGCAGCATTTTCACTTTTGGATGAATAGCGTGCCCAGAGTGAACTGCCTCCAACTGAGTCCCAGGTGCTAATATATGCATATTATTAGTAGTATTGGATAGATAACACTCTGATGTTTCTAACTGTTTGAATAATGTCTGTCACTATAACAGAACTCATAAGGCAGGCAAAAACCTGAGAAAAAATCCAAACAGGAAGAGGGAAATCTGAGGTTTGTAGTTTTTGAACTCAGCCCCTATCGAATTCACAGTGGTTAGAACGTTGTTTTAGGCTTCTCCTGTAAAGGGGGGTCGGATGGGAGCTGTTTGAGTCAGTGGTCTGGCAGAGTGTCACAGGCTTGTGACGCACGGTCACGAGAGAGTTTGCTCTCGTTTCATTGCTTTTCTACAGACAATGGAATTCTCCGGTTGGAACATTATTGAACATTTATGATAAAAACATCCTAAAGATTGATTCTATACCTAGTTTGACAAGTTTCTTCGACCTGTAATATAACTTTTTGAACTTTTTGTCCGACTGGACCTGAACGCGATTTTGGATTTGTTTACCAAACGCCCTAACAAAATAAGCTATTGAACATAAATGATGGACATTATTGAACAAAACAAGCATTTATTGTGGATCTGAGATTACTGGGAGTGCATTCTGATGAAGATCATCAAACGCAAGTGAACAATTATAATGCTATTTATTAATAATGTTGACTACCCATCATGGCGGATATTTCTCTGGCTGGTTAGGGCTCTGAGAACCATTCTCAGATTATGCTTTTTCAAGAAAGTTTATTTTAAAATCTGACACAGTGGTTGCATTAAGGAGAAGTGTATCTATATTTCCATGCATACACTTGATTTTTCATAAACATTTACAATGAGTATTTCTGTGAATTCATGTGGCTCTATGCACAATCACCGCATGTTTTAAAACTACTGAACTTAATGCGCCAATGTAAAATTTGATTTTAAAAAAGCGCTTTATCAAACAAAACATACATGTATTGTGTAAAATGAAGTCCTATGAGTGTCATCTGATGAAGATCATCAAAGGTTAGTGATTCATTTTATCTCTATTTGTGCTTTTTGTGACTCCTCTCTTTGGCTGGATTTTTTTTTTTTAGGCTTGGTGGTGACCTAACATAATCGTTTTTGGAGCTTTCGTTGTCAAGCATTTTTTAAATCAGACACTGTGGCTGGATTAACGAGAATATTATCTTTAAAATGATGTGAAACACTTGTATGTTTGAGAAATTTGATTCATGAGTTTTCTGTTGATTTGTATTTGGCGCCCTGCACCCCAAAATGGGGCACTTTAGTATCTTGAGAAATCCAATGAACGTGGAAGGAGGACAAAAAGAGGACAAGAAAGTGAATAATGGAAAAAGTATAACAGATATCGAAAATTCTATACAAACAATTCGGAATTATTGGAACGGCATTTCTAGCTTAAACGGTGTAGGAGGAGTGTCTCCTCATGATTTTGGCCCTGCAGCGTCTGCGAGGTTCCAAGCCAATGGTTCCGTTTTGGAAATTCAGTATTGACACAGAGAGATGTTAGTGAAGAGCAGGTGAGGAGTTAATTAAATCGCTCTCTCTCAAGAACGGTAGACCCACTTTAAAAAGCGTTTCCGCCTTTGAGAAGCAGAGAAGTAGAGGAAGATTTTAAGCTATGTTTGTCTAACTGTTTGTTTAGTGGTCAAAAATATAGTTGTTTGGAATGTAATGAATTGCCTTGCAGCTGACATGATTTGCAGACACTTGAAAGAGAGGCGATAGGTTACGGAAACAGCTATAGTTACAGATTGGTAGCCCCGATTTCAAATCCGACTATGTCTATGAAGAGCAGAGAAGCGGGGGAAGATTTTAACTTGGTGGACTTTTTTTCCTCAAAAATGCTCTGAAAGTGGTCAAAACGACAGTTGTTTGTGATAGTTTGAAAAACATGTGGTAATGCAGATACAAAAACAGCTGTACCATAAATTCCGTGTGGAATATTTTGATTCTGTACACAGCTATGAATAGCAGAGAAGTAGATGAATATCCCATATATTTCTAACCTTTTGTCTAACTTGTTGCAGTATTGGTCAAAATGGACACTGTTTGCCAAAATGTTACAGTAAATGATGTGGGTGCAGTTACTTAAACTGCTGTAACTTTGATGCGAATCTCCTTTTTTTTCTCCAAACTCCAGATTTGAGTAGCAGAGAAGTAGACGAATCTGGAAAACTTGACATATTTTGTCTAAGTGGCTACAAAGTGGAGTTATTAGCTGATTTGTGTCAAAAGTTGGTTGATTTCACTTACAGAGAATGTCAGTTGGAAGTGATGATGTCACAATGGGGCACTTTAGTATCTTGGGAAATCCAATGAAAGTGAAAGGAGGACGAAAAGAGGACAAGAAAGTGAATGGTGGACTTTTTCCCTCAAAAATGCTCCGAAAGTGGCCAAATGACTGTTTTCAGCAAATTTCAACATTGAAATATAGAAATAAACACTTTTCCAAAACAAGGTCTAAATCATGTTTGATGCACTATGGATATATTGTTTTAATGTACTGTTTATTCAGGATGATATGAACACTGTGGACAATTTTCAGCAAATTTCAACATTGAAATACAGAAATTTACACTTTTCCCAAAACAAGGTCTAAATCATGTTTGATGAACTCTGGATATTTTTTGTTGTTGTACTGTTTATTCAGGATGATATGAACACTGTGGACAATTTTCGGCAAATTTCAACATTGAAATACAGGAAAAACACTTTTCCAAAAACAAGGGCTATATCGTGTTTGATGCAGTCTGGATGTATTTTTTTTGCTGTACTGTTTATTCAGGATTATATGAACACTGTGGACAATTTTCATCAAATTTCAACATTGAAAGACAGAAAAAACACTTTTCCAAAACAAGGTCTAAATCATGTTTGATGCAGTCTGGATGTATTTTTTCTGTACTGTTTATTCAGGATGATATGAACACTGTGGACAATTTTCAGCTAATTTCATCATTGAAATACTGGAAATAAGCACTTTTCCAAAAACAAGGTCTACATTTTGTTTGATGCACTCTGAATATCAATATCTTTTGCCGTACTGTTTATTCAGGATGATATGAACACTGTTGACAATTTTCGGCAAATTTCAACATTGAAATACAGAAATAAACACTTTTCCAAAAACAAGGTCTAAATCATGTTTGATGCAGTCTGGATGTATTTTTTTTGCTGTACTGTTTATTCAAGATGATATGAACACTGTGGTCAATATTCAGAAAATTTCAACATTGAAATACAGAAATAAACACTTTTCCAAAAACAAGGTCTAAATCATGGGTGATGCACTCTGGATATTTTTTTTGCTGTACTGTTTATTCAGGATGATATGAACACTGTGGACAATTTTCAGCAAATTTCAACATTGAAATACAGAAAAAAACACTTTTCCAAAAACAAGGTCTAAATCATGTTTGATGCAGTCTGGATGTAATTGTTTTGCTCTACTGTTTATTCAGGATGATATGAACACTGTGGACAGTTTTCAGCAAGTTGCAACATTGAAATACAGAAATAACTTTTTTTTCCATAAACAAGCTCTTAATCATGTTTGATGCACTCTGGATGTCCAATTTTTGCTGTGCTGACTATTTGAGATGAAATGAACATCGTGGACTGTTTTCAGCAAGTTGCAACATTGAAATACAGAAATAACTTTTTTTCCAAAAACAAGGTCTAAATTTTGTTTGGGTGCACTCTGAATATCAATATATTTTGCCGTACTGTTTATTCAGGATGATATGAACACTGTGGACAGTTTTCATCAAATTTCAACATTGAAAGACAGAAAAAACACTTTTCTAAAAACAAGGTCTAAATCATGTTTGAAGCAGTCTGGATGTATCTTTTTTTTGCTGTACTGTTTATTCAGGATTATATGAACACTGTGGACAATTTTCGGCAAATTTCAACATTGAAATACAGAAATTAACACTTTTCCAAAAACAAGGTCTAAATCATGTTTGATGCAGGCTGGATGTAATTGTTTTGCTCTACGTCTATTCAGGATGATATGACCACTGTGGACAATTTTCAGCAAATTTCAACATTGAAAGGCAGAAATTTATACTTTTCCAAAAACAAGGTCTAAATCATGTTTGATGCAGTCTGGATGTAATTGTTTTGCTCTACTGTTTATTCAAATCAAATCAAATCAAATTTATTTATATAGCCCTTCGTACATCAGCTGATATCTCAAAGTGCTGTACAGAAACCCAGCCTAAAACCCCAAACAGCAAGCAATGCAGGTGTAGAAGCACGGTGGCTAGGAAAAACTCCCTAGAAAGGCCAATACCTAGGAAGAAACCTAGAGAGGAACCAGGCTATGTGGGGTGGCCAGTCCTCTTCTGGCTGTGCCGGGTGGAGATTATAACAGAACATGGCCAAGATGTTCAAATGTTCATAAATGACCAGCATGGTCGAATAATAATAAGGCAGAACAGTTGAAACTGGAGCAGCAGCACAGTCAGGTGGAAGTTGAAACTGGAGCAGCAGCATGGCCAGGTGGACTGGGGACAGCAAGGAGTCATCATGTCAGGTAGTCCTGGGGCATGGTCCTATGGCTCAGGTCAGTTGAAACTGGAACAGCAGCATGGCCAGGTGGACTGGGGACAGCAAGGAGTCATCATGTCAGGTAGTCCTGGGGCATGGTCCTAGGGCTCAGGTCCTCCGAAAGAGAGAAGGAGAGAATTAGAGAACGCACACTTAGATTCACACAGGACACCGAATAGGACAGGAGAAGTACTCCAGATATAACAAACTGACCCCAGCCCCCTGACACATAAACTACTGCAGCATAAATACTGGAGGCTGAGACAGGAGGGGTCAGGATGATATGACCACTGTGGAACATTTTCAGCAAATTTCAACATTGAATACAGAAGGAAAAAAACTTTTACAAAAACAAGCTCTAAATCATGTTTGATGCACTCTGGATGTCCAATTTTTGCTGTGCTGACTATTTGAGATGAAATGAACATCGTGTACAGTTTTCAGCAAGTTGCAACATTGAAATACAGAAATAACTTTTTTTCCATAAACAAGCTCTTAATCATGTTTGAGGCACTCTGGATGTCCAATTTTTGCTGTGCTGTCTATTTGAGATGAAATTAACATTGTGGACAGTTTAGAGCAAGTTGCAACATTGAAATAAAAAAATAACTTTTTTTCCCATAAACAAGCTCTTAATCATGTTTGAGGCACTCTGGATGTCCAATTTTTGCTGTTCTGTCTATTTGAGATTAAATGAACATTGTGGACAGTTTTCATCAAGTTGCAACATTGAAATACAGAAATTACTTTTTTTCCATAAACAAGGTCTAAATCATGTTTGATGCAGTCTGGATGTAATTTATTTTTGCTGTACTGTTTATTCAGGATGATATGAACACTGTGGACAATTTTCAGCAAATTTCAACATTGAAAAACAGAAAAAAACACTTTTCCAAAAATAAGGTCTAAATCATGTTTGATGCAGTCTGGATGTAATTGTTTTGCTCTACTGTTTATTCGGGATGATATGACCACTGTGGAACATTTTCAGCAAATTTCAACATTGAATACAGAAGAAAAAAAACGTTTACAAAAACAAGCTCTAAATCATGTTTGATGCACTCTGGATGTCCAATTTTTTGCTGTGCTGTCTATTTGAGTTGAAATGAACATTGTGGACAGGTGTCAAACACACCTCATCTGTGGCAATCTCGAAGAAGAGATTGAAGTCCTATGGTCACTGAAGCCAGGGGAGCTGAAGACTGATGGAACTTGAATCAACTAAATGAATGTCACTGTGTGAATAAAATGGTCATGTTTATATTGTTTGGAGAGTTCATAGGTAAAACAATTGTAAAATGTTTCATTGCACTGTAAGTACGATGGACTTATTGTTACAGAGACACTGTTTTATTCTGTTCGTCGGACGGCGCATAGTTCAAAGAGGAGCGACACAGGGATGCACACAGGGATGCACACGTATAATTTAGATTAACATTGTGATGATTAGATCCAAGACTGTATGTGTTATTTTCATGCCTTTGTTTTAATGTTTTGGGCCATGTAAAGGGATTTTAATTATACGATGGGAGATACTAATATCTTGCGATACTAATATCGCAAGACGCAAGATATTAGCTCTTTGTTCATTAGCCTCTTAATAATTGCATAACGATTAACCTAGACACCTGCATCTTATAGCATTCTGAGTGGTGACGCAAGGCTCGCAAGGCTCGCGAACTTTCAAAATACACAATTTGTTACTTGGTTACACACAGCGTTAATCAAAAACATGCAACTGCCTTAATGCTCTATAATGCCTGGTACAATGATAACACTTATCTCTAATCAAATTTAATATTTCAACTTAATTACCTTTAAATGATGACAGGGAGACCCACGGTGTCCGGAGCAGAGTTTCAGTCGGTCAGAGTTCTTTTAAGAATTTAGTTAGGTAGCGACTCCCCTCTACTGGCTGAGAGGTTGAATTGGAGTCGGTGCTTTACTAAATTTAGAGATTAAAGTTTGGACTGGATGAGAGAACCCGCTGGTGATTCCCTGCCCCACTGGAATATCGAATAGTCTGTGCCACGCAACGAGGGCGAGGTACTGAGCTCAATCGAGAGGTTACGTTTTTTAGACTTTCTCTGGATGTAATTTGCATCAGTATACAAGCACCAAGGCCACAGGCGACAGAGTCAATTCGGATAACCATAGGTATAGACAGGGGATCAACTTAAGGACTAGAGTGACTCTCAGTCCCGTTGAACTACCGCAGCATCCGTGCCATGCAACGAGGCGAGGTACTGAGCTCAATCGAGAGGTTACGTTTTTTTGACTTTCTCTGGATGTGATTTGCATCAGTATACAAGCACCAAGGCCACAGGCGACAGAGTCAATTCGGATAACCATAGGTATAAACAGGGGATCAACTTAAGGACTAGAGTGACTCTCAGTCCCGTTGAACTGTCCGTGCCATGCAACGAGGGCGAGGTACTGAGCTCAATCGAGAGGTTAAGTTTTTTTGACTTTCTCTGGATGTAATTTGCATCAGTATACAAGCACCAAGGCCACAGGCGACAGAACAGCTGTTCAATAGTTAAACGGTATATCGGAGAGACACTTCTCAGATCCAACAAGTTAGAATCTTTAAGTAATTTGAGTCAGGGGCCAATTACCCTAAGTCAAATGGTTGTCTAAATGAATTCAGAATTCAAGAAGGCAGCGCCGACGTATCGGCAGTTTCTCTATATATACCTTTTTTATCTCTCACTCGAGGTCACGTGAGTGTCCTCCCCTCTACAAACTTGGAGGACACACAGCTGCATTACCACATATTAACAACAGTTGATATATGGGCATCCGTTTATGATAGTGCCCTTACTCTTATAACAGTACATATATGGGCATCCGTTTATGACAGTGCCCTTACTCTATCAGCAATGAGTCTAACAGCTGTTCCCATTCAGAGGTGTCACTTGAGGCAGAGGGTGGTTCTTCCTGACACCAGTCTTGTTCAGTAGTGGGTTGGCTTGAGTCATCTTCTGGTGACGCTGTCCAATCCGGCATTTCAGTAGGCATGGTCATCTCTGTCTCTACCATTGGTCGGTAAGGCAGGGGAAGAGGACCAGGAGGTAGATCCATTTGGCGTTTTACTACAGGTGCACACAACTTCTAATGGTTGATCAATTGTATTGCAAGCAAATATGGTTCTCATGGGGTAAATGGAGGTGTTTGATGCACAGGAAATATAATAATGGTATGCTAATAAAAACATTAAAACATGGGCCTAATGATTAAACAGATGCATTTGCCATTGCCTGTACTGAACAAAAATATAAATGCAACATGTAAAGTGTTGGTCTCATGTTTCATGAGCTGAAATAAAAGATCCCAGAAATGTTCCATATGCAGAAAAAGCTTATTTCTGTAACGGTTTTCTTCTTCCTCTTCCTCTGAAGAAGAGGTGTAGCAGAGATCGGACCAAGACGCAGCGTAGTTATAATTCATGGTTCTTTTTAACAACAAAACTATACATGAAATAGACTACAAAACAAGAACCATGAAAACCCGAAACAGTCCCGTGTAGTACAAACACTGAATCAGGAGACAACCACCCACAAAAACCCAACACAAAACAGGCTACCTAAATATGGTTCCCAATCAGAGACAATGACTAACACCTGCCTCTGATTGAGAACCATATCAGGCCAAACATAGAAATAGACAAACCAGACACAAAACATAGACTGCCCACCCAGCTCACGTCCTGACCAACACTAAAACAAGGAAAACACACAAGAACGATGGTCAGAACGTGACAATTTCTCCCAAATGTTGTGCACAAATTGTGCAATTGGCATCTTGGAGGCAGGAATGTCTACCAGTGCTGTTGCCAGATCATTTAATGTTAATTTCTCTACCATAAGCCGCCTCCAACAGACCATGTATAACTACTCCAGCCCAGGACCTCCACATCAGGCTTCTTCACCTGTGGGATAGTCTGAGACCAGCCACCCAGACAGCTGATGAAACTGTGGGTTTCAACAACCAAAGAATTTCGGCAGAAACAGTTAGAAACTTTCTCAGGGAAGCTCATCTATGTGCTCACTATCCTCACCAGGGTCTTGACCTTACTGCAGTTCGGTGTCATAACCGACTTCAGTGGGCAAATGTTCACCTTAGATGGCCACTGGCACGCTGGAAAAGTGTGCTCTTCATGAATTAGCGTGTATGGCATTGGCCGAGCGGTTTGCTGATGTCAACCTTGTGAACAGAGTGCCCCATGGTGGCAGTGGGGTTATGGTATGGGCAGGCATAAACTACAGACAATGAACACAAGTGCATTTAGATACTGTGACCAGATCCTGATGATTTCCTTATATGAACTTTAACTCAGTAAAATCAGTAAAATCTTTTGAAATTGTTACAATGTATTGCATGTATTGTATTGCATCTGACACTAGGTAGGTTACAGTAATGCTGTGCGGTCGGAGCTCAACATCATAACCTATTTAATCTCAGAGGCACCAAGGCAGCCACGATCAAATACTGATGAACAAAATATTGAACAGCAATTAGAATAGTGTGACCAGACTTCCCCGTTTTTGGTGGCCGGTCCCCAGCTGTAGCTGTCCCCGGAAATGTCCCCGTTCTTAACTGTGAGTTAAAAACAGACCGCAGAGTGAAATAATATTTTACGTGGCAAGACCAGGCAGCAGAGCCTACCGGTTGACGTCTCAATCACATTGTGCTTGTTTTGGCCAACAGAGGGGGCTGCTTGCTATATCAGTTCATTCACTCTTCTTCTACTAACTACTTGCTCGGGCTAATTTTAGAGAATACTGCTGTGGAAACTCGGTCTGAAGCTAGTAAGTGAATCCACAACATCACCACAAACTTATTTTCAAGCCAGGTTGTTTGAGGCAATCGTCAGGATCTGGTCACAGTATCTCTGTGCATTCAAATACAATCGTTTGAGATACTAGCTAGTGATGTTATTATGTCACAATTTATTATATAGATAGATGATCTGCTCTATAAGGTTTTAAATATGTTATGCTATCTAACATTAGCCATGTAGACTAAGTTAGTTAGTTAGTTATCTAGCTAGCTAGCTAGTGTCATGGTAGCTAGGTTAAAAACATTCACATGCGTTTGGACGGGCTATTTTGAAAATATTATTATATTAAATGAATGCATAATTAATTGAGAATATTTATTTGTAGATTACAATTTTAATGGTTTGGCATTATAATAAGTAGTGTGAAAATATATTTTGAAATTTTCATGGTTAACATTAGCATAATGTTTTCTGTTAGAGTGGAGAGGAAGGAGAGGAGGAAGACTGGATGAATGTGTCACACCCTGACCTTAGAGAGCCTGTTTATTTCTCTATTTAGTTAGGTCAGGGTGTGATTTGGGTGGGTATTCTAGTTTTCTATTGCTTTGTTGGCCGGGTATGGTTCCCAATCAGAGGCAGCTGTCTATCGTTGTCTCTGATTGGGAATCATACTTAGGCAGCCTGTTTTCCACCTGAGTTTGTGGGATCTTGTTTTTGCACAGTAGCTGTATAGCCCTGCAGAACTTTACATTCGTTGATCTTTTGTTATTTTTTTGGTGTTCACGCTAAAAATATGAAGATGTACACTTTCCACGCTGCGCTTTGGTCTCATTCCGACGACGGACGTAACAGAATGAATGAGATAGAGAAAAGGTAAAGATATGATTACAGAGCCAGCCAATTTATTATTCCAAACAGTGTTTTTGAGATAAAATACAAAAATGAGTCAAGCAATGGGAATCTGTTAACCAAAGTATTTTATCTAATAGGGTATTATTTATTATTAAAGATTGGAGAGGAAGGAAAAGAGAGTGAGAATGAAAAATTAGCCTTTCAGTGCACGGTTTAGTTTCCTGAATTTCTGCCTGTCTGACATGCCCAAAGTAAACTGCCTGTTACTCAGGCCCAGAAGCTAGAAGATAAGTTAGAAGATATACCCAGAAGATATGCATATAACTGGTAGAATTGGATAGAAAACACTCTGAAGTTTCTAAAACTGTTAAAATAACGTCTGTGAGTATAACAGAACTGATATGGCAGGCAAAAACCTGAGGAAAATCCATCCGGAATTATTATTATTCTTTAGTTCCCAGCCACTTCAAATGTGAAGCCATTGAAAACTATGACTTCCGCCTCCCAGATTGCAGTTCCTATGGCTTCCACTAGATGTCAACAGTCTTTATACATGGTTTCATGCTTGTTTTTTGAAAAAACAATGAGGAATAGTAGTTTATCCAAGGGGAGCACTAAGGCAAAAGTAGTCTCTTTGCGCGCATGAACGAGGGCACACTCTTCGTTATTTTCTTTTCCTATTGAACATACTAGTCTCCGTATGAAATACACTTTAACGGTAACTTTTGCGACTTCTTTGTCTGCTTGGTGACCGGGTGGATTACTGAACTCAATGACGCATACTAAGAAGGACTTTATCGAACAAAATGACCATTCCTTGTGTAGCTGGGACCCATTGGATTGCAAACAGAGGAAGATCTTCAAAGGTAAGTGATTTATTTTATCGCTATTTAGGATTTTGTGACGCCTGTGCTGGTTTGAAAACATGTGTTGTTGTGGGGTGCTGTCCTCAGATAATCGAATGCTATGCTTTCGCCATAAAGCCTATTGTAAATTGGACAATGCAGTTCGATTGCCAAGATTCTAAGCTAAAGAATCATGTATGACACTTATATTTTCATGAATGTTTAATATTACGGTTTTGTATTTTGAATTTGGCACGCTCCTATTTCACCGGATGTTGTCGAATTTGATCCCGCTAGTGGCACTAACGCCGTTACAGAAGCAAGGAGAGAGTAGAAGAGTGAGGTGGAAAGGTGAAGAGAAGGAAAGGAAGGAACACGATTGAAAAAAAGAGGAGAGAGATTGGAGGAGAAGAAAAAGTTAAGAGTAGGAAGAGTGACACAAGGAGAGTGAAGAAGAGCAGACAGAGGTTCAATGGTTCTTTCCAAGAAACGGAAAATGCCATTTTAATGGAAACCTGATGAAAGAATTTCCGTTTATATGCTCAGGTCAAGACGATAGAATGGTTCACAGCAACCTTTGTAATTCCTTTTTTCCCAATTGGCAACGGGGGAAGAACGGCAGTGGTAGAACATCAACAGACGAAAAAGCATAAAGCCTCTCTGATTGGCCGTGTTGGTATGCCCTCTGTCACCACATTCTTCAAGAAGGTAGAGCCATCCCAAGAATAATAGCATTTAGCTGTGCAGGAGGGTGTCTTTGCATACCACACTATGCGACGCAATCATAGTTACAGATCTATGGACTGTACAGCACAACTGACACGGAAGCTTTATGAGCCAAAGTTTACATGTGCTAGGACAAAATGTGAGGCCATAGTGAGTAATATATATATGATGGCAGCACATCTGTGGAAACAAAACAGCTTGATTTTGATTAATTGAAAGGAGAAATAGCAGAAGAAATTGCAGCTGAGGTCCTGGTGGTCATCCAAAAATGTAACCTGCAAAACAAAGTCGTGGCATTCTCTGCTGACAACACATATACCAACTTTGGTGGACTGAATATGCTGGGGAGGGTCAATGTCCATACTCCAGGCTCTGCAGCGGGAGGTGAATGTCGCTTCGAACACACCGACTGTGTTATTGCGTTTCTATACACCAGAAGTACATTCATTTCCAATGGAACGCTGCATTTCCCTTGCAGCATTGCGTTGCAGAGGCAAAAGTTATGGGGATTTATCAAACGTATGCATCAAATTTTTTGCGTAGACTTGACAGAAAGTAGCAAAATATGAATGTAGATTTTTTTTTGCACACATTCAGTAAAAATGTGAGATTACATAAAAACAGTTTGATTGCATAATTTCTTTACATTTTTTTGTAATTTATTTGCCAAGTATATAATTTATTCGATGACATCCACAAATTAATTGTGAGAGCCAATAATATAATTTCCCTCCAAAATGCGGTTTTGGAGCGAAATGCAATAATAAATAGTCAAAATAGCAGAGTAGGCTCTTTCAACAATGAGACCAACGTTGAGGAAGGTGGTCTTGATCGCGCTGTTGGGCCGGGACCAGCCCCGCCAAAAGCGCAGGTCTGTGTGGGTCCAGAGATGGTTAAAGTCCCGAAAGCAGGCAGGGGAGTTCCACCGTCTCATTCAAGAGCTTCGACTGTTTGGAGAGGAATTCCGAAGTTACTCTCGTCTGGACCGAAGCCAGTTCGATCACCTGCTCCAGATGGTTGGAGCCAGGATCACCCGGATGGATACCAACTACCGGGAGTCCATCAGCCCAGTTGAACGCCTGGAGATTTGTCTCCGGTAAGCTACACTCTAGTACATTTTTAAAGCCTTTGATACCATAATTGATTGATATGATACATTGTTTTTAAGTGCAACTTAGCTAGCTAAAGGGCTCTAGTTAACAGTCCCTATTTGACATTAGATGTACTTTTACAGAATGTTCATTGGGACTATAACTTTTCCCAAAGCTGGTTTATAATCCTTTTTGAATTATGCAATGTTACCAAATGAAAAGAAAGGTGCCTTCTGCCCTGATGAAGGTAGGCTAATCTTCTCCAGGACCCATTGTTGTTCAAGACAGTTACAGTCATTCATTAAATTCTTATTGGACTCACATAGACTCTTAGAGAAAAAGGTTCCAAAAGTGTCCTTCTGCTTTCCCCATAGGATAACCATTTTTAGTTCCAGGTATAACCCTTTGGGGAAAATGTTATACATGGAACCCAATAGGGTTCTACTTGGAACCTGGAACCAAAAAGGGATCTCCTATGGGGAGTATATAGTACCAGTTGGCCTGGGCTACAGTTTATTGATATAGTCATAGACTAAATTGTACTGTTTCAAGGCATTGTTAATGATGGTTGATGAGTATTACAATATAATTAGTAGAGCATAATAAACAGTAATGAGGTGGATATATGAGTAGATATAATATGTGGGTGGAATTCAAGTTACACACAATATTGCTAATTATATTTTAGATTCTTGGCGACAGGGGACTCCTGTCCTACAGGACCATTGGATTCAGCTTCCGAGTTGAACGGTCCACGGGGGCAGGCATTGTCCCCTCTTTGGCACAAGCCATTTGGGACTGTCTGGTTGGTGAATACATGCCTGTCCCCAAGGAGGAAGACTGGAGGACCATCGCTGCCGAGTTCCTGGAGAGGTAGAATTTCCCCAACTGTCTTGGCTCCATTGATGGGAAACATATAGTAATCCAGGCTCCACCGTGCTCAGGTTCACAGTTCTACAACTACAAGGGTACATATTCAGTTGTACTCTTGGCTGTAGTAGATGCCATCTACTGTTTCTGTGTTGTCGACGTTGGGGCTTACGGCAAGGGAAGTGATGGCGAGTCCCTCCGGGACTCTGCCTTCGGCCAGGCACTTCAGGATGGCACCCTGGAGATTCCACCACCTGCATCACTCCCTGGGGTTGAAGACCTGGGACCTGTTCCCCACGTCTTCGTCGGCGACGAGGCCTTCCCTTTAAGACCCAACATCATGAGGCCCTACGCTGGATGCCAGCTGCCATTGCCAAAGCCTGTAAGGATCTTTAACAAACAATTTTCACCAGGGCAGGTGCCAACAACGCCCCCAGACAGGTACTCCAGGTGAGGGAGAAGCTGACCACCTACTTCTCATCGCCAGCAGGTGAAGTCCCATGGCAGTATGCTATGGAGTGAAACGGCTCTTTTAAGAGCCCCATAACACAAAGGTTATTTTAAGAACCATCCACCGTTGTCCATAACGTTGCATTTTTCCCCCAGATTACTTTATGTATCATTGTCTCTCTTCATTTGGAAGTTATATTTAAGTGAAATTGGGGAGTAAAGACCACACCTTAACCCCTTCCCTCTCCCTTTAACGTCAGTATTATGCACACCTGGCATGAAACACCAGTTGAGCGGGAGCACTAATTACAGTTATACGACATACAGTTAGTATGATAACAAAGTGAAAGGGTAACCCAGGGTCCATACAAATAGTACAGTTTACCACCATGTTCACTGGCCTGACAAAATACAGGTGGAAAAAAGCCGAATTAGGAAGAGAATGTGTTTTTACTTTCATCTTGTCTTAGATCTGCAAAGGTGTAGGGAAGAAATAAGCAGATTAAGTCTAAATGAGATATTAATAAACAACTGACTATGAAAACATAATTTTAAAAGTATTGAAGTACAGGAAAGAACATGACAGGTGTTGTAAAAATGTTTGTTTTTTTAAATGAACTATTGAAAGAGATGTGCATGTGCGTGTAAAAAAAAATGAATGCCTGTAATCTGTAAGAGAACAACAAGAGCATGTATTTTTGGCACAACTGCAGATCGATACAGGGACTACTCATAAAGCCTAGACGTAGTAGGGGAACTTCAGACATGGCCATACAGAGAAAGAGGGCAGGGCACTGGAGATCTGAGGGACAGAGAGGAGTGGAGAAGAGGTGTGTGTGTGTGTCTCTGTAAAAAATAGAATAATGTGTAGCCATAACACAGCTAAACAAACAAATTGCCCCTGGACGTCACGGACCAGTCAATGGAACATAACTTCACAAACAGTTTCAACACCCTGGTTTTAAGTGGTTTTACATAAAAAAATATATATTGACCTTTAGCCTGTTAAGGCTAGGGCAGAATACTGCCCCCGTTGGTGAAATGCGTGCCCATAGTAAACAGAAAAAAAATCTGTAAAAAATTGCTAATATATGCATATAATAAATATTATTGAATAGAAAACACTCTAAAGCTTCTAAAACCGTTTAAATTATGTCTGTAAGTAAAGCAGAACTCTCAGGGCACTCATTCTCCCAAACTCTCTCTTGTCATCCAAAAAGTTGGCCCAACTTTGACGTCATCGCCCCCACCCTTCCCAAGCACCTACGGTCCTGGGAACACTTCCTATGCCTTCAGCGCGGTGTCCGCTTTCAATGGGGCTTCTCATTGTGTGAATCGCGCGTTCACGAGATTAATGACGGGCCGAATCCTTTCGGTTGCGCGGGAATACAGGTTACTCTCACGCGCAATCTGCGCCTGTGCTGTCTTTCTTTCAAGATTGATTAAACGATGCGTGTGTTTCTCTTTGTCCTGAGAATTGCGGTGAAGCTATATAGCATGCTAACGCTGTGTTCTGAACCAAGTTTGACAAGTTTAGTCGACATATAATATGTAATTTCGGCGTTTTGGTGCGAACTAACTTTACTTTTTGGCTGCATTTCAACCGAAATATGTCGTGTTTGATAACCGAAAGACACAGACTTCAAAACTAAAGCTGTTTTTGGTAAGTATAAACCCTTCCAGGTCTTCTGATGGAAGAACAGCAAAGGTAAGGGAACATTTATGTGTTAAATTTGGGTTTCTGTGGAGGAGCCAAAATGCTAATTCCTGAGCGCCGACTCACATTATAGCCTAGTGAACGAAATCTGTAAAGTTAAAAATAAATGTAACACAGCTGTTTTATTAAGAAGTGTATCTTTCTAAGTATATGTAGAACATGTATATTTAGTCAACGTTTATGATATCTGTTATCTGGCAGAGTTACCATAATTTCTCCAGGCATTGTTGTAGCATTTTTTAGCCATGACCTTCTATGTAAACCGTGATTTATGGATATAATTAGCATATTATTGAAAAAAACATAAATGTACTGTATAACATGTCCTATTCCTGTCATCTGATGAAGACTTTCAAAAGGTTAGTGAATTATTTTACTTTTAATCCTGCTTTTGTGATTGCATCTATTGTTCTACAAAATGGCTATGTAAATTAGCCTATCTTTGGTGGTGGTTTGACATAAATATGTGCTATGTTTTCGCCGTAAAACATTTTAGAAATCTGACTTGGTGGCTAGATGAACAAGGTGTTTATCTTTCATTTGAGCTATTGGACTTGTTAATGTGTGGAGGTTAAATATTTCTAAGAATATTTTTTGCGTTCTGTGTGCTACTGTGTCAGTTGAGCAGTGGGGGGAGGTGCCCTAGCGGGACGTGTGGTGCCAAGTAGTTTTAATCTCATAAGAGACCAACAAGAGCATCTGAATTCTCCGGTGTATGAGTTTCAATTCAGAAATCTATGTAACACTAATAATGAATGCTATCCTAAGACTTTATAAACAAATGACTTTATGAATTGACTGAATTGAAACAGAACTGACGTATGTGAAAAGAAAGGTACTATGAGGGAGGTCAAAACAACAACCAGACAACTCCTCTCCTCTTCCTGTCCTTCCTGTGAGCTGGTCGGCTAAATTGACTCCATTTCTGAAAGGGAAGAGAAAAACAACACATACAAGCTTAACATAATATGACACCATAAAAGGTGAGATTTATGTTAACTAAATACTGCTTGTATAGTGTAGTTAGTGGCATAAATAGGAACAGTGTGATAAAGTTGGTAATACTTGCTGTTAACTCATGGAATTTGTATTTCCAATCAAAAGATGAATGTGACAGTCAAATATTTAGACAGCAAATTGTTGCTTTAGGATATTTTCTAACCCACAAACAGCTATACATTTGCCTCATATTAATACTTTGATCTGAAATACCAATGAACCTACATGACTATACTGTAAAAATGACCTACTTTCCTCGAAACATTTATGACACTACCAGTGTTGTGGAGAAAGAAAGAAAAGTACCCTTGAACTCGGCTTCGAAAAGCAGCTGATACATTTGAATCTTGGCTGCTGTTTTTCTTTGCTGAGGCAGCCTCTTCAGTGTTGGCACCAGGCTCATGGCAAAGAGGGTCTCTTCATCCTCCTTCCCGTGAGCATCAAGTTGGGCTGCATCCCTGTCGACGGCTTGGAGGAGCCTCTGCTGAAATGAGCTGAGTGGATCTGGGGGCTGGTACCTCCGATGACGCCTGGTGTGACGTTCCTCTTCGTTTCTCTCTCTGTTTCTCTCCACGGCCACATCCTGTAACGATTGTCTTCGGGTGAAAGAGAGGAGGACCAAGATGCAGCGTGATGATAATCCATATTTAATGGGAATAGTTAAACACCGAACAAAAACAAGGCAACCGAAATTAATAATACATGTATGTATGTTATATTAAACATAGAGGAGGGAGTCAAATGTTGGCAAGCAATAAACATTTCAGAACAACTATGGCTGAATTATTATCCTTACACCTTTAAAAAATACTAGTCAAATAAGACATGAGAGAGATGACGAATTTTGGCAAATACAAAATTAGTAGTGGGTTTAAGTACGGGCGACATGCGCAGCCGCCCAGGTTGGCATCTTGCCGGGGGCGACACCGGGCGCCCCCAGGTGCATGCGGGGGCGGGCGCAGGCGCGGGCGAAATACAAGTTAGAACAGCCGCATACACTTGAAACAAATAGCCAAACCGACAACCGCAGACAAAAATGCTTTCTTCTACTAAGATCAGTGAAATGTAGGCTAAACTGACAACTGACTGAAGAGCAGAAATCTCAACTAGCGAGCAAGTCGCAGCAATGAAGAACGCGAAGGGGGGATAATTCTGTCAGCGGTGAGATTTTCGGCACAACACCGGCTGGTGTTTTTTGTTTGCGCGACATTGTAGCCTGTATATACCAATGCCTGGCCATTGCTGTGGTTAGAGAGAGAAGCGCGCCTGTATCTCTCACAGAACTAGAATGAGATTCACTTTCTATGTTCTCCTTTTTCCTCTCTCTGCTCTCATAGACATGCTCTTGCAATTTTTTATCTCTCCAGCGTTGCACTTCATAATTGATTTTAGAATCATACATTTAGAAATAAGGGTGCTATCGACAACCAACAAGACTTCTTCGGCTGTCCCCATAGGAGATCCCCTTTTGGTTCCAGGTAGAACCCTTTCCACAGAGGGTTCTAAATGGAACCCAAAAGAGTTCTACCTAGAACAAAAGAGGGTTCTACCTGGAACCTAAAGGGTTCTCCTATGGGGACAACCGCAGAACCCTTATGGAACCCTTTTTTTCTGAGTGTAGCAGCGGGAAGGGTGCTGGAGGTGCTGCATCACCCCGGGAAAAAGGTTTATATTTGCCAAAGTTGTAGAATTACTGCTGTCTGTTGAGAAAGAAATGAGATCATTTAGAATACTACACCATGGGTATGCCTATAATTTAGCCACAGAGGATCAACATTTATTTGTATTTTTAAACAGCCTAGCTGCAGATTGTGTGTAGCCCAAGCACAAGGCATGCCTACAGTCTGGAACGCCCGGCAAATCTGAGTGAACAGCTTGCAGCCATAACAGGCCTTTGCAATATTTCAAATAGCCAAATATCGCTGGAAAACACAGGTTTGAAAGCAAATGGATTCTGCTAAAAAGAGAAGACTAACCTGTCTGTAATATATGATCAAAATATGTGTTCAACTTTCAAATAGGCCTACTGACCGAAAAGCATGGCTTTACAAAGTAAACGATGCGTTACAAAGTTAAACAAGAAAGTTAGGCTTTTGGCACGAGCGCATCCGTCATCGCAGTTGAGTGAAACTGGAAAGCTTTTTTAGGACTATAATTTCCTTCTCATATTGTACAATATGTGTGTCTCCACACACCTAGGCCTAGGCTATTGATGGATTCAAGACATGTTCGTTTTTATTTATCTCAGATTCTCAATTTGTGTGGTATTAAAAAATATTCTAAAATGATGTAGAATTGCATGTGTGCATCTTCTGCAAACGCTTATACCCTACTGCTCTATGCCGGCACGCAAATGATATGCAAATGGTGATATGCATGCAATGCTCTGTTATAAAGGAGATTTTTTTTCCACTTCATGCGTTCCGGTACCTCTGAACCCCCCCCAGGTCAGCCCTCTCTCAGCTCAATTTTTGTTCCGGCACCTCCCAATTTACAAATTAAGCGCTGAATATCCAAACAACTTAAAAGTAGGCTAAAGGTAGGCTAAAAGTAGACTACAGCCCACACTTCTATGCAAAATATGAATTGCTGTTCAATAATTTGTTTATCAATATATGATTGTGTTTCTATATCCTGCCTTGGTTTAGGCTCTGATATTAAATTGGCTATGATGTTGAGCTCCTACCGTACAGCAATATTGTAGCCTACCCATACTGCCAAATATTTGAAATAGGCTCTGTCTATTTAAATTTGAGCATGGTTAGCTATTTGTAACTTTGTCTCAGAGACTTTCGTGTTATCATGTACATAACCCAGGCACTCCATTTAGTATGAAATGTTATGTTTCATATAATATGTTACGTTTTGTATGGTATGTATTCATTTGTGGATGTCCATCACCCATTTCATATAATGTTGCAAATTACAATTTGGATTATATGTTCCGAATTTGCAAAATGTACAATATGTTACGAATTTTTAAATTGTACTATATGTTAGGAATTCTAGCTAGGTGGCTAATGTTAGCTAGCTCGCTAACGCTAGCTGGGCTAGGGGTTAGGGGTCTGTCTAATGTAACCATACCAAATGTAACATATCATACTGCAGCGTCTCGAATTTACTTACAGAATAATACGACATGCTCTGAGACCGGGCTGCTATTTAATGAGCAATGGATAAATGGTAGCCTGATTTTTATTGTGTAGTGGGAATAAAGCAGTCATGTCAGAAAAGGAGAGCCATGCCCTGCAATATGATTATTATTTAGGCCTATATAATGAAAGTAAAATAAATAGGCCCATATGAATTAGACAACATGCTGCAATATACAGTATATGCAGAAATGCGATCTCCTCACCAAAGGCAAAAGCGTCTGTTTTATCATTAGGCCTACATGTTAATATTTTTAATAGCATACCATTATTATAATTCCTGTGCATCAAACACTGAAAAGAAGGTATGGCTTGGGGAGAAGAAGCAGACATGAAAATATGATTGAGAAATTGTGACTAAGTTACTTCATTACGCCATCTCATAACATATTCATTTCATTATCATTGGACCAACCCTTGAAATAGTGTAATTAGGCAACTCCTCCATCTTGAAAACTGAAGATTTTGTAAACAATACTGGTTACTGTAAATTGGGGCACATTTACATTTTTGTTTATAGCTACTTGTTTTATAACCCATGGCTACAATAGTTACTAGCCCAGATTTGAAAGTCAACATGAAAGCAGGCCTGTCCGAGATTTCAGTCAGAAAAAAAACGTATTGGCATGATATCAGTATAACTGTGTGCATCATACTGATATGAAGGCCTAGTAAAGTTATTTTGGGAGCAGAGTTGCAGAGACACCTCACCTAAACATGCTAACATGAGCTAATTGGCCAAGTGCCAGGGCAGAGACTATTTGTGGTCAATTTACAATAAATAATAGATGACTAATTTTACTACTGCTTTTATCACATAATAGAAAAGTCATTATTACAAGGTGCATGGTAAGTAAATAACAGAAAATTATAATCAAATAATTCAAAAATCAAAATGATTGGTGTCATAGTCCAAGTGTGGGTGGCAGGCCAACCAAATTTAGGCCTACTATTTGAAATTAGATTTTGATATTGTGGAACCCTTGTAGAAGTCTTCATTGATGTGTTGCATTCCATTTATTTCCAGTAAAGATGAATGGACATTTGATGATATAGCCACAGAATAGAGGATTTGATATAAACATTTATGGAAATAGTGATGATTGAAAGCTGCTGATATTGTTCACTGGAACACCATTTCCCCTGCAAGTTGTAATGCAATTAGACTTTAGGTTTAAAAACATGACAGAGACGTTGCTCTGCGTTAGAGAGGAAAGTGGGTTTTGATGAGTTCACTAGTGGAAAAAAGACATGTGTTATCACTGGTGATGAAAAATGTGAGTTGGCTCTCAGTACCATGCATGTGGTGCTTATTCCAAAGGACACTATATCTGGCACAGAAAGAGGGTGTGTGTGTGTGTGTGTGTGTGTGTGCGTGCGTGTGTGTGTGTGTGTGTGTGTGTGTGTGTGTGTGTCACAACACCAGGGGTCTACACACTCAACTCCAAGACGACCATGTGGAGACCATGCTTGTTTCCATTATACAATTACAATAGCAAAAAATGCAAGATACAGTATATGTTCCAAAATTGCCGTTTGAATGTAATATGCTACAGTACTATACATTACAGTACATTACACTGTTATCCTATTAGGCAATACCTTTGCACTACCCATTCAAATGTACTGAACATAACATTTCCATAATTTCTATACCATGTGTGATCATTGAAGACATCTTTCACAATCATTAATGCAAAAAAATAAATGTATTGTTCAGATATAATTACAACATGGGTCTACTGTAATCAAAAAGACCCCATCAAAAAGTCCCCAGCGATGTGTAATGTAACTTATAATTTCTAAAACTACAGAACTACAGAATAACAATCTTTTTATAATCTATATACAAATGTAAAATATTGACAGAGTTTGATATGCTAGTTCTGATTTGCTGATTCCTTTCATGACTATAGGAGGTAAACTTTTCCCCGGGCACAGAAGATGTGGATGTCGATTAAGGCAGCCCCCCGCACCTCTCTGATTCAGAGGGGTTGGGTTAAATGCGGAGGATACATTTCAGTTGAAGGAATTGAGTTGCACAACTGACTAGGCATCCCCGTGTCCCTTTAAACATACATGATTACTAGTGGGTAATGGATTATATCCATAAAAAAGAGGGCACCAACCAGCAGAGGGCAGTACCGTATTACTAATACCAAAACATTACATTGTCACGAGCAACTGGAGGGATACACACAAACGGCAGTTAGAGTGGTGTGTTCATAACATGTTGGAAACCTGGAAATACGAGCTTCCATGTGGGAATAATCCATTTGAACGGCCCACCAACTCATAATTACTTCTCCGACATGCTGAAGTCTGACTTCATCTACGAAGGAAATGACTTTGACGACAGCATTTTCAGCAGTTAAATACAACAACAAAAGGTTATTTTATAAAAAAATATATATATTTATATGATTATTGAACACTATAATTTGTTCAAGAGCATATTAGCTGTACTTTCGTTAATGGTTGACTCCGCTAGTTTGCGTAGGTACGTCAACCACTCCGACGTAGCTAGAATTCAAGCAAGTGAATACACACAGTTTGTTGCTACGAGTTTAGAAGATGGATTTCCAAACATTCTGACTGAATTATAATTATATAGAGCAATATTTCCATTGTGTACCTTTCAGCAATCAAAACACAGGAGAGTTACTTGAAGGAAGGAAGGCAAGAAGGATTTATGTTAAAATAATTTGATCTGGGCCCCAATTTAGCCGTTCAGGGTCGTTTTTTGGATTGTTGAAACAAAACAGACACAGTTTCCTTGACAATGATGACAAAAGACATTCAAGCCAGTGAAAATGGACAGAAAACTGTTATAAATAAATGCTCAGTGTTGCAGCTTTTGTCCTAATTATTATTATGTTTTGCAGATATGATATGAAGTGAAGTGTCACTTCTTTGTAATATTTTTGGAATAAAAACACATTATTTGTGAGTCTGTACGATTTCAGCATGTACTCATCTGACAGGGGAATGTGGTGTACAGCATCTCTCTCTCCTCCCCTCTTTTTTCTCTCTCTCTCTCTCCCTCTCTCTCTCTCTCGCTCTCGCTCTCTCTTTACCCCTGTCTCTCTCCAACCACCCCATTTCCTGGAACACAGAAAGATTGCGGTTTGGTCACTAGGTCATAGTGAACTCTGATATCCTCCTGGATCACAATGCGCTAATGCAACCCTGATTAACTTTGAACCTTGAACCCCAACCTCAGTAAGAGGATGGAATCAATGACGCATTGTGGGCCATACCAAAGGCCACTGGCTGATGGGTCAACGTGGGGATGGCAAGAGCGTCACATCATCATTTGACATTTGTCTCATCCTGTTGTCCCTCTATCTCTTTATCCATCTCCCACTCCAACTCTCTTTCTGCGCTCTTCTTACCGCACACAGTGTCTCTTGAAATTGTCCCTAGCCATGTCATACATACAACAACATATGCATCCCACTGGGCACAGATGTAAATTCAACATCTATTCCACGTTGGTTCAATGTAATGGAGTTGAAATGATGTGGAAACATCGTTGATTCAACCAGTGTGTGCCCAGTGGGATGAGAACACAAATTCAATCACAGGAATAGGACTTTGAAATAGGAAAAGGGAAAAAAAACAAATGAATCTTGTCTAATGAAAGAAGGATGGATGAAAAGAGAAGAAGGGATGAAAAATGAGAGAACAATAATGGGTGTTGGGGGAGCTCCAGGTACAAGATGAACAGAGGAACAGAACAGGAAGAGGAAGCTGTAATCAATGCTGATACATTTTTTATAGCTGCAGCCAGGCTTCAATCTACTGCTCCATGTATTGATTCTGAGGGTTGAAACACTGCCTTGAAGCGGAAAGGTGCTTCTTGTAAGTAATCGTGTCAAAATGGTGAGGAATAAAAGGGAGGGGACGGGAAGTTAGTCTTTGGTGCATCTGTCTACTGTATAACAATCACCTCATGGTCAAAGAGAAAGGCAAAAAATACAGTGAAATATAACAATAAAGAGTATAATATATACTGTACTTTCTTTATATGTAATCTACAACAGTGTGTATACATACAGGTAACTGCCAAAATAAAGGAAACACTAACATAGTGTCTTAATAATAGGGTATTGACCGCCAAAACAGCTTCAATGCTGTTGGAGGGATGCGACACCATTCTTCCACAAGAAAGTCCATCATTTGGTGTTTTGTTGATGGTGGTGGAAAACGCTGTCTCTGGCATCGCTCCAGAATCTCACATATGTGTTCAATTGGGTTGAGATTTAGTGACTGAGATGGCCATGGCATATTGTGAAACATAAGCAAGTTGAGCAGTCTTTGTCACTGAAACTCCTGCCAAACGTGCCCCAAAAACCACCCCTCTTTCAAAGTTGAGTGACTCTTCTTCTAGCCACGATAGCCAAAATTATGGGTAACTGGGCCTGCCTAGCATTTTTTACATGACCCTAAGCATGATGGGAGGTTAATTCCACACCTGTGTTGAAGCTCCTGCTTTCAATATACTTCGTATACCTCATTTACTCGTGTTTACTTTATTTTGGCAACTACCTGTATACAGTATGCTGCATTCGGAAAGTATTCAGACCCCTTGACTTTTTACACATTTCGTTACTTTGCAGCCTCATTCTAAAATTGATTTTGAAAAATTCCTCAGCAATCTACACACAATACCCCATAATGACAAAGCGAAAACAGGTTTTTAGAAATTTTTGCACATTTATAAAAAAATAACAGAAATGCATTATTTACATAAGTATTCAGACCTTTTGTTATGAGACATGAAATTGAGGTCAGGTGCATCCTGTTTCCATTGATCATCCTTGAGATATTTCTATAACTTCATTGGAGTCCACCTGTGGTAAATTCAACCAAACTGAGCAATCGGGGGAGAATGGCCTTGGTCAGGGAGATTACCAAGTGTCACATGTGCTCCCTCTCCGGACTCATGGTCACCAGGCTGCTCGTTATGGCGCACACCTGTCACCATTGTTATGCACACCTGCACATCATCAGACTCACCTGGACTCCATCACCTCCCTGATTACCTTCCCTATATGTCACCCTTTGGTTCCTTCCCCAGGCGTTGTTGTTTCTGTTCCAGTTTCCTGTCTGTGCGTTGTTCGTGTTTCTTGTTTCATTCATTAAATTATACACTCCCTGAACCTGCTTCCCGACTCCCAGAGCCCACGTTACACCAAGAACCCGATGGTCACTCTGACAGAGCTCTAGAGTTCCTCTGAGGAGATGGGAGAACCTTTCAGAAGGACAACCATCTCTGCAGCATTCCACCAATCAGGCCTTTATGGTAGAGAGGCCAGATGGAAGCCACTCCTCAGTAAAAAATAAATAAGGAAAAAAAAGCTAAGCCCCTCGTTTGTGTGGCCGTTCAAGGTTTTCCGGAGGATCAACGAGGTGACGTATAGGTTACAGCTTCCCAGTGACTACCGTATCTCACCTTCTGTTCATGTTTCCCTTCTCAGGTTCCTGGTCCCCTAGCTGATGCTGGCCTATGCCACCTTAATGGGGTTATATGCACTACCCCATAATGACAAAGCAAAGCATTTTAAATTCATAAAAGAAAAAACTAAAATCACATTTGCATAAGTATTCAGACCCTTTCCTCAGTACTTTGTTGAAGCCCCTTTTGGCAGTGATTACAGCCTCGAGTCTTCTTGGGTATGACTCTACAAGCTCGGCACACCTGTGTTTGAGGAGTTTGCCCATTCTCTGCAGAACCTCTCTTGCTCTGTCAGGTTGGATGGGGAGAGTCGCCGCACAGCTATTTTCAGTTCTCCCCGGAGATGTTTGATCGGGTTAAAGTCTGAAACTCTGGCTGGGCCACTGGAGGATATTCAGAGACTTGTCCCAAAGCCACCCCTGTGTTGTCTTGGCTGTGTGCTTAGGGTTGTTGTCCTGTTGGAAGGCAAACCTTTGCCCCAGGCTGAGGTCCTGAGCGCTCAGGAGCAGGTTTTCATCAAGGATCTCTCTGTACTTTGCTCTGTTCATCTTTCCCTTGATTCTGACTAATCTCCCAGTCTCTGCCTCTGAAATACATCCCCAAAGCATGATGCTGCCACCACCATGCTTCACCATAGGGATGGTGCAAGGTTTCCTCCAGATGTGACGCTTAGCATTCAGGGGAAAGTTTTCAATCTTGGTTTCATCAGACCAGAGAATCTTGTTTCTCATGGTCTGAGAGTCCTTTAGGTGCCTTTTGGCAAACACCAAGTGGGCTGTCATGTGCTTTTTACTGAGGAATGGCTTCCGTCTGGCCACTCTACCATAAAGGCCTGATTGGTGCAGTACTGCAGAGATGGATGTCCTTCTGGAAAGTTTTCCCATCTCCACAGAGGAACTCTAGAGCTCTGTCAGAGTGACCATTGGTTTCTTGGTCACCTCCCTTACCAAGGTCCTTCTCCCCCGATTGCTCAGTTTGGCCAGGTGGCCAGCTCTAGGAAGAGTCTTGGTGGTTCCAAACTTCTTCCATTTTAGAATGATGGAGGCCACTGTGTTCTTGGGGACCTTCAATGCTGCAGGCATTTTTTTGTACCCTTCCCCAGACCGGTGCCTTGACACAATCCTGTCTCGGAGCTCTCCAGACAATTCCTTCGACCTAATGGCTTGGTTTCTGCTCTGACATGCACAGTCAACTGTGGGACCTTGTATAGACAGTTGTGTGCCTTTCCAAATCATGTCCAATTTATTTTTATTTTATTTATTTTACCTTTATTTAACCAGGTAGGCAAGTTGAGAACAAGTTCTCATTTACAATTGCGACCTGGCCAAGATAAAGCAAAGCAGTTCGACAGATAAAACGACACAGAGTTACACATGGAGTAAAAACAAACATACAGTCAATAATGCAGTATAAACAAGTCTATATACAATGTGAGCAAATGAGGTGAGAAGGGAGGTAAAGGCAAAAAAGGCCATGATGGCAAAGTAAATACAATATAGCAAGTAAAATACTGGAATGGTAGTTTTGCAATGGAAGAATGTGCAAAGTAGAAATAAAAATAATGGGGTGCAAAGGAGCAAAATAAATAAATAAATAAAAATTAAATACAGTTGGGAAAGAGGTAGTTGTTTGGGCTAAATTATAGGTGGGCTATGTACAGGTGCAGTAATCTGTGAGCTGCTCTGACAGTTGGTGCTTAAAGCTAGTGAGGGAGATAAGTGTTTCCAGTTTCAGAGATTTTTGTAGTTCGTTCCAGTCATTGGCAGCAGAGAACTGGAAGGAGAGGCGGCCAAAGAAAGAATTGGTTTTGGGGGTGACTAGAGAGATATACCTGCTGGAGCGTGTGCTACAGGTGGGAGATGCTATGGTGACCAGCGAGCTGAGATAAGGGGGGACTTTACCTAGCAGGGTCTTGTAGATGACATGGAGCCAGTGGGTTTGGCGACGAGTATGAAGCGAGGGCCAGCCAACGAGAGCGTACAGGTCACAATGGTGGGTAGTATATGGGGCTTTGGTGATAAAACGGATTGCACTGTGATAGACTGCATCCAATTTGTTGAGTAGGGTATTGGAGGCTATTTTGTAAATGACATCGCCAAAGTCGAGGATTGGTAGGATGGTCAGTTTTACAAGGGTATGTTTGGCAGCAATCAATTGACTTTACCACAGGTGGACTCCAATCAATTTGTAGAAACAAATGATCAATGGAAACATGATGCACCTGAACTCCATTTCGAGTGTCATAGCAAAGGGTCTTAATACTTATGCATTTATGTTTTTAATTAATACATTTCCAAAATGTTACATAAAATAGGTTTTCGCTTTGTCATTATTGGGTATTGTGTGTATATTGATGAAGAAAGAAAATGTTTTCAATCCATTTTAGAATAAGGCTGTAACGTAATAAAATGTGGAAAAAGGAAAGAGGTCTGAATGCTTTCCGAATGCACTGTATATGCCACATAGCAGACGTTTTTATCCAAAGCAACTTAGTCATGCGTGGATACATTTTACATATGGGTGGTTTAAGGAATTGAATTCACTACGCTGGCGTTACAAGCTGAAATGGAAATGTACAGTACACATCACACATATTGAAAATGCATATCGTATTAATAATGTACTAATACAATACATATTGTATTCATGTAATTTAAACACATTTTTTGTACTGCAAACACAAAGCTGTTTTGAAATGTATTTTCTAAGAGTGTCAATTGAAATGATGTTGTGAACACATTGGAATGGCAAATGGAACATATTAATCTTGTAAAGTTCAGTGGGGTACAGCAGGGTAGTGAGTGCAATAAAGCATTTTCAGCCAGTATCTTCCCACAAAAGTCCCCAAATTTTCAAGAGGTGAATGAATTTGCCCTTTCAATTTGACCACTCATGAAACACCCTCTTAGGCGCTGACCTCGTCTGAACCTCATAACTGTCTCAGTGTCCCGCTTCACTTTATTTCCATAGTGACTATGTCATACTCGTAGGGGGTGAGATGACAGGGGAGGAAGATAGACCAAGTATACTTACTAGACAAGAGGAGACCTCTTTCTTTCTCCCCAGTTGAAAACAATAGGGAATGTGTTGTTTTGGGCCTGTGGTGTCTCTGCAGTCTCTGGCAATGTCCCAAATGACACCCTACTCCCTACATAGTGCATTAAAGGTAGTGCACGATATAGGGGATAGGGTGACATTTGGGATGCAAAATCTGCATAATCAGAGGCTAGTGGGGCTCCTGACTTGTAGCTTTGTCAATGAGTAGCATTTTGGGGGAACAGCCACAGGCATTGATCAGATATCATCATCAGACACAGTGCAGTTTAACACGTTGCCCAACACTGACCCCTCAGGCACTGAAGAAGGCTGGCTAGGACTGGGAGAGTCAATGCAGCCCTTTATACACATGCAGAGTCACACACACTGGCACTCAAGTATATGAGTGCACAAGAGTACACACACACACATATGCTCATGACCGCATTCGTAACCATGTACAACATGCACGTGCGTGCACGCTCAAACATGTATGACACACACAAACACAAGCACACAGCCACGCACACAGCCACACATGCATGCACATTCACTCACTCACAAACACACACACAAACACACACACAAACACACCCAATTCATATAGGCACACACCCAACACATGCTAATGACCTTCAGTGCACTGACAGTGTAGAACATGGGTCAAGAATGTTGCATTTGTTTTCATCCCCCATGTCTTCGTAAGTGCTTACTAGCACAGCAGTAGTGGCCCGGACATAACATTCCATTCCTTGTAGTCCGTGTCATGCCAAACATGTTTTGCATGACAAGGAGTGAAAAGGAGTGGAATGATAGCTAAACAGACTGGTACCCAGGCTACTGTTCAGTTGGCTGTTGAATTGAACAGGAAGTATTTTATGTTACATCATTGCACAGGAGTAGGAGCCACTGGTGCATGGTGCTCTTTGTTTTAAAACTTCCAAAAAGAAAGAGCTCTGCTTCTGCTCTCAGATTTGGCATGGGTCCCCAGATCCTTAAAGTTCTACAGCTGCACCATTGAGAGCATCCTGACCGGTTGCATCACCGCCTGGTATGGCAACTGCTCGGCTTCTTACTGTAAAGCGCTACAGAGGGTAGTGCCATCCAGGACCTATATAATAGATGGCGTCAGAGGAAAGCCCATACAATTGTCAGTCTTCAGTCACCCAAGTCATAGACTGTTTTCTCTGCTATCGCACAGCAAGCAGTACCGGAGAGCCACGTCTAGGACCAGAAGGCTCCTTAACAGATTCTAACCCCAAGCCATAAGACTGCTGAACAGTTAATCAAATGGAAAATGTCAAATGCAGGTAGCCTAGTGGTTAGCACGTTGGGCAAGTAACCGAAAGATTGCTGGATCAAATCCCTGAGCTAACAAGGTAAAGCTCTGCCATGCTGACCAAGAACAAGGCAGTTAACCCACTGTTCTCCAGTAGGCTGTCATTGTAAATAAGAATTTGTTCTTAACTGACTTGCCTAGTTAAATGAAGTTGAAATAAAA
Source organism: Oncorhynchus kisutch (assembly GCF_002021735.2). Taxonomy (NCBI): domain Eukaryota; kingdom Metazoa; phylum Chordata; class Actinopteri; order Salmoniformes; family Salmonidae; genus Oncorhynchus; species Oncorhynchus kisutch. The sequence continues at coordinate 30,667,870 of NC_034193.2, read as the reverse complement.
TGTGAATAATGGCCACCAGACTATAACATTGACCCCCCTACATTTGTTTTGTACTGCTATTCGCTGTTAATTATCTATGCATAGTCACTTCACCCCTACCTACATGTACAAATTACCTCAACTAACCTGTACTCCCGCACACTGACTTGGTACCGATACCCCCTGTATATAGCCTAGTTATTGTGTTACTTTTAATTATTTTTAAAATGTATTTTTTATTTTTTATTTGGTAAATATTTTCTCAACTCTTCTTGAACTGCACTGTTGGTTAAGGGCTTGTAAGTAAGCATTTCACGTTAAGGTCTACACTTGTTGTATTTGGCGCATGTGACAAATAAAGTTTCATTTGATTTGATTATTTGCTTACATCTTATACCTCACAGTATATACAGCCAATATTTCTGATAACGTTTCTTTAGATTCCTATCTTATTTTGCAATTTGGGAGAAAACATAACAAGTATATACACTCTAAATAAGATTATACTGTATGTATTTCAGACAGGTCTGGTTGATGAAATGTAGTATGGACACTGAGGGTTTGGTGACTATGGCTTTCTGTGGCTAGCGGTTGTTCTTGTAACACTTTTGAATCATAATGAATAGCATTTGTATGGTAATTAAGAGCCATTTGAGGTACCTAACCATTTTCACCAATGTGTAGCTCCCACCTGGGTGAAACAGGGCAGCCATTTTGTGACAAAATAATCACCGCACATCTGTTTATTGGGGAGGGAACAGGCATTCAGGAGGTCAGTGGCCAGATAACTCGGGTCCGGAAGCTACATTTCTGCAATTCTATACATTTTGCCATGGGATTTTGTATCACAAGTTTTTCTACTGCTGTACATTGCATTTTAGTTACACTGTCTATACACACACCACATATTTATTTATATACTGGATTTTTGAGATAGCTTTCTCTTATATCTACCTATATACATATCATTGCTAGTATATTTTGTGTAAATTCATCTGGTGTATATATGTATAGATTGCATTTGGATTACTGTTACAGTGCTATTTGGGTTGTTAGTTGGATTAGATCTAACATTTCAAGATTTAAAAAAATTATTATTTGTGTTTCACATTTTACTGCCTTGTTAGGAACTAGTAACATAGGCATTTTGCTGCACCTGCTAGAACAGCTGCTAGACTGTGTACGCCACCAATAAACTTTGATTTGATTTGAGACGGCACTGCCTGTTCACTCATATGAGATGAGTATATCATCCAGAAGGCGAGGTCAGTACAGGTGCATCAAAGCTGGGACCGAGAGACTGAAAAACAGCTTCTATCTCAAGGCCATCAGACTGTTAAACAGCCACCACTAACATTGAGTGGCTGCTGCCAACACACTGACTATCATCCAGAAGGCGAGGTCAGTACAGGTGCATCAAAGCTGGGACCGAGAGACTGAAAAACAGCTTCTATCTCAAGGCCATCAGACTGTTATACAGCCACCACTAACATTGAGTGGCTGCTGCCAACACACTGACTCAACTCCAGCCACTTTAATAATGGGAATTGATGGGAAATGATGGGAAATATATCACGAGCCACTTTAAACAATGCTACCTAATATAATGTTTACATACCCTACATTATTCATCTCATATGTATACTTATATACTGTACTCTATATCATCTACTGCATCTTTATGTAATACATGTATCACTAGCCACTTTAACTATGCCACTTTGTTTACATACTCATCTCATATGTATATACTGTACTCAATACCATCTACTGTAACTTGCCTATGCCGCTCTGTACCATTCATATATCTTTATGTACATATTCTTTATCCCCTTACACTTGTGTCTATAAGGTAGTAGTTTTGGAATTGTTAGCTAGATTACTTGTTGGTTATTACTGCATTGTCGGAACTAGAAGCACAAGCATTTCGCTACACTCGCATTAACATCTGCTAACCATGTGTATGTGACAAATAACATTTGATTTGAATTTTTTTAAATTTGATCCCTTCCCATCCCAGGGACCCCCACATTTGTGCAGTATTGAACATGTCTGTTCGTCATGCTGTCCATCCAACTGCCGTTTCTTCCTGAGTGTTCTCTCCATACGCTGGAAGCAGTCTAAAATACAAGGAAGATAGGTCATGGACGACTATATATGAATGGACAAAGCCATCGATCAAGTGACACCATTCATTGAATATGTCAAATCAAATCAAATGAAATTGTATTGCTCACATTCACATGTTTAGCGGATATTATTGCGGGTGTAGCGAAATGCTTGTGGTGCAGCGAAACGCTTGTGAAGACTCAATGGTGCATTTGAAGCCGAGGAAGCCGGTTAAGATGGTGTCTTATGTAGGAGATTTATGGAGAAGTAACATGAGCAGTTTGAGCTACTCCAGGAAGTGATGTTGCAGGCTAGCTCAGTGCTGGCCCCCTCTCATTGAGTATTTCAAGTTGAAGGCCGACATTAGCTGGGTGATTCTGCAAATTCGGGCACTTTGGCAGTGCAAACTTTCAGAAATTAAAACTGATTCAAACACCATTTTACCAGTATTGTACTTGTCTTTGATTTGTCTAGAAACGGTATCTGATAATTGCTGCGATCGTACTATTCAGGAATGTATATATTTTTGTCATTTTCCCCAGACAGCCATAGACAAATGTCATTTCCATCACGTCATTAAACATTCATTTTAGTTGAAAATGAAATATCATACAATTGATTTATAATGGATTTCTAATACATTTGTACATGAACTTGTATTGAATATTATTTTAAGTGATTTTTAAGGTTTTCCTAATATTAATAATTCAACACGACGCCTGAATGTATAAACTTGCCTTGGTGACAGCTGAAAGCATTTATTTATAATGAAAAATAAGATATTTCCACCCAACCTTTTTGTGAGATTATGATAACAACCATATGATTTCCATGTCTAAAACAAATAAATATATGTAAATTATACAAAATATACTAATTTAACTAAAAAATATGGGTTGTGATGGAAATCCCAAGGTGTGGTGGAAATGACATCTATGTAAAAAAAACACATATGAAAACAATATTTTATTGCAAACATATTGAACAACAACCATTGTTAAACATTTCATTACTAGACAAAGTAACATTCCAAAAAACTGGAACTAGCGCCTTTTCAACATGAGAACAATGTCCTGTCCTTGACTACACTGAGATGCTGCAAATAGACATTCTAGCACATATATAGAGGGAAGAGTTCATTGAGAGCTACTGTCACGTTCTGACCATAGTTCTTGTGTGTTTTCCTTGTTTTAGTGTTGGTCAGGACGTGAGCTGGGTGGGCATTCTATGTTGTGTGTCTAGTTTGTCTATTTCTATGTTTGGCCTGATATGGTTCTCAATCAGAGGCAGGTGTTAGTCATTGTCTCTGATTGGGAACCATATTTAGGTAGTCTGTTTTGTGTTGGGTTTTGTGGGTGGTTGTTTCCTGTCTTTGTGTTTTCTGCACCAGTTAGGACTGTTTCGGTTTTCACGTTTATTGTTTTGTATTCTGTTCATGTTGAGTTACCTTATTAAAATAACATGAACTCTAACCACACTGCGTTACAGCTACACTTGTTTTATTTAAAGTATGATTTTATGCCCTGCTTTGTATGTACTCTATAGTGAGTTTCCAAGTGTATCTAAGGCTTAGAAAGAGAGCTAAGTTCTTCCCAGACCAAGGCATCCAGCTCCATGTGCTTTTTGGTCGCTGGATGGGGCTCAGGGACAAGTCCAAGCACATGCTGTGGTCTGTACCATATGATGTCGTCTCTCATTGGCCATTTACACACGTAGTTCTCTGCAAAGTCAACATGCACAATGATCTCCTCTTTCCCCAGATACTCTTTTAATTCTCTCCGTTTGGAGTATTGGTGTCGAATGTTGTACAAGTGTTTCCCCAACTTCTCTTTAGATCCTTTGGAGAAGTCCTCCAATCGAATCTGCAGTGTGCCACATACCTTTTCTTTTACTGTCAAATGTACAGTGAACTTCTCCATGTTTCCCTCTTTGTTTTTCTCCTCTCTCTCTTCAGCTTTGTTTTCCCACTCAAACCACCATGTCTGCTCACCAGCATCAACGTCAGATGTTTTAAGCTATTTTGCTTGGCAAAGGCAGCACTCTCTATACATGCACTCTTTCTCCAGGTTCTGACAGCACAAAGACTCAATGGATTTCTCAATGTTGCTGCAGCTGATCACTTTGTGATGCTGTAGTTTGTCCGCCATGAACTGAAGGTTGGGCGTGGGTTTTGCAGAGGCATGTGTCCCTATCCTGGACTGTTGGCTTGACAACCTAAAAAGGACGTCTTTTGCAGAATTCACAGTAGGAAATTTGAATTTCTGAATATTCCTTCTTAAACTTCTGATAAAGGTGATGTGCCATTCAAGAAGCGCTTTTCCCCCTGTTGTTGCTCTGCTGTTGTCATCACATTCATCGAATCTAGTGATTTTCTCTTCTGTGGCAGTGCTAATTCTGTTACACTGATTTATCCTTGAGTATTGAAGACTTGATGGCCTGTTTTCATTTGCCCTCATTGCTTTTGCTGAAAATCCAAATTCTTTGTTTGTGGCTTTGACCAGGCCATACTTTCTCAGGATGTTGCCCCTGAGCATTTTTGAAGCCACTTGTTTGACCTTGGCACTACACATTGTTTTATATTTTTGTTTTAACTCTGCAATGATGGCATTTTGAAACAATAAAATCCTTGTCAAGTTCTTCGGAGTTCCCTTCATTTGCTGTTTTGTCTTTGTCTTTGGGGAATCTTGTCTCTCCATTTTGTTCATCAGTCGATCATACCTTTTTTCTTCTTCTCAGCTTTCCGTAAAGCATTATCAAGTTTGACGTTTGTCATACTAAGATCTCTGTATGCTTTTGAGCGACCTCTTCCAACCTTTTTCCTTCCAGCAAGTATTCGACTTCTCATTCTTGTTGCAGACGATGAGGAAAGGGTATCAGGGTGTGCATCAGGGGCAGGTAAGTTAGGGGCAGGTATGTTAGCCTCATGTTCTGGCTGCAAGTCATCTGGTGACTGAGGTGGTGTGTTGCCTGATAGGTAGGTCTCCATTGCTACCGTTCTCTTTAAAGTCTGTCTTCTATTCCATTGGTTCCATTTCCATTGCCTTCTCTTGTTTCTTTGTTCTCTCTTTGTAAGCTCAGAGATAGATATCACTTCTCCCTTCTCTTTTTTTCTTCCAGTATCTCTCCCTGTCTTTTTTCAGATGTTCCTGGTATCGTATGGGATCATTTTCTATTTTGTTTCTATATGTCTGTGACACCTGTGCTGTTTTATGTGGCATATTCTAAGAATAAATACAAATACTACTTAGTTTTCAATTTGTGAAACCTTGGAGCATTTTCTAGATTAAATTAATTTAAAACATGATTAAATAATCCTAAAGTTTAAAATTTTTAAGAGAAAAAAATGTTAAAACGAGTAAGATAATGGATTTGTGTCATTTCCACCACTTTCTGTCATTTCCACCACACTTAAGTTTGTGATGGAAATGACTGTGATGGAAATGACACTTTTACAGTGTCTGGAGAAAATTGACAGATTGCTAAGCACGCTTTGGTTAGTATTACAGCTAGCATATTGTTTACACTAAATACATAAAATATAAAAACATTTCAAAAGTTCTACCACAATTTAAAGAAATTAAGGCCTGTTTGGAAATGACTGACAATTAAAATATTCTCTACACAAAGCAACATTTACCTCGATTTTTCTTAAACGTCTGGACATCACATCTGGAACAACTGTCCACTGCATCCATGTGCTTCAGTGTCACAATATGTTTCCATGGTAACTAAATTAACATTCTCTTGAAAAAACTTGATTAATGAGGAATTTGTCCTCAGTGGTGGAAATGACACCACTCCCAAAGGACAGGTATATTTTGTGTAAAAAACAATATAAAGGGCATACTCACAATAAATATTGATATAGATGTTATTTAATTGACTCTTTCTGTGGTACATAACATTATATAATGTGTAATTATTCATGTTTTCTCATAGAAAAACATAGTAGAAGCTTAAAAGTCTGGGTCAGGGACAAGGGCAAAATAGTGAAATTAAGGTATAAAATGCACCTGAAAAGTAGCTAAAATACTTGATAGAGAGGTGTTTAAAAAAGTATGGGGTGATTCCAGTGTGAACTTAACATACAAATATTTGTATTTGTTTTACTTTTAATAAAATCCCCAAATTTGACCCGAGGACATAGAAGTGCCCCTAGTTGAAGAATCACCCAGCTACTAAATCATTCTTATCTGTGTGCGATTTTAAAATCTGTTCAAGTACATACATCTTGTGTAATAAAAGCAATTATTCGTACCATGATTGTCTTTGAATTTCTATTTTATTTACACAAAGATTGACTACGAAGATTTACATTTTCTCCTTCACTATAATGGGGTATCTTGTTTTCTGCAAACAATGCCTACAGTACCACGGTCGGCCTTGAACTTGTTGGCTTCAATCAGAGGGGGCAGTCATTCTCCCCTGAGTTATACGCGTCATCAACACATGAACATCAGTGATGTACTGTACTGACAATCGTCAATAGGTGTATAATTATTTGGATCAATAAAGCATCAGTAATTTAGCACGAATAGGCACCCATCACTAGCCAATAGATTTCATAGCGTCACCGACTCCCTTGCCTAGCTTTGTGGTCCCCCATCTAAAATAATTTTGGACGTATTCAAATTCCAATTGAAAGATTTGGTGTAGGCTGCATGTAGCCTATTATTCCGAGGGTCTTTGCACCCTGCTAAAAAAGATAAACGAATTGGAAACACTATCTTTCCGGCTGAACTCCAAATCAATCATTGGATGTGTCTGAAATGGCACCCTATTCCCTATGCAGTGCACTACTTTTGACCAAAACCACGTGCGAAACCTGGTCAAAAGTTGTGGACTACATAGAGAATAGGGTGTTGTTTTGGATGCACACGTTCTCTTTTACCTTATTAATCAGTGGGTTATGGAGGATATCCAACATACTGCTGGACATAGGATGTTGATGATACACTGCCTGAAAGGCTACAGGATCGATACTGAGTCTGTTCGGGCATCCATTGGCCCATGGAAGAAACCTGAACCTCTTCCTTCAGCATCAAAATACTTCCTTGTCCTTCAAGGGTTTTCTGTGAAGCCACACAGCTGCATCTATATTCTTCACTCAGCTCCAACCTCAATGAGCCTCTTCAATCAACAACATCGCACGCAGATACTTTTTGTAGGGCATAAAGGAATGATAACTTATGATACTTGACTTCTCAGATGAAAATGCCCTTATTTTTAAAGATTGAGTAGGCCTCGCCTATTTTTGTATTATGACCATCGGCCAATTTGTGGTTAATTCGCAGTAGCACGCAGGTAATACACATTAGCTAACACAAACCACACGGGCAAATATTCTGAGCTGGAATGATGTTGAATGAAACAATTGTTGGTAAATATACAGATGTGTAATAGAATGTCTTACGTTGTACCTGACACATCTGGTTTCTGTGCTCAAAGGCATGGCTATGGTAAGGTCACGTGGTAAATAGTGCACAGAAGACATTATTGATGCTCTGACCAGCACATGAGCTGAAATACTTTCTTACCTGTGCTGTATGCACCTGTCTTCTTGTAGGTAAGCCTACGATGATGTTGGTAATGCCTTACTCACGAAGAACTTGTGTATTTAATACCTTGAAACGTGTTTTAAATCACTTCAATATTTGACCTGTGCACCAAGGCAAGTGAGTATTTAACCTATGTTGCCCTCTAGTGGAAGTCTTTATCAGACATTCATTTACAGGAGGCTAAATGGAGACAATACCTGTCAACAACAAACAAAAAAGTCTAGACCACGTTTATTAGGTCTCCTTTCATTAGGCAAGACACAAGTGCCTGTTATAACATCAATAACAAAGGTACAGCCTGAATAAAGGCCATAAATAATGTCACAATTGGTATGCATACACTACAGTAGTCTATAACCGTAGTATGTCAATTCCCCTATGATAAAGTTGTCTCTGCACTGAATGACCTAAAACTTGAATTTGTTACGCAATTGGCAATAGTGAATTGGCATAGACGATTTGGGAAAATTGAGTCACAAGCCTGTAATTATTTACTTATGGGCGATAATCTAATCAGACAATAAAAATGTAAATAGCCGCATTTGCAGAGATGCCACCGTGCCGCTGGAAGGGAAAAGGCGGTGAAAAGTTCCAGGTTTGTTGTTTTGTAAAAGCAAAAAAAACAGAACGTGTATGTTGGAGTGGTGGGCGTGCCCTTAGTCCATAAAACAAGCACAGCTGTCATATGAGAAGCTGCACTGGAGCGAGAATATACTTCCTATCAGTTGTACATCTCTCTGTTCCGCGCTGTGGGCTGTTCTCTCGCAAGTGCGCCCGGACTGCCCCGCAACATAGGCTACTGCATGAGTAAATCTCTGCAGGTTGCTTGCTGAGGATAATTATTATACAGTGACTCCAATACATGGACTGACTCAGTTATTTTGGAGACTTCGGAAACATAAGAGAATTGGAGCCGGACGAGACGTATGAGGATAAAATAGAGACGTATATTTTTATGCATGGACATTATGTATACTTTACCCGCGAAATAAATGATGTTCTTATTTTTTAGTGCTTTTCTCTTCAGTCCGTTGACATATTGGAAAAACACATACATTTCGAAGAAGTGACGGGGATTCAGAATGCGTACTCTGTTCTTAACAGTTCTACTCGGAGCGGTAGGTGTCAATATACTTCTGTAACATTCATCTTGTGTTTTTGCATGGTCAATTTTTTATTAAGTTGTTTGAACTACCTCGTGCATATTCACGCCGCTGTATGTGCGACAGCACTGTCACTTGCGCATCCAGGTAGGCTAGAGTGCCAGGCTACGAGTTGTGATTTCTACAGGCTTCTTTGGTGAAGTAATTTCATCTTGTAGTACATGTTAAAGTTTGTTCATTCATACACTTTAACACATACACATCTCATTCATAGACTCTTTCATCCAAAACCTCATTCACTCTGTCAAACCCACCCCATCGTCCTATTGTTCGCCTATTTGGAGACAACCCTCTTCGCAGATCCACCACGCACGTAAAGTAACCATTTAACATGATATCAACGTAATTATGAAGTGTATTCAGATCAGGGTCTATCAATTGACCATATTGAGCAGGGACTATCAATTGACCATACGTAAAATGTATGCACGCATGACTTTCGCTTTGGATTAATGCGTCTGCTAAATGGCATATATTATAGCCTATACACAGTTTCATCCTGCATATTTATTTTCCCGTTCCATTTATGCACAACGTATAGCTGCGAACCTTGGAAACAACATCCGTCTCGATTACATTATAGACACTCAAATAAGTATGTTAGGTTACATTTGGTATGGTTACGTACGACAGATGGTTACTTAATGGTGGGGTGGACGGATGGGCATGTAACGCAACACGTCTAGCAACCCGAAGGTTGTGAGTTTGAATCTCTTCACGGACAACTTCAGCATTTTATCTAATTAGCAACTTTTCATCTACTTACTACTTTTGTTTTGTTTTTGTTTACTTGCAACTAAACTCAGCAATAAAAGAAACGTCCTCTCACTGTCAACTACATTTATTTTCAGCAAACTTAACATGTGTAAATATTTGTATGAACATAACAAGATTCAACAACTGAGACATAAACTGAACAAGTTCCACAGACATGTGACTAACAGAAATTGAATAATGTCTCCCTGAACAAAGGGGGGGAGGGGGTCAAAATCCAAAGTAACAGTCAGTATCTGGTGTGGCCACCAGCTGCATTAAGTACTGCAGTGTATCTCCTCATGGACTGCACCAGATTTGCCAGTTCTTGCTGTGAGATGTTACCCAACTCTTCCACCAAGGCACCTGGAAGTTCCTGGAAATGTCTGGGGGGAATGGCCCTAGCCCTCACCTTCCGATCCAACAGGTCCCAGACGTGCTCAATGGGATTGAGATCCAGGCTCTTCGCTGATCATGGCAGAACACTGACATTCCTGTCTTGTAGGAAATCACACACAGAACAACAGTATGGCTGGTGGCATTGTCATGCTGGAGTGTCATGTCAGGATGAGCCTGCAGGAAAGGTATGACATGAGGGAGGAGGATGTCTTCCCTGTAACGTACAGCGTTGAGATTGACTGCAATGACAACAAGCTCAGACCGATGATGCTGTGACACACCTCCCCAGACCATGACGGACCCTCCACCTCCAAATCGATCCCGCTCCAGAGTACAGGCCTCGGTGTAACACTCATTCCTTCGATGATAAACGCGAATCCGACCATCACCCCTGGTGAGACAAAGCTGCGACTTGTCAGTGAAGAGCACTTTTTGCCAGTCCTGTCTGGGCCAGGCGACGTTGTTGCCGGTGATGTCTGGTGAGGACCTGCCTTACAACAGGCCTACAAGCCCTCAGTACAGCCTCTCTCAGCCTATTGCGGACAGTCTGAGCACTGATGAAGGGATTGTGCGTTCCTGGTGTAACTCAGGCAGTTGTTGTTGCCATCCTGTACCTATCCCGCAGGTGTGATGTTCGGATGTACCGATCCTGTGCAGGTGTTGTTATACGTGATCTGCCACTGCGAGGGCGTTCAGCTGTCCATCCTGTCTCCCTGTAGCGCTGTCTTAGGCGTCTCACAGTACGGACATTGTAATTTTTTGCCCTTGCCAGATCTGCAGTCCTCATGCCTCCTTGCAGCGTGCATAAGGCACGTGCATGCAGATGAGCAGGGACCCTGGGCATCTTTATTTTGGTGTTTTTCAGAGTCAGTAGAAAGGTGTCCTAAGTTTTCATAACTGTGACCTTAATTGCCTACCGTCTGTGAGCTGTTAGTGTCTTAACAACCGTTCCATAGGTGCATGTTCATTAATTGTTTATGGTTCATTGAACAAGCATGGGGAAAATTTTTTAAACTCTTTACAATGAAGATCTGTGAAGTTATTTGGATTTTTACAAATTATCTTTGAAAGACAGGGTCCTGAAAAAGGTATGTTTATTTTTTTGCTGAGTTTACTTAGCATGTTAGCTAACCCTTCCCCTATTCTTAACCCTAACCTTAACCCTTTTAGCTAACTTTACCCCTAACCCTAACTTAACCTTTTTTCAGCTAATCCTTCCCCTAACCCAAACCTTAACCCTTTAACTAACTCCTAAACTTAAACCTAACCCCAAGCCTAGCTAATGTTAGCCAGCTAGCTAATGTTAGCCACCTAGCCAATTTTTTGGCACCTAGCCAATCTAGCTAGAATTTGTAACATATCATACGTTTAGCGAATTCGTAACATATTTTACATTTGAAAAGTCATAACATATTGTACGTTTTTCAAATTCGTAACATTTAATACTAATTGTAATTTGTAACATATCATACGAAATGGGTGATGGACTTCCACAAACTGATACATACCATACGAAATGTAACATATAATTCTGAATGGAGTGTCTCGGATAATACTAAATGCTCTGACACCAGGTTTTACTCTCTACTCTTTTGGCTACAGTTATTTTGTGAATAAATGTTATTTGACCAAACTAAACCTGGAACAGGCACTCCATCACTAATTTCTGTCCAGTGTCGACTGGTACACACAGTTTGTGCATTGTGTGTGCGTGCAGGCCAGTGCATGTGTATCCTCCACCAACCTGAACTCAGGGGTAATAAGTAAAGCTGTCTCCCTTCATTTAGTATGACACGTTATGTTTCGTATTGTTTGTATTCATTCGTGGCTGTCCATCATTCAATTCATATGATATGTTATGAATTACACTAAACAAAAGTATAAATGCAACATGTTAAGTGTTGGTCCCATGTTTCTTGAACTGAAATAAAAAATCCCAGACATTTCCATACACCCAAAATATTTCTAGCAAATTTCTGTTAGTGAGCATTTCTCCTTTGCCAAGATATTCCATCCACCTGACAGGTATGGCATATCAAGAAGCTGATTGAACGGCATGATCATTACATATGTGCATCTTGGGCTGGGAACAATAAAAGGCCACTTTAAAATGGGCCTGGCTCCCAATAGGGTGAGCCTGGCTGCCAAGTGAGTCGGCCTATGCATTCCCAGGCCCACCCATAGCTGCACCCCTGCCCAGTCATGTGAAATCCATAGATTAGGGCCTAATTTATTTATTTCAATTGACTGATTTCCTTATATGAACTGTAACTCAGTAAAGTGTTTGAAATGGTTGCATGTTGTGTTTAGATTTTTGTTCAGTATACAATTCGTATGATATGTTACGAATTGCAATTACTACAATATGTTACGAATTTGCAATACGTATTATATGTTACAAATAATTAAAATTAGTTGTGGCTAACATTAGCTAGCTGGCTAACGTGAGCTAGGTTAGGGGTTAGGGTTAAGGTTGGGTTTAGGAGTTAGGAGTTAAGGTTAGGGTTAGGGAAGTGTTAGCTAACATGCCAAGTAGTTGCAAAGTAGCTTAAATGTAGTAAGTAGTTGCAAAGTTGCAAAATAGCTAAAATGCTAAAGTAGTCCGTGATGAGATTCAAACACAACCGTTGGATTGTTTGCCTTATACGACCGCCCGACCAACCACCCTCCTTTAGTTTGTGCCTTAATAACCATACCAAAATTAACATAATACTAATTTGAGTGTCCTGGATGTTACGTTTAGTCTTTGAGACCAGGCTGCCTCCACTGCTTCCTCGGCGCATGCAATACTGATATGAGTTTAAGTCCCTTTCACTCCTCTTTCCCTCTCTCTTTTGTTCCCTTTCTCATTTAGAGAGGATGATTCAGCATCGGTTATCCCAAATGGCACCCTATTCCTTACATTGTGCAATACTTTTGATCAGAACCCCCTAAGTCTCTGGCCAAATGTAGTGCACCATATAGGGAATAGGGTGCCATTTGGGACACAGCCCATACATTTGTCATATTACCGACACTGACATGCCCAAACCGCTCCCAATACTAAGAAATGATTTACCTGACATTTAAAAGCACTTGTCTTTGTCGTCGTTATTTGATAAAGGCTCAGAGAGTAGCTACCTTTAAATTAAAGCCAGCTTTACCGGAATAGCTACTGTTGTCCTAGTAGTAGATGTAGTCAATGTCAAATGGCTTAACAGCTGTTGACAGGCTGAGGTTGAAAGGTTAAGTGCATCCAAGTGAAAATGTACTCAAATAGTAGCTTGGTGGAACGTTCAAGTTTTGTTCCCTAAAAAATAATTTGATGTGTGTGTGGTTGGCAGACTTGTGTGGGCATCAGTGTACGTGTGTGTGCATACTGTATGCGTGTGTTCGTTTGTGCGTGTGTGTGAGAGAGAGAGGGACAGAGAACAGCCTCGAGTTCCACACTTTCCGTTCCAAGCCTTGTGCTCTTGACTCTCCAGGGATAACTGACTTGATAAAAAAAAAACTCAACAATAAATGATAAACTAATGGAACTATATGCCAAGTCAAGCAATGACTCACTTGTGTCATGAACCAGGTATCCTTTGGAATTTTCTAATTGCTAATAGCTAATTTTCCACCAATCCAACTGAGCGCACAATTACTTTGTGTGACTTTCTGTACTTTTTGGCCATTGAAACATGTTGTACTACACCCATTCCTGAGGCTATAAGAAATCTTGAATCAGAAGAAGCAAGGTCTGCTTCCCAAATGACACCCTATACCCTATAGTGGTCAAAAGTAGCACGTGCCATATGAGACACAGCCAAGTAGATTGAGCAGGTTACATTTTTCATCTTAAATCTTGTTCTCGAGGCAGTTGTACAGAGTGGTCACTAGCTGACACAGCCACAAAATCGGATTTTAAACCTAACCCAAACCCTAACCCAAACCACACTGCTGACAATAATGCCTTACCCTAACCTTAAATTTAGACCATGAAGCACATTTTTGATTTCATAAATGTTTACAATATAGCCAATTCTGGCCTTGCAGCTGGCCTATCTAAGAGGAAATTGCTCAGTGACAATAAACGTGAACTGTGAACATTTTTGGCAAGTCCAATTGTGGTTTTTATACATACCGGTAATATGACTACCTTCAACTACAGGTTAACAAGTAAACTAAAACATTTGCATTGCAAAACTTGCTCAAATAGCATATCACGCAAAAATATAACCTGTTATCAATGTAATTAATATATTTTTCAATACCCCGCTATAGAATGTTGAGCAAAACTCAAGAAACTGTCAATTGTTCCAAAGTAATCTGTCCGTCAACTCAAGTGTTACCACATCACAGTGGACTTGAGCTCTGAGGGTTTAAATGGGACAAGCAGGGACTTAGAGGTGGATGGGGCACAGAATGGAATGGTCAAGGGACTGAAGGAGAGGGGTAGGAGGAGAGGAGGAGGAGCAAGGGAGAGGGGAAGAGTCTGAAACGGACAACCTTTTTCCTGAAGGGAGAATGCATTGGGTATGTAAATTGGTGTGGATACACACACACAATGTCACTGACAAGAGAGCTGCTCTAAAAAGACAGCAAATGTCCCCTCAGTGTGTGTGTGTGTGTGTGTGTGTGTGTGTGTGTGTGTGTGTGTGTGTGTGTGTGTGTGTGTGTGTGTGTGTGTGTGTGTGTGTGTGTGTGTGTGTGTGTGTGTGTGTGTGTGTGTGCGTGTGTGCGTGCGTGTGTGTGTTTCCACACACAAACTGGTTCAAATAGTATATCATGAAAAAAATGAAACCAGTTATCAATGTAAGTAACTCAAAAAGCCTGAGGGGACATTTGCTGTCTTTTTAGAGCAGCTCTCTTGTCAGTGACATTCCACACCTGAGTACGTTGGATTTCCGTCAACAACATCACTCTGCGTACCATGCATACCCCAGTATAGTTTAGGGTGAAGTTTCCCATATACACTGATCCTGCGTCAGTTTTACATTGTCCCACTAATGCTGAAAGTTCGTATTGGGGGAGGAGAAAGGGAAACTTCACTCCAGAGGACCCAGAATCCTCTCTACTCCTGTTTTAACATTGCATAAAGTTGCTCACACATGAGTTTGTTCATTCTTCTATTTTAGCAATAAAAATAATTTTAAATAGCCTATAATATTTTCCATACAGGATCCCACTTCTGACACCAGTATACAGCATTCATAGAATCAGCTCAAACAAATGGAGACAGTACTCTCCCTCCAATTGTGGTCCGTGGTTTGAAACCAATTTCTTTGAGGGAAAAGCTAATTCCTAGGAACCATGCAAATGAAAAAAATGCTATTGCTACATGCTACCTTGCTTTCAAACCAAGGTGCAAGCTAAAAAGATTTCTTAAAAAAGTTAGCATTTCGGCTAATTCCTTGTATCGAAAGAGGAAGTACGGAACCATAACATGCTACCTTCATAAGGGCTAAAGAGAGAGCTCTCTTGTCAGCTCTCATTAGCATCACTGTCAAAATGCATTTTGCTTCTCTTTTTGAAGATTTACTTTGGAGATTAAGGGTCGTATGGAGTGTGTAGCATTTAAGGGACCAATTTTAGGAACATTGGGTTTAGTTTAAGAAGTGTAAGAAGTGCCCAGAGTATTCAACCTAACTAACACACACACAAACAACTCCCCGACACAGACACAGACACAGACACACACACCCATGCACCCATGTATGCACACACACACACACACACACACACACACACACACACACACACACACACACACACACACACACACACACACACACACACACACACACACACACACACACATTAACCACCAGTGCATTCCCTTGCCTTTGTGTGTGTTCTATAAGTGTTATAAGTACACATTCATGGCTCTAGAGTCTACAGTGAGCTCTCATGTGTTCTCCCTTCATTTGTGTGTGTGTGCGTGCGTTTGGCCTTTCCATGTGTCTGTTGTTATTGTTGTTCGTACTTAGTTTTTTGATCAAACATCCTCATCTGTACTTTCTGTTGATTGACAGGTCGGAGCTCTAGCCAATAAGGAGGCCTGTAGCTCAGGTAAGTTCACCACCACTGGGGAGTGCTGCAAGCAGTGCCAGCCCGGGGAGGGAGTCATCAAGCCATGTGGAGCAACACAGACTGTCTGTGCCCCATGCCTCGACAGTGAGTGCACACACACACACACACACACACACACACACACACACACACACACACACACACACACACACACACACACACACACACACACACACACACACACACACACACACATGCCTTGATAGTGATTTACAGATTACACCCCCTTCAGCCATACATGTCTGGACATTCATTACATTGTGATGTGGTCACCTAAGGGTTATGACCTCCTCATAGCAATACCCCACTGTACTTATTGTCCATAGTACAGTACAGTACAGTTCAGTTCAGTACACACAGTACTGCTGTATTGGACATGAAGTAAGTCTTGGCCGGTATATTCATAAAGCGAAGAGAAGAAGCTAAGTAGTGCTGATCTAGGATCAGTTTAGCCTTTTAGATCATAATGAATACAATTATATGGACAGGGAGGGCCTGATCCTAGATCAGCACTCCTCTGAGACGTTTTATGAATATGGGCCCAGATGACCAACAGTAATTATGCTGTACACTAGACCGAGTAAACACTTTTCTAGTCAAGACATAATTTTGAGTGAATACATACTGTACTTATGAGTGCCAAAGACAGTGCCCTCTCCACGCGCCCTTGTTTGCCCGTGCTACAGGTGGCTATGTTGGTCCGCTAATACAGGAATAGTGAAGTCTCAAGTGCACTCCTCTTATGCACTACTTTTTTATTCATCAATATTTATTATTATTATTATTTATTTTTTAATTCAGGGGGTGCTGCAACATGCTCTGCACCCCTACTTCCCACAGCTATGACAGAAGAGTATGTACTATATTTTCTTTACCTGGATGCTGGATGCTAATTTTCTCAAAACAAAAACAATAACAAATGTGTCCTCCCCTAACAAATAAGACCCCTTTTTCGGTCTTATGTTCCAACATTTTAAATTGTGTTTTTTGACGTTGGATAAAAGTACAGAGTCAGAGCTTCAAAATGGTATATCGTACGCTGCAATAAAAAAAGCAAAGTTACTTTGAAACTTGTAACCCCACATTTGAGAAATGGCCCTTGAAAAGTTGTGGTTTGGTTTTTACACCTCTTTGTTCCTACTCATTCAGCATTGTTCACACCCTCTTATGCATAGCCCCACCCATCTCTTTAAGGCCTGAGGCCATGTGCTAAACAAAGTGAGTAAGGTAGTGTAGTAAACAACCAGCCTTCCGTAAGAAAAACTCAAGGTAAAAGTACACTTTATCTAGTTATTGGCCTATATCCTAATCTGACTTTGTTGTAGGTCATGTTGTTCTTCACATTACTGTCTCTGGGAAACACACACTATATCAAATCAAAGTATATTTGTCAGATGCACAGGATGCAGAAGGTGTAAATGGTACAGTGAAATAGTTACTTGCATAGTAGCAAAATCAAAAATAGAAAGTGTCAATATAAAAGTGTTAGGTTCTGAACAAACTCGAACGGACATCTGGGAAAAGCTCAAACCAAGTTGATTCATCTCAATGGGTGCTTGAGCTGCAAACACAACATACAAGTCACTCAAGCACATATTTATAGCTTACAACTAGGCGGAGTCATCTCCTTGCATGTCTAAGATAACTAATCCTTCTCTGGTGTTAGGCAGAGACACAGTAGGTTCCTCTTACTGGTATTATCATGGCCCTGCCTAAGTCCCAGGACTCTCATGGGTGTGGAAATGTGTGTGTGAGATAGGACTATAATCAGATGGTCATCGGGGTGAGCCCCTATGGCCCACCTCCCCGCAGTGTCTTCTATCTTCAACTGCTGATCTTATCCCGAGTTGAGGTCCACATCTCTCATGGTGCGAGTTCCTCAGAAACTGTCCTTCCTTATCAGGAATTGTAACTAGACTGTTGCCCTTTGCCTCTCTCCTTAGGATCATTAATATATTTCAACAGAATATGAACTTTCTGCACTTCCTCTCAGTAACTTTCAATACCCAGAGTTCCTACACACCATTTATTGACCCCAAACATATACAGTTGAAGTCGGAGGTTTACATACACCTTAGCCAAATGCATTTAAACTCAGTTTTTCACAATTCCTGACATTTAATCCGTCAGTTAGGATCACCACTTTATTTTAAGAATGTGAAATGTCAGAATAATAGCAGAGAGAATTATTTATTTCAGCTTTCATTTCTTTCATCACATTCCTAGTGGGCCAGAAGTTTACATACATTCAATTAGTATTTGGTAGCATTGCCTTTAAATTGTTTAACTTGGGTCAAACATTTCGGGTACCCTTTCACAAGCTTCACACAATAAGTTGGGTGAATTTTGACCCATTCGTCCTGACACAGCTGGTGTAACTGAATCAGGTTTGTAGGCCTCCTTGCTCGCACACGCTTTTTCAGTTCTGCCCTCAAATATTTTATGGGATTGAAGTCAGGGCTTTGTGATGGCCACTCCAATACTTTGACTTTGCTGTCCATAAGCCACTTTGTCACAACTTTGGAAGTTTGCTTGGGGTCATTGTCCATTTGCGACTAAGCTTTAACTTGCTGACTGATGTCTGGAGATGTTGCTTCAATATATCCACATAATTTCCTCCTCATGATGCCATCTATTTTGTGAAGTGCACCAGTCCCTCCTGCAGCAAAGCACACCCACAACATGATGCTGCCACCCCCGTGCTTCACGGATGGGATGGTGCTCTTTGGCTTGCAAGCCTCCCCCATAACGATGGTCATTATGGCCAAACAGTTCTATTTTTGTATCATTAGACCAGAGGACATTTCTCCAAAAAGTACGATCTTTGTCTCCATGTGCAGTTGCAAACCGTAGTCTGGCTTTTTTTATGGCAGTTATGGACCAGTGGATTCTTCATTGCTGAGCAGCCTTTCAGGTTATTTTCGATATAGGCCTCGTTTTACTGTGGATATAGATACTTTTGTACCTGTTTCCTCTAGCATCTTCACACGGTCCTTTGCTGTTGTTCTGGGATTGATTTGCACTTTTTGCACCAAAGTACGTTCATCTCTAGGAGACAGAACTCGTCTCCTTCCTGAGCGGTATGATGGCTGCGTGGTCCCATGGTGTTTATTCTTGCATACTATTGTTTGTACAGATGAACGTGGTACCTTCAGTCATTTTGAAATTGCTGGATGAACCAGACTTGTGGAGGTCTTGGCTGATTTCTTTTGATTTTCCCTTGATGTCAAGCAAAGAGGCACTGAGTTCGTAGATAGTCATTGAAATACATCCACAGGTACACCTCCAATTGACTCAAATGATGTCAATTAGCCTATCAGAAGCTTCTAAAGCCATGACATAATTTTCTGGAATTTTCCAAGCTTTTTAAAGGCACAGTCAAGTTAGTGTATGTACACTTCTGACCCACTGGAATTGTGATACAGTGAATTATAAGTGAAATAATCTGTCTGTAACAAAAAGTGTCAATGCCAGTAGAGACAGAACAAAATCATATACAGTATGTCAAAGAACAATGTCATTAACGATAGCAGTGGTGTGTGTGAGTCATGTGAATGCGCATAGAGGCAGTGCAGATAGTCCGGGTAACTGGAAACTCACCCCCAGTGACGACCTGCGTCGTCTACACCCCGCATGAACCAGGGAATCTATATATTCGGGAAAGCCTGTTTCTTGCCCTTGACTTTGGCACAGGGCATATGATGTCCATGCCCTCTTCATCGCAAAACTCTCAGATCTTCAAATAAAATATATACGTTTTGGTGGGTGCTTGTACAGGCAGACCATCTCTGTGAGGAAGGGTGTCAGCAATGCGCCGCAGCTGAAACCTGCTCCCGACTGAGTCTGAACGCTCATTGGCAACGGCAACACCAAGCTCCAGGGCTTTGAGGCTGTAAAACATGAAAATAGACAAAAAAATAGACAAGACATTATAACATCTTAACCTCTTAACCTCTTAAGTTTAGATAAGAAGACGTGCTCTTTATGCTTAACAAGTTGATGGGCCATGTAATCATCTGGCAAAGTGGAACCCGGGTCTGCCACTCGGGAGGCCAACACTCTGCTTCTAACCCATCATTGAGTAATACATATAATGATATATGTCCTCCAAAATGTTTGATAAATTACTTCATCCAATTCGTATGCTATTGTACGAACAGGTAAGATGTATGATACTATAAGTTATCTAATTCATATGATAATGTACGATCACTTTTCAATTAATAACGTAATGTAATGGAGGGTGTCAATTTAAATACCAAATCCTACGAATTGCCCCGAGACCAGGTTGGCATGATAGGAAAATAATAGGCCAATAAAAGAAAAAAGAGTTTGAGACTGTTACTTGGTAGCCTGGTCCCAGATCTGTTTGTGCTATCATGCTTATCACTCATTGTCTTGCCAAACATGCCAGCAGAACTGGGACCAGACTAGTTTCTTGGATCAGAAGCTCCAAAATGAGAATGTTCTACATCTACTAAAACGACAGACCCGTCTCCCATGTAGGATGAGCCCATATTTAACTTCTTCCCCTGACTTATTGCGTGTCAGACTTGTTCAAGGTCAGGAGGTCCTAGTTGAGTTTGGGGCTGCGTTTCAAATGCCCTGGTTATGGGCCAGTTCCTGTCGGGTTCCCAGAGTCCTCTCTGGCCATATTTGTGTGTGAATCCCATGGCTGGTCAGGGCCACCTTGTCAAGTCAGCACTACTCTTTCCAGTGTGTGTGAGTGTGTGCGTGTCTCTGTCTGTGTCTCTGTCTCTATCTCTGTCTGTGTGTGAGCCAGAGAGATATACAGTAGAATCCACAGGGCAGACAGACACACAGACAGGGTCATAAGAGTGTTTTTAGGTTTTAAGGATGAGGAGGACAGGATTGGTCTGCACTTTGTAATTTATTCATGGGTAGTTTCTGGGAAATTATGTACATCTATTTCTGTAAGACCATAATGCAACTCATGACATGAGTTAGGTTACTTTAAGTGGTCATGTTGCTTCTCAGAGAAATAATATCAGGGTTGCGTCCCAAATGGGACCTGGTCAAAAGTAGTTCTCTATATAGGGAATAGGGTGCCATTTGGGATGCAAAGTGAGTGCTTCTGTGGTTCTACTTTTTCAAGTTCCTTTTTTGGTAATATAAACACATGCTATAGACTTTAAAGGATTTCAGGGCTTTCCACACATTTGTTTTTGATTCCAAGAACAAGGTATTTCGTTAAGGAAAATATCTTAATTTTTGGGGGTTTGTTGCTTTCTGGTCTGGTTGCATACGAAGTACAACATTTATTTTGTATGTTGTGCCTGTCTTGTCTGGACTTGAAAGGCATTGAGTCGCAAAGACCCAAATTCATCACGGGACTACACAAGTTTAGTGACTCATACAGAAAACGTAAAAAGAAGATAAATAATGTGATGCCTGTCAGATGAATGATTAAATCACATGACTGATTGAAGCTTATCACATTAGTACATTTTGCTTCAATTTAAAACTCAATTCAAACCATATTTGTTTATATTCACATAATATTGAACTTGAATCAGACATAATACAACAGGTTTCAGACTTTACCGTGAAATGCTTACTTACGAGCCTTTTCCAAACAATGCAGAGTTAAAAAGTAAGAAAAATGTGTTAAACATTTAAAAGGTAATAGTAACACTATAACAATATATATATTTATCTATATGCAAGGAGTACCGGTACCGGTAGACATACAGTAATGTATGTATAGATACATATGAGTATTAAACTACTATTTCATATGGCCAAAACATTATGCAAGGGGAATGGAGCACATTGTTCTATCTAAGCCCTAAGACACCTCATCCAACTTAATCAACTTAATTATCAAGTTGAATAAGATATATTGCTGGGCTTCAACCAAAATGTGCACCACTTTAGGTCCTCAGGACCATGATTGGGAAATACTACTGATTGTGGGCTTTGAAGCAGCACTTCATTCATCACTTTAAAGCCATTTGTTCCTCCACTTGTCAATCACAGCCAACTCAAAGCATTCCATTTCCTGGAACACATTTTCTTGCCCCATCTATAGGGAGGAACTCACCCCCAAAGGCATGTACTGATCTAGGATCTGTTTTCCTGACCCCCAAGCTTAACCTTCACCATAATCAGCCCAGAGAAAGCAAACTGGCCCCAGAACAGGTGTGCTTTCCTTGAAAAAAACGAACTTGACCTCACCATTCCTCTGGTCCAGAGATGCTGAACAGCTAACCTGATTAACAGCTTCCAGCTGTTAATCAAACTGACAGGCCCAATATACCACACCCTGTAAGTTGTTTTCCTCCCTTCTCTTGACCCCTGCCTTGCTCTTGCCCTCTTTGTCTTTCTTACCACCATCACCTTAACCTTTAAACAGTAGTTCAACTCCTATGCACGTTGGTTATTTAACCTCTACAGGATCGGTAGAGATAACATGCGCTAATGTGATTTGCATGAGGTTGTAAGTAACAAGAACATTTCCAAGGACATAGACATAACTGATATGGGCATGAAGCTTAAATTCTTGTTAATCTAACTGCACTTGCCAATTTACAGTAGCTATTACAGTGAAATAATAACATGCTATTGTTTGATGAGAGTGCACAGTTATGAACATGAAAATGTATTAATAAGCCATTTAGGCACGTTTGGGCAGACTTGATGCAACATTTTGAACAGAAATACAATGGTTCATTGGATCAGCATAAAACTTTGCACATACACTTCTGCCATCTAGCAGCCAAAATCTAAATTGTGCCTAAAATGGATTAATACATTGTGGCTTTTCTCTTGCATTTCAAAAAGGATTTTTAAAAATCATGTTTTTTTCTTTGTATTATCTTCTACCAGATCTAATGTGTTATATTCTCCTACATTAACTTTCAAACTTACATTTCCACAAACTTCAAAGTGTTTCCTTTCAAATTTATCAAGAATCTGCATATCCTTATTTCAGGATTTGGGTTTGTCATTTTAGGTGAAAATTTGAGAAAAAAAAGGGTACGATCCTTAAGAGGTTTAAAAGGCCTGTCTCATCCATGTTAATGATCGCATATACGCATGACAATGTTGTGCTCTTTTGGCCATAGACAAAAAAATATGGACGAAGCTATCCATGACGTCACCCCATTGTTTCTTATGAGAATGCTCAGTGGCGCATTTGATAATCAGGAAGTGTCATTTCAACGTGTCGCCCTCTTGCTACATGGATGAGTTTTTGGAAACATTGCATGTGCAGTTTGAGCTACTCTAGGAAGTGATGTTGCAGGCTAGCTCAGTGCCGCCCCCTCTCATGGAGTATCTCAAGTTGAAGGCCAACTGAGCTACTGCAGGCTTCCATTAGCAACTAAATGATCCTTATAATTTCATCTGTGTGTGATTTTAAAGTCATCGGTTCCAGGACATACATCTGGTGAAATATAATTAATCATTGGTACCATAATTGGGTTACAATTTTTTTTTTATATCAACAAATATGGACAATGAAGATCACCATTTTCCCATTCACTATAATGGGGGAATCCTGTTTTCTGGAAGCAATGCCTGAACTACCACGATCGGCTTTCAACTTGAACTCCTCAATGCAAGGGGGCAGTCGTTCTCCCCTGCTTTAGGCCACCAGACTGCTGTGTCAGTTTACAGTGTAAGACAGACTCAGTGGTTACTTGAGAAGAAAAACTTAACAACAGCCACACACCATTTTGTCTTGGAACGTGGAACTGATCAGGGCTGATCCGGGCCAACTGAAACATGAGTTCTTGGGAGTGGATAGATAGACAACACAAGATAAAACAAAGCTAACCCAGCTGTGTGAGAACTTCAAGAAGAGACATCTCGCCAAGCAAAAAACATGTCAGACTCACACAAGTATGCACGCAGATACACAGGCACGCACGCACGCAAGCACGCACACACACACACACACACACACACACACACACACACACACACACACACACACACACACACACACACACACACACACACACACACACACACACACACACACACACACACAACTAAACATTGGGTTTAGTTTAAGAAGTGTAAGAAGTGCCCAGAGTATTCAACCTAACTAACACACACTCAAACAACTCACCAACACAGACACACAGACACACACACCCATACACACATGCCTGACACACACACACACACGCACACATACACACACACACACACACACACACACACACACACACACACACACACACACACACACACATACACACGTCAGCTGTATGAGAAAAATACAGATCTCATCCAGTGAAAAACACTCCATCCTAACACACATGCTCATCTATTGCCGGCTGGCCAAAGTCGGAGTCCTTTTATGGGAGTTCAAAACAAAAGAATGCATTGAATGCTAGCTTCAGGCTAATGTACCGCTTTTATATTATCATAATGCTGAGCCAGGCAAAGACAGCCTATACTCCCTCCACTCCACCTCAGCTGCAGGCTAGCTTTATTAATGTATTGACTACTTGAATTATTGATGTGTGGCATTATGATAATGCATTTGAGAGCACTGATGGGGCAGGGGGGAGGGTGGCAGAGGGGCTGAGTGGACACATATCTGACACACAGGCAGGCACACATATACACACACACTGGCATGCACCAACACAATCCAAATAGATGCCAAATTTGGCCTCCATTCCCATATACCCAAGCATTCTCTTAACAGTCCATTAGGTACAGTGCCGTGCAAACGTATTCTGACCCCTTGGATTTCTTCTTTTCCTGTGTTGAAAAGTGGGATTCAAATGGATTGAATTATCTTGTTTTGTCAACAATATACACAATACTCCGTAATGTCAATGTGGATTTTTTAAAAGATTGATAAAACGTATTCTATAACTAAAATATGGTAGAAGTATTCAGCCCATTTGTTTAGGAAAGCCTAAATTAGTTCAGGGATAAAATTTGGCTTCACACATAACACAGAAAAAGTTACATGGACTCTGTGTGAAATAATAGGGGTTGACGTGTTTAATTGACTAATCTTCACTCTGTCCCCAAATTTGACTACAAATACTAGGGAGCTTTTCGAGAACCTCGTAAAAAAGGGGAGTGATTAGTAGATGGGTGACAATAGCAAATCAGGCATTAAATATCTCTTTAGGCATGGTTTAGTTAATAATTATGCTTTGCATTCTGTATTAAACCACCCAGACACCTCAAAGACACAGTTGCCTTTCTGAATTGAGATGCAGCACAGGAATGAAACTGCTCAGGGATGTTACCATAAGGTCATTGGTGATTTTAAAGCAGCTACCGAGTTCAATGGCTATGATGGGAGAGAACTGAGAATGGATCAACAACATTGTAGTGACTCCACAAGAATGACTTCAATTACAGAGTAAAAAGGCAAAGGAATACACTTTTTGGTCTATGTTTGGGGCAAATCGAACACGACACATCACTGAGTAACTGCCTCCTTATTTTCAAGCATGGTGGTGCCTGTATCATGGCATGGGTATTTAAGGATACAAATACATGGGATAGGGATAAGCTAAGGCAAAATCCTAGAGCAAAACCTGTTTCAGACTTCTTTACACCAGACACTAGGAGATGACTTCACCTTTTGGCAGGACAATAATCTACAACACAAGGCCACGTCTACACCGGAGTTGCTTACCAAGAAGATGGTGAATGTCCTTAAGTGGCCAAGTTACAATTTTGACTTAAATCTGCTTGAAATACTATGGCAAGACTTGCTCACCAACATCCTAACAGAGCTTGAAGAATTTAGAAAATAGTTATAGGCAAATATTACACAATCCAGGTGTGCAAAACTTTTAGAGATTTACCCAAGAATACTCACAGCTGTAATTGCTGCCAAAGGTGTTTCTAACATGTATAGACTCGGGGAGCTGAATACTTATGCAACAACTATATATATATATATATATATTTTTATTTTATTTAAAAAGTACACATTTCTTCCACTTTGACATTAAACTATTTGGGGTAGATTATGACAAGAAAATGAACATTAAATCAATTTTAATCCCACTTTGTAACACAATCAAGTGTGAAGAAATCCAAGGGTCTGAATACTTTTGGAAGGCACTATCTATTGAACCATAAAGCAACGGTCTATGGATGATGGTCACCAGCATTGTAACTTGCAGAGCAATAAAGAGACAGGGTGGCATTTCGGCAACACTTCCTTGGATACTGTAGCTGGCAGACACTTTATGACCTTAACGCTTTATCAGGATAGGTTCTCTTTCTCCAAAAATGATGTATTTTTTATGTTTCTGCAAAATAACAAAGTTAGTATGTCCAGTGTCACCTCCCGACAGTTTTCCTTTGGGCTTCTGCAGTACACAGTATGTCCTGGTTGGTGTGCCAATGGCGCAGAAAGAAAACACTATGCCAATGGGACATTGAGCATACAGACCACAGCACAACTGTCCTTGTACTACACTACACCCCAACACACAACTGTACGGTACATCCTCATTCATTTTCAACAAGCTCAAAACTTGCCATTTAGTCGAACACAGACAGACACACACACTCAAGAAGAACAAGAACATCACGGAGGCTCTGACAAATAGGTCCGTTGCATAATTTAGTGTGTTTCCGAGTTTTCTATCCAGTCCAACTACAGCTAAACACGCAATATTGATGGATACCTTTGAAATAATATAGATTCATACAACTTTCTGAATAGACCTCACACATGTCAAAAATAAAACATTCTGAATATCACAGGTGAAAATGTTTTTTTAATTTTTTATTCAGACATTTTTGTTGAGCAGATCCTTTCCCCAAGTGGCTTACATCGCCTTTGCTAACACTTATCCCCATTCATGCAGCTGAATATCTACCCACTTGAGTAACATAGGAGGGATTGCCTCAAGGGCATAGCACCTGGGAATTGAACTATTGACCTTTGGGTCACCAGTAAGATGGATTTCTAAGAACATGCATAATAGTCACCTCTGTCAGACTACAAGACATCACGGGATGGATTCATGTTCAAAGAAGGTCTTGGGGTTGAAATGTGTTTTTCTTATTGATTGTATTCACATGACAAAATGAGGGGGTGGTAGTAGGACGTGACATATCAAATGGATGACGTAGTACACAATTGTGCAATTTTCAGGGACCGGTTTTGGCTCATGAGCACTACTTTAAAAACTACTGGATGAAATTACTATACAAAACCTCTGGAGCATCACTAGCTTTCCCAACATTCCCAGGTTTTCCAGAAATCCCAGTTGGAAGATTCCCGGAATAAGTAAGAAAACTGGAATCCACAGACAAGGATTTCTGGAAAACCTGGGAAATTTGCCAGAATATTGCAACCCTATTTAATTATATTATTTTCTCAATTTTCTCCAAGGCGAGACGTTTGCGGAGAACTTAAGCCACACCGAGACGTGCCAGCCGTGCACCCGCTGCGTGGGCCTCCTCCGCATGCAGACGCCCTGCACCGACTCCAACGATGCCATCTGTGTTTGCGACTACGGCTACTACCTCAACGAGCTGTCCAGCCAGTGTCAGAGCTGCACCAAGTGCCCTGAGGGCCAGGGCATGCTGTACAGCTGTGAACACGACCGCGACACCGTGTGCGAGGAGTGCACCAGAGATACGTACTCTGACCAAGAGAGTTCGCGGGAGCCCTGCCTGCCCTGCACCATATGCGACGAGGACGACGAGCTGGAGATCCAGGCCTGCAACTCCATCAGTGACACCGTTTGCCAAGGTAGGAGAGACAGCTAATGTTACAGAGAGACTGAAAGCCAATGTTAATATAGCATGCTAGTGTAAAAAAAACAAGGTTATTTAGGATCCATAAACCTCGAACACAGGCAGGAGGCAGAGTTTCAGTTCTTTAATATGTATTTTCTCTTTTCGTTTTGAAGTGGATTACAATAAATGAAAACATTTACATTTATTCTTAGTAGCCCGCTTTGGGTCCGTTCGGCAGTCGCAGTTGTCTCAGTCATTGGTTCCACTGGAGAGAGGGGAGAGCTGAAATCAGTAACATAGTCGCAATGAAAAGGTAGCAGTCACACAAGAGCTGCAGTTGACGTCGTTCAATCGTTTGGCTCTTTCCAAGCAGGGTCTCATTCGCTTCAGTAGCAGCTCCCCTCTCCCCAGGTAGTGTTGATGGTTTGATTGAGCCCTGTCATCTGCTATGTAGCTGGTCTGCTGCAGTGTCGAATTCCCAGCACTGACTGAAGAGCTACCTTTATGCCAGTGGCAGCTTGTTAATGCTATGCTCATCATGTGTGTTGGGCAACTACTTGACTCGCTCATTCCCTCATTCACTTAACCAGACAAACACAACAAAAAGGCTTATCAATTTCAAACCAAATATGTGATATATGAATAAATAGTTTAGGCCTATTTAAATAGTGATAACTGTAAAACAAACCACACATGTGGACTAAATAAATAAAGCACAAATCAGGAAAAGGGAGAAAACTAAACACACAAAGCCATGGCCCACATATGACTAGCTCACACATCGAGTAGCTTGCAATGTCAAGGTAGGAGAGATGGAGAGCTAACACTACTGTACGTCAGCTACCTAATGTTACCGGGATGTATTGTAATATGGGGAGATCGGGAAGCAATTAGAGTTAGCTCACACACCGAGCGAGAGACCAAAACAGAGGCCACACGCAGGCAGGCGCTGGCACACACACACACACACACACACACACACACACACACACACACACACACACACACACACACACACACACACACACACACACAGAGACCGTACATCGGTTCCTATCCAGCTCATACTTTTCTTGACATTCAGAGATGAGTTGTAACCATTGTATTGTGTTGTCAATCAATGATACATATTGTATGAAGAACCACCACCAGTGCCAACCCTAACCCTGCACTATATCAGCCCTATATGACTCTATCAGATAATATCTCTATCTCCCTCACCACAATATGGACATTGTTGGGCTAGAGATGTAACTACCACTCCATACTCGTCTCAATGTCCAGATAGACTCATCCCAAACAAAGACCACAAAGACCACCCTCTGTGTCTCCTGGGGCCACTTGAAAGGTCATGATCGCTATTGGCTCTGAATTACTTTTATATAATTTCGCCTCGTGGCCATCGCAGTCCTCCGAACCTGGAATTCCCCATGATCAGCATCACCGCAGATTTCAATGTCTTCATGCTTCCTCCCTGAATTAAATCGATGCTTTATGTGAGCTTATTATAAAGGGAGTCTATTGAACAGTCATGGAAAGGCCTTTAGGGAGGCTGGTGGATGTGATGGCGTAATTTCGGTAGCGTACTGCAGACGGAAGGAGACCAGGACTGAAGGGAGTCTTTTGTGCTCTCCCATGATCCCTTTTGGTGCGACAGGCTCTTTGATGGCCCAAGAGGCATGCTGGGCTATTTCAGGGACCTACAGAAGATGAGTGAACCCTTTACACTCGTGGGAATTGGCCTGTATGTATAGTGCTAGATTAAAATGTGTCTTACAGAAGAAATACGAAAGCATATGCATAAGCATGGTAGCAATTGAAAGGGGATTATGGGAAAATGATTAGACTTAAAGGTGAGGACACAACAGTTCATCTGACACAAGACTGAATCCAAACATTAGACGTTTGATTACATGTGCATTTTACATTGACTGTACTTTTCGCCACATTTGAAATCTGAAATCTACTCTGGATAAATTCAGTAACATGATAAGAATATTCCTGGAAAATGTGGGGTAGGTGCAACAAAGGGTTTAAGTGAGAGGACTAACTGCTGTCTCCAAGTGGCCACACCAAAGTGTGCGCACTTCTTAAGCCATTGCAATGCACTTTTATGGCTCTAACTACAAGGTGCTTTTTTGAGCTCTCCTAGCCGTGTCGTTGAGGAACTAGGGCAAGCACACTTGTTTTGTTTGGAACACAGCCCTGCATCCCCACAATCACACAATTACTTTTGTTGTTTATCCAAAAACGGCCCATTACAAATCGAAATCTGGGTCAGGTGGGCATCATTTGAAAATGTGTTCTATTGCCAACATGAATAGCTAAATTATAAAATAGGATCTTAGTGTTAGGCTTTCACAGGCCAATTCAGAGAAACAGATTGAATTTTCACAATAGACAACCACAGGCTCATTCTGTTCAGAACAAACCAGGGCATGGAGCCATGTCATCTTGTAACTATACCTCAAACATAGTGATCATAAACGTTGGCAGTGTATACGACATGCGTTTTATTATATGAAAATGTGAAGTGCTCATTTAGACTCTCGGGTGTTTGGCTTGCTTGTAGGACATCAAAGCTGTGTTTATTATAATCCTCAACGTCTCACCTTTCAAAATACATAGAGTCCTGATTTACAGCAGTTCCCTCACTCAGACAGCAGAACATTTGCAAAAGCTTCCCGATTTGCTGGAGAGATGGGGGCAACTTCTTGTACTGTGCGGTGCTTAACTTCAGAACGGCTGTCAGTCAAAACCCATACAGCGCTGTGAAACGCATGGTCTGAGCTCTGACGTCATTTATAGCATGACACTGCACAGCCATGCCGTTCCAATGTAGGTGCTTATCAATGCCTAAATCTGCTATTTAAAAAAATTGTATTCCTTTGAAATTGATATATAGTTATGCTTGAGTTTGCGTAAGAGGAAGCTATATCAGCATGTACAGTTGAATAATGTTACATTAACCTCGGGAGTCAGGAAGCAGGTGCAGAATGTAAGTTTAATAATGATAATTACAAATGAAGAAAACATGAGAAGTGTACAGAATGTGAATGAAAGCAATACTACCTAGAGACTGATTTCTACTGAGGGCTAAATAAAGGGAGAGAAATAAAGGAAATAATGATGTCCAAGTGTGCGTAATAATGGGGAGCAGGTGTGCGTAATGATGGTTACCAGGGCCGGTGGTTAGTAGACCGGCGACGTTGAGCAGGAGTAGGCGTGACAGTAAATGGCAGAATTTAGAGAATCTGTCAACAACAACCGTAATAGTAGTAAAACCATCAGAAAGGGGGAGATCAGTGACGAAGTCTATGGACAGATGGGCCCAAGGCCGCTGCGGCACGGGAAGGGGAAGGAGTTTACCTGCTGGAGCGTGCCGGGGAGATTTGGTTTGAGCACATACAGAGCAGGAGTAGTGGGCGTAGCTGGCGACCTCCCACGTCAAGGTGGGCCACCAGTACTTAGTGAAGAGAGATTGAATGATACGGGTAATATCTGGGTGTCCAGAGGCGAGGGTTGTGTGTTCCCAGGACAACAGCCAATTCCTTAACCCCGTAGGGATGTAGGTGCGTTCCGGAGGGCAGGTAGCAGGCGCATGTTCCCTCTGAAGAGCCTGGCAGATGTCCACGTCTACGTTCCAAAGCACGTGAGCAACGATTCGAGAGGGTGGGCGCACTCAGGATCTGTACCTCTCCCGAGTCATGGAGACGGAACAGGGCATCGGCTTTGATGTTCTTAGAACCTGGGCGATATGACAGTGTGAAATTGAATCTAGTGAAGAAAAGGGCCAACCTTGCTTGGTGCGGGTTCAGCCGCCTTGCCGTCCATATGTATTCCAGGTGGTCGGTGAGATTGAGGAATGGCTCCTTGTCGCCCTCCAAGGAGCTCCTGGTAGCCGACGTCATAGTTCCTCTCTGCAGGAGACAGTTTCTTTAAGAAGTATGCACATGGTTACAATTTCTGTGGGTTACCTTGGCGTTGGGACAGGATGGCTCCCATGCCGACTTCTGAGGCATCCACTTCCATCACGAAGGGCATCATGGGATCTGGGGTTTTTGGGCAACGGGGCGGAGGTGAAACACTTCTCCGCTTTATCATAAAGGCGGTTATCCAGGAGGCGTCTCAGGACTACTCAGACGTGGGCGACGTGATCCTCCAAGGTGGCCGAGTAGACCAGGATGTCGTCGATATACATGACCACCTGGGGCCCGATCATGTCCCGGACCACCTCGTTCGCGAATGCCTGAAACACTGACAGAGCATTGGCATAAGGCATCACCAAGTACACGTAGTGCCCAGACGTCGTGCTGAAGGCCGTGTTCCACTCACCCCCCTCCCGGATGTGGATCAGATTGTAGGCACTCCGCAGGTCCAGCTTCGTAAAAAAACTATTCGATGGCAGCCGGTACCAACGGGAGAGGGTAGCGGTACTTAGTGGTGATGGAATTGACCTCCATCATTCTTGGTCACGAAGAAGAAGCCTGCCGATGCAGGAAATGTGGATGAGTGGTCAAAACCCTGTTGGAGTGCCTCCTGGATGTACTCCTCCATGGCCTCGATCTCAGCCACCAACAGAGGGTAGACACGGCTGTGCGATGGCGCAGGACATTCTAGCAGGTCGATGGCACAGTCCCAGAGGCAATGAGGAGGGAGACAGGTGGCTTGGGTCTTGGAGAACACCTCCCAGATGATCCTGGTAAACCTCGGGGATGTCGGGCTCGAGGGCAACCACAGGACTCTCAACCGACGTGAAACATCAGGGCAAGGGAAAGCAGGTCCTCCGACATCCGGGTGTCCAATCTGTAATGTCCATCCTTAACCAGGAGATGGTGGGGTCATGACGTTGGAGCCGCGGGAGGCCGAGGATGATGCTGTGCACTGGTGCGGTGATGATGAGGAAGGGAAGGCTCTCCTGGTGTATGGATCCCACGGTGAAGGTGAGTGGTGCTGTGACGTGTGTGATGATGCCTGATCCCACAGGTCGATTATCCAGGGAATGGACTGGAAGAGGAGAGCGGGTATGAGGAGATATTCATGGTGGAGACGAGGGCCTGGTCGATGAAATTCCCCGCAGCACCAGAATCCCAGATAGAGGTAAAAACAAGACATGCGTAACAGCCAACCAGTGAAATGGAAACCAGGAACGGTTTGGTGGAAACCATATCTCCATTGGTTCAGGCTCTGCCTCAGGACAGCCAAAGGAGGGAGGCGAGTGGCGAGGTGGGCTCAAACAAACACTCAATATTTGAAAGAAAATAAATACTCTGTGAACCCACGTCCTATATGAACATGATTCAGAGTCTGATGTAATTTTGCAGTCTGCAGACGGCTTATACGGTAGTGCACTTACCAGTAACATCTTAATCTAGATTTTCATTCCAGGCATGAAGTTTCACAGACCACTGTTTTGTGTTTCGTCCTCCTCATCATATATTACTCTTGAATCTAACCTAATAATGTACTCTTACTATCTGATCTAATCGTTTTAAGGATCCCTGCCAGATGTCCTCATCCATTAAGGACGTGGAGTGAGTTGATGCAGCCTTAAGGCTATAGAGTTGATGCAGCCTTAAGGCTATATACTGCCAGAACCTAGTTAGCAGGGTGGAGAGAGAGAGAGACGTAGAGTGAGTGAGAGAAATAGAGACTCGAGAGAGCGAAAAAGAGAGAGAGAAGAGAGAGAGAGCCAGAGAGAGAGAGAGAGAGAGAGTAGGAAGGGGAGACACTGCTTCTTGTTGTAACTCTAGCGGTGAGAGAGATCAGTGCATTTAAGAATGGAAGGCGTCAGGAAAGCCGTTGTGTCCGTCCATTTACATTTACACTGTGTCCAATTCATTATTCTGTATGTCTTGCGAAGTATATTTTTGTTGGCGATTGGGATGATTCGGCATTCTAGCAGCTCATGAAAGTGGAGGGAGTTGAAAAAAGATCTGCGATGGTTGAGAAATGGTTGTGTTTACCTTAGTGCCGCCAATAGCTGCTGTGAAAATCCAATTTTCCCTCTCATTAGGGATTACCTCTCCCTCTCAAAGGGATCCCTCTCAAAGGGATTACTGTTAGTGTTATATCGGAGATTTGAGAAGGAATACTCTCACCAGTCCTCTCCTTAGAACACAATGATGATAATATAGAACATACTCTGAGTGTGTCACAAATGGCATCATATTCCCTATACTGTACCGTGCACTTCTTTTGGCCAGGGCCCAATGGGTGGCTTTTCCTGTGGGTCCTGCTTTTTGTTTCACATCCATGGGCTTATTAAACAGTAAAGATGACAATGACATTATTAGTAATATATTCTTTTCTTTTTTTAACAATGGCAACACTAGCTATTCTATCTTGGAATTTGAGAGGCCTAAACTGTCCTATTAAACATTCCAGCTGCTTTGGTATCCTAGCAAGAAACCATGTTGATATAGCAATGCTCCAAGAAACACACCTGCTTCCAAAAGGACTCACATATAGAAAGAAAAAAAAACATTTGTACAAACGGGCTGATTGTTCATCAACCCCAGACAAAACTAAAAGGGGTGATCATAACGATACATAAATAAACTCAAAATGCATCTGTTGGGTAAAGGTGAAGACCAAGAATGCAAAGTAACTTTCTCTAAATGGAAAGAAAAATTGCCTTTATTAATGTGCATGCTACAAATTCACATGTTTCTATGTTTTTTTTGTATTCTCTGAACAGCATCTTGTTAGGATTAACTGAATTCCATCTGGTTCTTGGGACAGTCGTGAATGCCATTTTGGACATAGTAAGACTAACTACAATCCACACGCAACCAAGGCTATCCAGCATATACTCTCTGGTTACAACCTCATTGATGCCTGGACGAGCACATAATCCTGAAGCAAAAGAGTACAGTTAATCAAGCAGGGCGTAAATCATTCTCACAAATCGATTTCATACTATTATCTACTCCGCTATTGTCTTTAATTAAGAAAATAGAAATTAGACAGAAGAGCTTGTCGACCACCATGCTTAATACCGCTAAACTTCAAATTTCCGAATCTGATAAACGATCCACAAGATGGATTTCTGCGATCAATTCGAAATTGAACTAAATTAATTCATAATGATCAATACAAACTCATTAGGACCCCTGTATTCTATGGGATGCCACCAAAGTTTTTACAAAAAAAGAATGCAACTGCATCTTCATCTGGGTTGAATAAATTATTATTAGAGAAGATATCACCTCGCTGGGAGACCAAATCTCTCTCAATGAACTCAATAGAGCATTGGATATCATGAATAAAGGCAAATCACCTGGATGGAACGGCTTTCCTCCTGATGTATATTTAAAATGTTGGAATCAATTAGGTCCACTATTGCTTTAAACAATTAATACAGCCGTTCACAAGGTTCATTTGGGAGAGATGTGAATACAGCACTAATTTCGCCCCCCCCCCCCCCCCCCCAAAAAAAAAGTTAAGATGCCACCCAGTGTTCTCACTATCGTCCCCTACCTTTTGATAAACACAGATATTAAACTGTTTTCTAAAATGCTGTCATCCCGTCTCAAGACTTACGTACCCAAATTGGTCCACATGGACTAAATTAGGTTTCTTAAAAAGCGTTTCTCCTCGGATAACCTCTGTCGACGTTTACATATCTTAGATGCTTCATCAGAAACAGCAGTTCCTTGGGCTGTATTGTCTCTCGATGCAGACTAGAATGGTTATATCTATGGTCTGTCTTGGAACAGATGGGAATTGCCTCCATTTTCATTAATATGGTTAAAATACT
The DNA here is from genome assembly GCF_002021735.2 of Oncorhynchus kisutch. NCBI lineage: Eukaryota > Metazoa > Chordata > Actinopteri > Salmoniformes > Salmonidae > Oncorhynchus > Oncorhynchus kisutch. Next base: position 30,632,381 of record NC_034193.2, on the reverse strand, counting down.
ATATTCCAATCCCTCGTCCATAGTTATAACAGGCAATATCTGCTCTGCTCCATTGAAAATGACTAGAAGCAGCAGACAAGGCAATCCAATTTCGCTATTGCTATTCTTATTATCCAAGGAACCCCTGGCCCAGGCGATTTGTCAATCGAAAGGAAATAACACACATTTCCATAACATCTACTGATCACTTCCTCTCATTATATGCAGGCAATATGTTACTACCTTACATCTAGACATTGTATCTCTATCGCTCCCAAACGCATTGAAGATTCATAAATACATTTAGCTTAACCTAAAGCCCTTACAGTACTGCTGCTCAAGACCCCGATGGAGGACTCCATTGCTACTTATGGAATCCCAATAGTTTCCCATTTTAAATATTTGGGAGTAGATATATTTCCTTCCCTAGATAAAACCATTGCCAGAAACTTTAACGGAACGCTCAGATCAATTAGATCCAACCTTGGTAGATGGAATAATATCCTAGTTACTTTTAACCGGCAGAATATCTATTATTAAAAGGAATATATTGCCACAGCTGAATTTCTGTAGAGGTGGGAGGCATCCTTTCTTCGAGGGGTGGAAGAAGGCATCCAAAAGTAAGTTTGTTCTGAAGTGTCTCCCGTTTGAGACACACCCTTCTTGATGCTACCCTTGTAAGTGGAGTTGACGGCCAGTAGCGTCTCAAGTGAAATGATGATGGTTATCTAAAGGAAAGTGCAACATGCCTTCGACTCTGATCCATGCCAGTGAGGCCACCGTGTAGAGGTCAAGATTCGTAGGCCATGGGAGGCTATCATATCGTGTGACAGAGGTCTGTTTGGGAGGTTAGAGTGGTTCAGAACCTCCCCAAGGGACATGACTGAGATGGAGAAAACAACAAAGGTTTAATCCCCCAAAATTCCTGCTGGGTTCAAATTGCTCCAACGTTGAAGTTGATGAATGAAAACAGTCTAGTTAACCATAACCAAGCCTCAGTCAGAGCGACATCTTCGGTGTGATCGTAAATCAACTTGGACAAAGTGATGTTACTGTGGAGTGTATGTGATTAATCCTCAATGGAATGCTGGTGCTGTACAATGCTCCGGGGTGAAGTTTCCCCTAGGTACAGATCTAGAATCAGATTCTCCTCCCCCAATCTTAATCTTAAACATTATTGGGGAAAATGCAAAACTGATCAGCGTCTAGAGGCAACTTCACTGTACACCGTGTACAAAGGAAGATGGGGCCATGAAATTGCTGTGTAATATGGCTAATAACAGGATCGGTTTACATGGTGACAGATGTGTTTGTCTGTTGAGCCCTGGGGGTTACTGTTACATGCATACACGTGTGCTCACATACTGTACATGTGTGAATATGTGTGTGTGTTCTATACAATAGCTAAAACAGGTTGGTAAAGCTAGCCTTATTGTAACAGCTTTCTCTTGGACCATGACTGGGTAAGCAGTTCTAAAGGTCCTCATGTCCAGTTCTTATCAATTTGAAGCACTGGCTGAGTACCTCAAGGATAGTGGGGGAAGAGGAGGACACCATCCATGGCCTCCCTCCCTCCTTAGGATCATACCCCAGACACGCTGCACATGTTCTGGGCTGGCCCCTAACCCAAGGCTGCGGCCCCTGGATGTATGGCCTCAGGGCCAAGGGTAGTGGAGAGGCTGACGACAAACACACGCACACGTATATTAACATAGGTTCACAAACAGTGGTGTAGTGGAGGCTAAACGCACATTCCCACCTTTTTTGGTGGGGCGCAAGCGTTTACCCACCTTTTGCGCAAAAATGTATTGAAAGTTTAGGGAGTGATACAGTACTTTACTTACTGTGAACAGCGGATATTTTTTACCCACATATATTTTTTACCACTACTACACGCACACACACACACACGCACGCACACCCGCACGCACGCACGCACACACACACACACACACACACACACACACACACACACACACACACACACACACACACACACACACACACTCACTCACTCACTCACTCACTCACTCACTCACTCACTCACTCACTCACTCACTCACAGACAGACGCTGAGGTTCATGGGCTGACTTATTGGACATGACAGAGCATTGTACACAAGGTCAGGTGGGGATCAGAGGAGAGGGGATGGAGGAAGCATTAGTTGGGTAGGTGGGGGAGTAGGGGGGTGGGCTAAGGCTGTTTCCTTCCTGTGTTTGGTTGACATTAACGATTGACAGACTGCCCTCAACAAATCGGGAAAAGGAGTGATCAACTAACCAGCACCATATACCAACTAGGGTTTTTTAGTGGAAACCGGGTTACAGAGATTTACAGAGACTCCCTGCCCAAACCCACTCCCGTTTTCCAGGATAAATAAGTGCAAGAAACTGGTCAATTATAATCCATTATTTATATGAACAGCATGACGTGAAATTGAACTGTTAAATTATATTCAATGTCTAATTCTGGCTTCTCTATAGCCTTCTTTGCTCTGCTATCTGATCAATAATGATCGATAATCATGGCTCAGTGTATGCTGTTGTAATAGCCTATCGCATTTACTATATTGGATATGCATATTGTTTATGCTGAAACTGTATACACAACCTTGAAGTACAGTTAGTAGGCCTACGGTAAAGTAATGCCACTGAGGCAGAATGCAAATATGCAAGCGCAGAATAAAATGTAGCCTACAGGCAGTTCGACAAGTGGATTGATCCGGCATGCAGGCCTACACCCCCAACACTTGTGAGGCAAGTGCAGAGTGGGCTTCAGCAAGTGCAGAGGGCGCTGTAGCAGCCAAATGTCCTAGAGTGATGCAGTCTTACCTCAAGCTGACGCAAGCACTGAATGAAATTCTAGCAGAAATGGCTGCGAGCGACCGATTCTCCTACCATGCCATTGCAAACAGCATTGTGCCACACACAATCTTCCTCACTTTCTCCAATGTGCTCCGCAGCTCCCCTCTCAGCTCATACTGGGGTGTCTGTTTCGTCATACTATCCATCTTCTTCAGCATCAATACAAACTTTGTGTAGCCAAAAGGCTCACGTTTCATTTATTTTATGCTGTGGTTATATTTAGATCTCAATTATTGTTTTGTTGCTCAGAATTTTCCTGCAGGAAATGCAAACTTGTAGTGTATTGGAGGTTTTAAAAGGCTTGTGAAGTTTGTAATTTTGACGTAAAAATGTCAGACTTGAATTGCCTTAACAAATAAATATATCAATCCCTAAAAAAATGGCAATTAATCATAATCCAAATAATAATTCAAATTGCTTGAAGCAAACGGGCTCAGATTAAGATGCTACTTGAGTAGGCTAGCCTATGTGTTTTGACCAACATATTATTTTGTGAAAAGCCAGATTTATTCGAATGAGAGAGAGAGAAAGAAAGAGAGAGAACGAGAGAGAGATTTTATGTTCCATAGAATTACCACATCATTAGCTGAGGCGACTGGTGAGACCCTCACCCGGGCCTAATAACTTGAGACTATTTTGTCTGTCTGCCCCTACATCTGTCTGTCCGTCCATCCGTCTGTCTTTGTAAAGTGTGCCATTGTAAGGTCATAGCGCGGGCTACCCTCTTTGAGTCCACTTTTGGCTTCTATGGCCTTGCATCAGTTCTATTGACTTGGGCTATATGGCCACAGTTGACCTTCTCTCCTGAACCCCATTGCTCTCTGTTCAACACAATACAAGCCTTGTGCCGACGAAGGGAGTTTTAAGTCTCCAAATTCCACCCATGTAGATGCAAAGAATTGTCTCCTTGTGTTAAGGACTCATAACAAATAACGAATGGAGCAGTGTGGCAAATTCTCTGGAATGTTGTGTAATTCAGCCCTTCGACATTCCAAGAAGAATTCTTGGGAGTTGCTTTTTTAATTGCAGCGTTGTGTTCCGGTCCAGGGATGACCACAACACTTGTGGCGGGGCTCGTGCCGCTTCCATTCATGGCCAATTTTCCAGTTGGTAGCCAAGTCCCTGTGATAGATGGATGATGTGTTGGAAGCTTGTATGTAGGCTTGCTTGTAGCATGGCCAACCCTTCCCAACGGTAATTCTTATCAGCTATATGCTATAGTTATCAGATATCTGCATTGAGCATGGCATAAACACAACATTAAACAATTTAAATCATTTCACAGTTAATATAAGGAAATCAGTCAATTGAAATACATTCATTTAGGTCCTAATCTATGGATTTCACATGACTGGGAATGCAGATACCTTACAAAAAAGAAAGGGGCATGGATCAGAAAACCAGTCAGTATCTTCTGTGACCACCATTTGCCTCATGCAGCATGACACATCTCCTCTGTCAAAGCTATATATTCAAGTTAAATGAACTCTTGTCTTTATTTGTAGTTACTTATCACAAATGAATGTTGGTCCTTGGTACTCTGAATCTTGTCCAGCAGTCCAAATCTAATGGGGAGAAAAGGCTCTTAGTTTTCTTCAGTTTTCCCCCAGAAGGTTATTAACGAACACATTTTATGAGGGATGTATATCAATACCTTTGTTTAATAGCACTGCCTGACTTTTTTAGACCTTATTCCTCAATTTGACCATTTGGGTGAAAGGAGGAGCAGAGGTTGCAGATGAACACAACAAGAAAAAGACAGGTAGAGGAGGGAGGGACGGCGAAGAGAGAGGAAGAGAGACAAGAGGGGGTGGTGCAGAAGCAGAGCGAAGGAGAGAGGCTAAAAGGGGAGAGACGGAAGAGAGGATAGGAGAAAGGGGAACAGATGCTGAGAAGAGTGTCCCGGTCGATAAAAGCGATGGAGTTACTCCTCTGCACTCTCAGGTTTCGACGGGTGACCTCTAGCAGTGCCTATCACATTCTGCCGCAGAGCAGACACTCACACACGCGTGCAAATATGTACACGTGCACGCACGCACGCACACACACACACACACACACACACACACACACACACACACACACACACACACACACACACACACAGCAACACCTGTGCACAAGTCCATCCGCACATGAATAAACACAGGGGTATGTGCACAGATAAATGAGAAAGGTTGAGGGGAGCGAGAGAGAGAGAGAGAGAAAGAAAGAAAAAGTGAGGCACCCAAGTAAGAGCTAGCCATATAGCCAGAGAGAAAGAAAGATCAGGTGAGGAGAGAGGAAGCAACGGCACCGGTTTGTTATGAAGTCCTTCACAAGCAAGCCATGTAGTATTTGTATTGGCATAAATGACGTCATCACATGCGGAAGTACATTTTTGTCACCGAGTCTGAGCAAATGAATGAACATCACAATTTCTGAAATACTTTTTTAAGCAACTGTTACGTTACTTAACTGGATTCTAGGACAGGACTGGGCTTGTGGTTGGCAAGGTTACAGTTTTGGCACCACTCAAGCGTGTAATAAAAACAGGGTTGTGTCGGAAACCCCTCTTTCTCCAGCCCTGAAACCATAAACCTCCACTGTGGAGTCTGTAAAAGACTAGGAACACTGTTGACTACAGTATTCAAGAGGTTGGAATGCAGAATGGTCATTGCTTTTTCAGGTGTGGCCAGCTACTGAAATATATACACACACACACACACATTTATGAGTGCCTAGTGAAAGTCTACCCACCCCTTGCAGTCTTGACATGTTGCTGCCTTAAAATGTTATCTTAAAATTGATTCAACTGGATTTTTGTATTTCTTTTTTTTCAAAGCCAGCATTCTTCTTTCACTGTGCGGGGAGAGATTATCAGGACACACCTGATTCCCAAATTGATAATGTTTATCGCGCATCGAGAGTCACGTGGAGACGAACAGATTTGGTTCAGTCGGTTCAGTTCAGTCAGTCATCCTGAAGAGCCCTTCCCATCTAGCTAGTTTATGCTTGTGGCTAGAAAACATCAGCGAGAATTTGTCTGCCGAAGTTGGGACTTTGGGAGTGTTCAGAATCATTCTGTTTTTATCTGAGTAATGTTTTATTATACACTACCAATCAAAAGTTTTAGAACACCTACAAATCCAACGGTCTTTTCTTTATTTTTACTATTTTTTACATTGAAGAATAATAGTGAAGACATGGAAACTATGAAATAACACATATGGAATCATGTAGTAACCAAAAAAGTGGATAACAAATCAAAATATATTTGAGATTCTTCAAATAGCCACCCCTTGCCTTGATGACAGCTTTGCACACTCTTGGCATTCTCTCAACCAGATTCACCTGGAATGCTTTTCCAACAGCCTTGAAGGAGTTCCCACATATGCTGAGCACTTGTTGGCTGCTTTTTCTTCACTCTGCGGTCCAACTCATCCCAAACCATCTCAATTTGGTTGAGGTCGGGGGATTGTGGAGGCCAGGTCATCTGATACAGCACTCCATCACTCACCTGCATGGTAAAATAGCCCTTACACAGCCTGGAGGTGTGTTGTGTCATTGTCTAAATAAATCACAGCCAGCACAGCCCCCCCACACCATGACACCTCCTCCTCCATCCTCCACAGTGATAAATACACATGCGGAGATCATCTGTTCACCCACACCGCATCTCACAAAGACATGGCGGTTGGAACCCAAAATCTCAAATTTGGACTCCAGACCGAAGGACAAATTTCCACCGGTCTAATGTCCATTGCCCAAGTTCATGGCCCAAGCAAGTCTCTTCTTCTTATTGGTGTCCTTTAGTAGTGGTTTCTTTGCAGCAATTTGACCATGAAGGCCGGATTCACACAGTCTCATTTGAACAGTTGATGTTGAGATGTGTCTGTTACTTGAACTCTGTGATGCATTTATTTGGTCTGCAATTTCTGAGGCTGGTAACTCTAATGAACTTATCCTCTGCAGCAGAGGTAACTCTGGGTCTTCCATTCCTGTGGTGGACCTCATGAGAGCCAGTTTCATAATAGCACTTGATTGTTCTTGGATAGTGGCGCACATGACCACCTCTCTTGTATCCATCCACTTCACAAAGAGCAGGCCATCTTGTCGAATCCATCTCATGGTACCCCGATCAGGCATGTCATTCACCTTGGTTTTCGGAAAGCCCACTGTTGGCCTGAATGGTGCCACAAGCCCACACATCCAGCTTCCTCAGGTCTGTGAACAGGGTAGGGCATGTGTCGAAGTTGTCCACAAAAAGTTTGATGCCCTTCCCCAGCAGTTGAAAATCGAATAACTCCATAATGGAATCATAGCTAAGTCCCTTACCGGTCGCACAACTGCTCTTCCCCTCATAAACAAAAAAATTGCACGTGTATGCACACGCAGAATCAACCAAAACAAACAGTTTGTAACCCCATTTAGTTGGTTTGTTACGCATGTATTTTTTAGGCCAATTCTGGCCTTTGAGGCTACCATCCTCTCATTGATGGAAAAGTTCTGGGCGGGCTGAAAATAGGTCTTGCAGGCCTCAACCACACTGGTAGAGAGGTTTTATTTTGCCGAGCCTATCAAACCTTGCTGTGCCTCGCTTCTTCTCGTTGTCCTCATCAACTTCTGGGTCATTGATATGTAGCGCCCGTGAGATTGTCAGACACCTTTTGCATGACATGACAGTGGAGGGGGAAAGGCAGTTGATAGAGGGGAGCAGTTTTCCAGTAGTCTTTAGCTTCACAAGACCCATGTAAATGACCATTGACAGTTAACAAAAAAGATCTGGCGTGGAAATGGGCTTCGATGCCTCTTTCTTGCCTGCCTGCTTCTTAGCACCATACTTATTAGTGTTCAACACCATCAACAACTGACAAGGTGAAAAACAGCTGAAAAAGTTGAATTGGGCTGTACTTCGAGGTCATGTCCAGCTGAGGTCCTGGTGGCCTTCTCTGTCTGAATGTTGGAGGAAGTGGCTCGACATCCTCCTCCAGCACAGAGTGCCAACGACCCTCTTCCTCTCATTTCAAAAACGTCATGAGAAGTATTTACCAGTCCAACACTGCATCTTCTCTGTACAAAAACATCTCCTCAGTTTGCGAGTCAAAACTGTTCACTATCTGACTCATCTTGTAGTAACTCCGTCTCACTTTCCCTATCAATTTCGTCGATAATTGCATGTAGATCTGTATACCTAGAGTTTGCCTTTGATTTTCCAGATTTAGTTGCCATAATTATTCAGATAAAACTGGGGGAAATGCTCTCTGAACAATACTGCTATGCGTAACCAGCGTTGCAGGTTCAGGTCAAATTTTCAATGGCAAATTAGTGTCTTTACGCTCGAGTTTCAAGGAAGGGCTAGTCTTTCCGAATATAACCATTACACATTGCCGTTTACCTCAGGTCATTGGCTATCTACCATGGCGATCAGTGGTCATTGGGCCGAAATACAGTCAAGCAACAAAGCACTGGTCATATCATTGGTGCGCAATGAGGTCATTGTTTGGTGTGTTCAAATCAGTTCCTTTCAGTCAATACGTCCCGCGAAAATAACCATGAAGTCTGGTTGTGTTACTAACAAACAGAGGATTGCAATGAAACCAACCATGAGTGGAAAAACTTAAGTTTAGTGTGAGTAATTACATCGAATGTTTCGTCGAAAGTTGAAGGAGATGAAATTCATGACACAAGCCATTTACAAAATGTTTCGTATTAGGCTAGATTGGCCCTTTTGTATTACCAAAAGATGATCTTGAAAGATAAGTGATTATTTTATTGCTATTTCTGACTTTCGTGACTCCTGTCCTTGGATGGAAAATGTATATTATGCATTTCTACATGGGGCGCTGTCCTCAGATAATCACATGGTATGCTTTCGCCGTAAAGCCTTTTTGAAATATGACACGGTGGCTGGATTAACAAGAAATAAGCTTTATTTTGTTGTATAACACTTGTTATTTTATGAATGTTAAGTATTTATCTTCCTGTAATTTGAATTTCGCGCCCTATTGCAGATCTCCTCTTGTGGGAGCCGGCAGCATTGATAGTCTATGTTCGCTAGCTAGCTAATTAATTAATGTTAATTAATGTTCTCAGATCTACTTAGCTAGCTAGTTCTTACTCGTGTCTGGGTGTCGGTATTTCAGAGCAAGTTCAACCATAATTTCCCCCCTGGAATGCTGTGCCATGATAGTGCTGTGCCATCACTATCAGAATAAAATGATATGATATCAAGATAAAAGGCAGTTAGAATTGGCTGCTGGGGGTCAAGGAAAAAGTAGACTGAATTTTTTAATCGGTGGAATGCTCGGTGGAAGCAGAGTATGATAGCTAAGGGGATGGAGAAAATTCTGGCATTTGATTGCAAATATGCGGAGGGAGTCTAAAAGAGAAGTTGTATAAAACACCTGTCTGCGAATTACATCTTAAAAATAAGGGCATCCATGGGATCCATGACAGAGAGGGAGAAGCGTTAATCCATGTACATGGGTAAGAAGAGTCTAGCTAGCTACATTTGCAGATATTATAAGTTTCAAATTTTGTCTGAAAGTCATTTTCATTGCAAGTTAAAGTGTACTGTTAGCTAGCTAGCTAACATTAACTGGCAGGCTTTCTAGCTAACGTTACATGTATGATCTTTGTAGTAATATTAATCGTATTTCAGAAAGCCAATTGTATTTCCAGTTATAGCCTAATGTTATCTAGCTAACATTGAACCTAGTTTGTTAGCTTTAGCTTCCTGCAGATTCATGCATGGTGGCTAGTTATGAAAATCAGTTTGTATTGCTAGTAGGATATGGGTTGGGATTATTGCAGCATTCAAAACAACTGGGAACTCGGAACGGGCAACTCAGAAACCTCAGACTTCAGTGCATTCAAGACAACTGCGAACTCTGAAAAAAATAAGCTCCCACTGGGAAGAATTATTTTGAACTGTCATCCAACTCGAGAATTCCAACTCGGGAACTCAGGCCTCTTTCTAGAGCCCCGACTTTCCGACCTGAAGATCGCTGACGTCAAGATTTGACTTCGTATTTTTCCAAGTTCCCAGTTGCCTTGAAAGCATCATTAGGTCCATTGTTTAGCTAGCTTGCTTCATGTCTGAACAAAAGACTCCACTTTGCTACATGATTGTATGACCCATCAAGTTAGCCAGGTGTGTCTGGAGGTGATTACGGTAATCTAATGGACCAGATCATGTGTATTTTTGCTACTACTTTAACCACTTTAGTCTTAAAATCTTTGGTTGTTTACTACACCACCTTACTCTGTTTAGCACATGGACTCACATGTGAATCCTAAAAGAGATGAGCGGGGCTAAGGCTTAAGAGTGTATGAACGATTCTGAATGGGTGTGTAGACAAAGAAAAGCTCTCCAGTAGGTGTACCAGAATATTCAAGATACATTTTCTTAAAAGTGGGGTCACAAGTTGATCAACTTTCAAATCAGAATTAATTTCCCATTGTTCCTTAACTGCAGTGTATGATATATCATTTTCTAGCTCTGAGTCTCTACTTTTATCCAAGGAAAAAAACACAATTTCAAATTTAGCTACGTAGGACCGAATCGAGCAGGTCAGTCATATATTGCCATCTAGTTCATCCCCTGAAAGTTAGCTTGTTATCTAGCCATATTTACGTGATCTGTTATTAGCTAGCTAGCCAATTTGACGTGGTCCATCAATCAATGTATCCAATCATGTCTGTCAGCAGCAATTGTGATTAAACACTCTTTAAAACAATGTTAAAAAGAGGATAGCTAACTTGGCTGGATAGGCCTACGTTGTTTGGAGGAAAAAACATTAGGTCTACCTACCACTATGTTTAGCCAACTGTACAAAGGTTCTACCTGTAGCTTGCAAAGTAAACATTATCAGCTAAAAGTGCATTAGCAAAACCTCCTGCTGCTTGACAGGCAGAGCCTACAAAGTATGAGAAATTAACCTAAACCACTCATACTTGTCAGATATAGTTCACTCAAATATCCAATTAATTGTGGCCAATATTTAGAGATATCATAAGACTACCCTCATGTATCTGAAATTACATGATCAATTGATGTTTACTGATCATGATAAGCATGAAGTTACTTGCTGTATAACTCTGATGATGGAGCCAAATGTGTAGTTCTGACTACGCTCTACAAGTGTTGATGATATTACAACTAATAGTTAACATTTGTTTAACAATCCCTTGAAAATGGCATGCAGTTATCAAAGGTTTAAGCGGAGATGGGGGGTCTCCTTGCCTCCCAGCAGGCAAATCGAAGGCTTTGAAACTTATTGTGATGTTTTATTCATAATGACCTATTGGGAATTATAAACTGGGTGGTTTGAGCCCTGATTTCTGATTGGCTGACAGCCGTGGTATATCAGACCGTATACCATGGGTATGACAAAACATTTATTTTACTGCTTTAATTATGTTGGTAACCAGTTTATAATAGCAATAATGCACCTCGGGGGTTTGTGATATATGGCCAATATACCATGGCTAAAGGCTGTGTCCTGGCACTCCGAATTGCGTCGTGCAAGAACAGCCCTTAGTTGTGGTATATTGGACATATGCCACACCTCCTCAGGATTTTGCTAAATTATACAACGGGTGGGTCTAATCCTGAATGCTGATTGGTTAAAATTCGCGATCCAGCCGGTGTCTATTCCACAAGTTACTACCGGCTAAATCTAAATCTGGTCATCAGACCAGCCATGCAATTTATAAACTTGATCTCCACTATAAAAAGCATCTAGACATTATCTCACATTTCTTTTAGACTGAATTTAGTTTTCAATAGAGGAGATTTGTATGAACCTTGCTGTCCGTCTCTCCGATATTTGTAACATTGTTTCAATATTCAAATTCGATCACCAGCATAGTAATGAACGAGTCAGGACAAGACAGACAGGCAGGCAGCGTTACTCAGCCAGTCGAAAATCATGAATCAGCTGGAATCAATGTTATGGATAGATACAAAGAAATGTCATTTGAAAAGATAAAATGAAACAAAGCGCTGCTACTGTAGTTTGCCGTCTTTCCAGCTTCAGTTTGTAGTGATTCTGTTAGCTGTGTTGTTGCCTAGCTACTCTGAACAAGTTTCCTGACGAGTGAGCACATTTTCTATGCCAGGTGAAACCGCGCCTCATTGTAATGGATGTATCCAAATAACTGTCAATAGAAAACAGCTTAAACAAATGGAAATGCAGCTACTTTGCTGTTATTTTGGCTTTTTGACGTGACTGTAAGTTAGCCGTAGTTGGCTAGCTAGCAAGCAAGGGATAAGAACGTTGCCAGCCAGTATGGCAATGCACCATTTAGAATGAACGACTGGGTCGCGTCCATAGATACAGAACAAAAGGACTGTGTCACGACTATATCTTGTGGAAGGATAAAATAGTATGAATACATTTATCAAAATAACCTTTTTAATGAAAATATGTCAATCATTATTTGAATATGTTGGTAACCCGTAAAAGTGATAATGCCCTCGAAGCCGGTGTTTGGAGGATACAGTGCATTTGGAAATTCAGACCTCTTGACTTTTTCCATATTTTGGTATGTTACAGCCTTATTCTAAAATGGATGTTCCTCGTCAATGACCCGTAATGACAAAGCAAAAAAAATGTTTTTGCAAATATATTACAAATAAAAACTAAAATATCACATTTACCTAAGTATTCAGACCCTTTACTCAGTACTTTGTTGAAGCACCTTTAGCAGCGATTACAGCCTCCCGTCTTCTTTGGTATGAAGCAACAATCTGGCACACCTATATTTGGAGAGTTTCACCCATTCTTCTCTGCAGATGCTCTCAGGCTCTGTCAGGTTGGATGGGGAGCGTCGCTGCACAGCTATTTTCAGGTCTCTCCAGAGATGTTCGATTGGGTTCAAGTCCGGGCTCTGACTGGGCCACTCAAGGACATTCAGAGACTTGTTCCGAAGCCAGTCCTGCGTTGTCTTTGCTGTCTGCTTAGGGTCGTTGTTCTGTTGGAAGGTGAACCTTCACCCCAGTCTGAGGTTTTCATCAAGGATCTCTCTGTATGTTGCTCCGTTTATCTTTCCCTCGATCCTGACGAGTGTCATGACTCTCCTGTGAGGATACGAAGGATCAGGTTACAGTGAGTCCACTCTACAGCACCCTCTCTCTCCCGCAGAGGAGTATACGTGCAGGGCGAGCTGAATACGTCACAAATGGTCAGGAACTTTCGATGAGTGAAGAAGATAAACTACACATTCACAGTCTGCAGCTGTATATGTAAAATAGTCGAAGAAACTTAGACGAGAAAAGATTAACATTTCCCTATCGGTCGACCATTGGAATGTCTGGAAGATCCGTTCTAACGGACACTCCGAGACCAACCTACTACAACTACAAAGGACATGGTGACCTCTGGTGGACAACCAGAGACTTACAGAACCAGAGATGTTCTGTCGAATTACTCCCCGTAGATGGATCGAGTGTTTTCAACAGAGAGACAGCAAAGACATTCACACGTAAATATGTACATTGCAATTGTTTTCGAATGAGCGGCCATTCATGTGCAAAGTATTCACATTTCCATGAGCATAGTAATCAGCTGTATGTACGATAGTGGAATTCCTTTGTCTCTCGCTTTCCCTCTCTTTTGAATCCACCATTTTGTGTAACAAGCCGTCATATCGGTTTAGTCCACTAGGGACTTTTCATTGCATTGTGTAGTAATCAATGTGTAAGCTATCCTGTTTGTGTGTTTATGTAATTCTGTGTGATTATTTAGTTAGCTAGTAAATAACAAAGCCAATTTGTACATCGCTGATTCATCATTTATGCTAGGGTTCGTGCAGATTTATAGGATATTATGGCACGTTCAGAATGAGACTAAGATATGACGTAATAAAAATTCATTAGTGACTGCTATGAAATCGATATATTCTGATATTCTTTGAGTTAATTCGGGAAACTGTAAATCATTAATTAAGCAAACTTTTCCCGTGGTGCCACAGGTTACTGAATTAATTGTTATAGAATTAATTTAATCACGGAATAATAACATAGTGAATTATTCTAATAATAGCATGTCATCACATTAATGATAGTCACGACATGACACTAGTCTCCCAGTCCCTGCCTCTGATAAACATCCCCACAGCATAATGCTGCCACCACCATGCTTCACCGTAGGGATAGTGCCAGATTTCCTCCAGATGTGATGCTTGGCATTCAGACCAATGCATTCCATTTTGGTTTCATCAGACCGAATAATATTTTTTTCTCATGATTTGAGAGTCCTTTAGTTGCCTTTTGGCAAACTCCAAGCGGGATGTCATGTGCCTTTTACTGAGGAGTGGCTTCTTTCTGGCCACTCTACCATAAAGGCCTGATTGGTGGAGCGCTGCAGAGATGGTTTTCCTTGAAGGTTCTCCCATCTCCACAGATGAACTCTGGAACACTGTCAGAGTGACCATATGATTCTTGGTCACCTCACTTACCAAGGCCCTTCTGCCCCGATTGCTCAGTTTGGTCGGTCGGCCAAAGAGTCTTGGTGGTTCCAAACTTCTTCCATTTAAGAATGATGGAGAGGCCACTGTGTTTGTGGGGACATTCAATACTACATTTTTTTCAAATCAAATCAAATTGTATTTGTCACATGTGCCGAACAGGTGTAGGTAGACCTTACAGTGAAATGCTTACTACAAGCCCTTAACCAAACACGCTTTAAGAAGTGTTAAGTAAAAAATAGCTAAGTAAAAAATATAAATACTTTCTGAATGCACGGTTTGCTGGCCCGAGACGAAACAACACCCCTGTGAATATATCCTCCAAACACAGGATTTCTGGCATTATCACTTAAATAATGCACACTTTAGAATTTCCTTCATGCTAATCAGAAATGAGTATTCAACAATTCCATGATATAAAGTAGTGTAGTGTACTCTACAGAAATATACACTATCACAGAGATATGCATAGAAATATGCATGCATTTATACACTTATGTTCAAAAATGTAACCTTGGAATGATACAGAGAAGTAACCAACACTTCAAATTTTTACAGTTGAGTAACATGGATGAATGTTTATTTCTTACGTGAGACCCTGAGAACTTGTTGCTTAGCTTATACACCTTTCAAACCAATATGCTTTTCCAGGAATTTTAGTATCCTGCCAACTTTTTGTGAACTTTTAAAATATGGTTAAGTTCTGCATATGGCTTAGTATGAAATGTAGCTTTAATGCTGAGGCGACATTAGCACGCACTATGCTCTTAAGCTCTTGATGGTTGCAAGGCAGTGCCCGTTACTACTGTCCTCCTGGCAGTTCTAAACTTTGCGAGGCATGTCACTTCACCCATCTTTTCACATAGCCCACCACACCCAGCTAGCAATGAGGAATTGGCCCAGAAGCAGCCCACTTCCGCGGGGGGGGCCGGAACGGATTGAATCGGCCCGGAATCGGGTGTTGGACTCGGCCTGGAATCATAATGAATGACTGCCCAGAATCAGCCCAAGTACATCGGGCCGTTTCCATCTACCGGAATTCAGCTGACTTTGCCAGCATCTTACCAGAGTCCCCCTAGAAGCGGCCCGATGCAAATTGTACTTGATTTAGTCATTTGAAATATTACTATTATACATTTTATACATAGAAATTATACCCAATCAAGAAAAAAACATTCTGTGTCAGAGGAAACACCATACACCTGGTGACGTGTCAGTGTGCATGCGCCTGGCCCGCCACAGGAGTCGCTACAGCGCGAAGGGACAATGACATCCAGCCGTCCAAACCCTCCCCTAACTGGGACGCCGCTGGGCCAAATATGCGTAATCTCATGGGTCTCCTGGTCACTGCTGGCACAGATCTCGAACCAGCATCTGGGCCAGATAACTCTCACCGGAATCGGCCCAAGCCCCAAGTAATACATTTGGGCCAGATAGCTCGCACCGGAATCGGCCCGAGCGTCGGCCGTGTCTGACTCTCAGCTGAGTGCCCCGACTCTCAGCCGGAATCGGTCCAAATTCACAGATCCACTGTGCTAGCTGGGCATGCATTGTTTTCTTAACCACGACTCGATGGATCTATAAAGAATTACTTTGGGCATAAATATAATTTAATTATGAAAATATTGGAATAAAGTAGGCCAATGCAATTGAAGGCATCAACTTGTTGCTTACTAAAACTCCAAACGTCATTAAATTGTTGTAATACATTTTTAGCAATAGCCTACCCGCGTGTGTTCAAGTATTTTGGCACCGTTTTATGCTGGTTTGAGACAAGCGTGGGGACGGGTCTTGATAATTCAATCAATGTCCGATTTTTCTTTTTACTGAATCACTGTTTGGATATTGGTTAGGCTACAATTAGGCTGTAGAAATGTTAGCTAAGTTGAGGTGGGTGCTGCTCATGATCATCTTGTCTAGTAAGCTAATTTATTATCAGAACATTGTTGTTCTGTTGTGTAGCTTAACAATTTGATTATTTTGTTCTTCACTCCCAGTCGTTTAGTAGCCTAGGCCTACTCCCGACCAAAACCCGGTGACTCGTCTTAATCAATCAATGTGTTTTTGTTTCACCGAATTTCCATCTGTATATTTGGTTAATTCTCTGGCTGGGGATGTAAGTGGAGGTGGTATAGCTCATCTATTTGTTTGCTCATCTATCACTGATCAGAAACATTTAGCATGCAATAATGTACCCTAAATCAAGTGTAGGCCTATTATTTTGTTTGATCGCTTGAAGGCAACTTCGAAAGCCACGGAGGTTGTGAAATATGAACACGAGACTCACATGCTTTTGAAAATACAGATTGCTGGTATTTTCTATCGCTATCATGATGAAGATACTCTAAATGTAAAACCCTGCGCCTACTCCCTCACAAAGCGGAGTGAGGGTAGGAAAGAGATTAAACGTTGATCAAAAAAGCATGGGCTTGCCTCTGGCTCTGTTTCAAATTATTACTTTTTGTTTAGGATTGTGCTTCCACATGTTGACGTGAGGGAAGTTGTATGGGAATAATATTATTTGTATTTTATTCTGTTATATTTAATTATATTCTTACTAAAAAATACAGTATATGTGTGTTGACTGTGATCGGGGTGTGTCTCGTCTGTTTTCATGAACAAAATAATGAACTATTGATTTCATTAATTTGGATGTAACATAATTCAACTCAAAATATGCCATTCTATTGTTTTGAAAATCAATTGTATTAGTCTTATAATGTTTCGTAGGATCTGCATAAACATATTTATAATGGATTTTCATGGTGTATGTTCAATGGATTTATTCAAATAGACACCCACCCACAACTGCACACCACTACTACCACTTATGCCGGTATGTGCACGGGAGGTATACAAGGAGTATGCAGGCAAGAACGTGGTAAATATTGGCGGTCATACATTATAAACATTGCCCATATCTTTTTGCACACACTTCAGAAAGAACACTTGGCTCTTTACAAGTGTAATTACAGTAGCTGCTTATGAGTTATGGCGCTATTTAAGTCTTTCACAAACAGACAAAACCAGACAGGATTTTTTTCAATCATTCCAATAACATCTGGCAACACATTTAAATGTATGATGTTGACATTCACTGTGAAATCATCTTTGGGTACAGAGGCTATACTGTTGGTATAGTACTTGCACTGTAAAAACTACTTAGCACCCATGACCTGTGACTTGACTGTCTGTATTTGTAATGGAATATCTGTGTTTTTGTGCATTTTTCTGTTTGTTTTGGGTATGTTTTGTGTGTTTTGGGGTGTGTTTTGAGTATGTTTTTTGGGTGGTTTTCAGAGGAGTTTGGATGTGTTTTGGGTATGTCATGTGTGTTTGTGTTGGGGTTTTGGTGTGTTCAGGCCAGGGTGTGTTTTTGTATGCATGTATGTACCTTATAACTTGAGCTTTATCAAGACAGGCTCTGAGTTACAACATGAACATGTTCACATCTGTCCTTGGGGTTAAAACGTAATAGAATAACTCAAATCAAATCAAATTGTATTGGTCGTACACACATATTTAGCAGATGTTATTGTGGGTGTAGCGAAATGCTTGTGTTCCAACAGTGCAGTAGTATCTAACAATACATAACAATACACACAACATCTAAAAGTAAAATAATGGAATTAAGAAACATATACATTTTAGGACGAGCAATTTTGGAGTCCGGAATAGAAATATATAGACAGTATGTGGATAGAATATGTAGTATATCTCAAGAATATGTTGGATTGAATAGTATATGTGCAGCAATAGTTGAATAGGATGGCCTTGACTGGAACACAGTTCATACACATGAAATGGGTAAAACAGTATGTAAACATTATTAAAATGACCTGTGTTCCATGTCTATGTACATAGGCCAGCAGCCTCTAAGGTGCAGTGTTGAGGAGCCGCGTGGCAGCCGGCTAGTGACAGTGACTAAGTTCAGGGTAGGGTACTGGGTGGAGGCTGGCTTGTGATGGCTATTTAACAGTCTGATGGCCTTGAGATAGAAGCAGTTTTTCATGCACCTGTACTGACCTCGCCTTCTGGATGATAGCAGGGTGAACAGGCTGTACCTCTGGTGGCGGAGATGGCTGAGGTCCTTGATGATCTTCTTGGCCTTCCTGTGACACCAGGTGCTGTAGATCTCCTGGAGGGTAGGCAGTGTGCCCCCAGTGATGTGTTGGGTAGACCACACTACCCTCTGGAGAGCCCTGCGGTTGTGGACGGTGCAGTTGCCGTACCAGGCGCTGATACAGCCCGACAGGATGCACTCAATGGTGCATCTGTAAATGTTTGTGAGGGTCATAGGGGCCAAGCCAAATGTATTCAGCCTCCTGAGGTTGAAGAGGCACTGTTTTCATCCCCATACTGTCTGTGTGAGTGGACCATTTCAGATTGTTCGTGATGATTACGCCAAGGAACTTGAAGCTATTCACCTTCTCCACTGTCTACAAGATAATCAACAACTCTTAAGTAAAGAAGAGATTTTGATGTGTCTTAGATGTTTTATATCCCTTTAAGTGCTTGAGAGAAAGTTAAATGTGCCCTTGGGTGTGCACAGTCTAAAAAACAGTTTGAGCTTTAAAGTGATCACTTACAATATGTTTTGACCAGAAGCATTGCCTCCGCTTGACAACGCTTTCGCATCAAAAGGATTGGCCGCTTCGTAGGCGTAGGCGTGAACCCATTCAAGTAAGTAAATACATTTTGAAAAGTATCAAAAACTATGTATTATTAGCTAGTTGTTTAGCTAGCTGACTACAGCAGGCCACTGTGTGTAGACTAATGAGCTGGCTAGCCAACTTTAGAACTTTACAGTACATACATTAAGTGGAATATCATCAACGAGCTAACTTCATATTAGCTTGTTATCTTGATGTAGGCCTATTTATCATTGTAAATTAAAAACACATGCTCCAAATATATTTGTAGATAACAGCAATGAAAACTGGTCAAAGGGAGAAAGTAGGCTACTCGTTAGATAGTGCAGGTACAGTGCATTTGGAACTTATTCAGACCCCTTGACTTTTCCCACATTTTGATATGTTACAACCTTATTCCAAAATGGATTAAATAGTTTTTTCCCCTCATCACACTACACACAATGCCCCATAATGACAAAGCAAAAACAGTCTACTGTTGAAGCACCTTTGGCAGCGATTACAGCCTCAAGTCTTCTTGGGTATGACGCTACAAGCTTGGCACAGGTGTATTTGGGGAGTTTTGCCCATTCTTCTCTGCAGGTCCTGTCAAGCTCTGTCAGGTTGGATGGGGAGCGTTGCTGCACAGCTATTTTCTGGTCTCCCCAGGGATGTTCGATCGGGTTCAAGTTCGGGCTCTGACTGGGCCACTCATTGACATTCAGAGACTTGTTCTGAAGCCACTCGTGTGTTGTCTTGGCTGTCTGCTTAGGGTCATTGTCCTATTGGAAGCTGAACCTTCACCCCAGTCCTGAGCGCTCTGGAGCAGGTTTTCATCAAAGAACTCTCTGTACTTTGCTCCGTTCATCTTTCCCTCGATCCTGACTAGGCTCCCAGTCCCTGCCTCTGAAAAACATCCCCACAGCATAATGCTGCCACCACCATGCTTCACCGTAGGGATAGTGCCAGATTTACTCCAGATGTGATGCTTGGCATTCAGTCCAATGCGTTCAATTTTGGTTTCATCAGACTGAAGAATCTTTTTTCTCATGGTCTGAGAGTCCTTTATTTGCCTTTTGGCAAACTCCAAGCGGGCTGTCATGTGCCTTTTACTGAGGAGTGACTTCTGTCTGGCCACTACCATAAAGGTCTGATTGGTGGAGCGCTGCAAAGAAGGTTTTCTTCTGGAAGGTTCTCCCATCTCCACAGATGAACTCTGGAACTCTAGATTCTTGTTCACCTCCCTTACCGAGGCCCTTCTCCCCCGATTGCTCAGTTTGGCCGGGCGGCCAGCTCTAGGAAGAGTCTTGGTGGTTCCAGACGTTTTCCATTTAACAATTATGGAGGCCACTGTGTTCTTGGGGACCTTCAATGCTGCAGACATTTTTTGTTACCCATCCCCAGATCTGTGCCTCGACACAATCCTGTCTCTGAGCTCTATGGAAAATGATTTTGTCCTCATGGCTTGGTTTTTGCTCTGACATGCACTGTCAACTGTGGGACCTTATATACACAGGTGTGTGCCTTTCCAAATCATATCCAATCAATTGAATTTACCACAGGTGGACTCCAATCAAGTTGTAGAAATATCTCAAGGATGATCAACGGAAATAGGCTGCCCCTGAGCTCATTTTTGAGTTTCATAGCAAAGGTTCTGAATACTCATGCAAATATTTTTTATACATTTAATACACAAATTAGGGGTTCTCTTCGCTCACCTTCACACAATCCATTCACATTTCTCTTGATGCCCTTGTTGAAAATGAAAGGGGGTCGGAGCTTCTCCTGCCGTACTGTCTGTACTGAGTGATACAATAATAGGGCTCAATCCTAACTTGAGGTTACACACACAAGCTCTTATAAGTACAAACCAAGGGCCACTTCTCCTGCTCTAGGGATACTGTATGAGCTGAGCTCAGCAGAATGCTGTGGAAGAGGAGGAGGATAAGGTCACTCCCAGTGTGGCCATTCATTGCACTGTGAGCAGCACTCAGTCACGCTAGTAAAGGGCACTTTAGAGTGTACGGCTTCCTCTCTCCATCATACAGAGATAAAGCGAGAAATAGAGAGAGAGAGAGAGAGAGAGAGAGAGAGAGAGAGAGAGATGCAGAAACAGACAGACAGCGAGAGAGAGACAGAAATACAGTATAAGAGAGAGAGAGCCAAAGAGGGTGTTTGTGTGTGTGTGTGTGAGAGAGAGAGAGAGAGAGAGTGAGAAAGAAAGAAAGAAAGAAAGCGAAAGAGGAAGAGAGAGAGAGACTGTGAGGTCCAAGTGAGTTGGGGATGGAGACAAAGGAAAGTGCATATGGCTTGATAGAGAGGGAGATAAGGAATGGACAAGGGGGCAAGTAAGAGAGATGGTATATTCTGATAGAAAGAGAAAGAGGGAGTGAGGGAGAGAAAGAGAGGGCACATTTGTGCCCGACAAAGGGGATCTCTGTCAGTGTAGGGTGTCTGGTGTCTTTTCTTGTTGGGTGGGTGGAGGGGTGTAATGAAGGGAGTGGTGGGTGTGGTGGGGGAGGGGTAGTAAAATAGGGAGAAGTCATGATGATGAGAGAGGAGGAAATGTCATGAACTAGTAGTAGAGACAGGCAGCAGGTAGCCTAGTGGTTAAGAGTGTTGGGCCAGTAACAGAAAGGTCTCTGTTGCAAATCCCCAAGCTGACTTGGTAAAAAATCTGTTCATGTGTCCTTGTGTAAGGGTTGGGGGGAAATAGCAATCATCAAAAGAAGTGAAAAAAAGTTGTCAATCAGCTTAGTTCCCTTTAATGATAGTCTATTTGTTTAGAAATCCAATCGAAACATTTACGTTTTTTCCTGTGTTGCGTATTAGCGTTAACCTATCATTGTTCTTGAAACGTTCATTTTTCTGTGTAGTGGTGGTCGGTTGCTAGCAATTGATTTTGAACGCATGAATTATTGAAAAAACAATGAACATCCTCAAATGCTACAGGGTTAAGCTACAGAATCCAGGTTAGAGTAATGCACATCAGTAGAAAGGGGTAAAGAAAGAGTAACCAGAAAGAGAGAGAAAAAAAGAGCTGGCGTCAGCCACCTGCGTCTAAGCTGTGTTCTGCTGAGTAGGCTGAACCCACGGAGAGGCCACTTGACTGGAGCACAAGGCTCATTGAACACAGCAGGTGGACCATTCACTGACCTGGCAGTCACAGGAGGCCATAGTCAGACCACCTAGCAGTCAGAGAAACAAGCATCAGCCAGAAAAAGAACCTTTAACACACCTGCAATCTACCAGTAAACTAGCGGCCAGACAAAACAATCAGACTAACTGTCTGTTATTAACAAGACCTGCAATCGAACATGCACCACTAGAACTGATCTGCAGTCAGACAGGATAAATAAGTTTGAACAAACTCGGCCTAAATCAGTAGGCTGGCTAGTCAGTCACGCAGTCACACAAGCCTGTAAATTGCACAACAAAATAAAAGAAAGGATCTGTTTGTTTCTTTTGTATTCATGGTCAGAGCTGCTATGAAGTTATGACTAGGACCCTTAATAACATGAGATATATGAAATATGGGAAAGCAGTCAAAGATGCAAATAAAATGTATGCACAAATGTGACGTTCAATGTATTTCTAATTTTAGAATTCTGTACAGTTCAAACGCAGCGGGCTCATGAAGCAAAAACCCAGTTACATGTCAAACTAATTGAACACTTCTGGTCATTGACATTGGTCACACTAAGACAGCATACTAAAAATGTATCCTCTCCTTCCACACTACTGACCCCTCCCCTGACCTGCTCCCCTTGAGTCGCAATCACAACAAGGTCTCACTAATTATTTCACCACATTAGCGTAAAAAAACGACTACCATCTCCTTCCCCAATGCAAAGCAACTCTCCTGAGTAATTTAGTGCTGTCGGATGAGTTCCTGTTGATGTGAGTAACTGTAAGTAAATGACAGACGTGGATAGTTTTCCACATCAGCAGCCAGCGCTGAGGAGTGAACATGCCCGCTAGGTGTTAATGGTGGAGAGAGAGGGAAAGTAGGCCGGATGGATGGAAGCACGGGCTCTTACTCTGGTAATGACTCCTTGGGGGTATGGGAAATGGCCAAGTGATGTGGGATGGATAGGAGGAGGAAGTCAAGTGTGTGTGTGTGCGTGTGTGTGTGCGTGCGTGTGTGTGTGAGTGTGTGTGTGTAGGGAGATGTTCTCTGTTAAGTATACCCACCTTCTCCTGGGTTTTCGAGCTACTCCTCAAAATGGAGTCAATTACTGACAGTTACAGGACAAGAGAGAGATGAAGCATGGTGTGTGTGTGTGTGTGTGTGCGTGTGTGGGTGCGTGCATGAGGTTAAGCTTAAGGGGGGATTGTCTACACTGTCAGGCCCGGGGCTACTTGTGCCATATTCAACTCCTGTAGGCTCACTCCTGTTTCCATCCTTGGGGCCTATACCCACCCCACATCTTAGGTCCCTAAAACCTCCATATGGGCAGGGTATCAGGACTCACAATATGTTTCTCCATCTGCCACCACCTGTGACAGAGGGAACAGTCTCCATATTGAGGCTCCAGGCTGGGCTTGTAGAGGTGGGGGGGGGGGTGACCCCCTTATCAAGTCCTTATCAGGCCTCTCCCTGAGTATCTACGGGTGTTTGTATGAAACTCAAACTGATAACAATACTTCAAATATGGCGATAGATACAGAGGGCTAAATCCTGTTCTCAATGCATTATCTGCCTGAAAGTTCAAGTGGCAAATGTGTATTTCAAGACAGGATTCGGAAGAAAACTGAAGTAGATGTTGATTGTATGGTGGGTTAAGATAGTGTGGGAAAGGACTTAATATTTGATATTGTACAAAGGAGGGAGTTTAGCAGTAAGTCGTCGTACAATACATGTTAACTGATACAATATCAAATCAAATCAAGTGTTATTTGTCACATGCGCAGGTGTAGACCTTACAGTGAAATGCTTACTAACAACCCCTAACCACTAGGGTAGCCTAGTGGTTAGAGCGTTGGACTAGTAACTGGAAGGTTGCAAGTTCAAACCCCCGAGCTGACAAGGTCGTTCTTCCCCTGAACAGGCAGTTAACCCACTGTTCCTAGGCTGTCATTGAAAATACAAATTTGTTCTTAACTGACTTGCCTGGTTAAATAAAGGTACAACAAAAAACAGCTTTAAGAAAAGTAAGTGTGAAGAAAGTATTTACTAAAATAAACTGAAGTAAAATGTTTTTCAAGAGCAACAATAAAATAACAGTAGCGAGGCTATATACAGGGGGTACTGTTACAGAGTCAATGTGCACAGGTAGTCGAGGTAATATGTACATGTAGATAGAGGTAAAGTGACCTATACTTAGATAAGATAGTGGCTGGGACTTTCATGCAGGGAAACAAATCAGTTTTATCTAATTTCTATGTTAAATGTAAATAAAAACTCTGGACCACCTTTACTCCACACACAGAGACGCGTACAAAGCTCTCACTCACCCTCCATTTGGCAAATCTGACCATAATTCTATCCTCCTGATTCCTGCTTACAAGAAAAATTTAAGCAGGAAGCACAAGTGACTCAGTCTATAAAAAAGTGGTCTGATGAAGCAGATGCTAAACTACAGGAATGTTTTGCTAGCACAGACTGAAATATGTTCCGGGATTCTTTCCGATGGCATTGAGGAGTACACCACATCAGTCACTGGCTTTATCAATAAGTGCATCGATGACATCGTCCCCACAGTGACTGTACGTACATACCCCAACCAGAAGCCATAGATTACAGGCAACATTCACACTAAGCTAAAGGGTGGACCTGCCGCTTTCACGGAACAGGACTCTAACCCAGAAATCCCACTATGCCCTCCGACAAACCATCAAACAGGCAATTAGGGTTGCACCTTTTGGGGAATATTCAAAGGTGGAAACTTTTCGTGGGATTTAACAGGAATATATGGGAATATATTTGGATTAAAGGAAATATATGCAAAGACATATTAATCCCATTTAAATGTAAATGTTTTTTGCATTGGATATATTTACCATATCATATGGAGACAGAAACATAAACCTTTTACCTTATCATAAGTAGACATAATTGCAAATTATGAAATCCTTCCAATATAATTTTTTTAAAACTATTTAGTTACGAATTGAACTTAAATTAAATGAGTTGACTCTTCACATGGGATGATTTCACTGAACAACAAAAGAAAGGCAATATTGAATGTTCCCAATTATCCATCGCGTCTCCCAAAAACATTTTCGACATACATCTGTAAAATGGTAGTCTAGAAACTAAAACTTTGGTTGTCTTCCTCTCAGGCTTCCATATCTTCTCCCTGGACCTCCTCAATGTCCACCTCTTGACCATCAGACTCCTCTTCACTGCCACTTTCCAACCTTGTTGAGGATGGCTCGTTGTCAGGCTCAAAAAGCCTCAAATTTTCCCAGATGGCCACCGATTTTTCAACCCTTGTATTGGTCAGCCTGTTACATGCTTTGGTGTGTGTGTTCCCAAACAAGGACAAGTTGCGCTCTGAGGTGGCTGATGTTGGTGGGATTTGGAGGATGATGGAGGCAACAGGAGAAAGAGCTTCAGATCAACAAAGTCCCTTCCACCAGGTGGCTGATGCGATATGTTGGCACAACTGCCATATTGCATCTCCATCCCAAAGCCCTTGCTTGGAACTGTACTTTGCCAGACAGCCTATGTATCTAGTCCTCATCCAGGCCAAGGTGGCAAGACAAGGTAGTGATGGCACCATAGGCCTTGTTGATCTCTGCACCAGACAGGATGCTCTTGCCAGCATACTTGGGGTCCAACATGTATGCTGCGGCGTGTATGGGCTTCAGGCAGAAGTCTTCACGCTTTTTGATGTATTTAGAACTCTGCTTGGAGCAACAGTGGGCAGGGCAGTACGGATTTCTTATCTTACATCTGCAAGCAGCGTCTGAACATCAGACAGGATGGCATTGTCTCCCTCAATCTGTGCAATGGCTACTGCTATAGGTTTCAGGAGTTTCAGGCTGCATGCCACTCTCTCCCAAAATACATCATCCAGGTGGATCCTATTGATGGGGCTGTCCATATCGGCAGACTGTCAAACATGATGACAGCTTCAATGTGGTGCTCTAAATCTTCTCACTTTCCTTGGTTAGGTAGATTGCTGCAATAAATTACTGACCCTTCACATACCTAACCATCTGCTTGCCTCTCTTGTAGAGTGTATCCATTGTTTTCAGTGCCATAATGTCCTTGAGGAGCAGATTCAATGCATGAGCAGCACAGTCAATGGGTGTGATGTGAGGGTAGGACTTCTCCACTTTAGACCAAGCAGCCTTCATGTTTGCAGACTGCCTTCAGCTCATCTGCAATGTAGAGACCGGTGTGTCTGTTGTCCCTTGTGTCTGTGCTCTTGTAGAATACTGGTTGAGGGATGGAGAGGATGTAGTTTATTATTCCTTGCCTACAAACATTCAACCACCTATCAGAGATGATTGCAATAGTCTGCTTTCTCTATGATTTGCTTGACCTTCACTTGAACTCTGTTGAACTCTGCATCCAGCAAATGAATATAATAAAGCATGTCTGGTTGGAGGGGTGTATTCTGGGTGAAGAACATTCAAAAATCTCTTCCAATACACATTGCCTGTGAGCATCAGAGGTGAACCAGTTGCATGCACAGCTTGAGCATCAGCATTTCTCTGACTACGTTCCTCCATTGAGTCAAAAAATCTTCTGATTCCAGGAGGAGGGGTGAACTGTTGCTATCGATAAGGTGTCTTATTCATCATTTTCACCTCGAATAGAAGTAGAGGGACTTTTGTCAGATGTTGCTAGTTGTGAGCGCTGAGGGGAATTAATGCACTTTGCCTGATGATTCTGCATCTTTGTTGCATTCTTCACATATGATTTGAAACAGCATTTGCAAATGTACATCGCTTTTCCTTCTACACTAGCTGCAGTGAAATGTCTCCACACATCAGAGTGCCCGTGGCATTTTCCTGTAACGATGAGAAAAAAATGAGTAAAAAAACAACAAATACAATTCCATGTACAGATCAATAGTTAATCAGTTAGATTAAACAAGTCCTTTGTAAGATACATGTTTTAAAATTAAACATGTATGGAAACCCACATGGTAGTAAATACTAACTAGCAGAAATTGTGAACAAGTTAGAAATGATTTAAACACACTTTACTGAATGCTACTATTTACTAGTTAACAATAAATCATGTATGTCGTATAAAATATATTCACCCCACCCAATATTGTAATCAACGCTTACCAGAAAGCATGTAGTCCTTGGCTCAGACAGTGTAGTAGTGTGGGCTCAATAGCATCTCATTAGTGCGCAAGATCTTGAGAATCAGATGTACATGTGATGGAAGAGTGCACTGCACATGTGATGGAAGAATGCACTGTGCATGCAGATGCTTGCAATTCCATTGAATTGGGTATAGTTTAATTTTCCTGTAACGATGAGAAAAAAATGAGTAAAAAAACAACAAATACAATTCCATGTACAGATCAATAGTTAATCAGTTAGATTAAACAAGTCCTTTGTAAGATACATGTTTTAAAATTAAACATGTATGGAAACCCACATGGTAGTAAATACTAACTAGCAGAAATTGTGAACAAGTTAGAAATGATTTAAACACACTTTACTGAATGCTACTATTTACTAGTTAACAATAAATCATGTATGTCGTATAAAATATATTCACCCCACCCAATATTGTAATCAACGCTTACCAGAAAGCATGTAGTCCTTGGCTCAGACAGTGTAGTAGTGTGGGCTCAATAGCATCTCATTAGTGCGCAAGATCTTGAGAATCAGATGTACATGTGATGGAAGAGTGCACTGCACATGTGATGGAAGAATGCACTGTGCATGCAGATGCTTGCAATTCCATTGAATTGGGTATAGTTTAACCGAAATATACTACAAGACCTAGAATTGCCTTATGTGTATACCACAAAAAAAGGTTCACTGTTATGAGCTAACTTTTTGGAGGAATTTAAGCATAATTCCCCAAATTCCCGGGCTTAATTTCTCATGGGAAATTTCAAGAAAAATTCCCTAGTGTCAATACGGGACTAAGATCAAATCGTACGACACCGGCTCCAACACTCGTCAGATGTGGAAGGGCTTGCAAACTATTACAGAAAGGGAAGGACAGTCGAGAGCTGCCCAGTGACACAAGCCTACCAGACGAGCTAAATAACTTTTATGCTCTCTTCGAGGCAAGTAACACTGAAACATGGATGAGAGCATCAGCTATTCCTGACGACTGTGTGATCTCGCTCACTGCAGCCGATGTGAGTAAGACCTTTAAACAGGTCAACATTCACAAGGCCGCAGGGCCAGACGGATTACCAGGACTTGAACTCCGACCATGCGCTGACCAACTGGCAGGTGTCTTCACTGACATTTTCAAACCTCTCCCTGTCTGAGTCTGTAATACCAACATGTTTCAAGCAGACCACCATAGTCCCTGTGCCCAAGAACACTAAGGTAACCTGCCTAAATGACTACCGACCGGTAGCACTCACGTCTGTCGCCATGAAATGCTTTGAAAGGCTGATCATGGCTTACATCAACACCATTATCCCAGAAACCCTAGACCCACTCCAATTTGCATCCCGCTCCAACAGATCCACAGATGATGCAATCTCTATTGCACTCCACACTGCCCTTTCACACCTGGAAAAAAGGAATACTTATGTGAAAATGATATTCATTGACCACAGCTCAGCGTTTAACACCATAGTTCCCTCAAAGCTCATCACTAAGCTAAGGACCCTGGGACTTAACATCTCCCTCTGCAACAGGATCCTGGACTTCCTGACGGGCCGCCTCCAGGTGGAAAGGGTAGGTAACAACACATCCGCCATGCTGATTCTCAACACAAGGGCCCCTCAGGGGTGCATGCTCAGTCCCCTCCTGTACTCCCTGTTCACTCATGACTGCACTCCAACACCATCATTAAGTTTGCTGATGACACAAGAGTGGTAGGCCTGATCTCCGACAACGAAGAGACAGCCTATAGGGAGGAGGTCAGAGAACTGACCCCGTGTGGTGCAAGGAACACAACCTCTCCCTCAACGTGATCAAGACAAAGGAGATGATTGTGGACTACAGGAAAAGGAGGCCCGAGCATACCCCCATTCTCATCAACTGGGCTGTAGTGGAGCAGGTTGAGAGCTTCAAGTTCCTTGGCGTCCACATCACCAACAAACTAACGTGGTCCAAGCACACCAAGACATCATGAAGAGGGCACGACAGAACCTATTCCCCCCCAGGAGACTGAAAAGATTTGGCATGGGTCCTCAGATCCTCAAAAGGTTTTATAGCTGCACCATCGAGAGCATCCTGACTGGTTGCATCACTGCCTGGTATGGTAGAGGGTAGTGCGTATGGCCCAGTACATCTCCAGGGCCAAGCTTCCTGCCATCCAGGACCTCTATACCAGGCGGTGTCAAAGGAAGGCCCTAAAATTGTCGGTCCCTAGCCAACCTAGTCATAGACTGTTCTCTCTGCTACCGCACGACAAGTGGTAACGGAGCGCCAAGTCTAGGTCTAAGAGGCTTCTAAACAGCTGCTACCACCAAGCAATAAGACTCCTGAACATCTAATCAAATGGCTCCCCAGACTATTTGCATTGCCCCCCTCCCCTTCTACTCTCTATTATTATTGCATAGTCACTTTAATAATTCTACCTACTTGTACATGTTACCTCAATTACCTCGACACCGGTGCCCCCGCACATTGACTCTGTACCGGTACCCCCTGTATATAGCCTGTATATATTGTTATTTTTCTGCTGCTCTTGAATTATTTGTTATTTTAATCTCTTACTTTTTTTGTTATTTTCATAAAACTGCATTGTTGGTTATGGGCTTATAAGTAAGCATTACACCTGTTGTATTCGGCGCATGTGACAAATACATTTTGATTTGATTTGATCTCCTCCGGCGCCATCTCTCATGAAATTCCTTAACGGATTTGTATGCCTCTATCTAGTTTCACATCAGATATGTTCACAGTTCACATATATTTACTCATACATGAATACACAACGGTCAATTATATTCACTCCATTTCTCTCCCACTTTTTATTCTCACCACGATCTTGTTCTTCTCTTCTCCTGCAGATCTGAACCCGCCGCTCTTCTCCTCCATCTCGCCCCCTCCCTCTGGGGGCTCGTCCCTGCCCTCGTTCACTGACGATGACGCCCTTTTCCCCTACGGCCCCACGGAGACCGCCACCACCACCACCACTACCAGTACAATCAAGTTCATAGGCGACGAGCTGAACAAGAACCTTATCCCCATCTACTGCTCCATCTTGGCAGCCGTTGTGGTGGGCCTCGTAGCCTTCATCATCTTTAAGAGGTGAGGAAGAAGGGCAGATGGGATGGGACTTCAACGAGGAATGGTGTTGTATTGTAATATTTAAGGGAACCAATCTACAGGAACGCAATGTTCGATAGATGAGATTTTCAAGACATGAGGTATACATAAGAGTCAAGAAATCTGATCTGATAATAGAGTTCATCTATTTCATATTTCATGAAGTAATCTGCCACTTTTTCTGGGTGAGGGCACAAGCCCCTGACATTCAGCCTGGGGATCCCCAACGTCTGTTCAGAGAAAACGGCCTATTTGGTGCTACATTTGAGTTTGCTATCCTTTTAAACCTTTCACACCCACTCCCAACTGATCCCCGCATAATATTGATTGCTTATTTTCCCAACTCTACACTCTCGACACAGCACTGCTAGCTTTAGTGTGATGATCCGACGCACTTTCAGCTCAAGACAGGGGCTTCAAAACAAACAGACCAGAACACAGTTGGGCTAGCATCGATGCTGGCGGCAGTCAGCACCGGGGACAGAAGGGGGGCTATGAAATATTCAGATACCCCATCAAATGGTGTCACTTTGACCCACTTCCGCCCCATGAGCATGAAAAGCAGACTGAGGACATAGACAGGGCGCACAATAGGTCAGTTACTATTGACTTATCTGTGAAATTGACATTTCTTTTTTTTTTAAATGTATAGCCTTTATTTATCTAGATTAGTCTCAATAGCTAGGATTCCATCCAATTTACAACATATTTTCATGTGAATATTATATAACTTGCCAGATCTGGTTTTCACACAGGCTCTCTAAACAACAGTTCGCTGATAAAGTGGACAGGAGCATTTTTATTTGTAATTGGCAGCCAAGCACCGATCATCATGTCACTATACAAATTAAGACCCTCAATGTTTACAGGAAAGGAGTATCAAGCTCATCCCCATGGACTTTCACCACCCTGGGAAGTTCATTATAACTTATTTCATCTGTAGCCTAATAAACTGTGTTTTCAAGTCATAGTGAGGACCACATAAAATACCTCGACAGGATGGATATCTTATCAACAATTGCACAATAAATAGTTTTCCCCACACAAAAAGATCCCACCATGTCGAACGAACAAATTGCACATTACATTATTGAACCTTTATTTAACAAGGCAAGTCAGTTAAGAACAAATTCTTATTTACAATGACGGTCTACCCCGGTCAAACCCTAACGATGCTTGGCCAATTGTGCGCCGCCCTATGGGACTTCCAATCACGGCTGGTTGTGATACAGCCTAGAATTGAACCAGGGTCTATAGTGACGCCTCTCTAGCACTGAGATGCAGTGCCTTAGATCACTGCGCCACTCAGGAGCCCAACATTTCAGCTGTTGTGTTTTTTTTTGTTGGTACGTATGACTTTACTCACACAAAAAACTGTAGATCGAAATGTGGCTATTGAGATGAAATCTTGTTGGCAAGAGAGACCTGGTTAAAATAGCAGACAGAAATTATGTTCGAATGGGGGTCTGAAGTGCCAGCAACTAAAGGGTCAAAAGTTCCAAAGTGTTTTTTAAACATTTTGATCCACTTCAAAGCTTGTTGAGTCTAGGATGAAATGTGTTTTGTTCAAATGTGCTTCGTTTACTCATTCAAGTAACTGACAGGTGTTGACTAATCAGAACAACAGGAGACGTATGGAAGATGACAGGATTAGATTGAATGTAGTTTAATCAGATAAGGGTGCATAGTATGGAACTCCATTTGGGTCTTTGCGTGTCAAAAAAAGATACACGTCAAATAACAGTATTTGACATGTCAAACAAGCTTATTTACCAATCAGGACCTGAATATGACTGCACGTCACATAATAATTTCACGCATTCATACATTTTTTACGTAGTTATTACACATTGATTACACTATCACTGGTATTTCATATGTCACAGCGATTCATCGATATGTATGCTATGATGCTGGTGAAGTTGTCTTGCGCACCTACAGTGCTGGATATAAAAAAAAGCTAGCTAGCTGATGGATGCAAACAATGTTCTTCCTCAAAAACATAGCAAAACGACATAATCTGTTTCAGGAGCTATAGTTAGCTAGATAATTATATAGCTAGGTATCATCATCTAAAATAACCCTAATTTATAAGACAGTTCTTATTTGATTAATGGTGGTCAAACCAATCTATGTGAAGCTAGCCACAATAAGGATTAGCCACAATATTGGACTTTGAGGTTAGCCTTCAAAATAAAAGTATGCCATTGACAGTGATGCAAACGAAAACAAATAGTAGAATTTTGCCATAATTGACTAGATCATAATAAACGAGGTTGAAATGTTGTCATATAAAATCAACAAAAGACAAGAATTTGTTAATTTGACAAAAATCGGTTGAAATCACACTGGATGTAATTCGACTTTAGAATTGCATTGGGGGCATACATATTTCACTGTACAGCCTTACCTATGGATTGTGGATCAATGACATGGGGTATCAGTCTACTCAGTGACACCCAGAGAACATTAGCTTTGTAGCTCTTATTGTGGGACTCTGAAACAACCTAATTGAGCCACATTTATTGTCAACCTACTATGTGTATTGAACATTATCCCAGAGGAAAAACAATACTGCGTGGATGTTTTGGAGTCTGATAACTCTGAGGAGGGCATTGGGAAGAAATATCTTGGGTATTCAGTAGACTGATACCCCATTTCATTGATCCCTAATCCTTAGGTAAAGCTGTACAGTGTAATATGAACGTCAATACACACAATAGTCTGACTGGGGAGGTGATTTCACACAGTCACAGTCCCGCGATAAGAGCTACAATGTTAATATTTGCGTAAACTCTTCACAGTTGTGTTCTGTGGGTGTCACCGAGTAGACTGATACCCCATTTCATTGCTTCACATTCCAACCTTGTTTAACATTATCTAGTTTAAATATGGCATGATTCCACCAATTGTAACCTTCTGCATTGCTTTCAAATAGGTACTTTAATTTTGAAGGCAAACCGCAAATTCCACTATTGTGCCTCATCCTTATTGTGGCTAGCTTCACAACACATAACCCGGTCCGGTCGCGCTTCACTAGCCAGATGAAGCTAGTTGGCTGCTTATAACGTTAGCTTTGTGCAACAGGGTTAAGTAGTTGGCAAGCTATTTATTTTCATGAACTGAAGTTCAAGCTCAATAGGCGAACAACAAGTGACTATCTAGCTAATACTTACTGTGGTGGTTAATTTCTGTATTATCAAATGAGGAGAGACAAACTTATCACACAAGTCAGTTATACTTCAACAAAATCTTTAATAGTGAGAGCTTTGCAATAGCAATGACTTGTCAATGATTCACCATTTCTAATGATCCGTTGAAAGACATAACACAATGGCTATTGAGATCTTTTATAGCAAAGATCCACCCCCTAGTCGACATAACAAACCACAGATATTAGGAACAGTTCACAAAGTGAGACTTTATAAATGAGATCCCGTAGCCAGACAGCATTCGCTATGAATTATCGTTCTGTTTGGCCCCTAAGATGAGGTTGCTATCTTGTTCCTGTTACTCCTAGCACAAAACACCAACTCGACCAATGGCATAAATCAATTGCCAACTCCAGACACTACCACACACATCCCTCAAGGCCAAACGAGGGAGTGACTGACACACAAACATTGTGGAAACCTGTAATTGGTTCCCCATTAATTACGCCATCCCTTCACATGGTTTAGAATGGGTAAAGACGGGGCGGCAGGGTAGCCTAGTGGTTAGAGCATTGGACTAGTAACCAAAAGGTTGAAAGTTCAAATCCCCGAGCTGACAAGGTATAAAATCTGCCCCTGAACAGGCAGTTAACCCACTGTTCCTAGGCTCTCATTGAAAATAAGAATTTGTTCCTAACTGACTTGCCTAGTAAAATAAAATAAAAAAGACACATTCACATATGAAGATCATGTTCCCTCCTGTCCTCTTCCCTTTCTGATATTCTGCATAGCACCAGGGACATGTGAAAGACAAGGCTGACTTCTCCCCTCTCTGGGCCCCAAGTGACTGAGCCCCAGCTGAGGGAGGGTGCAACTGCCAACACCAGAGTCCAAAGGGATACATTCTAATAACAAGTCTATCACATAAGCATATTATGCAGATAAGACATCCTAATTATCTATATTACCCAACTAATTCTGATTCATCTGTCACATTACTCACTAGGATTGCTGAATCATTGCTAACAATAATGAAAAGGACTTCATATCCTACTGGTCATTTTTTTCAGGGACCGAGCTAAAGCTAGCTAGCTACCCCAGAAGTACCGGTCAAACAAATGATGCCTTATTACCAACGTGGTATTATAAACACAGTTCGTGGCCAGTGTATGTTTGTTTGCAGACTTTTCTTTTGTACAGCTTTGACAGTGCTTACTGATAGTAGTGGTGGCACTTGGATGGCACACGCAAATTCAGCACACACAACATTCTACAATAGAATTGTATTATTTGACGCGCATCTTTTTTTGACACGCCAAGACCCAAACGGCGTTCCATAGCTAAGGGAGCATGTGGGAATGGCAGTGGACTGTGTAGAATATGAGGTGACTATGAGAGTTAGTGCCAGCAAGAGAAAATTGGGGGTAGGGTTCTATCCTCTGCCAAAGGATTCAACATTCTACCTGCTCATCATGTATGTTGTTAATTGATAGTGATGGGGATGGGGTGAGCTTGTCTCCAGGCGGGCACAAATGGTGGGTGGGATTATCATGATCAATTAGTCATTTAACCCAATAGAGTCGCTCTTGGCTCTCCACATTTCCTCTGCATGTTTTAAAACAACCCACTATTACTTTCGCAAAAAAAAAAGTGCTGATATAGTATATATACTTTGATATGCTTTATGAGTACGGGCCCTGACCTTCATCAGCGCCAAGACCATTTAAGTCATTTATTAATCCATTTTTATATAATGAGTACTTTTTTTCCATCTCTGTCCAGGTGGAACAGCTGTAAGCAGAACAAGCAGGGCGCCAACAACTGCACAGCAAATCAGAACCAAACTCCTTCGCCGGAGGGGGAGAAGCTGCACAGCGACAGTGGCATATCGGTGGATAGCCAAAGCCTACAGGAGCAGCAAGGCCAGGGGCAGACTCAGGCACAGACAGGTAGGCCTGCACAGAGATACTCACACACAGGCGAGCACAGATGTATGAGCACGCACGCACGCACGCACACACACACCACACACACACACACACCACTCACACACACACATACACACACAGGTGGCGCGTCCAATAAGCAAAGCTAAGCTTCCTCTGAAGTAAATTCAATTAAGCTGATTGTTGATTTGCGGCAGTCAGTGAAAAGCATCTAAAATAGGCCTAGGCATATCTCAATATTTCTAAATACAATCGTTGGAAAAACAAAGAAAAACTCTAACCTGTCTTTAGTTAAGATATCAAAATGTTCAACTCCCAATAGGCTATTGAGCAAACAACACACAATACCGATATTAAGTAATTTTATCTTATTGTCTTACTTAGCCGCTACAAACTTGTGTCCGTCGTGGACCAGTGGGTACATAAAACATTCTCAATTGAAGGCTGCAAAGGCACCAATTTCCTCCTTAACTCTATTTAATCTCGAGAAGGCAGAAAAAAATGGAAAATATACATATTTTCTTTATGAAAAAAAAAAATCCACCACCATGCTAGTCCCAGAAGTTGTGTATCACGTTCAGCCAATCAGGTTGCTGCAGTCTGTTTTTTCACCCAGGGTCTAATTGATTCAAAATAAAAGACTGCCACAACCTGATTGGCTGAACACAATACGCAACATCCTGGACTAGCTTTAGCTACTCTAGCATGGCGGTGGAAAATGGAGAACGTATGCATATTTTTCCAGTTTTCTGTCTGCCTTCTTGCGTTTAAATAGAGTTAGGGTGGAAATTGATGATTTTGCAGCCTAAATAGGGAATGTTTTATTTACGAACCGGTCCACTGGGGATACGATTGTATAGCCGGCTGTATACATTCCCTATGGACGGTAAGATGAAACGACTCAATATCGCCATCTGCCAGCCTTTGGGCTAATTGGTACTATAGCGGAGCGCATCGGCCATATCCCCGGTGAGTGCGCACATTCACTGTCTTTATCATTGGGTGAGTCCGTGCTCCCGGAAAGTTTTTTTAGGATAACATTTTCCTCCCCCAGGCTAGATGGACGTCATAGCCTACAATATGTGTCTCCCCTTTTCATAGGCCTTAATTAGATGGTTGTATTCAAGACAAGGTTGTTTCTATTTAGCTCAGTTTGTCAGCAGAGTAGCCTACCCTGTCATTTTTGTTGTATTAAATATTCTGCTATTGTCTCCAGTCATAGAGAGTAAAGTGTCTTAGAATTGCACGAAATGTGTTTATAAAAGACAATTATTTTGCGAACAGTGAGTCAGTTATATTATTAGCCTTGTGACTATCCAATCTACTCCTCACATTAGGAATAGTAGGCTAGCTTACATTTGTCTGCAAATGCCATAATAGATGCATGCAATACTTTATCATAAAGGTTAAAAAAATGGTTGTCGATTTTTTTTAGCTTCCCCTTACTTGAAGCTCACGCACGGCATACAGTATGCACATACACACATACTTTAACACACACACACCTGTATGTAGAGACAAGTCAACCCAGGGACAGACAGGTACAGACGGGAACTTTACTACAGGTCGACACCTAATGTACTGTAACACAAAATATAGATTAATGTACCACATCCACAATAGCACACCTAGACAAGCTCCCCCCAAAATATAATGAAAAGATCCATTCATGAATTCACATTTAAGTCAGCATTCAGGTCAATTATACCATGTGCCACACAACAAAGCAACTCCATAGAGGTACCATGCATTTGATGGCTGCTTGCACTTTGAGGGTAGTTTTCGAAATGGAGCAAAGTGCATAATTAAGCTATTTAGGTTGAACCGTGATACCACTCAACAGAACACTACCACAAATAGGTTTGATGGACAGTAAGCTGGTATGGAATAGCTTTTCTAGATGCCATGTTTGTTAACACCCTGAGGGCCTTCACACAGTAAGACAAGAGGATAGGAATTTCCCTTTGGGGAGAGTGGCATCTCGTGGCCTCGTAAGCTCCACTTTGAACACAACCTCTCAAACCTACTGTAGCAAATCAACAACAATAATAACAAACCTCTGTTAGGGGCCACAGTTAGTTCACCAGCGGCATGCGCTCCTGGCGGTTTGGAGTCAAGCCCTGAAGAACCCGTTTGGAAGAATGTAGACCTTTCAAAACAGACACTTGGCTGAGCAGATGAGACCAGATGGCTGGTTTGTCTGTGGAGTCACGTGATTCTCTTGAGATTAACAGGTTCCTTAGAAAACCTTCAGAGAACTAGAACTAGTTCCAAAGAACTATAAGCAACTGGAGCAGAGGAAATAGTCAGTCAGGAGAGAGCACTCCAGCTGGCCAGAACAAAGTCCTACAATATACTGTCTATAAGTGTAGTGAATCAATATTATTTGCTGATGTGCATTTCTGTTTAGTGATTCCATCTGGAAACAAAGCCAAATTCAAAGTCAAAGCTATGATGTAATGATGATCCATTGACATTAATGTATGATTGACAAAAAGTCCACACAGATCCTGAGTAAGGATTTGGAGCTCCCTGACCAGTGTGATTAAATATTACTTCAACAGATATTAATGTAACCTCAGACTAACGCTCATGTAACGTCTTTCTCCCTGCAGTGGTCACTGTGGATGAGGAGCCTTGTCTGCTCCTTCCCCTCCACACGCGAGAGGAGGTTGAGAAACTCCTCTACAGGGGCGGAGAAGGGGAGGGCTACGACCACACGGAGGACAGAGATTGGTGCAGCCTGGCAGGGCTGCTGGGATACCAGGAAGAGCGCATCGCCACATTCCGGCAGCAGGAACATCCAGTCCGTGCACTGCTCTCTGATTGGGCCAGCCAGGATTGCGCCAGCCTGGACACGCTCTGCACGGCGCTGTGCAAGATCAACCGCGAAGACATCGCACAGAGCCTCGTGCTCAGCCCCAACACCGTCAAACCCACTGCCACATCTGCAGTGTGACCATTTAACCATTACCGCCAATGCTACGAAAATCTCACTGCAACATCACAGCCAAACTCACCCCACCCCCCGCCACAGTCCATCCATTCTGTGACTATTTAACAGACTACACCAACCATCTGAACAATTACACCAATGCCAAACCATTCAGATCGGCAAACCAAAGTCTGATCATCCACACCTGATGCCAAAACTACTGCTATCGATCCACCAAGACTCGGCCCCAGATCTAAATCGAACATTTCTGCGAGACTTCGGCAGCCACTGCATCCCTTACCGCCTTTATGGTCCTTCCTAAGCGTGCCCGCATCGTGTGAAACCTATCGCTTCCAATTCCACTTGTGAACCTATGTCAAACTCTGTGGCTGGTGCACTTTCAAGATACACAACCCCATTATGGTCAACTGTGGCCTTGTAACCATACTACTGGATGTTCCACTGTGTCTTCAGTGTGCCCAAAACAGTCAGGCACCATTTTGCTCTGCTCTCTCACTAACCCGGAAGTAGCAAAAGGCTACAAGACTCTGGGGATTGTGCTTCATTTTCATTTTCTGTGCTTCTCTTTTGACTGAACTAATTATTTTCATACCTTCCTCACTTACAACACAGAACTTTGGCTTGTGGTGCCTTGATGAACATCACTTGGCATTCAACACGTACAGTAAGGTACTACTATTCTTTCATTTCATTTTTGTTGTTCTGTACTACCAAAGCCTAGCTTATCAACCATACCTATACCTATTATAACATCTGAACATTAAATTGTTTGTAATTTATTGGCAAAATATTCCATTATTTGTGACCATTTGCTAGTCAATCAATGACTGTCGGTCACAGCTGAATGGTGGTAATTTTCACCAGAGATCAAGGACTGGAAAGATATAACGAGCTAGACTACAAAAGGTTAGCACTAAATCCAAACCAATTCTTATGTGAAAAAAGCTAATGACATATCAACCTGCATCGTTGCCTCTATTATTTTCAACACATTGATATGGAGAAGCTCAATTATTTGAGCCGTTTCCTCCATAATATTTTGTGAAAGGAAATATTAAGGAGAAATATCCCCTTTCAAACTTAAGTTATCGTATGCATTATTATTATTTCTTTAGACCTGACATAGGAACAGTTCCCAGTATCTATATATCTACTGGAACAAAGTCAGAGTAGTGGACTGGCTGGCCTGTGCTGGCTAACATGGTAGTCTGTGGACCAGGCAACCTGACTCCAGCTTCTATCTGGCCAGGCCCATCTGCATAACACTGGGGCTCTCACACTAGGCCTATACTCTGACCTAGATAGAAAAGGACTAGGAATTTAAAACTCACCCACACATATATCTACACACACAAACATCCATGAATGCACGCACACACACACACACACACACAC
The DNA here is from genome assembly GCF_002021735.2 of Oncorhynchus kisutch. Classification (NCBI taxonomy): domain Eukaryota; kingdom Metazoa; phylum Chordata; class Actinopteri; order Salmoniformes; family Salmonidae; genus Oncorhynchus; species Oncorhynchus kisutch. The sequence goes on along the minus strand of NC_034193.2, from coordinate 30,592,619 downwards.
ACACACACACACACACACACACACACACACACACACACACATACACACACACACACACACACACACACACACATACACACACACACACACACACACACACACACACACACACACACACACACACACACACACACACACAAATGTATATCTACACACACTTACATGCACACGTACACAAACACACAGATGCATGCATGCCAGTATCCACACACATGTATGCATACACATACTGTATAAGAGAACAAACAAACAAAAAAGCCTGTGCTGTGTCAATCAAGTGTTGTGTCAATGATAAGGGACAACAGGACCAAGGTCATTGGACATGAACCTACACCCTTTCAGGGACCACATGCAAGACACCTTATTGGACATGATGGACGTAGGCCAACTTGCAGTCAAAAATATTGCAGTCATTCACACCACAACTGTCTTTCAAAACATCTTGCTTGGAATCTGTATAAATCATGTAATCCTTTCCCGTGAGGTCATCCACTGCTGTGTTAGCAAGAGGAATAGCATGTACACACTAGCGAGTCATATAACCGATACACATCGTATTCAAAATACACATACAAGTACTGTACATAAAATAACTTACGACTGAACAACTAGCCATTATTTCAGGCTAAGATATACAAATCCAGGGTTATCTATTTCTGTTTAGTTTCTCAGGGTCTTTTGTGTGGCTTTAGTGATTAGCTGGATGTTTGTCTAATGTTGTTTCCTTTTCCTAATCAACGCTCAGACAACCTGGATTAGTTGTGTATAGGTTGAGGAAGGTGAGGGAGGCCTTGTGGAGGGATTCAACACTAGCTAGTGTTTCAGGAAAGGCCCTTTGTAGAACTTACTCAGGCAATGATATCAGTGGCGTTCCAGGTTGTCTTTCTATGCAGTCGCGCTGCTCGGAGGATCAGATCTCACATTACCTGGAAAAGTGTTTAAATGTCTAAAGTAGCAGGGACCATATTCATATGATATCTAGTAGGGGACTGCCAAAAAGACGACCCGGTGGCCATTGTGACTGACAATCCTTCAGACAAAAGAATAGGGATGGACGCAGATCAGAGGAAAAACAGGGGTGTCTAGTTTCCCCATTGTTCACGACAACAACCTTCGAATGAAAGGCTAGTCCTTAGAGATTGGAGACGAGCAATACGGGAGGACTTCCAACCACTGAGAGTTGAAAAGATGAAAAGAAGCACGCCAATTAGACCTTTTGGTAACAGGTTACTTAAAGCTGACGGGTACAATGCATTAAGATGTGGTTATAATGCATTGTAAAAATTGTTATAGGCATTTATGACCCATTTATAATGTCTTATTGTCATGCCATGGTACCTACATATTATAAGCCTCATAAGCCTCATTGTATGCTTATAACAAGTAATAAAGCACTATACGTGTTAGCTCAAAGTAACAATGTTAGCACATCGGTGCATTCATAAAGCCTTCGTAAATGCTTCAAAATGTGTCGTAGGCATGCATAACCATTACAGGCAGCTATGAATTAAGAACTGAGGGGGATGTTCCCTTATTTTTGTTGTGCTTTGTGGGGTCATATTTCTTAGCTTATTTGAGGGTTAAAATGCCAATGCATGCTTATAACAAATGTAATTGCAGCATAATACAGCCTAAAGTGAAGCGTATCCCCATTTATTCTCATTGTCAACTTGATTTTTTTTTTTTAGATATATATATATATATTTAAAATTTCACACTGGGAAACATTTTTTGGGGGGGACTGGGGTTGAATGACAGGAGTTCGGAGGAAGTAACAGTGGTCGCTTGCTTTCTGTCCATCATTTAATGCAAAGAGATCTGTTAGGACTGTCTTGTTCAATTCTGGCATTACTGACATATAGGTAGGTTCAAAGAGAGCGAAGACAATATTCATGCTTTTCTGGATCTGAACCAGTCTATGTCACAGAATTGATCCACGCCTGGTTTAGCTTGCTACTGCAAGAGTCTGGCCTGAGTCTATAGGTACACGTGCCTATTGTAAGTACTGTACAGAACGTTTCACCAATAGTTTACTGATCTTAGATCAGTGGCTTAATTATGAACAAAGGTATTCTCAAGGGTTTTCATGTGTTACTAGCAGTAATAAACGGTATTATAGGTTAGATTGTAGAGCACCGTATGTATTCGACATCACAAGTGACCTGGGAAATGTTTCAGGTCCCTGATGATGATGTTGTGTTTGTTTTGTATGTATTTTATTTGATTTTGAGAAGTGTTCATTTGAAGTTTGTGTTTTTGAGCCCTCAAGGCTTATTGTAAAATATCATGGTCCGACAGGACTTCTGACTCAGATGCAGTCTCTAGAGTCTATTGACAGTGACTCAATCCCACTTTACCTCAATGACCTGACTCTAAAGAAATAGAATATTTGGCCAAAATGGTTTCACTGTATGCCTTAGCCACAGTCAGTAGGACACAAATTAAGCATAGTCCTGAACTAAAAAGCTATTTCAAAGAAGATCCTCTGTTGATGGTTTTTAGTCCAGGACTATAATACATTTTTTGTCTAGGAAACCAACCCCAGATGTCTGGATCAACGGTATTGCATGGTAAACACTGCTGGGACTAAATGTGGTATATCCCTGTATAGTGTATGTGTGTGTGTATGTGTGTGTGTGTATATATATATATATATATATATATATATATATATATATATATATATATATATATACATACATACTGAGGGAACAGAACATTAGGAACACCCTCCTAATATTGAGTTACACCACCTTTTGCCCTCAGAACAGCCACAATTCATGAGGGTATGGATCCTACAAGGTGTCGAAAGCGTTCCACAGGGATGCTGGCCAATGTTGACTCTCAATGATTCCCACAGTTGTCAAGTTGGCTGGATGTCCTTTGGGTGGTGGACCATTCTTGATACACACGGGAAACTGTTGAACATAAAAAAAACAGCAGCGTTGCAGTTCTTGACACAAACTGGTACCCCTGGCACCTACTACCATACCCCGTTCAAAGACACTTCAATCTTTTGTCTTGCCCATTCACCCTCTGAATGGCACACATACACAATCCATGTCTCAGTTGTCTCAAGGCTTAAAAATCATTCTTTAACCTGTTTCCTCCCCTTCATCTACACCGATTGAAGTGGATATAACAAGTGACATCAATAAGGGATCATAGCTTTCACCTGGATTCACCTGGTCAGTCTATGTCATGGAAAGAGCAGGTATTTTTTATGTTTTGTATTCTCAGTGTATGTACTGAATGTGTACAATGTGTTCAATTCAATACTGAGCCATACTGACTGACGGGTGGCGTGGATTGGTACAGCTCGGCTCAGTCCCACATGTTATCACTTATTTGGCTAAATTATTATCCATAGTTGCCTCTTTTGATACAGCAGCAGTCTTTAAATGGACTGTTACCTTGAATGCAACACTACGATGTAAAAGCTATTCAACTCCAATTAAACTCTGTCTATGACATTTCCTGACATATTTTTACTCTCACTCTCTCTCACTGCAGTGGTTCTCAGGAGACGGGCCAGTTTGTGTGGGGAGAGCATATGTCAGACAAGGTTGAGTCAGGCGTCTAATGTTTTGTACACCCAGTGTATAGCCATGACTGTAACAACAAAGTTGGTTTCCCCTACAGACACTGACGAGGAATGTGCTAATATGATATGAAAACTGAACTGAGGACAGAATTGTTTCCCCCCAAACGGTATTCACTTAATTTCTTTATATTTATTAGAGGACAGTTGCAGACCATACGTTTTGTATAGTTGTGAAGCAGCACACCTAGTAAGTACAATAAAATACCAATGAAGGCTTATATTCAACTTAACCTCGCACTTGGCCGCATACTGTTTGGTCAGAGGAAGAGGTGGGAGTTTGACAGTGAAGGGATTGTTGAAAATATATGAAAATAAATTGATGGAGATGTGTCACCAAGCCCTGATGATGTGGTCCATAGTGAAACAAGATGGATTCTTAATGCGCCAAGATGTACAGAAGTGAGAAATACTGAATGTTCCTTGTATTTACTAATATGTACACTGTATTATACAAATGTGAATTTGCTATATAAACAGTACAATCCACAAAATAATAAAGTCCTTCAATCAACATAATATGGTCTTGTCAAAAAGCAATGATTTCAAATATGGTCATAAAAGTAATTATTGTGTCTCTATCGCTGTCACTCTCACACACACACACACACACACACACACACACACACACACACACACACACACACACACACACACACAAACATTCACACACAAACTCATGCACACACACTACCCCCATTAACAATGTGGCTAGCTTGTGTAACTTCCATGGATTCACACATTATCTCCTTAGACTGCAGGACTCTGGGCATTTTCCCACAAAGCCACTTCAACGTCCTTCTGACATGTAACTCGAGGCAAATGAGACAGATTGATTTACCGGGGGCTTCAAACATAAAGAACACACAGAGAGGAGGAGGAAGGAGGTGAGGAAGAGTTGTGTATTACTTGTCCCTCCTTATTGGCTGCTTTACAATGAGTGTAAAGGAAACTTGGTGTAATTTTCTAAATGTTATAGCCAAATCAACTGGAATTAGTTTGACCTTAGTTAAAAATCATTTGACCATTTAAAAAAAAACATTGCATGGTTGTTTAGTTAGCTGGAGTTTTTAGTGGCTGTTTATTAAAGAAAACTCAACCGTGGATTACAGTTTCTGACAACTTTTAGGGTGAAGAACCATCAAGTTGTAAAATACTGAAATCCCTAACACCAGCTAAGTTGGTTGAGAACGCATTCACATCAACATGCTGGGGAAGCGTCAACCGTAGGTCATTTGCTGTGTGAAAAAAAACATGCATTGCAACTCATGCTACTGTGAGACCCACATGATGTTGAGGCCTGTGTCAATTGACCATAACATGACCGTAAATATGTTCACAACCGTTTAATGTCCAATTTGAAACACAGCAACCCCTACATCGGGCAGTGGCTCCAATCACTACTGCCCTGGGGCATACGGTCACCTTAGACCAGAGGGATGAGTGTACCCTATTAGCCCTCCAAAGACACTTCCAGCAGCATCTGGTCTCCTGTCCAAAGGTCGACCAAGCCATGCATAGCTTCAGAGGCAAACCATCAGTGGGATGCATGCAGACAGAGTGGTATAGCTGCTGTATGGCTGTATGAGTTATTGTTGGCCTTTGACATGGGGGTTGCTGTCATGAGGGTAACATAATACTATCATAACAATGGCATATAGCTTGTCAAAACAACTAACCTCAATTTGGCGAGTGACATAGCTCGGTAATGAAGCAGAAAATGACACGTGCTTGAACATTTCAACGTTCACTTTCGCAACAGTTGTGCCACTTAATATTAGATGTAGTAGATATCATGACTGTTGACATTCGGTCAGGAACTATTATCCCAAGTGTTATTTAGTTCTTATAGCAGTTACTAATAATGTAAGCATTGTTAATTGAAAAAATTTACGTTTTTCATCAGCATTATGTATAACAATTCAATTCAACGTGAACTATCTGACAATTCCCTGTCACATATTGTACACGCTTAACTACCAGAACTGTAATTCTACTGTTAAACTGTCAATGATGTTTTATCATTATAGAAGACAGACTATGGTGTAGAGGAACGATTAATGCATTTGCTTTGGCAGTCAATACATTTATTTTTAAAGTGAAACCAGAAGGGGTAGATCATCTTTAACATTGCAGATAGACTGTGGCTTCCATCAATGTAATTGTCTGCATCATTTCCGATACCCAATATATTTATTTTGTAAAAAAATATATATATATTTATATATATACAGTACCAGTCAAAAGTTTGGACACACCTACTCATTCCAGGGTTTTTCTTTATTTTACTATTTTCTACACTGTAGAATAATAGTGAAGACATTAAAACTATGAAATAACACATGTAGTAACCAAAAAAGTGATAAACAAATCCAAATATATTTATATTTGAGATTCTTCAAAGTAGCCACCCTTTGCCTTGACAACAGCTTTGCATACTTTTGGCATTCTCTCAACCAGCTTCACCTGGAATGCTTTTCCAACAGTCATGAAGTAGTTGATAATCCTTAAGATGTTTCTACAACCTGATTGGAGTTCACCTTTGGTAAATTCAATTGATTAGACATTATATGGAAAGGCACACACCTTTCTATAAAAGGTCTCACAGTTGAGAGTGTATGTCAGAACAAAAACCATGCCATGAGGTCAAAGGAATTATCCGTAGAGCTCCGAGACAGGTTTGTGTCAAGGCACATATCTGGGGAAGGGTTCGAAAAACTTTCTGCACCATTGAAGGTCCCCAAGAAAATAGTGGCCTACGTCATTCTTAAATGGAAGAAGATTGGAACCACCAAGACTATTCCTAGAGCTGGCCGCCTGGCCAGACTGAGCAATCGAGGTAGAAGGGCCTTGGTCATTAAGGTGACCAAGAACCCGATGGTCACTCTGACAGAGCTCCAGAGTTCCTTTGTGGAGATTGGAGAACCATCCAGAAGGACAAACATCTCTGCAGCACTCCACCACTCAGGCCTATATGGTAGAGTGGCCAGATGGAAGCCACTCTTCAGTAAAAGGCACATGACAGCCCACTTGGAGCTTGCCAAAGGGCACCTAAGACTCTCAGACCATGAGAAACAAGATTCCAAGAATAGGGATTGAACTCATTTGCCTGAATGCCTAGCGTCACATCTGGAGGAAACCTTGCACCATCCCTACGTTGAAGCATGGTGGTGGCAGTATCATGCTGTGGGGATGTTTTTCTGCGGCAGGGACTGGGAGACTAGTTAGGATTGAGGGAAAGTTGAACGGAACAAAATACACAGAGATCCTTGATGAAAACCTGCTCCAGAGCACACAGGACCTCAGACTGGGGTGAAGGTTCACCTTCCAACAGGACAACGGCCCTAAGCACACAGCCAAGACGACACAGCAGTGGCTTTGGGACAAGTCTCTGAAAGTCCTTGAGTGGCCCAGGCAGAGCATGGACTTGAAGCCGATCTAACATCTCTGGAGAGACCTGAAAATAGCTGTCCTGCGATACTCCCATCCAACTTGACAGAGCTTGAGAGGATCTGTAGAGAAGAATGGGACTAACTCCCCAAATACAGGTGTGCCAAGCTTGTAGCGTCATACCCAAGAAGAATCAAGGCTGTAATCACTTCCAAAGGTACTTCAACAAAGTACTGAGTAAAAGGATTTATGTAAATTAGATATTTCATTTATTTTTATTTTTAATTAAACTAGCAAAAATGTCTAAAAACCTTTATTTTCATTTTCATTATGTGGTATTCTGTTTTGATTTATCAGGGGGAAAAAAAAACAATTTAAGCCATTTTAGAATGGACTGTAATGGAACAAAATGTTGAAAAAGTAAAGGGGTCTGAGTACGCACTGTATATATAGTACCAGTCAAATGTTTGGACACACCTACTCATTCAAGTGTTTTTCTTTATTTTTACTATTTTCTACATTGTAGAATAATAGTGAAGACATACAAACTATGAAATAACATATGGAATCATGTAGTTACCATAAAAGTGTTAAACAAATTAAAATAAATTATATATTTGAGATTATTCAGTGGCCACCCTTTGCCTTTATGACAGCTTTGCACACTCTTGGCATTCTCTCAACCAGCTCCATGAGGTAGTTACCGGGAATGCATTTCAGATCATTTCTTTCCTTCTTAATGCATTTGAGCCAGTCAGTTGTGTTGTGACAAGGTAGGAGTGGTATGCAGAAGATAGCCCTATTTGGAAAAAGACCAAGACCATAATATGGCAAGAACAGCTCAAATAAGCAAAGAGAAATGACAGTTAATCATTACTGTAAGACATGACAAGAAAATTTAGAAACTTTAAAGAACTTTGAACGTTTCTTCAAGTGCAGTCGGAACCTCTGCTGCAAAGAATAAGTTCATTAGAGTTACCAGCCTAAGAAATTTCCGCCCAAATAAATGCTTCACAGAGATCAATTAACAGGCACATCTCAACATCAACTGTTCAGAGGAGAATCAGGTCTTCATGGTCGAATTGCTGCAAAGAAATCACTACTTAACCTCTACGGGATCGGTCCGCTAATGTGATTAGCATGAGGTTGTAAGTAGCAAGAATATTTTCCAGGACATAGACATGTCTGATATTGGCAGAAAGCTTATATTATTGGTAATCAAACTTCTTCAGGATTGGTGTGTCCCCCACGGGACGGTTGCGCTAACGTAGGCGAATGCGATTAGCATGAGGTTGTATGTAACAAGAACATTTCCCAGGACATAGACATATTTGATATTGGCAGAAAGCTTATATTATTGGTAATCTAACTGCACTGTCTAATTTACAGTAGCTATTAGAGTGAAATAATACCATGCTATTGTTTGAGGAGAGTGCACAGTTTTGAACTTGAAAAGTTATTAATAAACCATTTAGGCACATTTGGGAATTCTTGACACAAAACTTTGAACAGAAATGCAATGGTTCATTGGATCAGTATAAAAATGTGCACATACACTGCTGCCATCTAGTGGACAAAATCTAAATTATGCCTGGGCTGGAATAATACATTATGGCATTTCTCTTGCATTTCAAAAATGATGGTACAAAAAAAATACAAAAAACGTTTGGTTTTTTCTTTGTATTATCTTTTACCAAATCGAATGTGTTTTATTCTCCTATATTCCTTTCACATTTCCACAAACGTCAAATGACAAATGGTACCAAGAATATGCATATCCTTGCTTCATGTCATGAGCTGCAGACTTGGATTTGGGTAAGTCATTTTAGGCTAAACGTTTTTTCATTTAGTTGTCTGAAAGCGTTCAAAATACACTGAAAAAGTCCAAATACATAATCTATACGAACAAAATGTGACGTCAAAATAAATTGATATTGAGGTGTGTGAAAAATCAACATGTGAAAATCCATGTGAAACTTCACGTCTGAAGACCACGTGTCTGACTCATGGAATTTGGAATTTGTATGACATTTTTCTTCTATTCTTTCACATTAAGTTTTCAAACGTGTGCTCATATGTGTTTTTGAAAACCATATGTATTTTTTTTCACTTTCAAGTTTTCAATTGTATTATTATTTCTATTTCACTGTTCTGGAAACTGAGGAAAGGTATTTTATTTTTCTAAGGGGTGACTGATGTTGCTCTGTCCCAATGTTATGGACTATTTTGGGACCATGTGAAAAGGTATTTTTCGAGGTGACCGAGGTTGGGTCTCCTGATGTTGCTCTGTTCAGGGACCTGCTCAAACCAGGGTTCGGCTCAATTCAGAATTTTGGAATTGACTCCCAAGTATCCATTTCAATAGAATGATACTGCAACAACTGTTTCAGAGCACAGAGTAAATGTTGAATTTACGAACGCTCAACACCTGTTGAGTATGGCCAGTGTTAGTAATCGTTATTAAATTGTTGCCAGGGTCACAGTTAAAGTCACCAACGCTCTGGATAACATGAAAACAGCCTAACCAGCTCTGTTGAGAAAAATTGTCAGAGTTTGGGTGGGGGCTGAAGTTTACGATGATTCTTGTGGTATTGCACACGGTCAGTAGTGTGAACCAGAGTGACTTGACGCAACGGGCCAAGCAAGCTGTACAAACAAAACGGAAACGACACAGGACGTCTTGGGGTTGCAGTCTGCCGTGAAGTGTTCATCCATGTGTACGGGTAAGAATCTAGCTACAGTTTCAGATATTATATGTTATGTATATATTATATATATGTTATATGCTAGCTGATGTTAGATGACTGGCTCTCTAGCTGACATTACCTTTATGATCTATGTGTACCAATGTTATCTCAGAATGCCATTTCACATTGCTAGTTATTGCTTAATGTTAACTAGCTAACATCAAACCTATTTGGTTAACTTTATCTATGACAATTGGTTTGTATTGCTAGTACTCTATGAATTGGGATTATGGTTAATTGTTTAGCTAGCTACATGTCTAAACAAAAGACCCCAAGTTAAAGCTTACTGTTAGCTAGTTAGCTGACGTTAGATGGCTGACTTGATAGCTAACATTACGTTTATGATCTGTGTGTGGTGAGATCTCAGAATGCCATTTCGCATTGCTAGTTATAGCCTAATGTTAACTAGCTAACGTTTAACCTGTTTGGTTAACTTTAGATAGCTATGACAATCATTTTGTATTGCTAGTACTCTATGGATTGGGATTATGCTTCATTGTTTAGCTAGCTAGCTACAAATCTAAACTAAAGAACCCAAGTGAAAGCTTACTGTTAGCTAGCTAGCTGATGACCCATCAAGTTAGCCAGGCATGTCTGAGGGTGATTATGGCTATCTATTGGAATTTGTCTTTCAGCATCAGTAGAACAAGCATGACTCTCCTCGACCAGTCATACCAGGAGAATGGTCTAATCTAACGCCCCACATCAAAAAGAGAGCTGGTCCAAGCAAGCACAGGTTACACCTGAAGCATAAGGACTTGCAGCGAGTGGTGAACTTCATCAACAATGACGCAGAGGATAATGCAATAGTATTACCAGGACTCCACCCAGGACACAAACACTTTGATGGAAAGCTGCTGCCATGCCATGTGACAAAAGCAGCAGTGTGTCATCTCTACAAGGAATCGATGACAGCACTCGGTATGTAAAGCATAAGCAACACATTTTGATTATTTAATTGACCAACATGATTGGCACTACCTTTATTGCTCTCACATTATTTTTGTATTTTCCAGAGGGCTGTCTTCCTTCAGGAATCTGTAGAGAAAATTGCTGCCCCACATCTCAAGCACTAAGCCCAGGACAGACCTGTGCTGGCAGTGCCAGAGGAGCAACTATCAGGTCTTCAGATCTGCCAGAATTTGTTAAGTCAGCCAAGCTGAAGAATTAAGAGCTGCATCTCCTGCTTGTTCAGAGTGTGCGGTCTGTCTACCGGAAGATATTTGCTGACTGCAAGACCACCTGTCAAGACATGCAGTTGTCTCTGGGGGCCCCTACTGAACCAGCAAGCAAAGACATCGGGATGCATTACAGCTTTGATTTTTTCTCAATAAGTAAGCAACATTTCCTCCTTTATACTGATTAAGGACAGAGAGAAACAGAGAGTGAGAGAGAGAGAGAGAGAGAGAGAGAGAGAGAGCATTTCACTGAGCTGTGTAATTAATTTACGTTTTGTTGTTTGCAGGTGCACTATCATTCTGACCCTATGCAGCCAGGTCCCATCTACTTTTTAACTCCTCGCAAGTGGGGCTTGTTTGGTGTCTGCTGTGAAGGAATACCACAACAAGTCAATTACTTGATTGATGAAGGCATGTCATCTGGCAAAGGCAGCAGCACAGTCATCAACGACATGCATCATTTATTCACCAACTACGGAGTTGGGGAAACACGTGTGTACCTGAATTCTGAAAACTGCAGTGGCCAAACAAGAACAAGTTTGTGCTCTGGTATTGTGCCTGACAGACCATGCACAAGCTCCACCACAGTCTGGACCTTGGACTTCCTGGTCACAGTCCACACCAAGTTTGCCCCTGACTAGTGCTTCAGCCTCATCAGGCAGCACTTCACAAAGAAAAGAGTGAACACTTTGTCTAAGATTGCTGGTGTTGTGATGGATAGCACTGTGACAGGGGTCAACATCCCACAGCTGGTTGGACTGGAGGATGGTATTGTGCTGGTGGAAAGCTGTTTGGGACTCAATTTCCGCCTGGAGACATACCCTAATCTAACTGCCTGTAGCTCAGGCCCAGAAGCAAGGATATGCATATTCTTGATATCATTTGAAAGGAGACACTCTGAAGTTTGTGGAAATGTGAATTGAATGTAGGAGAATATAACACAATAGATCTGGTAGAAGACAATACAAGGAAATAAATATACATTTTCTGTTTTTATTGTTGTTGCATCATCTTTCAACTGAACAAGAACAGCCAAACATTCAGATAGGATGCTGGGGATAATTTCGATGCAGAACATAACAGGACAACTGTACTTGAGCAAAGTTTCAGACAGATATCTTCATGAATGAGCAAGCTACATGACATTGAGCATGAAGTCACCCAGGTGTCCCACACAAGTTGCCCAAATGTACCCAAGTGGACAAATTTGTACAGTGATACATTTTGATGCAAATAACTATATACAAAATACCCCCCCCAAAAAAATGTTTTTTATAAAAATTAAGTATTGAAAATGTGAAGAAAAAAAAAAAATTACAAGGGTAACAATTGACACACATTCAATGTCTAATGTACAATATTGTGAAGACTGCTGATGCCATAGCCCATAGCAGTCTCTTTCTGGTGTAAAACAGAGGGGAACAAGTGGTGCAGGTGACGGGGCATTTCATGTGGCAAAGAGAACAACGACGCCTCCCTACTGTGCCCTTTTTGCCCTGAGGCAAATTCATGTGCAGGTGACGGGGCATTTCATGTGGCAAAGAACACAACGACGCCTCCCTTCTGTGCCCTTTTTGCCCTGAGGCAAATTCATGTCTGCAGAGATGAACTTTGGCATGTGAGCACCACTGGTTGAAGCAGCAGAAGGTACAGAGGTAGAGGGGACAGAGGTGCAGCGGACTTGCTGTAGCTAGCAAGCTCCTGGATGAGCAGCTGTCCACAGCTCTTAGCCATTTCCTTCTGGAGGATGAAGGCATTCACCACAGCAATATCAATGAAATGATAAAACAATGTCTTGTACCATTTCATTGTCTTGTGGAGAACATTGTATCAGCGCGCCTGACAGGTCCACACCTCCCATGCCCTTGTTGTAATCCTTTATAGCTGCAGGAATGGGGACATTTTTGGTGGTCCATGCCCCAGTAGTGTCCTTCACACGCCTGATGACGTGATCGCCACTGAAGGACTTGTGGATAGTGGTGCACATGACCACCTCTCTGGTATCCATGCACTTCACAAAGAGCAGGCCATCTTGGCGAATCCATCTCATGGTACTCCGATCAACCCGATTAGGCATGTCATTCACCTTGGTTTTCGGAAAGCCCACTGTTGGTCCGAATGGTGCCACAAGCCCACACATCCTGCTTCCTCAGGTCTGTGAACAGGGTAGGGCATGTGTAGAAGTTGTCCACAAAAAGTTTGTTGCCCTTCCCCAGCAGTTGAAAATCGAATAACTCCATGACGGAATCATAGCTAAGTCCCTCACCGGTCACACAATTGCTCGTCCCCTCATAAACAAAAACATTGCCCGTGTATGCACACGCAGAATCAACCAAAATAAACAGTTTGTAACCCCATTTAGTTGGTATTTTACGCATGTATTGTTTTAGGCCAATTCTGACCTATGAGGCCACCATCCTCTCATCGATGGAAAAGTTCTGGGCGGGCTGAAAATAGGTCTTGCAGGCCTCAACCACACTGGTAGAGAGGTTTTATTTTGCAGAGCCTATCAAGCCTTGCTGTGCCTCGCTTCTTTTCGTTGTCCTCATCAACTTCTGGGTCACTGATATGAAGTGCCCATGAGATTGTCAGAAACCTTTTGCATGACATGACAGTGGAGGGGAAAGGCAGTTGATAGAGGGGAGCAGTTTTCCAGTAGTCTTTAGCTTCACATGACCCATGTAAATGACCATTGACAGGTAACAAAAATTATCTGACATGGAAATGGGCTTCCATGCCTCTTTCTTGCCTGCCTGCTTCTTAGCACCATACTTATTAGTGTTCAACACCAGGGAATCAACAACTGACAAGGTGAAAAACAGCTGACAAAGTTGAATGGGGCTGTACTTCGAGGTCATGTCCAGATGAGGTCCTGGTGGCCTTTTCTGTCTGAATGTTGGAGGAAGTGGCTCGACATCCTCCTCCAGCACAGAGTGCCAATGACCCTCTTCCTCTCGTTTCAAAAACGGCATGAGAAGTACTTACCAGTCCAACACCGCATCTTCTCAGTACAAAAACATCTCCTCGGTTTGTGAGTCAAAACTGTTGTCACTATCTGACTCATCTTGTAGTAACTCTGTCTCACTTTCCCTATCAATTTCATCGATAATATCATGTAGATCTGTATACCTACAGTTTGCCTTTGATTTTCCAGATTTAGTCGACATAATTCTTCAGATAAAACTGGGGAAAATGCTCTCGAAACAATACTGCTATGCGTAACCAGCGTGGCTTCTTCAGGTAAAATTCTCAATGGCAAATTAGTGTCTTTATGCTCGAGTTTCAAGCAAGGGCTAGTCTTTCCGAATATAACAGTTACACATTGCCGTTTACCTCAGCTCATTGGTTATCTACCAAGCTAGATTTCAAGACGATCAGGCCCAAAATAGGGCCGAAATACAGTCAATCAACGAAGCACTGGTCATATCATTGGTGCGCAATGAGGTTATTGTTTGGCATGTTCAAATCAGTTCCTTTCGGTCAATACGCCCTGCGAGAATAACCATGAAGTCTGGTTGTGTTACTAACAAATAGAGGATTGCAATAAAATCAACCATGAGTGGAAAAACATAAGTTTAGTGTGAGTAATGACATCGAATGTTTCGTCGAAAGTTGAAGGAGACGGAATTCATGACACAAGCCGTTTACAAAATGTTTCGTATTAGGCTAGATTGGCCCTTTTGTATTACCAAAAGAAGAAGATCTTCAAAGGTAAGTGATTATTTTATTGCTATTTATGACTTTCGTGACTCCTGTCCTTGGATGGAAAATGTATATTATGCTTTTCTATGTGGGGCGCTGTCCTCAGATAAACGCATGGTATGCTTTCGCCGTAAAGCCTTTTTGAAATCTGACACGGAGGCTGGATTAACAAGAAATAAGCTTTATTTTGTTGTATAACACTTGTTATTTTATGAATGTTAAGTATTTATCTACCTGTATTTTGAATTTCGCGCCCTACAATTTCACCGATGTTGTCGAGGTGTCCCGCTAGTGGCATGCCTTTCCCAAACAGGTTTTAAATGATAGGTATGTTCAATCCTGTTACTCTGGTTGTGTAAATTGCTGTTTCCACCTAACTCTGTACCTAATCTACAATGGCTGTGCACATCTCGTGTTCTTACCCCCACCCTCTGTACTCTGAAACTTGCACGTTCAGAATGAGGTATCTCTGTTCCGAACTAAGTTCTTAGTACTCGCAGGAGAACACAGAGGACTCCGAATATTTGGCCCCCTCATCCAGTAGATATCAGTTAATTTGACACATTGAGACAGTTCTGGTGGATTAAGGAAATGTAACAAGGTTTGGCTGTATAAGGCAAGCCCCAACTCAGAATGTAAGGGTTGTCGTCGGTGGAAGAATGAGAGGACCAAAGTGCAGCGTGGTTAGTGTTCATCTTTTTAATAAGAAACTGAACACTTCAAAAATAAAACAAAAAACTAAGTGACAACCGAAACAGTTCTATCTGGTGCAGACACACAAAGACTGAAAATATAGAAAAACTAACATAGACTGCTCACGCCCTGACCATACTAATACTAAATAAAGACAAAACAAAGGAATAAACGTCAGAACGTGACACAGAATCGCTGAGTTCTCACTCTTTTCACGTGTGTGTGTGTGTGTGACCTGCTCCGTTACTAATATGTTTTGAATAAAGAAACAACTTGATTGCTGCCCTTGTCTCTCCTCATTAATGAATTAGCATTTCCATGACACGGTCTTCATGAGAGCCAGTTTCATCAAAGCGCTTGATGGTTTTTGCAACTGCACTTGAAGAAACCTTCAAAGTTCTTGACATTTTCCAGATTGATTGACTTTCATGTCTTCAAGTAATGATGGACTGTCATTTCTCTTTGGTTATTTGAGCTTGTCGTGGAAATTCATACTGAGAGAGACTTTGTCATTTATTCAAACAATCATCTTTATTTATTAATATCGATTAATTATTGCAATAATGAGGCTGGTCGACCCCACACCCTTGAGTGTTGGACCGAATAACCTAACCTTTACACAAATGCAAAGTACTACATATAGCTGACACTAAAAATGAGTTTCCCAGTTTCAAGGATGATTTTGAGACAATGAGGGATTGTTCTACTTCTAAGCTAGTAAAACACATTCTTGTCTATGTAATGCATTTTTTAAACTCAGATTAGCTGCAAGGAACTAGAGTGGAGATGATAAAAAACAGAAATGTCTTACTATTAGTTCAATATTAATTGTTAACCATTAATATTAAATAGATACAGGTAAATACATTCTTTTTTTATCACAAGCTTTTCTTGCCATAATATGGACTTGTTTTTTTTACCAAATAGGGCTATCTTCTGTATACCATCCCTGCCTTGTCACAACACAACTGATTGGCTCAAATGCATTAAGAAGTAATGAATTCCACAAATGAACTTTTGACAAGGCACACCTGTTAATTTAAATGCATTCCATGAAGCTGGTTTAGAGAATACCAAGAGTGTGCAAAGCTGTCATCAAGGCAAATATAAAATATATTTTGATTAGTTTAACACTATTTTTGGTTACTACATTATTCCATATGTGTTATCTCATAGTTTTGATGTCTATTATTACTTATTGTTATTATTATTATTCTACAACGTCAAAAATAGTAAAGATAAAGAAAAACCCTTTAGGTGTGTCCAAACTTTTGACTGGTACTATACATTTTGTAAATGTATAGATACTATACATACTGTAAATGTTACAACAGTGAGTGCCCCATCCAACAGAATATAGATTACAAATGAGTCAGAGGTCAAAAGTCGATCCAGATTTACTGCAACGAGGTGACATCCCTCTATGAAACAGAACAGACCTGACTCTTATGATGATGTATGACATTGTGCCTGTATCCCAAAAGGCATCCTATTCCCTATATAATGTGTTTGTTTTGACCGGAGCCCCAGTTGGGACGCACCCTGTGTGTACCTTGCCAGATAATTCCACACGTATTCTGCTTTGTCATGGTTGACTGTAACAACAGATCAAACGGCAACAGCAGCTTTGGGAAGAAGAAAAGGAGTGATTAGTGTGAGGGGGGGAAAGGAAGAAAGGGGAAAGGAGAAGGTATTTTATAGAAATGACCGTTTCTATTGCTTTAATATAATAATGATGATATCATACTCATTATGATAGCATAGCTTAGATTATGTATTGGTCAAATCAAAGTAGATGTTGGAAAACCCCATCATTTAAAATGTGCTCCTCTGGTCTTTCTGACTCCTCTCGCACGCACGCACACAAGCGCACACACAGAGAAAAGTGTTTGTTCACCTTTTACACTCTCCGCTGGTGGGAATCTGGTTGCATGTTGAAATGAAGGTTTATGATACCAAGACTATTGTGTTTCTGTTTCTCTGGTTTCAGTTTGTGACAACTGTTGATGTTGAAAGGGTTTAATAAATACATTTGATTGATTGGATCTCTAGTGATATATTATATACAACTACTAAATGGATATTGATGAATTAACGTTGATGTAGTTGCTTATCAATTATCCTGTTCATGGTAACCTTCAATGTGAGATTTGAATTAGCAGGATAATAGTACTGTTAATTCAAACCATTTTCATGAACTCCTTACACACAATTACCATAATGTTTGACCTCGGGCTGGGAAGGTTCATGGGTTTTTGAAAGCTGTCACTTAAGGTCAATGAAATTATGTGGTTGTCAGGAACAGCTCTACTCCTGCTCTACATCCATACCGCCACCTGCTGCCGCCCCCATCATGCTTTGCTGCTGTTGTTCTGTGGCAGAGAGGCAGACAGTCAGAGGCTCTGGGAGTGATGCACACAATTATCTGCAGAGTGATGAAATTATATCTCCAACCCTAACAGATGGAGGGAGGAGGAGGAGGGGAGAGTCCATTCTACTTCCCTCTGGGATCAGGGGAAATTCTATTAGGCCCGATAATAAGGCCATTTGTCACCTCTCTCCTCCACTCCCCTCCCTCCCTCCATGTCTGTCTATCTGACCCTCCCTCCTCTCTTCCTCCCTTTCGGAGAAGCTATCTCTGGCTGTCTGCTTCTCTCTCTCTCACTAACATCCGTAGTAAAAAAAACGTATCTTTCTGTCTCTCTGATTCCCTTCCTTTCTTTCTCTCCCCCTCTCTTCCCTCCATTTCTCTGTCCTCCTGTGCCATATGGTCTGATTAGAGTAAAAGCTATGGAAAGAGAGCGAGAGAGAGAGCGAGAGAGCGAGAGAGCGAGAGAGCGAGAGAGCGAGAGAGAGAGAGCGAGAGAGAGAGAGAGAGAGAGAGAGAGAGAGAGAGAGAGAGAGAGAGAGAAAGAGTGAGAGAGAGGGATAGAGAGTGAGAGAGCGATAGAGAAAAGGATAAATGAAATAGCAAAGGGAGGCTAAGAAAAAGGTAGTGAATGACTTAGGCTACTTATCTAAGGGCTCTTTTGTGGTTTCGACCCCAAATGTGGTGGGTCCCATCACTCAAACGCTCAATGTTTTACTGGGCACTTGATAACCATTTGACTTTCTATTTCCTTTGATATCAAATCAACTCTAGTAATGTTAATTATATAGGCCACATCATCATTGACTGAACAGTAATAAACCATTTGTGGTCTGAAAGCAGGTGATTAAAAGTTAATGATGTTGATCTGCTTCAGGGAAGCACTGCATGCTTTTATCATCCACATTGATTTAATTTTCAATCATGATCATTCATCTTATAGTGCATTGAAGCGAAAATTTAGAAAAGTCGCAAAAGTTTTCCTGTCTTGGAAAGCAATAACTAGGAGGATGTCCGGTTGCCCGTTTTGTGGTTAATTTGCATTTGTTTTCTTACAGCCGTTTGTTGTTTGGAAGAAACACCAATAAAACACTATTTGGATAATTTAACTGGCCACATTTCACATTAGGCATGCATATGTCTTCGTTAAAGTCTCTCTATCTTCTAACAAGGAGCATTGTGTTGTGCAATTTAACTTTGATGGTGATATGTTGAAGCTGTAAGGTCACAGGTCCATGATTAAAGTATTGTAACAAAATACACCAAAACAAACTATACTGATTTTAATCCAATGGTGTTGGGTTGGGAATGTAATAGATAATAGGCCAAAACCTTCCACCCAATGACAGACAACCTATTGTTTACAGTAGCCTAGCCTAGTAGCCTATCAGTTTACTCTTCAAGTGTAGTTATTATACAAGAGTATTACATACATTGCCTTTGGAAAGTATTCAGATCCCTTGACTTCCTTCACATTTTGTTACGTCACAGCTTTATTCTAAAATTGATTACACACAAAAAAAAATCCTCATCAATCTAAACACAATACCCCTTAATGAAATTTTTGCTAGTTAATTTAAAAAATAAATAAAAAGGGAAATATCACATTTACAAAAGTATTCAGACCCTTTACTTAGTACTTTGTTGATGCACCTTTGGCAGCCATTACAGGATCGAGTCTTCTTGGGTATGACGTTACAAGCTTGGCATACCTGTATTTGGGGATTTTCTCTTATTCTTCTCTGCAGATCCTCTCAAGCTCCTGTCAGGTTGGATGGGGAGCGTTGCTGCACAGCTATTTTCAAATCTCTAGACATAATGGTGCCAGAGGAGATGGCCAGAGGACATGGCTGACGTTTTATGGGCTCCTAACCAAATGTTGTTATTGTGTTTGTTTATTTTATTTGTAACTTATTTTGTACATAATGTTTCTGCCACTGTCACTTATGACTGAAAAGAGCTTCTGGATATCAGGACAGCGATTACTCACCTCATACTGGACGAAGATTTCTTCTTTAACAAGTCTGACTGGGGTTGGGGTGCCCCGTATAGGATCCGACGGCGAGTGAGGAATCCCTCTCTACCATCAGTCCTATTAGCCAATGTGTAATCATTGGATAGCAAAATGGATGAGCTCCAATCAAGACTATTCTACCAATGGGACAATAAAAACTGTAATATCTCAAGTTTCACCAGGTCATGGCTGCACGACGACATGGATAACATACAGCTGGCTGGGTTTTCAGTCCATCGGCAAGATAGAATACCTGCCTCCGGTAAGACAAGGGGTGGTGGTCTGTGTCTATTTGTAAATAACAGCTGGTGCACTAAATCTAATATTAAGGAAGTGTTAAGGTTTTGCTCATCTGAGGTAGAGTATCTCATGATAAGCTGTAAGACCACACTATTTACCAAGAGAGTTTTCATCTATATTTTTTGTAGTTGTCTATTTACCACCACAAACCAATGCTGGCACTAAGACCGCACTCAACGAGCTGTATAAGGCCATAAGCAAACAAGAAAATGCTCATCCAGAGAAGGCACCGGCGACTTTAATGCAGGGAAACTTAAATCCATTTTACCTCATTTCTACCAGCATGTTAAATGTGCAACCAGAGGAAACAACTCTAGACCACCTTTACTCCACACACAAAGACACGTACAAAGCTCTCCCTCACCCTCCATTTGGCAAATCTGACTATAACTCTATCCTCCTGATTCCTGTTTACAAGCAAAAACTAAAGCAAGGAGTACCAGTGACTCGCTCAATAAGGAAGTGGTCAGATGACGCAGATGCAAAACTACAGGACTGTTTTGCTAGCACAGACTGGAAAATGTTCTGGGATCCTTCCAATGGCATTGAGGACTACACCACATCAGTCACTGGCATTATCAATAAGTGCATCAATGATGTCGTCCCTACAGTAACCGTACGTACATACCCCAACCAGATGTTATGGATTACAGGCAACATCCGCACTGAGCTAAAGGGAAGAGCTACGGCATTCAAGGAGCTCAACTCTAACCTGAATGCTTATAAGAAATCCTGCAATGCCCTCCTACGAACCATCAAACAGGCAAAGCATCAATACAGGACTAAGATAGAATCGTACTACACCAGCTCTGAAGCCCGTCGGATGTGGCGTTGATTGCTAACTGTTACAGACTACCAAGGGAAACAAAGCCACGAGCTGCCCAGTGACACAAGCCTATGAGACGAGCTAAATAACTTCTATGCTCGCGTCAAGGCAAGCAAAACCGAAGCATGCATGAGAGCATCAGCTGTTCCGGACGACTGTGTGATCAATCTCTCCGCAGCCGATGTGAGTAAGACCTTTAAACAGGTCAACATTCACAAGGCCGCAGGGCCAGACTAATTACCAGGACTTGTACTCTGAGCATGTACTGACCAACTAGCAAGTGTCTTCACTGACATTTTCAACCTGTCCCTGACCGAGTCTGTAATACCAACATGTTTCAAGCAGACCACCATAGTCCCTGTGCCTAAGAACACCAAGGTAACCCGCCTAAATGACTACCGACCCATAACACTCATATCTTTAGCCATGAAGTGCTTCGAAAGGCTGGTCATGTATCACATCAACACCATTTTCCCAGAAACCCTAGACCCACTCCAATTTGCATCCCGTCCCAACAGATCCACAGATGATGCAATCTCTATTGCACTCCACACTGCCCTTTCCCACCTGGACAAAAGGATCACCTATGTGAGAATGTGATTCATTGACTACAGCTCAGCGTTCAACAACATAGTGCCCTCAAAACTCATTACTAAGCTAAGGACCCTGGGACTAAACACCTCCCGCTGCAACTGGATCCTGGACTTCCTGACGGGCCGCTCCACAGGTGGTAAGGGTAGGTAACAACACACCTGCCACGTTGATCCTCAACACAGGGTCCCCTCAGGGGTGCGTTCTCAGTCCCATCCGGTACTCGCTGTTCACCCATGACTGCATGGCCAAGCACGACTCCAACACCATCATTAGTTTATTGACGACACAAGGATGAGAAAGCCTATAGTGAGGAGTTCAGAGACCTGGCAGTGTGGTGCCAGGATAACAACCTCTCCCTCAACATGATCAAGATAAAGGAGATGATTGTGGACTACAGGGAAAGGAGGACCGAGCACGCCATCATTCTCATCGACAGGGCTTTATTGGAGCAGGTTGAAAGCTTCAAGTTCCTTGGTGTCCACATCACCAACAAACTATCATGGTCCAAACACACCAAGCCTTGTGAAGAGAGTACGATAATGCCTTTTCCCCCTCAGGAGACTGAAAAGATTTATCATGGCTCAGATCCTCAAGACGTTCTACAGCTGCACCATCAAGAGCATCCTCCACACCTCCTGGTGTGGCAACTGCTCAGCCTTTGACCGCAAGGCACCACCATTTTTTTGTTGCTCCTAAATTATTTGTTATTTTTCTTATTTATTTATTTATTTATTTATTTAAGTAAATACTTGAACACTTATTTTTCTCTTCTTAAAACTGCATTGTAAGTAAGCATTTCACTGTATTCATTTTTTTTATTTGATGTTCAGTCAGGTTTAATTCTGGGCTCTGGCTCAAGGACTTTCAGAGACTTGTCCCGAAGACACTCCTGTGTTTTCTTGTGCTTAGGGTCGTTGTCCTGTTGGAAGGTGAACCTTCGCCCCAGTCTGAGGTTCTGAGCGCTCTGGTGCAGGTTTTCACCAAGGTTCTATTTACTTTGCTATGTTCATCTTCCTTCGACCCGGAGTAGTCTCCCAGTCCCTGCCGCAGAAAAACATCCCCACAGCATGATACTGCCACCACCATACTTCACCGTAGGGATGGTGCCAGGTGTCCTCCAGATGTGACGCTTGGCATTTTGGCCAAAGTGTTCAATCTTGGTTTCATCAAACCAAAGAATCTTGTTTCTCAAGAATCTTGAGTCTTTAGGTGCCTTTGGGCAAACTGGCCACTCTACCATAATGACCTGATTGGTGGAGATGGTTGTCCTTCTGGAAGGTTCTCCCATCTCCACAGAGAAACTGTAGAGCTCTGTCAGAGTGACCATCGGGTTCTTGGTCACTGTTCTTGGGGACCTTCAATGCTGCAGTCAATTTTTTGGTACCCTTCCCCAGATCTGTGCCTCGACACAATCTTGTCACAGGGCTGTACGGACTTTTCCTTCAACCTCAAGGCTTGGTTTTTGTTCTGAAATGCATTGTCAACTGTGGGACCTTATATAGACAGGTGTGAGCCTTTCCACATGTTTTACCTTTATTTAACTAGGCAAGTAATTTAAGAACAAATTCTTATTTACAATGACGGCCTACTGTGGAACAGTGGGTTAGCTGCCTTGTTCTGAGCTGACAGATTTTTACCTTGTCAGCTCAGGGATTCGATCCAGCTAACTTTCGGTTACTGGCCCAACGCTCTAAGCACTAGGCTACCTGCCGCCCCAAATCATGTCCAATCAATTGAATTTCCCACAGGTGGACTCCAATCAAGTTGTAGGAACATTTCAAGGGTGATCAATGGAAATAGGATGCACCTGAGCTCAATTTCGAGCCTCCCAGAAAAGGATCTGAATACTAATGTAAATAAGTTATTTCTGTTTTTTATTTTTTATGCATTTGGCAAAAATTCAAATAATCTGTTTTTCGCATTGTCATTTTGGGTTATTGTGTGTAGAATGCTGAGTATTAAAAAAATGTTTTAGAATAAGGCTGTAATGTAACAAAATGTGAAAAAGTCAAGGGGTCTGAATACTTTCCGAAGGCACTGTTTGTGTCTATATTGTCATTACAGTTAGACAGTCAATTCAAGTTATTTTTCTTCCCCCTCCTATTTATGCTCTATTAATATTTGTCAGCAAGTTGACATTGAATCATTAGAACCTGCCATGTCATGTCAGAACTCAAAAAGTAGGTTTGATTGGCTTGAGAATCAGGATTTGAATTTACATATCACTGTACTGTAGGCTGCCCGCATCAATAAACACTCACACACCAGTTGACTGTCGTCTGTGGTTGGATGACTCTGTAGTGCTTCATATTTCATATATATATATATATATATATATATTTCATATAATCATACTTACAATGCTTTCAGAGAGTATTCACACCCCTTTACTTTTTCCACATTTTGTTGTTACAGACTGAATTTAACGTTGATTAAATTGAGATTATGTCTCGCTGGCCGACATCGGCAGGGACTGGGAAACTGGTCAGAATTGAAGGAGTGATGGATGTCATTAAATGCAGGGAGATTTTTGAGGGAAACCTGTTTCAGTCTTCCAGAGATTTGAGACTGGGACAGAGGTTCACCTTCCAGCTGGACAATGACCCTAAGGATACCACTAAAGCAACACTCGAGTGGTTTAAGGGGAAACATTTACATGTCTTGGAATGGCCTAGTCAAAGCCCAGACCTCAATCCAATTGAGAATCTGTAGTATGACTTAAAGATTGCTGTACACCAGCGGAACCCATCCAACTTGAAGAAAAAAAAAATCCCAGTGGCTAGATGTGCCAAGCTTAACAAGCGAGTCGGAGTCTGAGGCCGAGCCTTCTCTTGTCTCTACTCCTCCCGTTACGGGGTCTGAGATGCCGAAGCGTCCCACCATTAGCTCTGACAAATTGAAAACCCTAGTCATTGGCGACTCCATTACCCGCAGTATTAGACTGAAAAAGAATAATCCAGTGATCATACACTGTTTACCAGGGGGCAGGGCTACCGACGTTAAGGCTAATCTGAAGATGGTGCTGGCTAAAGCTAAAACTGGCGAGTGTAGAGAGTATAGAGATATTGTTATCCACGTCGGCACCAACGGCACCAACGAAGCGCAACATAGCTTCAGCGTGTAAATCAGCTAGAAAGATGTATCGGCATCGAGTAATTGTCTCTGGCCCCCTCCCAGTTAGGGGGAGTGATGAGCTCTACAGAAGAGTCTCACAACTCAATCGCTGGTTGAAAACTATTTTCTGCCCCTCCCAAAAGATAGAATTTGTAGATAATTGGCCCTCTTTCTGGGACTCACCCACAAACAGGACCAAGCCTGGCCTGCTGAAGAGTGATGGACTCCATCCTAGCTGGAGGGGTGCTCTCATCTTATCTACCAACATAGACAGGGCTCTAACTCCTCTAGCTCCACAATGAAATAGGGTGCAGGCCAGGCAGCAGGCTGTTAGCCAGCCTGCCAGCATAGTGGAGTCTGCCACTAGCATAGTCAGTGTAGTCAGCTCAGCTATCACCATTGAGACCGTGTCTGTGCCTCGACCTGGGTTGGGCAAAACTAAACATGGCGGTGTTCGCCTTAGCAATCTCACTAAGATAAAGACCACCTCCATTCCTGTCAGTATTGAAAGAGATCATGATACCTCACATCTCAAAATAGGGCTACTTAAAGTTAGATCCCTTACTTCAAAGGCAATTATAGTCAATGAACTAATCACTGATCATAATCTTGATGTGATTGGCCTGACTGAAATGTGGCTTAAGCCTGATGAATTTACTGTGTTAAATGAGGCCTCACCTCCTGGTTACACTAGTGACCATATCCCCCGTGCATCCCGCAAAGGCGGAGGTGTTGCTAATATTTACGATAGAAAATTTCAATTTACAAAAAAAAATATGTTTTCGTCTTTTGAGCGTCTAGTCATGAAATCTATGCAGCCTACTCAATCACTTTTTTATAGCTACTGTTTACAGGCCTCCTAGGCCATATACAGCGTTTCTCACTGAGTTCCCTGAATTCCTATCGGACCGTGTAGTCATAGCAGATAATATTCACATTTTTGGTGATTTTAATATTCACATGGAAAAGTCCACAGACCCACTCCAAAAGGCTTTCGGAGCCATCATCGACTCAGTGGGTTTTGTCCAGCATGTCTCTGGACCTACTCACTGTCACAGTCATACTCTGGACCTAGTTTTGTCCCATGGAATAAATGTTGTGGATCTTAATGTTTTTCCTCATAATCCTGGACTATCGGACCACCATTTTATTACGTTTGCAATCGCAACAAATAACCTGCTCAGACCCCAACCAAGGATCATCAAAAGTCATGCTATAAATTCTCAGACAACACAAAGATTCCTTGATGCCTTCCAGACTCCCTCTGCCTACACAAAGATGTCAAAGGACAAAAATCTGTTAACCACCTAACTGAGGAACTCAATTTCATCTTGAGCAATACCCGAGATGCAGTTGCTTCCCTATAAACGAAAAACATTTGTCATAAGAACCTAGCTCCGCGGCACACCAAACTGGAAGTCTTCCGACGAGCTTGGAATGACAGTACCGTGCAGTATCGAAGAGCCCTCACTGCTGCTCGATCATCCTATTTTTCCAACTTAATTGAGGAAAATAAGAGCAATCCAAAATGTATTTTTGATACTGTCGCGAAGCTAACTAAAAAGCAGCATTCACCAAGTGAGGATGGCTTTCACTTCAGCAGTAATACATTCATGAACTTCTTTGAGGAAAAAATCATTAGAAAGCAAATTATGGACTCCTCTTTAAATCTGCGTATTCCTCCAAGGCTCAGTTGTCCTGAGTCTGCACAACTCTGCCAGGACCTAGGATCAAGAGAGACACTCAATTGTTTTAGTACTATGTCTCTTGACACAATGATGAAAATAATCATGGCCTCTAAACCTTCAAGCTGCATACTGGACCCTATTCCAACTAAACTACAGAAATATCTGCTTCCTGTGATTGGCCCTCCTATGTTGAACATAATAAACGTCTCTCTATCTACCTTTTACGGTTTTCTTGCGGTGAAGGAGAGTCGGACCAAAATGCAGCGTGGTAATTTTGATACATGTTTAATAACCGAATAAACACGAACAATACAAAAAAGATAATAATCCGAAACACAGACTAACACAGAGACAGGAACAATCACCCACGAAACACTCAAAGAATATGGCTGCCTAAATATGGTTCCCAATCAGAGACAACAATAAACACAATGGTCCCCACTCCAACAAAATCTTAGTCCCCTTGCATAGCGTCCTTAGATTGGCGACCCTCTCCGCCGACCTTGGCCTAGTAGCCCTCACCAAGGACCCCACTGAACTGAGGGGCAGCTCGGGACTGAGGGGCAGCTCGGGACTGAGGTAGCTCGGGACTGAGGGGTAGATCGGGACTGAGGGGTAGCTCGGGACTGAGGGGTAGCTCGGGACTGAGGGGTAGCTCGGGACTGAGAGGAAGCCTAGTACTGAGAGGAAGCCCAGTACTGAGAGGAAGCTCAGGCAGGTAGTTGGCTCTGGCAGATTCTGGCTAGCTGGTGGTTCTGGCTCGTGCCTGACAAGCGCTGTCAGAGCCTTTCTCCTCTCCAGCGCTGTCGGAGTCTCCCGCCGGTTTAGCGCTGTCGGAGTCTCCCGCCTGTTTAGCGCTGCCAGAGCCTTTCTCCTCTCCAGCGCTGCCGGGAGTCTCCTGCCTGTTTAGCGCTGCCAAAGCCTTCCTCCTCTACAGCGCTGCTGGAGTCTCCTGCCTGTCCCTATCCGTCCCTCTCGCTCTCCCTACACCTCTCTCTAACCTGGCCCACGTCAATACAAAATCCCCCCTTACCAAACCTAACAACACCCGTGCCCTAGCCCATACTACTCCGGCAAAGGCACAGTCCCAAAAGACATGGCGCACAGTCTCCTCCCTGCCACAAGAGGATCTTGGACAGGTGGGGGATTGCACCAAACTATACCGGTACATGATGGAACGTACCGGCAAGCACTTATGGAGGCTCAACCAATTCAGGTCCTTGAGCCTGTTGTCCAGACCCCGCGCCTGCACTCCCTCCCAGACCACTTCCGAGATGCCCACTACAGGCGCCGGACTCCCTGCCTTTCTGACCTCCTCGTACAGGTGCCTGTGATCTAAACCTACTCGGGCAACTTCAACCTCAGGGTGCGCATGCAGCCACTTGGCCGCATGACCAAAGTGCCACGGCAGCTGTTCCGCCCGAGGACCCGTGTTAGACCACACCATTACGCTTCTCGCCTGATACGAGAAGAAGACCCGCAGGAGGTAACCAGACGGGTGTATCACTGGATGAGGGGGAAATGTGGTACCCCCCTACCTCCCTCCCAGATGGGACAGAGCATGCGTGCCCTGGCGACTCACTCGCACCTGCCACTCCACATGAACTGAAACACAAGCCTCACTAGAGGCCTCCTCAGACAAGCCGGCAACGGGTAGATGTACGGGACCCCCGTCTCAAGGATGGCCTTCAAGACTTCGAGGACCACTGGTCCAAGTATACCCCAAAACTTGAGATAAAACTCAGCCGGCAGTCCATCCCAGGCACCTTCCCTTTTCCCATCCTCCTAAGAGCGCTCTCAACCTCTTCTAGTGAAATCTGGGCCTCCATCACTTCTCTAATGTCCTCCGGCAACCACCTGGACAAGTGTTCTAAAAACACATTTCCCTGCTCTACATCTATTTCCCTTTCCTTAAATAAACCTTGGAAATGATCAGTTTTCACCCTGACCATATCCTCTGGTTCTCTAACTATACTACCATTTTCTTCCCTAACGCCATGCATTACCTTCCTACTCTGTCTGGCCCTAACCGACTTAAAGAACATAGCAGAACAAGTCTCATTGTGTTCTAGAAAGCCACTATGCGCACGCTCCAGGAAAGCTCGAGCCTTCCGCTCCTGCAACTCCCTGAGCTGCGCCTTTAGGGTTGCGGATCTCTCCCAGTCAAACGACCCGCCGAGGTTGCCTGCCTCGTACTCGAGTTCAATTAACCTTTGGATACGATCCACGTCCCTCCTCTCCTCCCTTTTTTTCCTCTTGCAATACCCTATTATAAAAGCCCTAATCCTCACCTTAACTAATTCCCACCACTCTAACACCCCCTCGCACATGGACCGGAGGCCTTCAAGCCTCCAAAAGAAACCATAAAACCCATCAACAAAAGCCTGCTCCTCCAGCACATCCCGATCTAACTTCCAGTACCCCCTACCAAGAGGCAGACTGGCGACCCCACCTGCAGGAGCACCCCGTCGTGATCCGAAAAGAAAACAGGCAACAGCCGCCCAGACAACTTACCCAAAGAGCTGGGTACAAAAATATAGTCGAGCCTCCGCTCAACCCACCTGGAGTTGCGCCATGTAGGACCGGCCATTTTCGGAGTAGTGTGCAGACCACCATCAACCAGACCATGGCAAGCCATTAGCCCGGTAATGGCGCCTGCACTGCTATCCCCCCCTATTCCTAAATCTGTATTAAAATCCCCCCCTATCACTAATTTCCTATTTGTGACACACAGGGGCGTCAGACAGTCCACCATCTCCCTCCTGTCTGCCACCACCTGTGGCCCATACACCACCACTAATCTAAATTTACAATCCCTTATCGTGACATCCACCCCTATAACCCTCCCCTGCATTACCACAAAAGAATCCTCCACTTTTACCCCAAACCGACTCACCCTTGTCCCACTCCCTCTTAAACCTACTAACATCCCCTCTATCCCTCAGGTGAACCTCCTGTAAAAAACAAAAATCAAACCCCACACCCTCCAAATAACTAAAAACTGCCCTCCTCTTAACAAAATCCCTTAAACCCCTTACATTTAAACTAACAAAAGTAAAATTAGACCCCATGAAAGAATAAAATAAAAACATGTAATACACTCAAATTCTAAACCCAGACAGAAAAAAAACAAAAACAGGAGACTCACCCGATGCTCCCCTGCTCCATATCTACCGGTGAAAACACCATCCGTACTCCCGACATCCCCCCCTCTTCCTCCATCTCACCATCCCAGGATGCAGGAATAGTGTTTGGCTCCGGGGTGCCCTGCACCCTGGGTCTACCCCCACAAAGAGTCCCCCCCAAAAAAACTCCCCAACTCTTGTTAGGTGTGTCCCCACCCAACAGAAGTTGAGGGCCTGGGGAAACCAGCAGCAACCCAGAGGTTTCTCCCACCCCCATCACTCTCTTGACCATCCCCTCCCTCTCACTGTCGGCCAATCGCACCCTCCTCTTCATTCTCTTCTTTGGTGATGGCGGCAGTGGAGAGATACCACCCTACCCAACCGCCAGCTCCTCCACCATACCCCTCATCTCTTCCACCAGGGCACTTTCCCCCCACTCCACTTGCTCTTCCACCGTGTCCTTCTCCACCACTCCTCCCTCGCTTTCTTCTCTCTCATGCTCCTCCACTCGGTTGCCTTCTTCCGCTGCTTTTCCTGGTTCTCCTACTCCCGTGCCTTCTGTTTCCTTCTCTCTTCCATCCGCCGCTTCTTGCTTCTCCTCCTTCCTTGCGGCCTTCCCCTCTGGACCTGTATTCTGGTCATGAGGCGTGCTTCCTTCCCCTCCTCTTCTTCCCCCATCCCCCGCTCCTGCTCCCCCCCCAGCCGCAGACGCATATGACCTCTGACGAGCCGGGCACCCCCGCCACAGGTGTGCTGACGAGCCACACCCGTGGCACGCCTTAGGCTTGTCACAATCCCTCGCCTCGTGTTCCTCAGATCCACAAAATCTGCATTTTCTTGTGCTGCACGAGGCGAATATGTGGCCGTAGGCCATACAGCGCCTGCAAAATGGGGGCTGACGTCCATAAAACAACGTCCCCCTGTCAGCCCCTAGGGAGAACATAGCAGGAGGATGGAGGTAGCCACCATGTCCCTTTGGGTCCTCCCTGAGGAGGGCCTGGAAGCCTCTCCTCCCATTCCAAAACCCAAGGGAGTCTTTGAGGTGCCTTGCTGAGGAGACATTATCCATGTATCTCCCCAGAAAGGCCCTCACCTCTTCGTCCTTAACGTATGGGTTGTAAATGTTGACAGTTACAACCCTAAAGTTGTTCTTCGCCAGGCTTGTTATTTCATAGTGGCTCATCGGCCTCTCACCTCCCACGGCTCTTGCCCTTCTCAGGATATCATCGTGTTTCTCCTCTGTATATAGTGCCACGTCGTATGCTCCCTCCGACGAGTTGCCTTGGAAACAAAACACGTCCTTCACCGTCAGCTTTAGAATCCCCATCAATATTATCCTTCCAAAAGTTTCCCGTCCTAAAGGCTCCAACTCTTTTTCCTTCCAAGCAAACCGAATCATGTTGGCCAGCCCAATCCCAGGGACCGACCGTGTTGATGGATTTAGCACGATCTCCGCAAGGAGAATGGCGCACGTTCTCTTCTCTTCCAAAACAAGGAAAAAAGAAAAACCAAAGTGACTGAGCCTATCTGGTGCAAACAAACACAGAGACAGGAACAATCACCCACGAAACACTCAAAGAATATGGAGGCCTAAATATGGTTCCCAATCAGAGACAACGATAAACACCTGCCTCTGATTGAGAACCACTCCAGACAGCCATAGGCTATGCTAGAACACCCCACTAAGCCACAATCCCAATACCTACGAAAACCCCAAGACAAAACACACCACAATAAACCCATGTCACACCCTGGCCTGACCAAAATAATAAAGAAAACACAAAATACTAAGACCAGGGCGTGACACCACCGGATGTGCACCAAATTCACTAAAAGTGCCAGCAATAAAGCCTCTCTTGAAAAAGCCAAACCTTGACCCAGAAAATATTGTTGAGCTGTTGCGCAGCAACTAACTGCCTTCCTGAAGACAAACAATGTATATGAAATGCTTCAGTCTGGTTTTAGACCCCATCATGGCACTGAGACTGCACTTGTGAAGGTGGTAAATTACCTTTTAATGGCGTCAGACCGAGGCTCTGCATCTGTCCTTGTGCTCCTAGACCTTAGTGCTGCTTTTGATACCATTGATCGCCACATTCTTTTGGAGAGATTGGAAACCCAAATTGGTCTACATGGACAAGTTCTGGCCTGGTTTAGATCTTATATGTCGGAAAGATATCAGTGTGTCTCTGTGAATGGTTTGTCCTCTGACAAATCAACTGTAAATTTCGGTGTTCCTCAAGGTTCCGTTTTAGGACCACTATTAGTTTCACTATATATTTTACCTCTTGGGGATGGATGTCTTTCGAAAGAAACAAAGAGATCTTCTGTTGAATCTGACAATTAATCTTAATGGTTGTACAGTCGTTTCAAATAAAACTGTGAAGGACCTCGGCGTTAATCTGGACCCTGATCTCTCTTTTGACGAACATATCAAGACTGTTTCAAGGACAGCTTTTTTCCATCTATGTAACATTGCAAAAATCAGAAACTTTCTGTCCAAAAATGATGCAGAAAAATTAATCCATGCTTTTGCTACTTCTTGGTTAGACTACTGCAATGCTCTACTTTTCGGGTTACCTGGACAAAGCAGTAAATAAACTTCAGTTAGTGCTAAATACGGCTGCTAGAATCCTGACTAGAACCAAAAAATTTGATCATATTACTCCATAGCCTACACTGGCTTCCTGTCAAGGCAAGGGCTGATTTCAAGGTTTTACTGCTAACCTACAAAGCATTACAAGTGGCTTGCTCCTACCTATCTCTCTGATTTGGTCCTGCCGTACATACCTACACGTACGCTACAGTCACAAGACGCAGGCCTCCTAATTGTCCCTAGAATTTCTAAGCAAACAGCTGGAGGCAGGGCTTTCTCTAATAGAGCTCCATTTTTATGGAATGGTCTGCCTTCCCATGTGAGAGACGCAAACTCGGTCTCAACCTTTAAGTCTTTACTGAAGACTCATCTCTTCAGTGGGTCATATGATTGAGTGTAGTCTGGCCCAGGAGTATGAAGGTGAACGGAAAGGCTCCGGAGCAACGAACCGCCCTTGCTGTCTCTGCCTGGCCTGTTCCACTCTTTCCACTGGGATTATCTGCCTCTAACCTATTACAGGGGCTGGCTTACTGGTGTCACTGGCTTACTGGTGCTCTTTCATACCGTCCTTAGGAGGGTTGAGTCACTTGAGTGGGTTGTGTCACTGATGTGATCTTCCTGTCTGGGTTGGCGCCCCCCCCCCCCCCTCTGGGATGGCCGTGGCGGAGATCTTTGTGGGCTATACTCGGCCTTGTCTCAGGATGGTACGTTGGTGGTTGAAGATATCCCTCTAGTGGTGTGGGGGCTGTGCTTTGGCAAAGTGAATGGGGTTATATCCTTCCTGTTTGGCCCTGTCCGGGGGTATCATCGGATGGGGCCACAGTGTCTCCCTCCTGTCTCAGCCTCCAGTATTTATGCTACAGTAGTTTATGTGTCAGGGGGCTAGGGTCAGTTTGTTATATCTGTTTGTTATATCTTTGTTATACAGTTACAGAAGTCAACAAATGAGAGTGCCTGGATGCTGGGGGGCTACAGCGCCTGGGTTAACCTCTACATCACCAGAGGAACAAGGGAGGAGTAGGATAAGGGTATGGCTAAAGGCTACAGGAACTGGTTGTCTAGTGCGTTGGGAACAGAGAATAAAAGGGGCAGATTTCTGGGCGTGGTAGAATAGATTCAGGGCATAATGTACAGACAAGGGTGTGGTAGAATGTGAGTACAGTGGCGGTAAACCTAGGCATTGAATGACGATGAGAGAGCTTGCATCTCTGGAGACACCAGCTAAGCCAGGTGAGGTCTCAACATGTGTGGGGTGTGTGACAAAAGAACTATCTAAGGCATGTTGAGCTGGACTAGGGGCTCTGCAGTGAAATAAAACAATTACTAAATGAAACAGCAGAAGACAAGGCATATTGACATTAGAGAGAGGCATGTGTAGCCAAGTGATCATAGGGTCCAATGAACATCAATAGGTAGCCGTTCGGTAGTCGCTACTATGCTAGGCTAGCGGGAGGCATGACGTTCAGAAAGCTAGCGGGCCGGGGATAACAGATGGGTCTTCGGTGACATCGTAACGGAAAAGCCTGTTGAAACCACATCGGACGATTACGTCGGCAGACCAGTCGTGATGGATCGGCGGGGCTCTGTGTCGGAAATAAAGGGTCCAGGCCAATTGGCAAAAGAGGTATTGAAGCCCATGAATTAGCGGGTATACCTCTTCGGCTAGCTCAAGGCTAACTGGTGCTTGCTTCAGGACAGAGGTGTTAGCCAGGGGTAGCCATTCGATCAAAGCAGCCACCTAGTTGCGATGATCCGGTGTAATGGCACAGAGCTTGCGGCAGGAATCCGGTGATGTGATGGAGAAAAGCAGTCCGATATGCTCTGGGTTGATATCGCGCTGTGCAGACTGGCAGGTATTGACCGAGTTAATGCTGGCTGGTGACTGAGCTAAAGATGAAGACCGCTAGCCATGGCTAACAGTGACTACTAGCTCGTAGCTAGTTAGCTGGCTTGCTTCTGATGGAGGTTCCAGTTATAATGTATAAAAATATCAAATCCGTACCACATTGGGTGAGGCGGGGGGCAGGAAAGTATATTTAGATCGTAGGTGGAAAGTAAGATTAAAATAAATACAAAAAACCCTGATGAAACCGACTATTTACATGGGACAAGACGGGAAAAGATAAACACGCATCCGACTGCTACGCCATCTTGGTTTGCAATCGAGACTGTTCAGGAGCGGGGGGGGGGGGGGGGGGGGGGGGTTGGTAAAGTCAGTGTAACCATCCTCCATATAGAGCCATCTTTCTAAATAGACAGCAGTTGGCCATGTCATCCTCGTTATGTGACAAATAACAATGCCTCCATTGAGCGTTAAAGCAATTAGAGGACCTCTCAGTACCACTAATGATTAAGTTATGGGCGGGATTGATAGAGGTCATGGTTACCTGCAGGAAGTTCCCAGAGTGCTGTACTTAGAGGAGAGTCAAGGTACTTGGAACAGATTGGACTCCTGTATCTCCTATCTCTTTCAGCTTGTAGAGAACAACTTCCCCCACCACAAAGTAAAAGTAAAGAAAAAGAAGGATGGAGAGAGAAAGTGATAGATGGTTAGAAGTCATTCTCTTTTAATGTAACAGCACAAAAACTGCAGGAGTAAAAGTAATCAAATCTGTATTTCAAATAGACTGCATCTCTAAGTATGCAGTTAGCAGTTTACAATATTGGCTATTTAGTTAGGAGTTTGATCTCTCCCTTCACCCCGTCTCAATCAATGTTTTAGTGGTTTCAATTTAAGGATGATGGAAGCCACTGTGCTCTTGGGGACCTTCAATGCTGCAGAAATGTTTTGGTACCCTTCCCCAGATTTGTGCCCAGACACAATCCTGTCTCAGAGCTCTTTGGACAATTCGTTCTACCTAATGGCTTGCTCTGACATGCACTGTCAACTGTAGGACCTTATATAGACAGGTGTGTGCCTTTCCAAACCGTGTCCATTTACCACAGGTGGACTCCAATCAAGTTGTAGAAACATCTCAAGGATGATAAATGGAAACAGGATGCATCTGAGCTCAATTCGAGTCTCACAGCAAAGGGTCTGAATACTTATGTAAATAAGCTATTTCTGTTTTAATTTTTATTAAATTTGCAAACATTTCAAAAACCTGTTTTTGCGGCATCATTATGGGATATTTTGGGTAGATTTATGGAGAAAAAAAAATCATATTTAATCCATTTCAGAATAAGGCTGTAATGTAACCAAATGTTGAAAAAGTCAAGTGGACTGAATACTTTCCGAATGCACTATATAGTGTAGACTGTGAGTGAATTTTTAATTAGGCCCACAGTTGCATAGGCCTACATGATGCAAACATACATAAAGCAAGCTCAGCCTTGTGAGTTTTATTGTCTATCAGTTGTTGTCTGTGTCTGGGTACCCCCCTTTAAGTCTACTGATTAATCATTGTCATACCCTATAGGGTCCAACGTCTTCCTGGTTAGGTTATCAGGTTATCTCCCTCACCAACTTCAAACATCTGCTATCTGAGCAGCTAACCGATCGCTGCAGCTGTATATAGTCTATCGGTAAATAGCCCACCCATTTTTACCTACCTCATCCCATACTGTTTTTATTTATTTACTTATCTGCTCTTTTGCACACCAATATCTCTACCTGTACATGACCATCTGATCATTTATCACTCCAGTGTTAATCTGCAAAATTGTAATTATTCGCCTACCTTCTCATGCCTTTTCCACACAATGTATATAGACTCTCTTTTTTCTACTGTGTTATTGACTTGTTAATTGTTTACTCCATGTGTAACTCTGTGTTGTCTGTTCACACTGCTATGCTTTATCTTGGCCAGGTCGCAGTTGCAAATGAGAACTTGTTCTCAACTAGCCTTCCTGGTTAAATAAAGGTGAAATAAAAATAAAGAAGAAATAAAGAAAAACTCTGGTCATCACAGGGAATTAATTGCCCCTCCACTCTGAGACATACAGTTGTCAGTTATCGTCCGGTATGTGGATGATCAGGGCTTCATTCAGGCACGTTTCTTGGGCTACTTTGATGTGTCAAATGTTTGACTTTGTGAATTCTGAGGTGTCTTAGTTAAACTTTATGGAGAAACTTGTTGTCCAAACCTATCATGGCGCTGCTGTAATGGAATATATCTGCTATTTGTATTTACTGCTAAGTTCCCTCCTGTTCCCAGGTTAAGAGGTGATGACCACTCCACTCCAATTGTCAACTCTCTCCTGACATGAACTGAAGCCACGTATCATGTGCCCGCTCATCTACTGGCACATTGAATGTTTCCCCTCCAAGCACTGAGTACCCCTATCAATTTTCTTTCATTACAGTATGTAGAGTCAATCACCTGCACAAACACAATCACATTATTAGGGATCAATGACTTTACTCCTTGCTTGGACTAACTCTTTTGTTCAACTGTGTAGTGTATTGTGTTATTGTTTTTTTTCTTTCCAGTCCAATTCTGTCCTGCCCTCAGTGGAAGAGTTGAGCTCTTCTCCAACACCATCCACCTATGATGAGCCTGTCCTGCACTGAAGCTTATGAACACCTCAACCCCTGTCCTGCACTGAAGTCAAGCCTCTGAACACCTCAAGTCATGCCTCATACCCTCATTCAATCACTGCTGTGATCCCTTCCAAACACTGTGTAAGTAGCCCTCTCATTCCAATTCCCAATAATTCTGTACTGTAAATGCATTTATGAAATGCTTTAGGTTAAAATAATTTCCCTTTGACGATTTTTGAAACACGCTTTGTCATCAAATCAAATTATTTGTCACATGCGCCGAATAACAGGTGTAGACCTTACCGTGAAATGCTTACTTACAAGCCCTTAATCAACAATGCAGTTCAAGAAATATTTAATAACGTATTTACTAAATAAACATTTTTTTTTTTTTTTTTTATCAATCAAAAAGTAACACAAGAAATGTACATAACAATAACGAGGCTATATACAGGGGGTACCAGTACCGAGTCAATGTGCGGAGGTACAGGTTAATCCACTGTGTCTCTGTGTGCTGTGTGCCTATTACCCTGGGTCTCCCATCCTCCTCAATATTTCATACCACCAGCCTCCACTGGATTCAGCGGGCGAATTCTGCATGCAAGCTGCAGAGCTCTGGTGGACATTACTTTTTCTTCCAACCAATCAGGTCAGTCTCGAATGCGCTTTCACGTTTCACAAAGTTCCGGTCTGGGAGCAAGCTTTCCACTGTGCTAATATGGATGAAATTTGTAAGAATGTACTAGCTAGCTTAAATGATATTCACAGAACTTGAACGCTACAACAAGGCATTGGTGAGGAAGGTGAAGGGAAGAATTAAAATGAGTGTTTCCACATAGCATAACAGCTACAAATCTGATGCTCTCTAGTTAGCTAGCCTCTTTTCATGGCTGGTTATCTATCTAGCATTACAGCTTTCTGGCAAGCCTGTATCTAGTGGTTCTTACAATGTGTAACAGAGCAATCGGTCTAGGTATGTACTTGTCATTTGGTTAAAA
This sequence comes from Oncorhynchus kisutch, assembly GCF_002021735.2. Lineage (NCBI taxonomy): Eukaryota > Metazoa > Chordata > Actinopteri > Salmoniformes > Salmonidae > Oncorhynchus > Oncorhynchus kisutch. The sequence goes on along the minus strand of NC_034193.2, from coordinate 30,555,202 downwards.
CTCTAGTTTAGAAAATAATTGTTTGCTCTATGTATATTTATTTGGTGTGTAGTTGCTTGGATTTGCTAGATACAGTGAGGGAAAGAATAACAGCAAAACAAATCCAGAAAACCCCATGTCAAAAATGTTATAACTTAATTTGCATTTTAATGAAGGAAATAAGTATTTGACCCCTCTGCAAAACATGACTTAGTACTTGGTGGCAAAACCCTTGTTGGCAATCACAGAGGTCAGACGTTTCTTGTAGTTTGCCACCAGGTGTGCACACATCTCAGGAGGGATTTTGTCCCACTCCTCTTTGCAGATCTTCTCCAAGTCATTAAGGTTTCGAGGCTGGCGTTTGGCAACTCGAACCTTCAGCTCCCTCCACAGATTTTCTATGGGATTAAGGTCTGGAGACTGGCTAGGCCACTCCAGGACCTTAATGTGCTTCTTCTTGAGCCAGTCCTTTGTTGCCTTGGCTGTGTGTTTTGGGTCATTGTCATGCTGGAATACCCATCCACGACCCATTTTCAATGCCCTGGCTGAGGGAAGGAGGTTCTCACCCAAGATTTGACGGTACATGGCCCCGTCCATCGTCCCTTTGATGCGGTGAAGTTGTCCTGTCCCCTTAGCAGAAAAAAACCCAAAGTATAATGTTTCCACCTCCATGTTTGACGGTGGGGATGGTGTTCTTGGGGTCATAGGCAGCATTCCTCCTCCTCCAAACACGGCGAGTTGAGTTGATGCCAAATAGCTCCATTTTGGTCTCATCTGACCACAACACTTTCACCCTGTTGTCCTCTGAATCATTCAGATGTTCATTGGCAAACTTCAGACAGGCATGTATACGTGCTTTCTTGAGTAGGGGGACCTTGCGGGCGCTGCAGGATTTCAGTCCTTCACGGCGTAGTGTGTTATCAATTGTTTTCTTGTTTTCTATGGTCCCAGCTGCCTTTAGATCCTTGAAAAGATCCTCCTGTGTAGTTCTGGGCTGATTCCTCACCGTTCTCATGATCATTGCAACTCCACGAGGTGAGATCTTGCATGGAGCCCCAGGCCGAGGGAGATTGACAGTTCTTTTGTGTTTCTTCCATTTGCGAACAATCGCACCAACTGTTGTCACCTTCTCACCAAGCTGCTTGGCGATGGTTTTGTAGCCCATTCCAGCCTTGTGTAGGTCTACAATCTTGTCCCTGACATCCTTGGAGAGCTCTTTGGTCTTGGCCATGGTGTAGAGTTTGGAATCTGATTGATTGATTGCTTCTGTGGACAGCTGTCTTTTATACAGGTAACAAGCTGAGATTAGGAGCACTCCCTTTAATAAGAGTGTGCTCCTAATCTCTGTCACGTTCTGATCTTAGTTCCTTTGTTATGTCTTTGTTTTAGTATGGTCAGGGCGTGAGTTGGGTGGGTTGTCTATGTTCGTTTTTCTATAATTTGGGATTTCTGTGTTCGGCCTAGTATGGTTCTCAATCAGAGGCAGCTGTCAATCGTTGTCCCCAATTGAGAATCATACTTAGGTAGCCTGGTTTCACTTTTGAGTTGTGGGTGTTTATTTTCCGTGTTAGTGTCTGTGCTACCACGGGACTGTTTCGGTTTGATTTACTTCACGTTTATTGTTTTGTTCAGTGTTCGTTATTCATTAAAAAACATGAACACTTACGACGCTGCGTTTTGGTCCTCCGATCCTTCATACTACTCCTCTTCGTCAGAATCTCATCTCGTTACCTGTATAAAAGACACCTGGGAGACAGAAATCTTTCTGATTGAGAGGGGGTCAAATACTTATTTCCCTCATTAAAATGCAAATCAATTTATAACATTTTTGACATGCATTTTTCTGGATTATTTTGTTGTTATTCTGTCTCTCACTGTTCAAATAAACCTACCATTAAAATTATAGACTGATCATTTCTTTCTCAGTGGGCAAACGTACAAGATCAGCAGGGGATCAAATACTTTTTTCCCTCACTGTAGCAAGATGAGGTCTCTGCTCAAGTTGGCTAATGTTAGCTAGCTTGTTAATAATGTTTTGAGGAGAACAGGCTAGCTCCCTGTAGAATCAAGACAAGAGAGGATGGGGAAGAAGATTAGATGTGCAGTTGCTTTATCTGGCTGATTCTGTGCCCAGACGAGATGAAAGCTAACTGCTACAGAGATAGAATCTGAGGGATCTCACCTTTTTTTTATCTTGATTAGCTAGCTAGATGTCAATGATGAACCAATGCATTGATATTTATTGTATTGGCTTGCTATTTGAGCTGCATTTCCTGACCATGTCTATCTGATATAGCTAGCTAGTTGTTCTAGTGTCCGTTAAATGTTGCAGCCACATCATCATGTTGTCATGTATCTGCAGACGTCCTTGGAGGAGAAAAACCTGCTTTACAACAACATCAACTAGCTAGCTATACTATCAGATAGACATTTTCAGGAAAAGCATGAATAGAGCTAGCTACCTATAGACATTTTATTTTCAACCACTCCATGCACATTATTTGTATCTGTTTTAATATCTGTCTCAAGTTGTACAAATCAACAGAATGAAGAATACCACATTTTGTTTGAATTGTCAAGTGGACTCAATTCTCATTCAAATAATGTTGTGCCTCTTTTTCAGATCTGCGAAGCACAACTCTGCCTCTGCTAGCCACACAACCACTGTGGTTGTGTAAGCTCCTTCCTGGCTGGTCCTGTCCATCAGTGACATTGGACAGAGCCACAGTGTCTCCCAACCCCCCTTTTTAAGTCCCCAGTTATTATTCTGCAATAGTTTATGTCCTGTGGAGCTAGGGTCACCTTTTCTTATCTGGACCGGTATTCACAAAGCATCTTAGAGTACTGTAGGAGTTCTGATCTAGGGTCAGTTTTTACTTTTAGATCATAATGAATTGAATTACAGTATATTGACTGGTAGGACATGGCTCTAGACCAGCACTCTAAAAGGCTCAGACTTTTCTGTTTCCATCTACGTGGGTCGGCACCCTTGTATCACTGAGCAATGGCTCCGAGGGACCTGCACCAGAAGCTAGGCCACTGATACTTTTCAGCTGTCATTTGCATAACAATGGCTAACTGGGAACTTAACATCTTCTCGCAAAGCTGTTTTGATACTAGATGGGGGGGGGGGTTCTCTGGAGCTGAAAGCAAACAGAAAATAACTAACTATAACTTGTAAAATATACTGTGTCCGTAAAATGTATATAGTATGTATAAGCTAGAAACGTAAGCGTTGTCCATTCGTTTACTCCAATTAGGGGAAGGGTGGTAGGGCTAGGGGAAAATAATAAAGGAAAAAATATATATATACAGTACCAGTCAAAAGTTTGGACACGCTTATTAATTCAACACTTTTTCTTAATTTTAATTTTGACTATTTTCTACATTGTAGAATAAAAACTATGAGATAACTAACACATATAGAATCATGTAGTTAACAAAAAAGTGTTAAACAAATCAAAATATCTTATATTTGAGATTCTTCGAAGTAGCTACCATTTGCCCTGATGACAGCTGTAACGATCTTCTTCATCTGATGAGGAGTAGGAAAGATCAGACCAAAACGCAGCGTTGTAAGTGTCCATTTTAATGAAATATAACTGAACACTGAATACAAAATAACCAAAGTGAAACAATGAAAATCGAAACAGCTCGAAACACAGACACAGAAAACAACTACCCACAAACCATAGTGGGAAAACAGGCTGCCTAAGTATGGTTCTCAATCAGAGACAACGAATGACAGCTGCATATGATTGGGAACCATACCAGGCCAAACACATAGAACTATAACACATAGAACAAAAAAATAGAATGCCCGCCCCAACTCACACCCTGACCAAACTAAAATAGAGACATAAGGTGCTTCTACACCTGCATTGCTTGCTGTTTGGGGTTTTAGGCTGGGTTTCTGTACAGCACTTTGAGATATCAGCTGATGTACGAAGGGCTATATAAATACATTTGATTTGATTTGATTTGATAAAAAAGGAACTAAGGTCAGAACGTGACAACAGCTTTGCACACTCTTGGCATTCTCTCAACCAGCTTCATGAGGTAGTCACCTGGAATGCATTTCAATTCACAGGTGTGCCTTGTTAAAAGTTAATGTGGAATTTCTTTCCTTGTTAATGCATTTGACCCAATCAGTTGTGTTGTGACAAAGTAAGGGTGGTATACAGAAGATAGCCCTATTTGGTAAAATACCAAATCCATGTTATGCCAAGAACAGCTCAAATAAGCAAAGAGAAATGACAGTCCATCATTACTTTAAGACATGTATGTCAGTCAATCCGGAAAATGTCAAGAACTTTGAACGTTTCTTAAAGTGCAGTCGTAAAAACCATCAAGCGCTATGATGAAACTGGCTCTCATGAGGACCGCCACTGGAAAGGAAGACCCAGTGTTACCTCTGCTGCAGAGGATACGTTCATTAGAGTTATCAGCTTAGAAATTGCAGCCTAAATAAATGCTTCACAGAGTTCAAGTAACAGATCTCAACATCTGTTCAGAGACTGCGTGAATCAGGCCTTCATGGTCGAATTTCTGCAAAGGACATGTCGTGGAAATTGCAAGATTAGGTTATAAAGCTTGTATTGCATTATAATGGTTGTTTTATTCGATAGAATATAGTGTTCCATTGTGTGTGTGTTCCACTGTGGATGGGCCTCTATGAGATAATACTGACAGAGGAGATTTACGATGTCTTTGGGTGATAAAACCTAAAGAGCATTCCAGATAACATGAGGTAATGTTTTTGTGCTATACCGTACCAGGGTGAGACCATTCCAGTTTGGAGTAGGAGGACCAGACGTTGGTCTCTATAATGAAAACTGTTGATATAGCAGTTGCTGTCTGCTATGTATTATAGATAACTTTCATACAAATCTTAACCTTGTGACCATTCTATGTATCTGTTGTTCGTCATTTAGGTTGAGAGGGGTGTATCTTTGCTATAAAAGATCTCAGTAGCCATTATGTTGTCACTCTCAACGGTTCATTAGAAGGGAATTGTTGAAAGTCATTGCTATTGCAAAGCTCTTATTATTAAAGATGTAGTTTAAGTATAACTCTGACTGGTGTGTGAAGTTTGTCTCTCTCCTCATTTGGTAATACAGAAATTAACCACCACAGACACCAGTAAGAAGAAGAGACTTGCTTGGGTCAAGAAACACGAGCAATGGACATTAGACAGGTGTATCTAGACCTGTTGTATTTGGCATATTTGACAAATACATTTTGATTTGATTTGATTTGTAAGGGCTATTTGACCAAGGAGAAGGATGTAGTGCTGCATTTGATAACCTGGCCTCCACAATCACCCAACCTCAACCCAATTGAGATGGTTTGGGATGAGCTGGACCGCAGAGTGAAGGAAATGCAGCCAACAAGTGCACAGCATATGTTGGAACTCCTTCAAGACTGTTGGATATGCATTTCACGTGAAGCTGGTTGAGAGAATGCCAAGAGTGTGCAAAGCTGTCATCAAGGCAAAGGTTAGTAAATGCATTCATTGTCAAATGTACGTATTTGCATGCTTGCAAATCTTACTGAATTTATTCACATATCACATACCTTAAATGTTTGCAAATGTTGTATTTATTCACACATCACGTTACATGTTTGCAAATACTTTTTGCAGCTACAAACCTGATATACGTACGTATATTTTATATGGGCAAATCATACTTTACGTGCTTGTACACTTAAGGCAATATTTGACCTTCATAGAGCTCCTCCACCACACTCTGAGAGGCCTATCATTCACACCTGTGGTGTTCTCTTCCCATCCACTGGCTGAAAATAACCTACTCTTTCTGTCATAACCTGATCTTTTTCACCTGTCCTTGTGATTGTCTCCATCCCCTCCAGGTGTCGCTGATTTTCCCCAGTGTATTTATCCCTGTGTTTCCTGTCTCTCTGTGCCAGTTTGTCTTGTAGGTTTTTTCAAGTCAACCAGTGGTTTTCCTGTTGTCCTGCTTTTTGCTATTCTCCTTTTTCTAGTCCTTGCGGTTTTGAACGTTGCCTGTTTCTGGACTCTGTACCTGCCTGCCTGACCATTCTGCCTGCCTTGACCACGAGCCTTGTCTGCCACGTTGTACCTCCTGGACTCTGATCTGGTTTTGACCTTTTGCCTGCCCATGACCATTCTCTTGCCTACTCCTTTTGGATTAATAAACATTGTACGACTCCAACCATCTGCCTCCTGTATCTGGGTCTCACCTTGTGTCAAGATAGTACAAATTGGCCATGACAGACCCAGCAGACTTGGACCAGCTCTGCCACGTTGTCTTCCTACAGGGAGCAACCATTAGGAGACATGAGGAGTTGTTACAGGGCCTTTTGGAAGGGCTCAGTTCCTTGACGGAAAGTTCTGGAGCAAATCAAGGAGTTAGCTCAGAGACTGCCTGCCACCCCTGGAAAAAACCCAGTCACCCAGTAATTTGTTCCCTCTCTGTGGTGAGTTTGTAAAGCCTATTCCGGCTCCCCGAGAACCCCCACTTACCTCCTCCGGAGCAATTTTCAAGGAATCAGTGGCTTGCAGTGGTTTTCTTTCTCAGTGCTCGCTTATTTTTGAGCTACAGCTATCTTAGTTTCCTTCAGACCGATCAAAGATGGCGTGTATCATTACGCTTATGTCGGGAAAGGCGCTCTACTGGGCTACAGCAGTTTGGGAGCAACAATCTGCCATTTGTGGATTATCTGGAGGAATTTATGGCAGAGGTGAGAAAGGTATTTTGTGTCTCCGGTATCTGGGAGAAAGGAGGCCAGTAAGCTGCTTGACTTATCTCAGAACTCCCATAGTGTGGCATGATTTTCGCATGTTGGCCGCCGAGAGTGCCTTGAATCCGGAGTCTCTTTTCGATACTTTTCTGCACAGATTTTCTGAGCAGGTAAAGGATGAGCTAGCTGCTCGGGAATTGCCGGTGGACCTCGACTCCCTTATTGCCCTAACCATCAAAATCAATGGACGCCTAAGGGAATGTAGGAGTGAGAGGTCTCGTCTCGGGCACACTCGTGCACCCGCTATGGCTCGTTCATCTTCGAGGGAATCCGGAAGTTTCCGAAGTCAAGAGAGGATTCCGAGAAGATTCAAAGCCACCCGAGCCCTCTCGTGAATCTACGATGGGTGAGTTGGATACTCCTGAGCCTATGCAGTTGGTAAGAGCTAGGTTATCAGTTGGGGAACGCTCACGGAGGATGAACAGTAACAGTTGTCTGTATAACTACTTGCCCTATTAGGAAAGCCTTGTCTCTAGTGGGTACCAGCACTATGGTGAGTCAGACTGGGAGATGCCTAATTCCCATCACATGCACACCCTTTTTTGTGCTTGTGCTGTGGGGAGACCAATCCAAGTCTCTCCAAGTGCTCATTGACTCTGGGGCTGAGGAAAGTTTTATGGATGCCACTATTGCTTCGGAGCATGGTATTCCCACTCAGCCTCTCTCTGTTCCCATGGATGCTAGGGCACTGGACAGCTGCTCTATAGGGGAAGTCCCTCATAGTACTGTGTCCATTTAATTACGGGTTTTTGGTAACCACAGTGAGACCATACAGTTCCTCCTCATTGCATCTCTCCACATTCCAGTCATTTTGGGATTTTCCTGGCTACATAAGCACAATCCGGTGATTGACTGGACCACAAGCTCCATCCTGTGTTGGAGCCCATTTTGCCATTCCCACTGCCTTAAAGCAGCACAGCTTTCCCTAAGTTGTCTTCCTCAGGATGTTAGCAAGACTGTGGATGTCTCAGCTATTCCCAGTGAATACCATGATCTACTGGAAGTGTTCAGTAATGCACGTGCTGCTTCCCTTCCTCCAAACCGTGCATTGACTTAATGACATTTCGGTAACAAATCGTTATCAAATCAAATCAAATGTATTTATATAGCCCTTCATACATCAGCTGATATCTCAAAGTGCTGTACAGAAACCCAGCCTAAAACCCCAAACAGCAAGCAATGCAGGTGTAGAAGCACGGTGGCTAGGAAAAACTCCCTAGAAAGGCAAAAACCCAGGAAGAAACCTAGAGAGGAACTAGGCTATGAGGGGTGGCCAGTCCTCTTCTGGCTGTGCCGGGTGGAGATTAAAACAGAACATGGCCAAGATGTTCAAATGTTCATAAATGACCAGCATGGTCAAATAATTATAATCACAGTAGTTGTCGAGGGTGCAGCAAGTCAGCACCTCAGGAGTAAATGTCAGTTGGCTTTTCATAGCTGATCATTAAGAGTATCTCTACCACTCCTGCTGTCTCTAGAGAGTTGAAAACAGCAGACCTGGGACAGGTAGCATGTCCGGTGAACAGGTCAGGATTCCAGAGCCGCAGGAAAAACAGTTGAACTTGGAGCAGCAGCACGGCCAGGTGGACTGGGGACAGCAAGTAGTCATCATGCCAGGTAGTCCTGAGGCATGGTCCTAGGGCTCAGGTCCTTCGAGAGAGTGAAAGAAGGAAGAGAGAAAGAGAGAATTAGAGAGAGCATACTTAAATTCACAAAGGACACCCGATATCCCCTACCTCTCCTTGGTGTTTGAACCTATCCAGTGAACCACCATGTTTTTCAAGTTGGACCTTCGGAATGCCTACCACCTGGTTCGGATACACGAGGGGGATGAGTGGAAGACAGCCTTCAACACAGCCAGTGGACATTATGAGTACCAGGTCATGCCATTTGGACTCACCAACGCCCCTGCTGTTTTCCAGGCTTGGTCAACGATGTGCTCCGGGGACATGCTAAACCATTTGTTTTCGATTACTTTGACGACATCCTGTTTTTTTTTCTTCTTCAGATCTGCCCAAGAACATGTACTTCATGTCAAGACAGGTTCTTCATCACCTCCTGGAGAACCAATTGTTTGTGGCAGCCAAGAAGTGAGTTCCACCGCTCTATCACCTTTCTGGGATATGTCATTGCTGAGGGCAATGTTCAGATGGATCCTGAAAAGGTGAAAGCAGTGGTGGATCAACCTACGTCCAGGGTGCAGTTGCAACAGTTTCTTGGTTTTGCTAACTTCTACTGTCGTTTCATTCGGGATTACAGCACCCAGTCGGACCCCCTCTTGGCACTCCCCTCTCCCAAGGTACCGTTCAAATGGTCTCCATCTGTCGACAAAGCCTTTGTGGACGTGAAGCATCGGTTCACAACAGCTCCCATCCTCATCCATCATGTCAATTTTTGGTGGAAGTTGATGCTTCGGATGTTTGAGTGGGGGCCATCCTGTAAACTGGGGATGATTAGGTAACTGTGATGGTATGAGGGCCAGATTGGGAATTGAGCCAGGACACCGGGGTTACCATCCCTACTCTTACAAAAAGTGCCATGGGATCTTTAACATCCCATATGAAAGACGGCACCCTACACAGGGAAATGTCCCCAATCACTGCACTGGGTTATTGGGATATTTTATTTTAGACCAGAGGAAAGAGTGCATCCTACTTGGCCTCCAACACCACTTCCAGCAGCATCTGATCTCCCATCCAGGGACTGACCAGGACCATCCTGCTTTGCTGGCTTGCTTCTGAAGCTGTGGGATGTAGCAACTGCAGATTGTCCACTAACAACACAGTGAAGGTAGACTCCCAACACCCAGCCCTATCCCATTCCCTTCTTCCCATTCTGTAATTCTACTGAGGCAGAATGCAGTGTTGGGTTCTGCTACAATATCAGCTAGCAGGGATTGGATTCGGATCAAAGGGGAACGGTGAAAAGAAGGGAGATCCACACCCTGGCTCATCTCCATACAAAGCGGCCCTGTGAAGGCCCTCTGGGGGTTGTAATGAGAGTGACAACCCCGTGGACCAGGGCCATGGGCCAGCCCAGTGGAGCCAGTGCTGGTGTGGGTGTCAGGCTGTGGTCCACAGGGGAAGTCAGGCCATAGGGCTCTGGTCAAAAGTAGTCCACTATGTAGGAGATAGGGTGTCATTTGGGACGTACCAATGGTCTAGGGAAATGAAGAGTGAGTAAAGTGAGGAGTTGGGCCAGATAAGGGTGCCAGAATAGACTTGTTGGAGCTCTCTCGACAAACCTGGGTTCAGATAGTGTTTTCTATTAAGTACTTCAGCTGTGCTTGATTGAATTTGCCTGCCGCAATGGGACCAACGGAACACTTCCATAAGTTCAAACTCCGCCCACCTGGCACTCAATCAAACCCTAAAAGTATTTGAAAGAATACTATTTGAACCCAGCTTTCAATGCCGCTCACAGATTTGTGGTCTTTATATGCATTGGGCCAAAGTAGAGAGGTGACCAGAAACTTAAAAGCGCAGCTAAAGTAGTTTAATAGTAAACTATACCAGGTGTTGGGCTTAGTATGCTTGCTCAACATGTATTGCTTCGTATTTACAGTAAATTTGAACACTTTGACCAGCCACAAATCCATGTTTCTCCCACCATTCTCACCGCCTTCACCATTTCCTAACCCACATTCACTGATTTCACCCCACTCTCGTCTTCACTTCACTCTACAGTGATCAGTCTGCTGCGTCATGCTACAGGAAGAGGACCACTCTTATTCTATCCCACTCAGAAAAAAAGAGAGCCAATAATGGAGGTAGGACCAGTCAGCTGCAAAATGTATCTCAAATCGTCACCAACACAGATCTAATTTCACACCCTGGTTGTGCCTAAATGACACTTTATTCCCTATAGTGGTATATGGGGCTCTGGTCAAAAGTAGTGCACTATATAGGGAATAGGGTGCCATTTGGGAAACACTCAGACCATTAGTGCCACAGCCTAGAATTATTGGTGATTACTTTAAATAAGAAATAAAGCATCAGAAAATAAAAAATAATTAATATAATTTATAGTATATATGATCCGGAAATCACATTCAAGACAACTGCTGTGCACGTGGAATCATGCTTAAACAATCTTTAAAACTCTGGTATAGTATGCTGGTCTATAATGCACTTTGGATTGAATCCCTTCCATAGTCTGTGGAGAATAGCTGTGTCCGTAGCCTTTTTCCTATATTCAAAGCAGTACGGAAAGGAAGTAATGTCAGGAAGAGCAGCCAGTGAAGGATCCCATAACATATATTGGATGTACTGTACCTTAATGGGTTAACCGCTAAAACCAGATGGAGAAAGAGAAAGCCCTCTGGTGCCCTGTGATCTAATATTTCAAACAGTGGCCTGATGGAAAAAGCAAGAGACACCATTATTCCTCAGTATCCACCCTGTCTAGGACAGAAAGATTTTATGATCAAACTGCAATCCAATTTCGAATGGAACCAGATATCTGTATTTGTTATTTGATTTAAATAAATCTAAATAAACCCGGTGTTTGTTGTTTTGGTTGATATTTGGTATGGGACATCATTTCAGGTCTTGTACTGGTTATAAAGATGTTTTATGATTATAGATACATCAGATATCAGATATCCAGATTACAACCAAATGCTTTTTTCCATGATGTAATGAAGACATCAGGAAAATATGTCGTATTTTGGTTGTTATCTGGCCACATACTAAAACCATTACAACCAGTTTAAAGGCTAAAAAGCCTCCTTTTTACAACCAGTTTAAAACCTGACCATAATGACACAGATGTCGTCATCATGATGTCAATGCAACCGTTTCTGTCCACTGGGTCCATGAAATACCTGAGTACATGTGAGAGTTTTAATGTGCTAGAATATTTCTCTATTGATTACTGGTCTATGTCATGAAGAAGTTGTCCTAGATGTTAGTACAATGTTTTTGACAATTCTCGATTCAGTGCACATCACATTTTGGTTGTGATCTGGTCCGAAAACCAGATTGCAACCAGTTAAAGACATGATTTTCTGGTTTACGAAAATACATCTAAAAAAATTGTCCTTTTACAACCGTTGCATGGCTTCATTGGCTTTCCATTCGTGGCTACAGTTCAGTGCCAGGCCTATATCTTCTCAGGAGTATAGTATTTAGCCCATTTATCAAGAAATGCTTATCAAGATCTAAAGCTTTGTTTACAAGGAAGGATAAGAGTGGTGGAAAAGATTCCCAGGATTTTCTATTAGCGAAGCAAGAAATGTAAGAAGTTCCCTAATCCACACTGAGCCATCCACGTAATTGCACCGTCATTGTTTGAGTTTGAGTTTATTTTTTCACTGACAGTGCACATTAATACACGTTTCAGTAAAAGTGCTGGTTTTAGCCGGCTGGCTAAATTCAACCGCAGTCCCTGGGCAGGTTGTTATTTTTTTTTACAATAACAGTCTGAAGTCTTTATGTCTTTATGTTTTTTTGTGAAGGTGTAATACATACATCAAACATACATCTCTTAATAAACTTTTCTTTCAAAACAGACTTCTCGTGTCTTTACGACTAGTAGGCATCTCTATGGGACTGTCCCAAATGGCACCCTATTCTGCATTTAGGGCACTACTTTTGACCTGCCCCCATTGTGCTCTCGGCAAAAGTAGTGCACTATGAAGGGAATAGGGTGCCATTTGGGACGAAGCCTGTGGCTAAAAAAGAATGCAAAGCGTACCAACGAACAACATATCTGCATTCAAACTATTACCCGTCAAAGGTCAAAATGGGTCAGTTTTTCTTTGGTAATTGTTTTGACAGCAGGGTTTTGTTGTACAAGAAAACACACATTTAGGAGTGGGCATCATTTTCACTTATTTCCCCATTTTAGTGCTGCAAAAATATTGGCCTTTACTATAGTGATGCAAATGGACAATAGTTTTCCTCAGCAATTAAATCCGTTTTTGTGTTCGGTTCTCTTCCCATGAAGTTAGACTGTTATGATCAGTTCTGGGAATAATATTCTCTAAGGGTGAGAGATTGAGTTGAAGGTTGTTTGTCTTACTAGTCTTGACCATGGGGTTTCGGTATTCTGTCATCATGCTTAGTACTACAAATATGTAATAGAGAGGACACCAGAGAGAAATGAGGTGAAAAGTAAGCCTAATGGGAAGGTCAGTATGTGTGTAATGTCAATGACCCGTGTAGTCTAGTGTGTGTCTGTGTGTGTGTATGTGTGTGAACTCCTACTCTTATGCGACATGGAGGTTAAAATCTTTCGCACATCATTGCAGTGCTCCCTTAGCAGCGGCGTGATTTACAATCAACAGAGGGAACAAATTGACTCAGACAGTGTGCAGTGTGTACCCCTACCCCCCTCTGCCCCATGACACAAGACACCTGTCCGTCCCCCCGCACATCAAATAACCTCCTTTGTGTGTTTTACATACCTTGTAAGTGCATGTCATACCTTTCACCTTCAAGGTTGACAAGTGTTTTAGCTTTTGACTTTGAAGATGGTCGTGTAAGGCAACACAGCAGGACATACATTCTCAAAGAAAATAGGTAAGAGAAAAAGGGGAGAAAATTAAAGTAAAGAGAGGATGTAGGGAGTGGTTCAAGAGAGCAATGTCATACAGTCCAGGGCTGTATTCAGGGACGGGAAGCGCTCTGAATGTTGCAGATAAACATGTAATGAATAGACCTGACACAATTCCATATTTTAATCGGACATGCAACCATTTCTGCTCTACAAGATACATTTCTATCTGAATGTTCTGTGACACTACATCCTGAACAGGCCCAAGTTATCAGAAGCTACTCTGAAAATATAGTTTACCAAGCTACCAATTACTTCACACTGGAAGAAGATAACCTATACTAAAACAACTAAAAATATATAGTTTACTTAACTAAAGTTACTTTGAAAAATTAGTTCTACATCCAAACAACTTTGTGAAAAATGATCATATTTAAGTCTGAAATGTCATAGATGACAAATTGCAAGAACAGATCACTTTGTAGTCAGATGTTAACAGAATATACCACGGCTGTCAGCCAAGCAGCATTCAGGGCTTGAACCACTCAGTTTATAACAGAATTTATTCAACAGGTGGGTCTAATCCTGAATGGTGATTGGTTAAAACCCCATTCCAGCCGGTGTCTATTCCACAAGTTACCACCGGCTAAATCTATGATGTTAAAATGCCTATTTACTCTGTTCCATCTTCCATCTCCAGTTGTCCCATAGTAAAGAACGTGTCGGGAGTCGGGATGAGACGGACATGCAGGCAGCTTTCCTCAGCCAGTCAAAATCATGAATAAGCATAATTTATATGGATATACACTACCGTTCAAAAGTTTGGGGTCACTTAGAAATGTCCTTGTTTTTTAAAGAAAAGCACATTTTTTGTCCATTAAAATAACATAAAATTGTTCAGAAATACAGCATAGACATTATTAATGTTGTAAATGACTATTGTAGCTGGAAACAGCTGATATTTTATGAAATATCTACATAGGTGTACAAAGGCCCATTATCAGCAACTACCACTCCTGTGTTCCAATGACACGTTGTGTCAGCTAATCCAAGTTTATAATTTTAAAAGGCTAATTGATCATTAGAAAACCCTTTTGCAATTATGTTAGCACAGCTGACAATTCTGATTAAAGAAGCAATAACACTGGCCTTCTTTAGACTAGTTGAGTATCTGGAGCGTCCGGATTTGTTTGATTACAGGCTCCAAAAACTCCCATCAGTTAACATGGTGTTTCAAAACTAAAAGTAATTAACTAGCAACCCAGAAACCAGTTTTATATTAACTCACTTTGTAAGATTAATTCTGCAAATGTTGTCAAAATAACACTTTTAAATTCAATACCTGATGTTCCCTATAGTCCTCCAAAATCTTTTTCACTGCTAAAATAAGCCATTTAGAAGTAGTTAGCTAGCTACTATAACTTAGCGAGCTGTCTCTAGCTAGCTATGTCATTAATATTCCAGTAACATTAAATGAGAACATTACAACAACATTTGTGACCAGTTTTCTATGGGTTAGGACAATATTCCATCAATGTCCCACCAAACATACATAGAACATGGTTGCACTGTCCTCTGAATATAAGATATTAAGGTTCTAGACACATTTCATGGGACCACTGTTGGTGGTGGAGAGGACATTGATGTTACGGTTGGTGAGTATGTGTCAACTATGGTGACATATTGATAATACATTTTATTCAATCTTAAACTCTAAATTGCAGTAATATCAATTTAATGTAAATTGCAATATCTATTTTCATGTTCAGATTTGAATATTCATGTGTTTGCCAAGAGGATATGCTGTAGTATATGACAATTCTGTTCAACAATGTACCCTGGGATAAAGAAATAATGACAAATTATTTAATGACAAACATGTAATTTATTGATCATTATTAGAGTAGGTAACAAGACAAACTTAAAAGACAATTGTTACTGGAGATCATATTGACGAGACAATATTATTTTAGTTGTTGCTCTAACCTCTCTCGCCTTTACAGGGCAGCACCCTAATCAGGACGGAGAAAGATGTCCCCCTGAGGGAGAAAGACAAGGACATTAATGCCCCTAACTTGGACAATCTCTAAAGAATCACCACATTAAACTTGAAAGTGTCAGTGGATCTGAAAAGGAATAAGTCAACTAAGTCAAGGTGATGACGAGCTTTGCAAATCAGAAGGAGGATCTTGTAGTCGACAAGGTGGGAGACAATGAGCCAGTGGGTTGGATCTATGGACTCTGCACACTAATTGGGCCAGATTGTAGTTTTTGCTGTGTCACTACCAGGCACAGTTCAGTGGTAACTACAGCTCTCACTTTGTGGAAACACACACAAAATAGGTTTTATTGGACTTACAGTATAACAGGACTATAGTTGTATGTACTATTTGTAGCGGGCGGTAGGTTATCTCACCTAGTAGGTGTCCTTCTCAATCTCTGTTGCCCTGGACGGCTGAGACAGCAAAGGGATCTTGGTCCCTGCCCCCAACACAACTCGCCTCCGTGCCTATTTTGTATAGCGTGACTAGATGTAGTGAGGAAGGCTTCAGGATTTTTAGCTATCAAGGTGACAACCTGAAGTGAGATAGTGTGTATACCAACAAGATTGAGAAACCTACCTAGTAACCCCTCCAACCTAATTAGTGCCCCCTCCTTCACTAGACCTTACAGAATAGGTGAGACTCCCCTAGTCCAGGGCAAGTATTATACATCAACTCAATGGTGCTTATGAAACCTCTGTTTATATTTACTTTCGATTATCAAGTTTTCCACAATAAAGAAAATGCTTAGTATAAATATAAAGTTTGTTTTGTTTCTGAATAGTCTTTTCACTTTTCTCTCAATACGAAAAATAGACTTTCTGGTCACCTGAATACATTATCAATGACTTCCCTTTCAGCACAAATAGTTCAACATCACCCTTTAAACTTAGTGATCAACATGTACATAACAGCTACACCAGAATGTCACATTCATCAGTCTTTTCTTTTAACTCAAACCACTTATTTCAGTAATGTTCCATCACTAATAAACTATGTAAATGATACCGTATTTCCTTTGTCCCTTTACTTAGTCAGCAACCTGGAACATTGGAGAATTGTCACTGGTTGGCAGTGCGAAACTTACAGTACCTATACTCAATACTGCATAGGCCTCCCCCAAGATGGCGATGGCTGTAGTAGAACTGGTCAGAAGATCGGTAGCGCATTCCGACTGCACCACGGGTCTCTCTCTCTCCTATTCCCTTTTGACAGGCGGAGAATGCAGCCCCTCTCCTCCTGACTGGCGAAGTCCTATTCATTTTACCGTATCCCTCCTCTCCTTTTGACTGGCAAAGTTGATCTTTTTTATTTTATATATATATATATGTATTTTTTCTTTTTTTTTGTGGTTGAATTTTACCACCTTTTTCTCCCCAATTTCGTGGTATCCAATTATTAGTAGTTATAATCTTGTCTCATCGCTAGAACTCCCGAATGGGCTCGGGAGAGACGAAGGTCGAAAGTCATGCGTCCTCCGAAACACAACCCAACCAAGCCGCACTGCTTCTTAACACAGCGCGCATCCAACCCGGAAGCCAGCCGCACCAATGTGTCGGAGGAAACACCATGCACCTGGCAACCTTGGTTAGCGCACACCGCGCCCAGCCCGCCACAGGAGTCGCTGGTGTGCGATAAGACAAGGATATCCCTACCGGCCAAACCCCCTAACCCGGACGACGCTAGGCCAATTGTGCGTCGCCCCACGGACCTCCCAGTCGCGGCTGGTTGCAAATTTTCTCATTAATGCAAATGCAGCTCAGCTGTCTCATTCCCTCTTCATGTGCATAGCACTGGAGCAGCCTGTTGATCCCGATGGCTAGCTGACTACACTACCACTTTTGCAAGGTGAAGTTGACCAGCCTAAATTGCAGTAAAACACTCATAAGCATCTCTTTTAATTTTATTTTCTATCTTTCATAGGTTCAAAATTATGTTTTTGACTCTGTAACTCGCATTGTAATACATTTGTCTAATTTCTTCTTCTTCTATGGTATATTGGCGATTGCACAATTTAATGTGCATCCCACCACCTACTGTGCAGGATGGAAACACGATTTCCCCAAAAAACGTAACAAACTACCCAAAAAACTGACTAAACTACCAAAAATTAAATAAATCAAACAACTACTGTTAAAAATAAACAGATCTGATCAGATCTGATCCCTACACAGGCTTAAGGGGTGTCATGACTGTCCTGTTAGGATCCAAATAAGTCAGATCTGCTTTGCAATAAATAACTTCAACCAGACCCCCTCTCACCCACAGACCGGGGAGGAGGGAACTGGTGGGGACTTGTTTCTAATCTATTAAGTGTGTATGTTTATCCTGTGCTACCATTTAATTAGCTAGTAAATAAATAATTAAGCCAATTTGTGTATTCAGTTTCTTAGACTTCTTTGAGACTTCAGCCATACAGTTTATAACTGTAGCAATGAAACCCACACAATCCATATTTTGACTGGTAGCAAACATTTACTACAGGCTGTGGTTCATCCACTACCATATCTTCACTAGCATCACTTGTTTTCTCAATTCTTTTAAATGCCTCCGCATAGGAAATTTGATTGGTCGCTTTAACTTTTGACACCTCAATCTCCTTCACCCTTACAAGGCACTCCAGTAACTCGGGATCATATTCCCCACAACAATTGCAACTCTTTCGTCCTTTTTTTACTATATTTTTTTAACCTTTATTTAACCAGGCAAGTCAGTTAAGAACACATTCTTATTTTCAATGACGGCCTGGGAACAGTGGGTTAACTGCCTGTTCAGGGGAAGAACGACAGATTTGTACCTTGTCAGCTCGGGGGTTTGAACTCACAACCTTCCGGTTACTAGTCCAACGCTCTAACCACTAGGCTAAGCTGCCACCCCATATGTAACCAATGTGAAATGGCTAGCTAGTTAAAGGGGTGCGCGCTAATAGCGTTTCTATTGGTGACGTCACTCGCTCTGAGACCTTGAAGTAGTTGTTCTCCTTGCTCTGCAAGGGCTGCGGCTTTTGTGGAGCGATGGGTAACGATGCTTCGTGGGTGTCAGTTGTTTATATGTGTAGAAGGTCTCTGGTTCGAGCCAAGGTAGGGGTGAGGAGAGGGACGGAAGCAACACTGTTACATTGGTGCCATGACCCGGATCACTGGTTGCTACGGAAAATGAGGAGGTCAAAAGGGGGGTGAGTGTAACCGATGTGAAATGGCTCGCTAGTTATCGGGGTGCGCGCTAATAACGTTTCAATTGGTGAAGTCACTCGCTCTGAGACCTTGAAGTAGTTGTTCCCCTTGCTCTGCAAGGGCCGCAGCTTTTGTGGAGCGATGGTAACGACGCTTCGAGGGTGGCTGGTTCGAGCCCAGTTTGGGGCGAGGAGAGGGACGGAAGCAACACTGTTGCATATACACCATTCTTCATTATACTGGGGCCAATTGCACACACTTGAAACGGCCAAATACTTTACAGTTCTTACACTGCAGTGGTTTGGGACCGAAAGCTGTTACAGCGTATCTTACATAACCAAGCTTCACATGCGTAGATACTCTTTACCAAAAAACAACAGGACCTATAGACTTTCTTCTTTTTTCCATTCATCCAGCGGTTCAGATGCCTGGCACCAACAACACCAGGAATTCTCTTCAGGTATTCAACCTGAACATCCGTCATCAACTCTGAGATAACTCCTTTGACGAATGCTTTACTTCTAAGTTCAAATCACTGAACTTCTGTTGCAGTCTTCCTCTATTCTTCAGAAATGCAATGAATCAAAATAAGACCCCTCCTGGTCAATCTGACATTCCACTTTTTCCAGCGCATACTTCACAATTTTCGACACCTCAAACGGGTTTCCCACATATGCATCCCTACTCAACAAACGCATCCCAACAAGAAGAAATTCATAATTTATAGAAGTATCCTCCACTCCAATTTTACTTAATTTCCTTTTTGTTCCAGGTGTTGACACTATTGTTGTCTATTCAGGACATTCATCTTCACCAACTTTGCTTGACGTGCTGCTTGATTCAAACTCAGCATCCATTTTCACCATTTTACTTCTGTCATCTCATTTTGTTAAGGAATGCTTCCTTCTCCCTTCTCTCCAAGTTCCAACTCCCTTTGATGTCTTTCCAGCGACCCGATTCGCTGAGAGGAAACCTTTTTGTGACTTCTCATTGGTTGAGCAAACTGTTCATCTACCAGAAAATGCATTATGTTAAATCAACATACAAGGGATCCCCTCATTAAAAACGCATATTAAATGTCCACATGTGTTCACCACTCCACATACAGTGGAGACCAACATTTAACAAAGCATTCAAGGTTTGCTAACATCCTGTTTCTGGTTGTTTTGGTTAGGGCTGTGGTACTCATGACATTTTGTCGGCCGTAATACCCAGAATAGTATATTGTCAACAAACATGGCACTACACATAGATGACAAATAGCAGTACAACCTTTAAAAAAGTGTATAATCTATGCAATAATCGGAATGCATGATTTGTCACCAGTACTTGAAAACATGTGAATATAACTGTAAATACATTATGTGCCATACATACATACTGTATGCTACAGTAGAAAGATGATATACAGAAAATAAGACACTTCATGTCCAAAGTTATTATTTGTAAGGAAAACAACAATGAAGGCAATGTGTGCGCAAGCCAGAAAATTTGCCAGGGGGAAAATGTTTGTGCAAGACTGCGCAAATTTCTGCATTCTTGATCTGTGGAAATACTGGGAAAGTGCTTGTGCTCTCCTTGAAAAGAGAAGTTTTAACTTGCAATGAATTGTCCGGCTTAGTAAAGTGTCAAACATAAATTGTTCACGACAGTGAAATGGGCTACTTCTATGTGAATTAATGAGGAGGTGGATCACACCTCACACCTTGACATTTACAAGTTGAAACAATTCACACTGGGGTGGACCATTCTAGATATTTGGAACTGACATGTGAAAAGGTTAAGGATTCTCAGTGTAGTAAACAACCAAAGATTTCAAGACTAAAAATGGTGAAAGTAGTATCAAAAGTAGTAGTATAAATAAACTTTATCTAGTCCTTGGCCTATATCTTAATCTGACTTTGGTGCAGGTTATGTTGTTCTTCACATTACTGTCTCTGGTAAACACACTATATCAAATAAAATCGGGGTTTATTTGTCACATGCACAGGATACAGAAGGTGTAAACGGTACAGTAAAATGGTCACTTGCATAGTGGAGTATTTTGTTAAGGCATGTAGCTAGCTAGCTAGCAAAACAATGAACCATAATATTACTATACAGATCAAACACGTAATGTAAGCTAGCGAGCCAGCCAGCTAATGTTAGCTAGCTAACAGGACGCTTTCATTAACTTGCAATGAATTTCTGACAATTTCGGACTAATTTCTGACTAAATGAGAAACATATATCTGAAAATGCAGCTAGACTCTTAAACATATACATGGATAAACACTTCTCCCTCTCTCATGGATGCATTGGTTGACCTTAATTTGAAGATGTAATCCGGACAGCAACAGCATTCTTTCTGTGTTCTCTTTTTGGACTCTCTGCGCATTTGTCAATCATCTCTTTGCTTTCCTCGGCTTTCCTCGGCCATTCCACTGATTTCAAAAAAACGTATTCCGTGACAATGACACCGTTTCTTCCCCACCATTGTCATCAGAAGACTACAATCTGGTTTTAAAAAATGTTTTAAGCCTAAATCATGGATTTTCTCACTGTCTGATTAATTTTCAGAGTGAATCAGCATGGCATGAGCATCCTCCAGAAAGTAGTCCCTCACAACATTTTCCAACTGAGCTTTGTCGATAGCACTATTAACTACAGGGCAGTAATGTTGAGAGCAGTAGCAACACTTTTTCAGTTCTTTTATGATATCTAATTTTTTTATTTTTTTAAGCCGCTCTAGACATGATTATACACACATAGTGAGCAGCTCATGTTATAGACAGAAGCATGCTATATGGTAGACCAATCTGAAGTCATCTCTCGGCATGTCCAGCCCACCCATTATCTCAGCCAAACATAGCTAGCGGGAAGGTTCCTTTATTTTTGGCTAAACCAACTAGGCACGTAATAATTTTTTACATTTGTATTTACAGATGGCATACAAGTTTGTTATTAAGGCACATGAAAGTTCACATGTTTGAGAAGGAATTTCTGCAAAAAAAAATGCATTGAATTTTTTTAAAAACTTTTAAAGCCTCCTGTGAAGTAGTGAGGTGCGACATACGCCTAGTTTCTTGAAACGGGTCACATATCTCTGATCTGTCTTGGAACATATGGGAATTTGCTCCAATTAATATGATTAATAGGATCGGCGTGCAAAATTATTCAGCCCCTTTACTTTCAGTGCAGCAAACTCTCTCCAGAAGATCCAATGATCCAATGTTGACCTAAATGACTAATGATGACGAATACAATCCACCTGTGTGTAATCAAGTCTCCGTATAAATGCACCTGCACTGTGATAGTCTCAGAGGTCCGTTAAAAGCGCAGAGAGCATAAAGGGGCTGAATAATTTTGCACGCCCAATTTTGTAGTTTTTGATTTGTTAAAAAAGTTTGAAATATCCAATAAATGTCGTTCCACTTCATGATTGTGTCCCACTTTTTGTTGATTCTTCACAAAAAAATACAGTTTTATATCTTTATGTTTGAAGCCTGAAATGTGGCAAAAGGTCGCAAAGTTCAAGGGGGCCGAATACTTTCGCAAGGCACTGTACCTCTGCCTGCCCTGGATTACATACCTCTGCCTACCCTTGTCCTGCCTTTTGCCTGCCCCCTGTTTGGTCAATAAACATCTGTAATTCTAGCTGTCTGCATCTGGGTCTTATCCTGAGTTCAGATATTATTGTCAAAATGAATATACAACCATGGCTGAATTTCTGTAGTTCAATGTTTCCCATAGCACCCCCTTCTGGCTATTGGGATCAAATTCATAGTGCGGTTTCAAAATGTATATGGAAAGGTAAGCGATCCCAGATTAAATTAACAAACTTACAAAGAGGGAAAGACGTAGGAAGACTTTCCGTACCAAACTTTAAATTGCATTTCCAGGCGCTAGCATTTCGCTCCGTCTGAAATTGATTAAGACATGATTCTTCTGCCACCTGGCTGAGTATTGAGAGAAATATGGTGTCTCCTATTGCCCTAGAAGGTGGTCTTCACTGATATATCCTTTAAATAATGTAAACTATGCTTTCGTCCTATTATTGCTCATACAAATTCCATTTGGCGCAAAATGTTAAAACAATGTAACTAGGAATCAAAATGGCATGCACATACTCCAATATTTCACAATAATGCCTTGTGATCTGGAGAGCGGCCTTTTACATCCCACCAATGGTCCAAATGTGGAATTCATACCCCTGCCGATATCACGGACAGTAATGGTTTGAGAACATTCCAAGATTTGAACATACCAGGCAACTATTTTGTTCTATATTTACAAATTAGGTCAGCTATTTTTTTTATTTCACCTTTATTTAAACAGGTAGGCTCGTTGAGAACAAGTTCTTATTTGCAACTGCGACCTGGCCAAGATAAAGCAAAGCAGTGTGACACAGACAACAACACAGAGTTACACATGGAGTAAACAATAACAAAGCCAATAACACAATAAACAAGTCAATGACACAGGCGAAAGAAGAAAGTCTATATACAGTGTGTGCAAAAGGCAGGTTGGGAGGTTGGGGTTGTAGGCCCACTAATCTTTTTATTTTCCTGTATATATTTAATGTATTATTGCTCAAACTTTATAATGTGATCAAAATGATCAATGCTTTGTAGTTACACTATTTATACAAAAGTATGTGGACACCCCTTCAAATGAGTGGATTTGGCTATTTCAGCCACACCCATTGCTGACAGGTGTATAAAATCGAGCACATAGCCATGCAATCTCCAATGACACACATTGGCAGCAGAAAGCCTTATTGAAGAGCTCAGTGACTTTCAATGTGGCACCGTCATAGGATACCACCTTTCCAACAAATCAGTTCGTAAAATGTGTGCCCTGTTAGAGCTGCCCCAGTCAACTGTAAATGTTGTTATTATGAAGTGGAAAAGTCTAGGAGCAACTACGGCTCAGCCGCAAAGTGGTAGGCCACACAAGCTCACAGAACGGGACCGCATTAGCTCGTAAATAAATTGTCTGTCCTCGGTTGCAACACTCACTACAGTGTTCCAAACTGCCTCTGGAAGCAACGTCAGCACAATAACTGTTCGTCGGGAGCGTCATGAAATGGGTTTCCATGGCCGAGCAGCCTCACATAAACCTAAGATCACCATGTGCAATGCCAAGCGTCGGCTGGAGTGGTGTAAAGCTCGCCACCATTTGACTATGGAGCAGTGGAAACATGTCGCCTGGAGTGATGAATCACACTTCACCATTTGGCAGTCCGACGGACAAAGCAGCAAAGGGGGGGGGACTATCTCCATATTAATTATAGCAGCAAAGGGGGAACGAACTCCATATTAATGCCAATCATTTTAGAATGAGACGTTCAATGAGCAGGTGTCCACATACTTTTGGTCATGTCGTGTATGTGCCTTTTTTTCTTTCTTCTTCTTCTGAGTGGCAGCCCGCAGGTACAATGTGTGAAATGATTCATTGAAAATATCCGAACAAAATATGAATGAATACTAATATAAATATTGTACCGTGGGACGTACGCAAGGACATTTTTAGGATGTTCTTTGGATGTTGTGTCATGGTACCGTGAAGGTTTTGTCTAGTTCCCTGTTTGTCCCGGGGACGTCCCTGAGGAAGATCTTAAGACATTCTTGGGACATTGTGTCATTGTCCCCAGAAGGTCCATTAAACGTTATTGGGACCTTGTGTCTTGGTCCCCTGGATGTTTTTGATGCTACCAGGTGTCCCAAACCATTACATGTAAAGTAATTCAATTGTATGGGTGGAAACGTTTCTTTGTCACCATTAGGTGACGTCACTGGGAACTAGACAAAAACCTCTAGGGTGTCATGTAAGAATCTTCCCAACATGAAATAGTTCCCAATCATTCTGATTGTGTTTTGATTGTGACGTCATGTTGTAAAATTGTTCACAGCGGGAAAATGTTCCCAGTTTAATAATTGCAGGTGCGTCTCTTTGTGTGGATGGCTGAGTTCATACGGGTCTCGCACACCCTCCCTCGCCCTTGATTTAGCTAGCTAGCTAACAATTAGCTGTCAGTTGGTCGAGATAGCTTAATTCTCAGGGGTGTGCAGTTGTAGCTTATTTGTATAGCTAAATAAACAAATATATAAGCTAGGTTTAAGCCAAAGTATAAAAAACTGTTTCACATCGCCACTAGTTACTTTGGATCAAATCAAATGTATTTATATAGCCCTTCTTAGATCAGCTGATATCTCAAAGTGCTGTATAGAAACCCAGCCTAAAACCCCAAACAGCAAGCAATGCAGGTGTAGAAGCACGGTGGCTAGGAAAAACTCCCTAGAAAGGCCAAAACCTAGGAAGAAACCTAGAGAGGAACCAGACTGACTATGAGGGGTGCCCAGTCCTCTTCTGGCTGTGTCGGGTGGAGATTATAACAGAACATGGCCAAGATGTTCAAATGTTCATAAATGACCAGCATGGTCAAATAATAATAATCACAGTAGTTGTCGAGGGTGCAACAGGTCAGCACCTCGGGAGTAAATGTCAGTTGGCTTTTCATAGCCAGTAATTGAGAGTATTTATACTGCTCCTGCTGTCCCTAGAGAGTTGAAAACAGCAGGTCTGGGACAGGTAGCACGTCCGGTGAACAGGTCAGGGTTCCATAGCCGCAGGCAGAACAGTTGAAACTGGAGCAGCAGCACGACCAGGTGGACTGGGCGTCATCAAGGAGTCATCATGCCAGGTAGTCCTGAGGCATGGTCCTAGGGCTCAGGTCTTCCGAGAGAGAGAAAGAAGGAAGAGAGAAAGAGAGAATTAGAGAGAGCATACTGAAATTCACACAGGACACCAGATAAGAAAGGAGAAATACTCCAGATATAACAGACTGACCCTAGCCCCCCGACACATAAACTACTGCAGCATAAATACTGGAGGCTGAGACAGGAGGGGTCAGGAGACACTGTGGCCCCATACGATGATACCCCCGGACAGGGCCAAACAGGCAGGATATAAGCACAGCCACCACACCACTAGAAGGATATCTTCAACCACCAACTTACCATCCTGAGACAAGGCCGAGTATAGGCCACAAAGATCTCCACCACAGTACAACCCAAGGGGGGGGGCGCCAACCCAGACAGGAAGACCACGTCAGTGACTCAACCCACTCAAGTGACGCACCCCTCCTAGGGACGGCATGGAAGAGAACCAGTAAGCCAGTGACTCAGCCCCTGTAATAGGGTTAGAGGCAGAGAATCCCAGTGGAGAGAGAGGAACCGGCCAGGCAGAGACAGCAAGGGCGGTTCGTTGCTCCAGTGCCTTTCCGTTCACCTTTTTACTACTGGGCCAGACTACACTCAATCATAGGACCTACTGAAGAGATGAGTCTTCAATAAAGACTTAAAAGTTGAGACCGAGTCTGCGTCTCACATGGGTAGGCAGACCATTCCATAAAAATGGAGCTCTATAGGAGAAGGCCCTGCCTCTAGCTGCTTGCTTAGAAATTCTAGGGACAATTAGGAGGCCTGCGTCTTGTGACCGTAGCGTATGTGTAGGTATGTACGGGCAGGACCAAATCGGAAAGATAGGGATGCAAGCCCATGTAATGCTTTGTAGACTAGTAGTAAAACCTTGAAATCCGCCCTTGCCTTAACAGGAAGCCAGTGTGGGGAGGCTAGCACTGGTGTAATATGATCATTTTTGGGGGTTCTAGTCAGGATTCTAGCAGACGGTTTTAACACTAACTGAAGTTTATTTAGTGCTTTATCCGGGTACCCGGAAAGTAGAGCATTGCAGTAGTCTAACCTAGAAGTAACGAAAGCATGGATGAATTTAACTGCATCATTTTTGGACAGAAAATGTCAGATTTTTGCAATGTTACGTAGATGGGAAAAAAGCTGTCCTTGAAACAGTCTTAATATGTTTGATTGATAACCAAATGCATTTAGCTAGATATCTGCCATTCCGTGCATAACATGATAGACTGCAGTAGCTAGCACAACTAGCTAGACTATAACTTTACCCCCCGCCTCTCACATTACCCAAACCCAACAGTACCATGGTAGCCTCTGCTGGAGCAATCCTTGAGTGGAAAGTAAATGGCAGCACTGAATATAAATGCAATGATAGTTGATTTGGTTTTACCATGAATTATCAACACCACTACCCAATACTTATATAACTAACCCATGGTACTGCAAGTTCTCCAAAATAATCTGTTTTTGCTGTCATTTGTCACTTGAGTGGCCTCTAATGTCGTAATGTGGAATCGAAGACTGTGTTGCGAGTGTCTTCCAAGTTTGTCGCCAGAATATTACCAAGGAGAAAGCAAGTCCTTAATGTAATTTGTGGCCATGTGCTTAATTAGTTGGTTGATAACAGAAATTGACAGTGAAATATTTGAGTGAACAGAATTTATTCCATTTTATAAGGGGAAGAGACATTACATGCTATCCAACAGAGAAGTAACAGATATCAGACCAAAAGCATGTAAAACCTGCATAAACAAGTCACGTCTCTGCCATCTGCTGTCTTATAGCAAGTGTTTGACACTTTAAAAAGCAAATAAAATTAGTAGATGTGACCCCCCACCACCACCAAATTGAGATGCTGACCAACAAAAACAAAGTCATACATTTCTGTGTACTTCCAACCATTTACGGTAATAGAATGAACTATGGCTGTCTTTACACAGGCAGCACAATTCTGAACTATTGGCATAAACAATTGGGCGAGACAGAAATGGGCTGCCTGTGTAAACACAGCCTATGTGGGTTCCTCAACCCTCCCTGGAAAAGGTGGTGAAATGTAGTTTATTTTCATTAAATAAGGGGTGTCAAACTCATTCCAAGGAGGGCCAAGTGTCTGTGGGTTTTCACTCCGCCCTTGTACTTGATTGTTGAATTAAGATCACTAATTAGTAAAGAACCCCCCTCACCTGGTTGTCTAGGTCTTAATTAAAAGAAGGAAAAAAACTCAGACGCTCGGCAAGGGGTTAGGCCTAAAACACGCAGACACTTAGCCCTGCATGCAATGAGTTTGACACTTGCGTTAAAATGATTACCGTATACAGCGCGTGTCTGACTTTATTATATAAGTAAACAAAGTCATAGGCTACTATGAGCTGAGAGTAAGTGCTAACAAAGTGACAAGAAGCAGACCCATAAACATTAAAAGGACAATAAGAAATAGGCTATTTAAGTTACGAAATCCTGTGTGCAACTCCAGTGGCAAGAAAAAGTATGTGAACCCTTTGGAAATACCTGGATTTCTGCATAAATTGGTAATAAAATTTGATCTGATCTTAATCTAGGTCACAACAATAAACAAACACAGTCTTCTTAAACTAATTACATGCAAACAATTATACATTTTCATGTCTTTATTGAACACACAGTGTAAAGATTCACAGTGCAAGGTGGGAAAAGTGTGTGAACCATTGGATTTAATAACTGGTTGACCCTCCTTGGCAGCAATAACCTCAACCAAACATTTTCTGTAGTTACGGATCAGACCTGTACAACGGTCAGGAGGAATTTTGGACCATTCCTCTTTACACAACTGTTTCAGTTCAGCAATATTCTTGGGAAGTCTGGTGTGAACTGCTCTCTTGAGGTCATGCCACAGCATCTCAATTAGGTTGAGGTCAGGACTCTGACTGGGTCACTCCAGAAGGCATATTTTCTTCTGTTGTTGATTCACTTTGTGTTTTGGGTCGTTGTCCTGTTGCATCACCCAACTTCTTTTGAGCTTCAATTGGCGGACATTCTTCTGCAAAAATGTCTTGATAAACTTGGGAAAGCATTTTTCCGTCGATGATAGCAAGCTGTCCAGGCCCTGAGGCAGCAAAGCAGCCCCTCCACCATACTTTACAGTTGGGATGAGGTTTTGATGTTGGTGTGCTATGCCTTTTTTTAGCAAAAGTGCTGAACTTTCTCCATTTATAGACAATTTGTCTTACTGTGGACTGATGAACATCAAGGCTTTTAGAGATAGTTTTGTAACCCTTTCCAGCTGAGATCTCTTTTGTTTGAGGCATGGTTCACAACAGGCAATGCTTCTTGAAAATAGCAAACTCTCTCTATAGCAAGTGTTTTTTATAGGGCAAGGCAGCTCTAACCAACATCTCTAATTTCGTCTCATTGATTGGATTCCAGGTTAGCTGACTCCTGACTCCAATTATCTTTTGGAGAAGTCATTAGCCTAGTGGTTCACCTACTTTTTCCAACCTACACTGTGAATGTTTAAATATAGACAAGAAAAATACAATAATTTGTGTGTTATTAGTTTAAGCACACTATTGTTTGTCTATTGCTGTGACTTAGATGATGATCAGATCAAATTTGATGACCAATTTATGCAGAAATCTAGGTAATTCCAAGGGGTTCACATACTTTTTCTTGCCACTGTATAACACATTGATGAGATTTACTTGACATGCTGAGCGAGACATACTGTAAGAACGGTGTGCTGGTGTTACAATATGATGGTGGCATTGCATACATACAAAATAAAAAGCATACATGTTAATAGGGATGTGCATCTTTCCCTTTCAAGATGATTTGATACATATCTAGATACAGGGGCTTCGATATGATACAGTAACGATACATTTTAGGTTGAACCTACCTAACAACACTGAGGATGATTACAATTAAACACAAAGCACATCCGTCGGAAAGCTCTCGGGTATAGTTAAGTGGAAGGGTACTGTTAGTCTTGTGAATTGTAAGCAAATTGTAGTTGAGAGACTCATCAAGACAATCATAATTTCTTCAGACAAGAAAATGACCTCTGTCTTGTCAGTGATGGCATGAACGCCGAGGTGGTGGTGGAGAGAAATTCCAAGAAATAAAGTCATTTTTTATTGATCAAACATTCTATTCCAATTGCAAAATTATGCCACAACTATGAGTTGGACTCCAATCACATGTCATCTTCGGAACCACATACTCTGCCAGAGAAGCGCTACACTCATCGACGCTAACTCATCGAGTTCCTGTGTCTCCGCCACAAGGCCGTGAACCTCGAGTTCTGCCATCTGTAATACATAAGCAACAATATGATTGAGTTGAGCATCTTCATTCAGACCCTTGGTTGAGAACCTGGAACACACGTATTTAAGTAAGGCAACAGAGCAAACAAAAACTCCAGTTGTCAGAATCAGTCTGAGCCTGGCGTCATTGTGATGGGTACACGACGGTCCATTCACTCAAATCCCAAACGTTCCTGAAGCCATTAATGCAATAAAATAAAGGATTTTGTAATATAGCCCTTTACATTCGTACCCGACAACTTTTGCAAATGTTTTGTTGTCTGAGAGGAAAATGCTGTAAATTTAAGAGGACGATGTATTTCGAAAGGTGAGATGTTGAGGATTACAATATATACCACTTTGATGTCATACAAGCAAACAAAAACACCCACGAGTCCAAATGTGCACATTTCTATATCATAAAACTTATGTCATACACAGTGTCAACATGTATGATCACTCTGTTGTATGTACAGTTACAAGATGACATGGCGCCATACTCTGGATTATTCTGAACATAATGAGCCTGTTTGTCTGTTGGGAAGAAAATCCACAGTGGAACACACCTGAATGCACTCATAAAGACTCCTTTCTATGTGCACCAAAATGATGATCTGTTACCCTGAATTGCATTGTGAAAGCCTAACACGAACATCATATTTTATAACTTCACTAGTCATGTTGATAATAAAACAAGCTTTCAAATGATGCCCACCTGACCCAGATTGTGATTTATAATGGACTGTTTCTCAACAGCGTAAACAACAACAGTAATTGTGTATTGGCGAGGACGCAGAGTTGTGTTCCAAACAAAAACAACTACAAGTGTGATTGCTCTAGCTCTAGCTAGGAGAGCAAAAAACAACAACAACCTTATAGTTGACTACTCTTCTTTGAGTCATAAAAGTGTATTGAAATGACTTAGCAACCGTGCACACTTTGTAGAGGTGTGGCCACTTGGAGAAAGCAGTTAGTTCTCTCACTCTAACCCTTGTAATTCTGTTGTATTATGTTGCACCTACCCCATATTTTCCAGGAATATTATTTTGTTACTGATTGTGTTCAGAGTATTTTCAAATTTCCTTAATATTTCTGCTTCTGCTATTGTTGTGTCCTCACATTTGGTCTAATCATTTCCCCATAATCTACAAACTGTCCTCTTTCAATTGCTACCATGGTTATGGTATTTCATATTTCTTCTGTAAGAAACATTTCAATTTATCCCTATCCATATAGGCCAATTCCCACGAGTGTAAAGGGTTAATATACCACACTCCCCGGTCAGTGATGCTGTCCAAAAGTCCCAAATCAAGAATTTTGTTGGTGACCATTGAAGAGATTAGCCCTTCAAGGGTTCAGCAATTACCCATTTGCTGAAGAGGTGGTTAGGTTAGGGCATACTGGTTTCCAGCCGTGGTTCTCTTTTCAAAAGGGCCTATGAGATCAATGCCCAGGCTAGACCATGCCCGTCTAAATTTGATAGGATGCATCACAGGGGCCCGCGTTTTCATGTTGTCATATAGTTGACACTCAACCTTAGAGAATGTGAAAACATAGTACATTAGATATAACAAACGCAAACACTCTTTCAATGTAATTTATAATAGCAAAGTTATAAAACAAGTTGTTTGGAACCTGGATGCTGATTGATTGATAGCAGGGACCCACAATACCCATATTCCAAGGGTAATGCCTGTTAACAGTTCAGTTAGATTTATCAATGCACATCCCACAGCCCAGCCAGTCAATTTATAAACTTAATCTCCCCTGGAAAAAAGCATCTAGACAAAATGTATGCCCCAAGCTACTAGCCTAGCATTTGTTTGGTACAGCAGGGGTTAATTAAAGCCTAGCTGTGTGCCTATCGGACCATGTTGTATTTTTTGTTTGCCATCTCCACCGTGCCATGCATATGAATGTGACAAGACTGACACCTTCTCTAAATCAGGCAGATACATTTTTATCAGGATCATTATTATAATGATCCCTTTTGGTCAGAGGTTGTCATTAGTATATATGTGGTTGTAGTCAGTAGTTGTGTTGGTCTGTACAAAACGTAGACAGTCATTTGTCGTTGTCAGTTGTGTGCAAAGAATTGACAATATAAACTAAGGTAAAACAAATGAAAATGCACACAGTTCGTCGTCATTTCAGCTGCTTGATGTGATTGTGTTCCACTGAATTCCCGTGATACGGATTGAATTGGCTAGCTAGCGAAGGAGAAGTAACGTTAGATTGTAATTAATTGTGACAGAGAGAAAGTTGCCACTTATCTAGTAGATCGTTTCCTTCAGCAGATGTTCCCAGGTACTGTTTTGAGTTAGCCTTCTTGAACAAATACATGCACTATCAATCAAAAAGTCTTTGCAATCGCAAAAAAATGTACTCACATCAATTAGGACTTTGAGACGCGATGTAGGGGGGGGGGGGGGGGGGGTGAGAGACATCCGCACGAGCTCAGCCATCCACAAAGAGACGAGCGTTATTGAACTGGGAACATTTTCACGCTGTGAGAAAGTTTACATGACGTCACAATCACAACACAATCAGAACGATTGGGAACTATTTCACGCTGGGAAGATGTTTTCATGATACAGGGGACAATGACACAACGTCCCAAGAATGTTCAGGGGACGTTTAGGAGACAATGACACAACATCCTAATATTGTCCTAAAAATGTCCTTGGAAACTAGACTAAACCTCCAGGGGACCATGACACATCATCCCAAAAACGTCTTAAAAACATCCTCTGGGATGTCCCTGGGACCAACGGGGAACTAGACAAAACCTCCAGGGGACCAGTACACAATATCCAGTTGTAAGTAGTTGTGATTTTGGTTAATAGTAATCATTAATTTTAGTCCGTGCTTTTTGTGGTCAATAGTTTTGGTTAGTTGTTTTGTGGTCAGTATTTATGTGTATGTGGTCAGTTGTTATGTCAGTAGTTGTGGTCAGTAGTTGTGGTTATTTGTTGTGGTCACTGGTTGTGGTGTCAGTAGTTGTGTAATTGTCAGTAGTTGCATGGTTGCGGTCAGTCGTGTTGGTCAGTAGTTAAGTGCTCAGTAGTTGTAGTCAGCAGATGTGTGGTTAGTATTTTTTGTGGTCAGTAGTTGTATGGCTGTGGTCAATAATTGTGGTAGTAGTTATGTGGTTGTGGTTAGTATTTGTGTAGTATTTGTGTTTAGTCAGTAGCTGTGGTCAGTAATTGTGGTCAGTAATAGTGTGGTTTCGGTCAGTAGTTGTATTCGATAGCTGTGGTTAGTTGTATTGTGGTCAGTAGGTGTGTCCAGTAGATCTGTTGTTGGGGGAGTAGTTGTGTTCACCAGTGGTGTTCAGTAGTTGTGGTCAGTTGTGGTCAGTACATTTTGTGGTCAGTCATTTGGGTCAGTAGTTGTGTGATTGTGGTCAGTAGTTGTAGTCAGTGATTGTGTTTAGTGGTTGTGTGATTGTGGTCAGTAGTTGTGTTGGTCAGTAGTTTTGTGAGCAATAGCTGGTTGTTGTAAGTAGTTGTGTGGTTGTGGTCAGTACTTGCAGTCAGAAGCTGTGGTCATTAGTTGTGCTCAGTAGTTGTGCGTCGATCCTATCGACGGCTGGGGCGCGAGAACCTGACAGACCGGTTGGACTCATACACTTGTGCTCCAATTTGCATGATCAGAGCCCACTAGTATGCACTTTCAGAAACAGCCACGGTGTTTACTTCTCCTGGGTTAAGGAACAGATATGGGTCCCTGGAACTGGCATTGATATCTGTGGTGCCTGGATCTGCCACCACAGGCTTCGGCAGCACTGGGCAGAGGCTGGTCCAGAAGCGGAGCCCACTTATTTTTGCCTCGCCTCTTTTGGCTGGTGAGGAGGCAGAGCAACCTCCAGAACGTCTCCTGAAGGGGGGCAGTATGGGCCATGAGGTATGCACATAATAGACTAGCTGGGTCAGAGTGATCAACCAGCACCAGGGAGGAGATAAACACCTGTAGGTTACCAATAGCTGGAGGTCCTGGGGCCTTTGTCCATGTCGCCCGAGAGAGCACGACGGACAAGGAAGCCCAAATTGAGCGTCAGGAACTGCACAACGAAAGAATTAGCAAACATATCCATATTTTCAGAGAGACATATGAACCGTTTGATTGAAATTTGAGAAGTGTGCCATTGTACAAGGACTAGGGTGTTACATTGTGTTATTGAATCATGACATCACAATCGAATTCTGGGTGACAATGTGAATCAGTACAGATCTGGCTCACGGTGATGTCATAGAAGAGATAGAATCCTCAATTATTTCTCAACATCTAAGTAAACTCTTGTACTAACTTGGGTATTATATCTGTCATAAAGCACCCACCACAATTAAAAACAAATCCACAAATAGATAAATACACATTTGGCAACAATGGTGGTCCTGTGAGGCTCAGTTTGCAGACTATGGTGCTTGCAATGCCGTGATAGTGGGGTTGATTCCCATTGTGGCCACCCATACAAGCATGTATGCGCGCACTAATGTAATTTGCTTTGGATGAAAGCATCTGCTAAATGGCACATAAATAAGAATATACAACTAACATTTATGAGGGCCACTACCTAGCTTTTATCAACACAATAACATACTTACTGTAGCTACAATTGATTGACTTGACAATGACAGCATGGAGTTGGCAAGAGCACTAACAGATGTGGGACCATGAAATTATTGTTTTGACCATGAAACCAAAGCAAAGTAACCGTATCACACAGTATGACATCACACAGATACTATATGTTTATCAGCTACAGAAACCTATCCAAATAGGATACATGAACGTAGAAAGGGGATTTGTTGTCTTAATTGTTCTTGCACCAGGGAGTATAATAAAACCTATGCTGTGAAAGATTAACCAAATCCTCCAACTATGGTTTCTAAACTAGATGACCCTATACACAAGAGGCATTTGACACCTTTTCTTTATTTGAAGCCTTTGTACCGTAACATAGATGACAAATCACATGTTATGGGTGTGCGATAACAACTGTTATGTCTAGAGTCTCACCTTAACACCGCAAGGGACACGTCCACTGACACTGAATGATTAACTTCACCTTCACCAAAGAAACACTAGGGATATTAGTATTGTCTCCCCCTTCCTGGACCTAGCAACAAAGGAAGCTTCAAGAAAAGTTGGGAAATTCAACCCCACAACTTTTCTCAGTCTCTCAACTTCCATATGGAAACTAGATAAATGCTTGAGGATGGTGGTTTGTCGGGTGTAGGGAGAAGTTGCAACCTAGATGTTGATCTTGGGTCAGTTTTGCATTCATCCCGGAAACCCCAAACTAAAGCTCCATAATTGTGTCAGATTGGGGGAGATGTGTTAGAAAAAAACAGTCACACTTTATTTGGATAGTCCGGACAGTCCATCTGTAGATGCTCTTCAGATGGTCATACAATCAACAAACTATCTGTTGATAAGCAACTGCTTGCTAAGGTTAGGGTTAGCCTAGGTTTAGAATAAGAGTTAGGGCTAGAGTTAGGGTAAGGCTTAAGTTTAGTGTTAGGATAAGGGTTAGGGTTAGTAGATAGTTAGTTGAAATGCTACTGATAGTCTGTATAGTATCAAAGATACTAGAACGAGGAGTGGAGTGGATACAGGGTGGTAGCTCACCCCCTCTATCTGCAGGTTTCAGGCAAATATAGAGACCAAATGTCCCCTCGTCTTCCAAAATTCAAAAGATGCGAGCACTTGCGAAATTGTGATTTGTCCAATTGATCAATGACGAAAAATCAGGGCAGGGGAACAAAATTCCTTGTTAGTCGTCACATTTTACAGTCTGTTGACAGACGCTACAATACCATTTATGTTAGCTCATATGATCATTTGATTGTTCAATTGCACACACGGTCCAACAGAAATTTGACTTCCGCTTTTAACCCAACTCCTCCATAAGACACATATACAGTTGAAATCGGAAGCTTACATACACTTAGGTTGTATAGTCATTAAAACTCGTTTTTCAACCACTCCACTAATGTCTTGTTAAACAAACTATAGTTTTGGCAAGTCGGTTAGGACACCTAATTTGTGCATGACACAAGTCATTTTTCCAACAATTGTTTACAGACAGATTATTTCACTTATAATTCACTGTATCACAATTCCATTGGGTCAGAAGTTTGCATGTGCCTTACATGTGCCACAAGTTGACTGTGCCTTTAAACAGCTTGGAAAATTCCAGAAAATTATGTCATGGCTTTAGAAGCTTCTGATAGGCTAATTGGCATCCTTTGAGTCAATTGGAGGTGTACATGTGGATGTATTTCAAGGCTTACCTTCACACTCAGTGCCTCCTTGCTTGACATAATGGGAAATTCAAAAGAAATCAGATCTCAGAAAAAAAATTGTAGACCTCCACAAGTCTGGTTCATCCTTGGGAGCAATTTCCAAATGCCTGAAGGTACCACATTCATCTGTACAATCAATAGTACGTAAGTATAAACACCATGGGACAACGCAGCTGTCAAACCGCTCAGGAAGGAGATGCGTTCTGTCTCCTAGAGATGAACGTACTTTGGTGCAAAAAGTGCAAATCAATCCCAGAACAGCAGCAAAGGACCTTGTGAAGATGCTGGAAGAAACAGGTACAAAATTATCTATATCCACAGTAAAACGAGTCATATATTGACATAACCTGAAAGGCCGCTCAGCAAGGAAGAAGCCACTGCTCCAAAACCACCATAAAAAAAGCCAGACTACGGTTTGGGGACAAAGATTGTACTTTTTGGAGAAATGTCCTCTGGTCTGATGAAACAAAAATAGAACTGTTTGGCCATAAAGACGATCGTTATGTTTGGAGGAAAGGGGCAGGCTTGCAAGCCAAAGAACACCATCCCAACCGTGAAGCACGGGGGTGGCAGCATCATGTTGTGGGGGTGCTTTGCTGCAGGAGGGACTGGTGCACTTCACAAAATCATGAGGTAGGAAAATTATGTGGATATATTGAAGCAACATTTCAATACATCAGCCAGGAAGTTAAATCTTGGTTGTAAATGGGTCTTCCAAATGGACAATGACCCCAAGCATACTTCCAAAAAGGCTTAAGGACAACAAAGTCAAGGTATTGGAGTGGCCATCACAAAGCCCTGACCTCAATCCTATAGAACATTTGTTGGCAGAACTGAAAAAGCATGTGCAAGTAAGGAGGCCTACAAACCTAACTCAGTTACACCAGCTCTGTCAGGAGGAATGGGCCAAAATTCACCCAATTTATTGTGGGAAGCTTGTGGAAGGCTACCCGAAACACTTGAGACAAGTTAAACAATGTAAAGGCAATGCTACCAAATACTAATTGAGTGTATGTAAACTTCTGACCCACTGGGAATGTGATGAAATAAATAAAAGCTGAAATAAATAATTATCTCTACTATTATTCTGACTTTTCACATTCTTAAATTAAAGTGGTGATCGTAACTGACCTAAGACAGGGAATTTTTTACTAGGATTAAATGTCAGGAATTGTGAAACTGAGTGTAGATGTATTTCGCTAAGGTGTATGTAAACTTCCGACTTCAACTGTAAGTTTTCTGGATATTCTATTCTGGATATTCTATTCTAGAATCTGAAAATTAGGTTGTCACTTGTTAACAGCTTCACAATCATAAATGTATTAGGTAGCCCTTGACACTCATACCCGTACGTACACTGGTTGAAAATGGCAGATCTGGGCACTTATAATTGCCTAAATTGGGCTGTAGTGGCTGTACAGTAACATCCTATACATGAAGTTAGAGCTCTGGCCTCACAGCGCTGTATGGGTTTTGGTGACAGGCATTCTGAACTTAAATGCCGAGCGCAACAAGAAGTTGCCCCCATCCCTCCCGGTAATAGGGACATTTCTGCCCATTTTCTGTTGACTGAGTGAGGGAAATGCAATAAATGAAAGATTAATCGATGTATTTAGAAAAAATATTAGACGTTCAGGATTATATTAATTACATCTTTGATGTCATGCAAGAAAGCCAAACACCTGTGAGTCCAAATGTGCACATTTCCTAATCATAAAACTCGTCATGTACAGAGGCAATGATAATGATGACTATCTTTGATGTACAGTTACGAGATGACATGGCGTCATACCCAGGATTGTTCTGAACAGAATGAGCCTATGTTTTGTTATTGTAAAACACATTGTCTCAGCCTCCAGTATTTATGCTGCAGTAGTTTGTGTCGGGGGGCTGGGGTCAGTTTGTTATATCTGGAGTACTTCTCCTGTCCTATTCGGTGTCCTGTGTGAATCTAAGTGTGCGTTCTCTAATTCTCTCCTTCTCTCTTTCTTTCTCTCTCTCGGAGGACCTGAGCCCTAGGACCATGCCCCAGGACTACCTGACATGATGACTCCTTGCTGTCCCCAGTCCACCTGGCCATGCTGCTGCTCCAGTTTCAACTTCCACCTGACTGTGCTGCTGCTCTAGTTTCAACTGTTCTGCCTTATTATTATTCGACCATGCTGGTCATTTATGAACATTTGAACATCTTGGCCATGTTCTGTTATAATCTCCACCCGGCACAGCCAGAAGAGGACTGGCCACCCCACATAGCCTGGTTCCTCTCTAGGTTTCTTCCTAGGTATTGGCCTTTCTAGGGAGTTTTTCCTAGCCACCGTGCTTCTACACCTGCATTGCTTGCTGTTTGGGGTTTTAGGCTGGGTTTCTGTACAGCACTTTGAGATATCAGCTGATGTACGAAGGGCTATATAAATAAATTTGATTTGATTCGCTGGCGCACATGCGCCTGAATACACTCATGACTCCTTTCTATGCTCTCCGACATGTCACTGTTTTTCTGAATTGCCCTGTGAAAGCCTAACACGGATCATATTTATAACGTAGCTAATCATTTTGGCAGTAGAACAGTAATTAACATCATGCCCACCTGACCCAGTTTGCAATTTATAATGGACCTTTTTTGTCTTGTGTAAACAACAGTAGTAATTGTGTGATGGCAGGGGCCGTGTTCCAAATGAAACAACTACAAGTGTGCTTGCTCTACTTCCTCAACGGCTCAAGTACCCGAGTTGAAGAGTTCTTTCAGCCATAAATGTGGCCGAAATTGCTTAGGAACTATAGACACTTTGGAGAGGTGCGTGGCCACTTGGAGACACCAGTTAGTCCTCTCACTCAAACCCTTGTCTTTTTTTGTTGTTGTCTTATGTTGCACCAACCCCCAAAATGTCTAGGAATAGTTTTCTCATGTTACTGAATGTATCCAGAGGCTTAAATGTAAAACGTGAATTCACAAAATGTAACAGCATAATGTTTTGATTCAGTCGTGTCAGGTGAACTTTTGTGAACTCACCTTTGGTTTAATCATGTCCCCATTGGTCTGACCATTGACAATGCTCAATAGAGCAACTGAAACTGTTCCCTTTCAATGCTCTTTAAGAGAACGTTCAATAGAGGGTAATCTATTCCAGGACAAAGAGAGAGAGAAAGTCCTGGCATGTCGTTACATTTGGCTGAATAGCAATAAATAGAAACACGATTAGCGGTTTCAGACTATGCAAAGAATAACTCTATGAGTAGGCAATGGAACCTCATTTGACCTCAGCTAAACATTTGATAAAAGTAACATACAAAGTGCACAAAGAGGTGGTGAGTGAAGGCGAACACCCTGGAGTGAGGTGAAGTTAACTCTAGGTGCTGATCTTGGGTAATTTTTGCATTTTTACCCACTAATGGTTCAGGTTAGTACTACGGGAGGGAAAGCTGATCTTAGATCTGTACCTAGGGGAAACTTTTCCTCAGAACAAGCGGAGACAAAACACACTAGCAGTGACTAATGGGCTTTTGCTGCCCTCTAGTGATTAAAGCCACATTCTGTCATTTGACATGCTGTTCAATTAGCATCTCAATAAGTGATATTGATATACCCAGTGATTCTTGACAAATAAAACGTATAAATGCCTTGTGCTTATTACAACAATTGTACTTCCCTATGATAAAACAAGATGGCAGACTGTGTTAGTTCATTGTTTTTGTGCCCGCTGTGCCTTGATTAATAATCTCAAACATCAGTAAATTAAAGCCATTATAAATAATTTCCTTCATTAGAAACAAAGTACAAACAGCTTGAAGCTGTAGGATCATTGGCACCAACACAGAGCAGGAAACAAAACATTATTGATTTATTGCTGATATATTGGCAGCATACTGTACTGTATCAGTGGTCATGTATTGTATTGCCTTTTCAATATAGCCTCACACCTACTGCACAAAAACAAAGGTCACAAGTCTTATAAGCCTGACATCCAATAAAAGTTGGTCTACTTCACTGAAAACACCTCACACTCTATAATGCCCAATTTCTAATACATTACCATTATAACCATTTATATTAAAATACTTTAAGCCTCTCAACTGCAGGAGGGTCTTCATTTCTTCTTACATGCCACTTTATATTCCAAGACGTGTAGTATAGAGGTCTGTTTTTATGTTTGTAATGGCACGGTTACTGTCAGGACCCGGTTACGAACCCGGGTCTCCGGTGTGAGAAACAGTCACTTAGCAAACTGAGCCACGAATAGTCGGCAGAACCCAGAAGATGAGGCAGACACAGCAGTACTTGAGACGGTGTTTTAATAAAGTAAAAGGAATGTTCAGGCAAAAATATAAGTCCACAACGTCAAAAGTAATTCCAAGAGAACAAAGGTAATCCTCCAAGTCAAAAAGGTAAATCCACAAGGTGGTAGGTACAGCAGAAAAAAGCCTCAAAAGATAATCAAAAATAAATAAACAAGAACAAAAACAGAGTACCACAAACGAGTCCAACTGGCACAACAAATTTTCACAGCATCACTGGGGCTGGGTGCTAACATTCAAACACCGAGCAAAGAACTGAGGGAAAACTAAAGGTTTAAATACAATCAAGGGAAATGAGGCACAGGTGCAAATAATAACTGGGAACAAGGGAAAACAAAAGGGTCAAAAAGCACAATGGGGGCATCTAGTGACCAAAACCGGAACAACCCTGGCCAAATCCTGACAGGTTACTATGGGAGATGATGCTGTGATAATTAAAATGATGTAAGCATTTGTTGTGGGGACAGACACTGGGAGACGAGAAGTAAGTAAAGAAGGCCTTGCTGAGAAGGCCTTGCTGGCCCTGACGGCCCACCACTGCATCTAAATGTATAGTGTCTAGAGCCATGGCATCATAATGATGGTAATAAGAGGTGGATTAATTCGGGTGGGACTGTGTAGGACTTCACTGAAGGCCCAGGCCCCAGAACCACGGCACGCTAGCTACTGCTTAGACAGAAACGCAGTATAACCAGGCGTTGCGTCAGTTATTTTAAGAATGTGAAATGTCAGAATAATAGTAGAGAGTGATTTATTTCAGCTTTTATTTATTTCATCGCATTTTCAGTGGGTCAGAAGTTTACATACACTCAATTAGTATTTGGTAGCATTGCCTTTAAATTGTTGAACTTGGGTCAAACATTTTGGGTAGCCTTTCAAAAGCTTCCCACAATAGGTTGGGTGAATTTTGGCCCACTCCTCCTGACAGAGCTGGTGTAACTGAGTCAGGTTTGTAGGCCTCCTTGCTCGCACATGCTTTTTCAGTTCTGCCCAAAATTTTCTATAGGATTGAGGTCAGGGTTTTGTGATGGCCACTCCAATACCTTGACTTTGTTGTACTTAAGCCGTTTTGCCACAACTTTGGAAGTATGCTTGGGGTCAATGTTCATTTGGAAGACCCATTTGCGACCAAGCTTTAACTTCCTGACTGATGTCTTGAGATGCTGCTTCAATATATCCACATTTTCTTTCCTCATGAAGCCATCTATTTTGTGAAGTGCACCAGTCCCTCCTGCAGCAAAGCACCACCACAACATGATGCTGCCACCCCTGTGCTTCATGGTTGGGATGGTGCTCTTTGGCTTGCAAGTCTTCCCCCTTTTTCCTCCAAATATAACGATGGTCATTATGGCCAAACAGTTCAATTTTTGTTTCATCAGGCCAGAGGACATTTCTCCAAAAAGTACGATCTTTGTTCCCATGTGCAGTTGCAAACCGTAATCTGTGGATATAGATACTGTTGTACCTGTTTCCTCCAGCATCTTCACACAGTCCTTCGCTGTTCTGGGATTGATTTGCACTTTTCGCACCAAAGTACGTTCATCTCTAGGAGACAGAACGCGTCTCCTTCCTGAGCGGTATGACGGGTGCATGGTCCCATGGTGTTTATACTTACATACTATTGTTTTTACAGATGAATGTGGTACCTTCAGCCATTTGGAAATTGATCCCAAGGATGAACCAGACTTGTGGATGTCTGCAATTTCTGAGGTCTTGGCTGATTTCTTTTGATTTTCCCATGATGTCAAGCAAAAAGACACTGAGTTTGAAGGTAGGCTTTGAAATACATCGACAGGTACACCTCCAATTGACTCAGGCTAATTGACATCATTTATCAGATGCTTCTAAAGCTATTACATTTTTTTCTTGAATTTTCCAAGCTGTTTAAAAGGCACAGTCAATTTAGTGTCTGTAAACTTCTGACCCACTGGAATTGTGATAGTGAATTATAAGTGAAATAATCCTTCTGTAAACAATTGTTGGAAAAATGACGTGTCATGCACAAAGTAGATGTCCTAACCGACTTGCCAAAACTATAGTTTGTTAACAATAAATTAGTGGAGTGGTTGATAAATGAGTTTTAATGACTCGTTGTGAACTTCCGACTTCAACTGAAAGTGAGGTAATTTCAACTGAATGTATGCATCTTAGAAGTAGTTTTCACATACAAACGTTATAATGAATCAAATATGCTTCCCAAAAATGACATGATTACTGTGGTAAAATGTTTATTTTGATTAGCGATTTTCTGCATTAATCAGAGTGCCATCAATTAGCCTGATTTTCGATGTGTCCATGTAACAGGATTATTAGGGAAATCATTCTTCTTGCAAAGCCTGTAAACATTTTAATCGAACTACTGTATTATATTAGACTATCCACAATAATCATATTATTGTGTGCATGTAACCGTACTCAGTGACACGTAGCATCGGCGACTGAAATTTTGAATTGCATAAATTCATAAACTCTTTACATAGATCTCTTTTCACAAATTGAGGATAATACAGTACCACTGTCGTGGCCCCCTTACAAGAACTGTCCCCCCCCTCCTTCTCAGTGGCTGATGTGAGTAAAACATTTAAATGTGTTGACCCTAGCAAGGCTGCTGGCCCAGACGGCATCCCCTAACCACGTCCTCAGAGCATGCGCAGACCAGCTGGCTGGTGTGATTATGGACATATTCAATCGCTCCCTATCCCAGTCTACTGTCCCCACATGCTTCAAGATGGCAAACATTGTTCCTGTACCCATGAAGGCAAAGTACGTTCATCTCTAGGAGACAGAATGCGTCTCCTTCCTGAGCGGTATGATGGCTGCGTTGTCCCATGGTGTTTAGACTTGCATGCTACTGTTTGTACAGATGAATGTTGTACCTTCAGGCGTTAGGAAATTGCTCCCAAGGATGAACCAGATTTGTGGAGGTCTACAATTTCTTTCTGAGATCTTCACTGATTTCTTTTGATTTTCCCATGATGTCAAGCAAAGAGGCACCGAGTTTGAAGGTAGGCCTTGAAATACATACACAGATACACCTCCAATTGACTCAAGTGATGTCAATTAACCTATCATAAGCTTATAAAGCCATGACATCATTTTCTGGAATTTTCCAGTTGTTTAAAGGCACAGTCAACTTAGTGTATGTAAACTTCTGACCCACTGGAATTGTGAAACAGTGAATTATAAGTGAAATAATCTGTCTGTAAACAATTGTTGGAAAATGTACTTGTGTCATGCACAAAGTAGATGTCCTAAACGACTTGCCAAAACTATAGTTTCTTAAGAAAATGTTTTGTGGAGTGGTTGAAAAATGATTTTTAATGACTCCAACCTAAGCGTATGTAA
The DNA here is from genome assembly GCF_002021735.2 of Oncorhynchus kisutch. Classification (NCBI taxonomy): domain Eukaryota; kingdom Metazoa; phylum Chordata; class Actinopteri; order Salmoniformes; family Salmonidae; genus Oncorhynchus; species Oncorhynchus kisutch. The sequence continues at coordinate 30,511,800 of NC_034193.2, read as the reverse complement.
ACTTCTGACTTCAACTGTATGTTATGTCTGAAAAAGTCAGTTATAAATTCTTCTGCCCTAGTTATAAAACAATTTATCATCTAGTAAGCTTTGATGAAATTTCCAATATCCTCGCCCACGTGGATATTCTGTAAGAGTAATATATATGCCAATTATGTGTTGATCCGACCACATTTTGTCCCCTATCATTTTTTTTCACTTTTGGTGCCAGAGAGAACGACGTAAGAAAGTAATCAAGACTACTAGCTTGATTAAGCCTCTGCCATGTATATCTCACTAGGTCAGGGTATTTAAGCCTCCATATATCCACTGATTCCAATATATCCATGACATTCAGGATTTCCATAATTGCCTGATAGTGATAGACTGTAGTGTGATTTCCTTTACGGTCTATAGAGGTATTTAAGACTGTATTCAAATCTCCCACTATAATAATAGAGTCTAGTGTTGCTTGTAGAGTTGATACATTCTTATATATATTTTCAAAGAAGCTTAGATCATTATTTGGACCGTATAGGTTAATAAGCCATATCTGCAATGATTAGGAAATGGAAGACATACAAGACCACTGATAATCTCCCTCGATCTGGGGCTCCACGCAAGATCTCACCCTGTGGGGTCAAAATAGCCTTTCATGTCATACATTGAAAGGCTAGTTCACAGACAACCCGGGAATATGCATGAAACCCAGTAAGTATTCCATAGGGAGATTCTGCCCTCTCCTGGCAAGGAGACATTAACAGTATATCACTTTCTACAGTATATATCATTACAGTTACTTATAAATGTAGAAGTAAAAAAAAAAAACGTAAAGCATGAGAAGAACATGTTACCTTAGCACAGTTAGTTGTTAGAGGATAAAACATGAGAGTAATCAACATCGTCACCAGACTGTGGCTAGAATATGTCAACACAGAACACTTTCAGATAATTCAGACCAACAGAATAGAGATGTTTTTCACACCCCTTTCCCTTTATTTTTTGTGACCAGACAGGGAGATATATTTATATTTGACCATAGCTAGTTCTATTTTTATTTCATTTCCGCCCCCTTTTGTCATTAAGCAGTCAGTCTATGAGCCACCGGGGCTTCAGTATAGTGCGGCCCCTACGGGTCGTGCAAGGTGCAGCAACAGTGGCTCTGCACGGACTGTCCTGAGCAATATCCACAAGCGTTGCAGCCTGATGCAAAGGGGAACGGGCAGGAGTATCAGGGGACAAAGGGGCAAGGTCCGGTGCCCTACTCTCACATGAGTAGCTAACAGTGGGGTTGCCTGTCTCAAACCATGTCCATGAGATAGTGGGTAACGGAATGGTAATGCCCCTGAGAGGGCAGTGAGTGGGGGGGGTATGGGAAGGTACAGAACCTTGCTGACTCTTGTGGCTGAGAGAGAGAGAGCTTGTGTGCTCGGTTGATGTCTGTTTGTGCAGAGCTTGATTACTAATGCCCAGAAATACAAATTGAACGCTATGTCCAAAAATCGAATCAAATGTTATTTGTCACATAACCATGGTTAGCAGATGTTGATGCGACTGTAGAGAAATGCTTCTGAATGAGAATATGGACATAAGAAAATATATGGATGAGCGATGGTTGAGCGGCATAGGCAACGTGGAATAGATGATATTTGATACAGTATATACATATGATATGAGTAATGTAAGATATGTAAACATGATTAAAGTAGCATTATTTAAAGTGGCATTGTTTAAAGTGACTAGTGATCCATTTGTTAAAGTGGCCAGTAATTGGGTCTCCATGTAGACAGCAGCCTCTCTGAGTTAGGCCTTGAGATATAAACTGTTTTTCAGTCTCTCGGTCCCAGCTTGGATGCACCTGTACTGACCTCTCCTTCTGGATGGTAGTGGTTTGAAAAGGCAGTGGCTCGGGTGGTTGATGTCTTTGATCTTTTTGCCTTCCTGTAACATCGGGTGCTATAGGTGTCATGGAGGGGAGTTAGTTTGCCCCCCCCCGGTGATGCGTTGTGCAGACTGCACCACCCTCTTGAGAGCCTTGCGGTTGAGGGGGGAGCAGTTGCCGTATCAGGTTATGATACAGCCCGACAGGATGCTCTCGATTGTGGATCTATAAAAGTTAGTCAGGGTTTTGGATGACAAGCCAAATTTCTTCAGCCTCCTGAGGTTGAAGAGGCGCTGTTGCGCCTCTTCCAGGACCCAATTGCACAGGGCGGAGTTGAGGCCCAGGGCCTCCAGCTTGATGATGAGCTTGGAGGTTACTATGGTGTTGAATGCTGAGCTGTAGTCAATGAACAATTTTCTCACTTAGGTATTAATCTTGTCTAGATGGGATAAGGCAGTGTGCAGTGGGATAGCGATTGCATCGTCTGTGGACTTGTTAGGGCGGTATGCAAACCAAACTGAAGTGGGTCTAGGGTGGCCGGTAAGGTGGAGGTGATATGATCCTTGACTAGTCTGTCAAAGCACTTCATGAAAACAGAAGTGAGTGCCACAGGGCAGTAGTCATTTAGTTCAGTTATCTTTGCCTTCATGGGTACAGGAACAATGTTTGCCATCTTGAAGCATGTGGGGACAGTAGACTGGGATAGGGAGCGATTGAATATGTCCGTAATCACACCAGCCAGCTGGTCTGTGCATGCTCTGAGGACGCAGCTAGGGATGCGGTCTGGGCCAGCAGCCCTGCTAGGGTTAACACATTTAAATGTTTTACTCACGTCAGCCACGGAGAAGGAGGGGGGGGGGGGCACAGTTCTTGTAAGGGTGCCACGACAGTGGTACTGTATCCTCAATTTGTGAAAAGAGATCTTTGTAAAGATTGTATGAATTTATGCAATTGAAATTTCAGTCGCCGATGCTACGTGTCACTGAGTAAGATTACATGCACACAATAATATGATTATTGTGGACAGTCAAATTAATATAATACAGTAGTTTGATTAAAATGTTTACAGGCTTTGCAAGAAGAATGATTTCCCTAATAATCCTGTTACATGGACACATCGAAGATCTGATGGCACTCTGATTAATGCAGAAAATCGCTAATCAAAATAAACATTTTACCACAGTAATCGTGTTATTTTTGGGGAGCTTATTTGATTCTGAGTTCGGTCATTATAACGTTTGTATGTGAAAACTACTTCTAAGATGCATACATTCAGTTGAAATTACCTCACTTTCAGTTGAAGTCCACAACGAGTCATTAAAACTCGTTTATCAACCACTCCACTAATTTATTGTTAACAAACTATAGTTTTGGCAAGTCGGTTAGGACATCTACTTTGTGCAAGACACAAGTCATTTTATTTCAAGTCAAGGATTATTTCACTCATATTTCACTCATAATTCACTATCACAATTCCAGTGGGTCAGAAGTTTACAGACACTAAATTGACTGTGCCTTTTTAGACAGCTTGGAAAATCATGGGAAAATCAAAAGAAATCAGCGAAGACCTCAAAAAAAAATTTGTGGACCTCCACAAATCTGGTTCATCCTTGGGAGCAATTTCCTAACGCCTGAAGGTACAACGTTCATCTGTACAAACAGTAGCATGCAAGTATAAACACCATGGGACCATGCAGCCATCATACGGCTCAGGAAGGAGACTCATTCTGTCTCCTAGAGATGAACGTACTTTGGTGCGAAAAGTGCAAATCAATCTCAGATCAACAGCAAAGGACCTTGTTAAGATGCTGGAGGAAACAGGTACAAAAGTATCTATATCCACAGTAAAATTTGTCCTATATCGACATAACTTGAAAGGTCGCTCAGCAAGGAAGAAGCCACTGCTCCAAAACCGCCATAAAGCCAGACTACGGTTTGCAACTGCACATGGGGACAAAGATCGTACTTTTTGGAGAAATGTCCTCTGGTCTGATGAAACAAAAATTGAACTGTTTGGCCATAATGACCATTGTTATGTTTGGAGGAAAAAGGGGGAGGCTTGCAAGCCGAAGAACACATCCCAACCGTGAAGCACGGGGGTGGCCGCATCATGATGTGTTGGTACTTTGCTGCAGGAGGGACTGGTGCACAAAATAGATGGCATCATGAGGCAAGAAAATTATGTGGATATATTGAAGCAACATCTCAAGACATCAGTCAGGAAGTTAAAGCTTGGTCGCAAATGGGTCTTCCAAATGAACATTGACCCCAAGCATACTTCCAAAGTTGTGGCAAAACGGCTTAAGGACAACAAAGTCAAGGTATTGGAGTGGCCATCACAAAACCCTGACCTCAATCCTATAGAAAATTTTGGGCAGAACTGAAAAAGCATGTGCGAGCAAGGAGGCCTACAAACCTGACTCAGTTACACCAGCTCTGTCAGGAGGAATGGGCCAAAATTCACCCAATTTATTGTGGGAAGCTTGTGAAGGCTACCCGTAACGTTTGACCCAAATTAAACAATTTAAAGGCAAAGCTACCAATACTAATTGAGTGTATGTCAACTTCAGCCCCACTGCGAATGTGATGAAATCAATAAATGTTGAAATATATCATTGTCTACTATTATTCAGATATTTCACATTCTTAAAATGAAGTGGGGATACTAACTGACCTAAGCTAGGGAATTGAAAAACTGAGTTTAAATATATTTGTCTAAGTTGTATGTAAACTTCCGACCCCAACTGTACCTCGGGCGGCTAGGGGAGCGGTTCCTCAAATGAGACAAGCTGTAGTCTGGAGTAGGTGAGCAACCTACTCTGCCTGTTGAGTAAGAAGAAACCTGTCAACTTGGACTGCCTTTTGAATCATGGTGTGGTTCATCCTGCCTCTGTCTTTGCATTGACAATCCCTGTCCCATCACCTGTTGTCCTTTTACGTAGTCCGGAGAATGTCACTTCGCACCGATTTCATGTCGGTTGTAAGGTCCTCTATTATTTTCACGAGCCGCTCATCACATTAAGTGGTTGCAGCACCTGAGCCTGGCACAAGGGGTTAGATGTGGCAGACATGTTAACCATTAGACTTGGGGAGTTCAAATGCATTTTCTTATGTGCTCGCGCCCAGCAATTACAAATGCCTGTTTCAGAGTAGCAGCCCCATGTTCGTGGCGTGTAAGCCTGAAGCACTGGGTACAGTCCAGCTTCAAAACGTTTCATTTGGATGGCAGCATCATTGTAGCCTGGAAAAGCTTCCTGTGTTAGACGTGTGATTTCAGCTGCATACAGCTCTAATGCTGATCTTGGGAGTCTGGGCCTAACATTTAACAAAGCTCTGAAAAAGAGTATTGCTTTCCACCAAAAACATCACTCCACTTTTCCATAGTCCAATTGAATTGCTTGTTGCAGGGAAATCCAGCAAGACAGTGCATCATCACTCAGTTTAGTTGGAAGACTTGTGGCTAAACAATTGTCTGCTGTGCCAGCACAAGCTTTGACAGCTAATTCCCAAACATTTTTTCCTTTGAGTAAAACTCTCCTTGTCCTTTCCATCGCCATGAAATGGTGGGGGCAGATCCACTTTGTAATGTATCACGTTGTTAACAGTGGGATGCGCCGGGTACCAGGCAGTACTCACAGGGGCTCCAGTGGTTTCTGCTCGTCCCTCGGGTCCTCTCAGCGGTGCAACGACGTCCTCGCGCACCTCCTCAGAGTCCGACATTCTCGTTTTGTCCGTTTGTTATTCCACTCACTTGTAGTTGTATAGTCTGTTATTTTGTTTAGTTTTATTGTTCTTGGTCATGAATAACAAGCTTCACAGCAGAGACTCATTCATTCATATTCCATTTGCTAACTAGGTCAATGCTTTAGTAGGTAGCTATTGATTCAAAACAGCATAAAAGTCTGTAATTCCTAACAGAACCCACTGTCACCAACTATGTAAGGCATGGATATAAAGATGAGCCGAACAACTTCTGTCTTCAATGATTCATATTTAATTTCCAACTGCTAGTTCTACATAAAACATGTCATACATCAAAAGGCTGGGTTTGCCATAGAGACAGATTGGTCCTAGATCAGTGTTGTGACACTCAGGAGGACAGAGAGCAGCAGGGTCACCAGGGAGCCAATCTGACCTGGGGCTCCGCTCACTCTCTCTGATATTGGAATCCACATATCTGAGGAGAAATCAAAACAGATCAGAGATCAGTCAGTCCAAAAAATAAGAGCACTGAACAAAATAATAATAATACATTTAATTTGTATAGCGCTTTTTACAGAGTTATCGCAAAGCTCTACTGAGGAAAAAAAAATAATGATACAGAATAAAAACAACATTTAGAATCAAGGCAAGTAAAATATCAATAGTGAGCTTGGTGCTAAATAGATTTAAGGGTAGGTTTTAAGGCCAGTTATAGAAGTTCTGAGTGATGGAGAGAATCTCAGATGGTCAGGTGAGGGGCAAGGGCGCAGAAGGCTCGGTCCCCCATAGTTTGGAGACATGTCTTGGGGACTTGAAATAGTAGAGAGTGGCTGGAGTGTAGAGTGTGAGGTGGCAGCACTGTTCTTGACTAGTTTGAGCCTCTGTAATAATTTGGCTGGGGGGCACCCAAACAGCGCATTGCCGTAGTTGATCCGAGAAACGATGTACACTACCATTTGGGGTTATTTAGTAATGTCCTTGTTTTTGAAAGAAGAGCACCTTTTTTGTCCATTTTTAAAATGACATAAAATTGATCAGAAATACAGTGTAGACATTGTTAATGTTGTAAATGACTATTGTAGCTGGAAACGGCAGATTTTTTATGGAATATCTACATAGGCGTACAGAGGCCCATTATCAGCAACCATCACTCCTGTGTTCCAATGGCACTTTGTGTTAGCTAATCCAAGTTTATCATTTTAAAAGGCTAATTGATCAAAACCCTTCTGCAATTATGTTAGCACAACTGAAAACTGTTGTCCTGATTTTAAAAAAGCAATAAACCTGGCCTTCTTTAGACTAGCTGAGTATCTGGAGCATCAGCATTTATGGGTTTGATTACAGGCTCAGAATGGCCAGAAACAAAGACCTTTCTACTGAAACTCGTTAGTCTATTCTTGTTCTGAGAAATTAAGGCTATTCCATGTGAGAAATTGTCAAGAAACTGAAGATCTCGTACAACGCTGTGTACTACTCCCTTCACAGAACAGTGCAAACTGGCGCTAACCAGAATAGAAAGAAGAGTGGGAGGCCCCGGTGCACAACTGAGCAAGAGGACAAGTATATTAGAGTGTCTAGTTTGAGAAACAGACGCCTCACAAGTCCTCAACTGGAAGCTTCATTAAATAGTACCCACAAAACACCAGTCTCAACGTCAATAGTAAAGAGGCGACTCTGGGACGCTAGCCTTCAAGGCAGAGTTCCTCTGTCCAGTGTCTGTTATTTTGCCCATCTTAATCTTTTTTATTTTTATTGGCCAGTCTGAGATATGACTTTTTCTTTGCGACTCTGACTGTTGTTTTGCGGGTACTATTTAATGAAGCTGCCAGTTGAGGACTTGTGAGGCGTCTGTTTCTCAAACTAGACACACTAATTTGAACGGTGGTGTAGGTGTGGATGAATTCCTCTGCATCTGGATGGGAGAGTGATGGTATGACCCAGGCAATTATGTTTTACATGTGCATCGATGGACAGAGAAGGATCAAACTTGACTCCTAAGTAGGAGATGAGAGGACAGGTGGATGGCCTGGCCGTTGATTGTAAGGGAGATGTTTCCAGTACTGGTGACCTGCTTGGGTTTCCCAATAAGCATAGCCTCAGTCTTGCTACTGTTCAACTGGAGGAAGTTCTGTTTCATCCATGCCCTGATGTCCTTTAGGCAGCCGCTGAGTCTTGCTAGGGTCAGAGATGGTGTCTAGTTTTGTGTTATAAACCTGGTTTCGTCAGTGTAGCAGTGGAAGTTAATGTTATAATATCTGGCGATTTGGCCAAGAGGGAGCATGTAAATTAAAAACAGGATAGGGACCAGCACTGACCCCTGTGACTGTAGACTCCTATGATCTGGACTCTCTAAAAGGGATGTATTGTTTCCTATTGGAGAGGTAGGAGGAGAACCAGTTCAGAACAGTTCCAGAGACAGTAGTATGCTCTCTGATAAGCCGCAGGAGGATAACGTGGTCTACGGTGTCAAAAGCAGCACTGAGATCTAAGAGGAGGAGGATGCTGATCCATAATGGTCAGCCATCAGTAGGTCGTTGGTAACTTTATCCAAAGCTGTTTCAGTGCCGTGCAAGAGCCGGAAGCCAGACTGGAATACCTTGTACAACTGCACTTTCTCCAGAACTTTTGATAGGAAGAGGTTGGAGATGGACCTGTAGTTGGATAGGATGTCCTGGTCAAGTTTGGGTTTCTTCAGTAAGGGGGGGACAACAGCTGTTTTGAGAATCGATGGTACTTCTCCGGTCAGCAGGGACTTGTTGATCAGGGTGGTGACAAACATAAGCAGGCTAGATGAGCAGTTTTTGAGTAGGGTTGTAGGGAAAGGGTAAAGGGAGCAAGTGGTGGCCTTCATTTGTGAGATGATTGAATGCACAGCAGCGGATGTGACTTCTGTAAAGTTGCTGAAGGGAGGGGCACGTGGGGTGCCGGCCGTCTTAGAGGCCATTATATTTGTCCTGATGGTATCAATCTTTGTCTTTTAAAAAAATCTCAGAAGCGATTGCACTTCTGCACTTGTTGAGAGAATGAGTGTGCAAAGCTGTCATCAAGGCAAAGGGTGGCTACTTTAAAGATTCTAAAATATATTTTGATTTGTATAACACTTTTGTTTACTACATGATTCCATATGTTATTTCATAGTTTTGATGTCTTCACTATTATTCTACAATGTAGAAAATAGTAAAAATAAAGAACCCTAGAATGAGTAGGTATGTCCAAACTTTTGACTGGAACTGTATATATTATAGTTTTCTTCTACACATACTTAACCCCATATTTTTGGGTGCAAAAAAACACCTCGATACTTCCATTCATTTGTATGTGTTACCTTCAGGCACTTGTGAGGTCATATAGCAAAGCGGAGTAGTCTCCCCCATAATGAGGAAGGCCGACATAGGCGGATTCGGTGGATTGAAACTCAGCCCACGCCCAAAAAAAACATGATATCGCCATCTTAAATTGATTGATTTTGATGGGGATTCTTTTATTATGTTACTTAGATTGACGCACGGGTGTGGCAATCAGTGGAGGCTGCTGAGGGGAGGATGGCTCATAATAATGGCTGGAACGGAGCAAATGGAATGGCATCAAAGACACACTATACCATGAGCACGTGCTCCCCAAACAAGGTGCCACCAACCTCCTGTGGCATCAATAGACTCTTAAGGATTAAGCGGTTTTCTATTGACATTCATTTGGAGACCTCCATAACAATGAGCTGATGATGCCCAATTTTGCCTGGACACTCGTCGACACTGGTCATTGCTGTTAATTATCTATGCATAGTCACATCACCCCTACCTACATGTACAAATTACCTGTAAATTCATGTTCATCACTCACGACGTTATGTCATCAGATGCTCCAAAAAATATCTATATACAAATCAATTGCTAGCTAGCTAGCTACATTTTTCTTTGTTGGACTTGCATTTATGCAATTTAGTTTTGTGTGGTTGTTGGTTTAGCTTTCTGTAACTTTATAGCAAGTACTGTCTGCATGTGTAGACTCATATCGCGTCATGATTGCAAGGTGTCCCGATATCTTTTCCAACTGTCCAAAAATCTTTTCTAACCGTCCTGTTATCTGGTTTTAATGTGCATTCTAGAATGCCCTTCTCGACAGTCAGAAACAAGTATTCAACAATGGCTGTGGTTATTTTCAATTCGTGGAGTTGGTACAGTATACCATAGTGTATTCTGTATAAAATATCATATTCTAAGGCCAGAAATAGTGGTAAATATTACCTCTGTCTTTTCCATTCAAAACCAGAGGTCCCATGGAAATGGCAGCGCTGTCGTGGAAGGACGCGTCCCTGCGTCCTCTGTGGTGGTGCCCAGGGTAGCAGTGCTGCAGGACACAGAAACCAGACGGAAGACTGTATTACCATGTTTAGGCTATGGACTACTAGAGTTTCCTCCAAATGACTACTGTTTATAAACAAGTTCAACTTATCTAGGATGAATCCAGAACATATTTTTTACATTTAACTATAAGTGGTTGTCTTGGCTATTTGACATGAACTCACAAAAGTGAGAGGATAATCTGACATCAGCTGATTTTAGAGAAAATTGTCAAAGTTCAATTTTTTAAAAACATCAAAGGCATCAACAGGATGCTTGACTTCCGGCGTGTGTAGGGCAGACCTGGGTAAATTAACAAATAAAATAATTGAGTTGCATTTTAAAGAGGCAATCTCCAGTTGCTACATCCATTTTAGGATTTATAAATGAATGATATTTACCCATTGATTCTTTACGAATATCACTTATTACCATTGGTTCTTTACGAATATAACTTATTAATATGCCTCATGAGATTAGTTTAACTGTTCTACACCTTCAGAACCCCAAAATGTACGTTTTTGTACACCAATTTTTTGAAACAAATGTAAAAAAAAAAAAAAAACACTATAGCCTCAAACATGGTTAAAAATATACTGTTTATATCATGGATGGTCAGTACTTGCATCCATTGCTCTGTTTATCAATTTGAGTGTTTACATTTCTTCAGCCCCATCCCTCAGCTTTTTACCGAAATAGTGGCAGAGCAAACACTTTGATATTGTTTCAACTGCGGATTGCCACTTTAACGTAAAGCTTTGAGCTTGCCTGGTACAATGGAATCAACAATGGAATAGTCGCAAAAGAGCACTCCAGACAGGCTCAATTAAATGCCCAAAGTATTTGAAAGTAAACAAATACTCTTTTAACCCTGGGACATGTTTCATTTGTGCCTTACACAATGTTTTCAAACGTTTTGCAAAATGAACATGGCCCAGGTGTGTTGGGGAGGGGAGGAGACTCACCGTGGTGCAGTCGTTGAGGTGCAGCAGGCACAGGTGGACCTGACAGTGCAGGAAGACACTGGAGGAGTTCCTGGTGAAGGTGAACATCCGGAAGGAGAAGTGGGCCGATGTGGAGACGCCATTTTGGATAAGCTCCACCGTGCTGTCCTCAGGGTTAGGGCACCTGGAGTAAACAAGGAAGCAGGGGAGGAAATGGGAGGAGGAAGTGAAGGAGGAAGTAAATGATAAATTATGCTGTTATTTTTGCTTTCTAAATGAAATGTAATTTTGGTGATTACATTAGGATGGTTTAACAGTCAAGCGGCAGGGTAGCCTAGTGGTTAGAGCGATGAACTAGTAACCGAAAGGTTGCAAGTTCGAATCCCCGAGCTAACAAGGTACGAATCTGTCGTTCTGACCCTGAACAGGCAGTTAACCCACTGTTCCTAGGCCGTCATTGAAAATAAGAATTGTTCTTAACTGACTTGCCTAGTAAAATAAAGGTATAAAAAAATCTCAACTATTTTGCTCCAAGTGTATTTTCCTTGTTAAATAAATACAATTTTAGTTGACCAGGAAATGACAACCTGTTAAACTGTGTGGTTGTTTTGGACCTGGTACCAATTGCTAGCGTCATTTTAAGATGTCTGGCTTGAAAATCAGCAAGCCCCTACCCAAACTAGATCAAACCAGACTCATCTGGCCAAGTCACATCATGTGATATTCTACTGCGATCTAGTGGATGAATTGAGAATCAAACATGAGATCTGATTACATCAGCGAAAAGGTTATGACTAAAGCTTTCTCATCACATGTATATAATTCCTGTAAGGCAAAAATGAAAGCTGGGACGTTGCACAAGTCCCGCACTTTTAAAATGGCTGTGTTCCCATTTGGAATTTGTGCATCTTAAGAGCGCCACCCATAGCTGCAGGAAGTAGTTTGTCAGGGGGTGGGGGGTTGGGTTGCTGAGAATGTTTTGTTCAATTCTGATTATTCAGGACCCCTACTTCCCGTAGCTATGGCGCCACCATAAGGTAAAAGTTATGACCATTTTTGTTTTAGTTTTGATCATTTTTTATATCAAACCTACACTTTCAAATCTCTTATTCCCATCATGGGGACAATTTGTGGCTCTGAACATGCTAACATTTCCCTGGTAAACATAATGTCTCCATACTCTCCAGCAATAAGATTCCAGCGGACGGCGTAGTTTGGGTCGTTCACAGGCGTGGCCCAACAGGAGTCCAGCACAGTAGAGATCTGATGACCGTCCACTCCGTCCACCTGCACGGCCACATAGATCTGCTGGTCAATCTCCACGTTGATGTGAGAACCAGATAATGGGTAGCGGAAGCCGGCATCCTGGTATGGGATCATCCGCATTTGGTAGTGGCCCTTGCCGGAAGGAAGCTTCCTGGTCACAATGCTATGGAGCAGAGGAACAAAAGGTTATTCAAATAACTAGACAAAACTCAGGGGTTGAAGATTAAAAAATCCCATGACTGAAACAGAAGTCGATCTCAAACCGATTGTCTGAGGGGCCTAGTTAACCTCCCCTGCCATTTAAAAAAGTAATGACCATCATACTTTTAGGGGAAGAGTACATGTATTGTACATAAACTGTAAGTTTGATCTATTCCAGTACCCTTGCTTAGGGGGTTCCAGCTTCCTCTTCTGGGATTTTTTTTGTGTAGACGGTCTGAGTAGCTCAGTTCTGGTGACTTTTTAAGTAGTTTCTACTCTAAAATAAAATATAATTTCCACCTCCAGAAATGAGCCCAATAACATATTGGGAAAAAGTATTATTTTTAACATATAGCCTATGCATGGTCTGTCTATTATCACATGTGCTATAAATACATATGCTGAAGCATGGGGTTTGTCCATATGCATTTACCCGATTGGACACAGTTGCGCCTTAACTACAATATTTAACTTTTCAGCGACCAGACCAAATTCACATTGACAGATGTTTAACTCACATTTCTTTCTCATTGAAAGCAAGTCTAAGAAGTGGTAGATCACTTTTATATGCGCTATTTCTAATGCTTCTTGTTCTTAAGTGCCTTAAGTGTTTTTGCATCTTTTACTTTCGGTTTTGTACAGCAGCTGCAAAGAGCAGTAAATACTAATATTTTTGGTTATGGAAAATATATTTCACAGCTGTTTAGATGGTACAATGATTCTCTACACAATGACTGCTTGTTTTGTCCCATAAACTGAAATTAGGCAAACTATTATAATTTTAGCAACCAGGAAATGGCAGTGATTTCTGCATATTGCACCTTTAAACATGCTTGAAACTCTGGTTGTACCTGCAATTTTTAAATGATGCCACACATTTTAAGAAAACAAGAATGAACGTGGTGGCAATGGAAAGCTGGGATCCCCCAAAACTGCTTTCAAAACATAATTGCATAAAAAAGTATTGTGCATTGACTGCTTGTCAGAATACATTTTCCTCCCTATGGCTCTCGCAACCTGAATGAGCCTCGAGAATAATATTTATATTGCATAGAACACACAACAAGCCGACCAGGTGAATGTCAACTATTGGGTTGTCTGATTTTGTTTAAATAATAACACTGGAAAGTTTCATCGTTAGTGATGAAATACAGGCTTTGAATTACTTTGCCAGCAGCTACAGTACGCTACCCACCACTATTTGAGTTGAGCGCTGGGGTGGTGCGCATTATAGACCGTTTATTTCCTTTCATCTGAACATCAGTGTCAGCAACAATCATGCATTTCAGTTCACAGCGTATGCACTGTGAACTCACCAGAATTCTCTTCCCCTCTTCTCTGTGACAGAGAACTTTAACCCTAACCCCCTAAGACTATTCAGCTCATTTGTCATAACGTATACTGCGAAATTCTGACTACCGTAACTGTAGACTTCAAGTCAATGCGCTAACACTATTTAGTATTGTCTCGCGAAACTTGTTCCGACATACAGCACGCAGAGACATAAAAATGGTATCCACGAGTTCATCTACTCTGGGTAAATAGAAAAATGGCTAGAATCCTGCCTAAAAAGGCCTAAAATAAAGGTTATTTGTAGAGCACATTTTATACAGGTGAAGCGCAACCCAAATTGTTGTACATAAAAAAGGATTATAAAAATATACTTTTAATATAAAAGGATCATTTTGATAATGGGATAACATGAGCATAAAACAGAGTTTCACGCACTGACTACAGAATATTAACAATGATATACTGTACTAGCACACATAGCACTCTTGTGCCTTAAATACATCCTCCAGCGATGTTTTTTACTTTTCCTGTTGAAAAGCGATATCCCAAGTATAAATACAGTACACACACTAAGGGGTTATAAAAATAAAAAAAATGTTTTGAGCAAAATAGTGTTTTTTTATTTTTTTTACACCTGCGAACTTCAAGGAATAGGGCATTCAAGGAGTTGGTCTGATGGTCAGATGTGATGTCATCAGCCTCTCCCTTGCTTGAGATACAACTTGTGTCATGTCATGTCTGACCTGGACCACCTATTGATGTGTCCTTTGTTAAGTAAATAAGGTGTTACTTGAGGTGAAAAGGAGACTGGAGGAGAACTTTAATGCTAAAATCAATTCAATTCCAGTCAGCATAGGCTGTTTGAGAGGGTGCTCTGACCTCTCTAGAGGTTTGAGATCCATGGTCATGGACAAGGACTGGTAGAGGGGGTACTCGCAGCAGAAGCGCAGGTTGAGGTGCCTCGCACGACTGATGACCCCCATCACCCCTCCGTGGGGTTCCACCTCACCCTGGATGTAGTTCTGATAGATGAAGTGAGTCCCGTTGCTCTGCGGAGAAAAAAAACAACAAAATAAGAACATTTGTCTCATTCCAAAGAGTCTCATTCCAAAACGCTCTGTCCCTTTTCTGAAATGTTGGTAAATTAGCTTAGGAAAAAAAATTGTGTTTTTTCACTATCTAATCAATCTGCTCTGACGACGAGCTCATGTCTGAAGGAGACGACACCTGCGAGGGTAAAAAAAAAACACGCCCTGTTAAGAACTCTTCTTATTTATTTAAATATTTTGTATATATATTGACTTTCAATGTATATAATGTATGGTCGCCCCATTGGTTGTTCAATGACAGACATGTATTTGTTTGATATCTATCAGACAAATAAGCATGTTTTTTTGCCAAACGCTATATACAGTACAGTAGCTCTCTCACTCTCAGAGAAATAAGTAATCCTGCTTGGTTTTACACAGTTAAATGTGACAAACAACATTTTTTTATAAATAACTGTACAAATGACACATTTGTGAAGTCAACATTAAAAACAAATCTATGCAGTAATATGAGATCTGAATGTAAAACATTTACATTTGACATTTTAGCAGATCTTATGATCTTCTCCAGAGGGACTTACAGTTAGTGCATTGATCTTAACAAAAAAACATTTGAATACACGTTAAATCGATGAATAAAAAATCTGAGAATATTCATATTTTAAACACGCATGAAGGTACCCATAAGCAGTCATTTGTAGTGGAAAAACACAAATGTGAAAAACTGGTGGATATAGAATATTATAAATAAAATCTTCACTTGATGGGCACCTACTGTATGTAAGGATTTCATAGCACATTCATAAACTACAGTATACTGCATTTATGCAGAAAGAAGTCAGCAACACTCGACAATGAAAAGTTGACAAATATTTATAATATGAATCATTATTTGGACTATGCTTTGTATTTGTTGAGCCTTTTTTGAGCATGGGGTTGTCTGTGAAGTGCACTATGAGACAACATAATCCAAGTGATAATATCATGATTGAACTGTGAAAATACAGTACCATAAGAGTTGTCCCACAGAGTTGGTTGTCGTTGTCGAAGTGGAACTCCAGGCGTCCATCCCGGACAGACCCGTTGCAGGTGGAGTCAGTGAGGTGCAGGGCGTGGGGTGGGAAACCGGCTTCAAATAGCTGGCACCGAGACAGAGACATGATGCCTGAACTGCTGGAGCAAGACGTGACCGAATCTAAGGGCGGAGATGGACAAAGACCATGGATTAATCTCTAAACATCCGTCCTCATTTTCTCGTATGCTCTATACTCATCCTTCCTTCTTTTCGAAACATCAGAGGGAGGTGAATTTGCACAGGAGACGTGGGTTTCGGACGACGTCTGTCACAATGGTGAAGTGCTAGGGAAGTCTTACCGTAGCTTTCGTTGTTGGGCCGATGGTGGTTCTCGTCACAGAAACAGCCGTAGACGCCGTCCTGATCCCCACACCACTCATCATCAGTACAGTCCAGATCATCGCAGGGGTCCGACTCTGCTAGAGAGAGAGAGGGAGGGAGAAAAGGAGGGGGAGAGTGATAGAGAAAGAGGGGAGAAAGGGACAATTGGCAACAGTAACTACTACAGGGTTAACTAGAAATAGTAAGGACAGGCATTTGGAAAAGAACAGTAATGCCTACTAATTGCCAATTTCTCCATTTTTCCATTTAGACAAAATGCCCCCAAAGACACCCGGACACTCACCACACAGCAGAACTGCACGCCATTCTGGGATATCCAGACCCAGGACGGAACAGGACTCTTCATAGGCCGCCACGGCAGAACACAGCATCCCATTGGCTGGAGTGTATAAGCAAAGGTCGTAGATACAGGAAGTGAAGTAGGGCTGGGGGTCAGAGTGCAGGTGGCAGGCGCTGAAGGGGCCGGTAGTGTTGGTGATGATGCTACACAGGTCCGTGTATTCCACACTGAAGGGACAGTCGTCTCCGCCGCCTCTGTTATCAGAAGCCCCACATCTGGAAAAGGACACGTAGAAGAGTTAGTTAGTTATTTACCTGGTGAGTGAGTGGCTACATTACGATTCTGTACCCTTCTCCGACTAGTGTGAAGAATATGGTTGAAACTCCCTCCAGCCATGCTTGCACCAATCCAATGGTTTTAAATACATGAGGGCGAGTGAACGAGAGCACACTTCTGGAGAAGGGTAGAGAGTCGGAAGGCAGTGAGTGAGTATAGCACGTTTATCTGTTAGGAAATAATGAAAACATTGCAAGGGAATAACAGTCACTGTACAATCATCTAATCCCTTGGGTTTCCGTTATGGATGAAAGTATGTATTTTCATTCTGCTAAAAACTTTGCTTCTGAATCATCTTCTTGTGTTTTTTTATGAAATTATACATTCTATGGCATATTTTGAATAAACTGAATTTCAATAGAGGTTGTTTCCCCAGAAGCCTTAGTTGTTTCAAAGCCTGACAACAACAGCAGCAGCAGCTCACCCTGGCCGGCTAGTGTCTGCCTTCCAACCGTCACCAAAGTCATTGTCACTCCGCGCTGGCGTGCCATTGGGCAGGACTTTGTCATCTTCCGGGTCACCGTTGAGGTTGCCACACATCCCGCACACTGCACCGTGGTGGCTCTGGCCCAGCCTGACCATCAGGGTGCTACGGCCGTCGAACTGGACCATCAGATCACTGGAGTTGAGCATCACGAAGCCCCGCTCCCACACCACTCCGGCAATGGAGCCGATGGAGGAGGGGATAGAGACCTCGCTCCCATCCACCTGACCGAGAAAAAAGGGGGAATGTCGGAAAGAGATTTGAGGTTATTGGAAAAGACCTCGGGCCTAGACTTGACTAGTTTGATAGAGGATAGTTGACGACAAAGAGACCTCAAGAAGATTTTGTCCTTGTAAGCAAGAAAATAAGTATTTGTAGGTAGTGTGAACAATGCAAAAGCATGAGGACAAAAACTTGTGGTTGGGGAAGGCTTGGCGACTACATTCTTGAAGGGCTCTATAATAAAAGTCTCATATCATTGCTAAAAACGGACAGATTTGTCACATTTGCATCAACTTTAAAAGTGTTATTTGGATTTTAGTGCATTTACCATCACGCTCTTGCTCTGTCCAATGGAGACATGGGTCTCCTCCCCTCCATGGGACAGCCACACATCCACCAGCGACACAAACGAGACAAGGTTGTTGCCACGGTGACGGTTGGTGGCCACCACACGGAACGTGAGGCCATTAATGGAGTGGTTGGAACAGGTCCTAGCGATGTCATAGGAGCAGGTGCCCTGGAAATGGGCCACGGCCCCGTCAAAAGTGATGTAATGGGGGTCGCCCCAGACCGTGCAAGTGGACAAGGCGTTGAAGCAGCCCAGGCGGCCATTTTTTATGGCGCACTCCTGGTTGGGGGTGCAGGATGCGGCAGAGCAGCGGAGGTCATTTGGGGCGTAGCACTCACAGTGTCGTGAGCAGCCTTGGGTCCAGAAAGACTCACTAACCTGAAGTACAAAAAAAGTGTGGATGCGTTGAAAAATATAGGCTACAGCACACCATGTTCATATAACAACGTCTCTACAGGTACAACTAGCTATTTCAAATTACAAAGGAATTCAATCAGAGTAATAACAGTTAAATGAATGAAGTAGGCCTACTTGCATAAAATAAACGACATAAAAATACTGATTTCTATCAACCTTTCGAAAATGTAGCAAGGTAAAGTTTTTATTAATGATTCAGCAGTGATCTAACGGACTGGCCTGGGTCAATCGGGTCACTTTAGGGGTTATCATTTATTTCTGAATACATTTTCTACTGTAATATTGTCTTAATATTTTACCATGACTAGAGCTATGTTGGTATATTATTTCAAAAAGCACTGCAGTGCAAATCCATCTGTCCCCTGAGTGTAGCAGAGTTGATATGAGAAAATATGACATTAAGAATGATCGAATCAGAATGGTTTGTTCCATTTCCGATTAATTTCCGATGAACCTGTTGCAACCTTTCTCTCTCCTTCTGCATCAATGGGAAGTGGTTTGTATTTTCCAGCTCTGCTAGTCCTGTCATAAAAATGCTGTAATTATCACTACAGAGTAGTGAAATATGTTCCTTGTCAACTTTATTAATATTTATTTTACCATCTACATTGGGAATTCTGTGTGTTTAGAATGTCATCTTTGTACTCGAGCTCAATGGAATGTTCACCTTAGTCTGAGCATGAGCTGCTAACTCTTGTTGTTTTTAGCATTTGCTGCAGCATAGAGTGCTATGCAACTTAGCATGTTAGTATATTAGCTATGCTGTAAGCTATTTCCTTTGGGAAAACGAGCAGTCATTGTATTCTCACTGGTCAGACACTGACTGAGGGTTATATGACTTTACCATCCAACAGGCACGGATGCAGTTGAGACACTGAACTGAAAGCCTGCTTATGCAGGCATGGTACTTTTTCTATTACACTGAGTGTACAAAACATTAGGAGCACCTGCTCTTTCCATGACATAGACGGACCGGGTGAATCCAGGTGAAAGCTATGATCCCTTATTGATGTCACTTGTTAAATCCACTTCAATCAGTGTAGATGAAGGGAGACAGGTTAACAAGGTATTTTTAAGCCTTGAAACAATTGAGACATAGATTGTGTGTGTGCCATTCAGAGGGTGAATGGGTAAGACCAAAGATTTAAGTGTCTTTGAACGCGGTATGGTGGTACCGTACGCGGTATGGTGCGCACCGGTTTGAGTGTGTTAAGAAATGCAATGCTGCTCGGGGTTTTCCACACTCAATAGTTTCCCGTGTGTATAAAGAATGGCCCGCCACCCAAAGGACATCCAGCCACCTTGACACAACTGTGGGACACATTGGAGTCAATATGAGCCCGCATCCCTGTGGAACGTTTTTGACACCTTGTAGAGGGCCATGCCTTGACGAATTGAGGCTGTTCTGAGGGCAAAAGGGGGTGCAAATCAATATTAGTATGGCGTTTCTAATGTTTTGTACACTCAGTATATATGGTGTATGTAATTTGTGGTGCCACGCATTAATTGCATGTGCACAATGATTTACTTGATCTTGACTTCTGCTCTAATGGGAGAATGTGCAGATGTAGTTGAGACACAATGAACTGAAAGAACGTTGTTTCATGTTTCTCTAACTCAATATGCAGGCAGGAAAAACTCTGATCCGTCGAGAAAGTCTTTGCGGTGTCACCCTTGATCCTTTACTCTGCATACAACACAGAGCGAAACCTATTCCCCTGGCATAAACTATGAGATGAGTAACTCACATCGTAGTAGAAGCCATCGAACTGGCAGCCACAGCTCTCTACGGGGACACAGTGCCTCCCGCTCCTGAGGTAACCGTTGTCACAGAAGCATCCCTCGGTGCAGCTCTGCTCGCAGCTGGCATCAATGCTGCTGACACAGGTGTGCCCACAGTCTGATCCACAGAGCTCATAGTGGCTATTTGCTGGGCACTCAATATCTGCACATGCAGAGAGAGAGCGAGAATGAGAAAGTCACCTGGAGACTACATAAAAGCCTTAGTCGTACAGTTGCAATCACTGAAAAGGTTTCCACACTGCGTGATGTTGACAAAACAATATTGTTACAATGAGTGTTTAACTGCACCATCAGCAGTTTCTCTTAAGTGTTGGAACTTATGTGATACTTTGAAATATGTGTGATATTTTATTGTCCCCAATGTACATTTGATAAATTCCAGACATTCTACAAATTTGATCATATGAAAGCTTCACAATTTGAGACTTTGTTATTAAAACTCACGGGGCTGTCTTTAGAATACAATCAAACTTGCAATTGTGCATGAAGTACATTCTTCAGAGAAAAAAAACCTACATGAAACTATATTAGGCTTTTCACTCTAAATAAAATGCAGAATGACGTATATACAGTACTGTATGAGGTCTTGGGTCTTACCATATTACCACAAAGGTTACACCACAGAATATGTTAGGTCCTATCTACCAATCTAAAGTGAAGACAATTTGTCACTCACTACAGGTGGTGTTTTGTCTCCAGGGGTAGATCCTGACGTTGGTTGACTGACAGGTGCTCACATACGTCTGGATAGCCCTGCAAAGAACATCCTGCTCTCTGTTCCCCGACAGACACACGTCAAACACGCAGTCGCGGAAGTAGGGCTCGGGGTCCACCTGGCCATGGCAGAAGCTCAGGGGTCCCTCAACGTCCTTGATGACCTCACACCGGGCACGGGCGGGACTCTGGTTGTGGCATTGTGGACAGTAGGCTCCGCAGCCATCGCTGCAGGTGTAGTTGCCCTCCACCTTCCAAGAATTCCCAAACTGGGAGGGAGTGGACGCCAGTGTTCCCGAGGGGGTGAGGAAGTCGTCGTTGCGATTGCCATTAAAGTTTCCGCACAAACCGCACGTCATTCCGCTGTTGTAATGATAATAGTGACACAGTGAATTACAGATGTAAGAAAGAACTGTTTAAAGCGGTTAAAAACAAACATTTCCATTGTTAGGATTTATTACGTACTTTAGGCAGAGTTTGGGTCAATTTAGTTTTCTGAATTGAAAACATCAATCCGTTTATTACATCCATCAATTTTACATTCGCCACCACTACCACCAATGTGTACCTAACACACACCTGTAGTTGGAGGGGACAGAGATAGACACCACACTCGAGCCGTCGTAACTGACCCTCAGGCCGAAATCGGAGTTGACAAACGTGCGGAGTCCACTTGCGTAGATGGACACCCGTCCACCATGCAAAAGGATAGGCAGGTTGCTGGTCACTCCATCAATCTGAAAAGACAATTGAAGTAATCAGTCTTTCGACATTGTTTACGATGTGGCATAACAGCAATAGTATTTCTCAATGTTCATCATCATCTCTGGTATTTGTCAAATAGATGATGAATGTAATCAACAGAGATGTGGTAGATAACGTTTGTATTCCCCATGGCCATGATAACACCTGAAGTGAATACCGTCTATTAACTTCATCATGCCTTTGTTCAAGTATTTCCGCTGTTCTGCTAGTCTGGGTAAAAAGACATGGTACTCTTTCAAAAAAAGAAGATAAAACAACAAAAAAATGGACCGCAACTTTGACATGTTTCAGTTCATAGTACTATCTTTTGAAAAAGCTGGTGCGTTTTGGAAAAAAGGAGTACCACAAACTGAAAAATGTAATTTGACAGTCTTTATCAAAGCTTTTTACCTTACCTGTACCACTCCATGCCTCTCCCTGGAAATGTGCACCCAGTGGCCCCACACATTGACAAACACCTCGGCTGTGATGGAAACTGTCAACCCGTTCCATGGCTCATTCCTGGCCTCCACCAGAAAATGCTGCAGCCCTCTCGTGGTGTTACCACACAGGGTTGCTAGGACGTAGCGGCAGGTGCCCTGGAAATCGAATGCCCCCCCATCAAATGTGAGGTAGTGGGGGTCTCCAGAGGCGGAGCAGGTGCCATGGGGGTTGGGGTGGCACCCGTACTCACCCTCCACCACACGGCAGGACTCCTGGGGGTTGCAGGCATATGGGGTGCAGCGGACTGCTCCAGTGGTGCCGTTACAGGTGCACAGGCTCTGGCACTCCCCACCTTCCCAGAAGCGCTCACCGCCTTGGAGGTAGCGTCCCTGGTGGTGGCATCCGCAGGCCACTGGCGGAACGCATTGATTGGCGCTGAGTAGGTAGCCATCGTTGCACTGGCATCCTTCCTGGCACGCAGTGACACAGAGGAAGGGGAAGGAGAGGCTAGGGCAGGAGGCGGGACAGGAAGTGCCACACAGCTCATAGTGGCTGTTGGGGGGACAGGTTTGTTCTGAGGGGGGAAAAAATGTGGATTTCATTGAAGAACCCTTTCAGACACAACACTAACATAATACCATTAATAGGCTATAAAGCTGAACCATATCATGATTGCACACATGTATCATAGCTGAATCTCAAACCAAACACTTGGCCCCTAAGCCCTTTATAGATTGGCCACTTGCTGTTGTGTACTATAGTGATCACTCAAGTATGAAATTGTTTTGGCCAAAATTTGCATTGAGACGATGCACACTCGACGTCCCAACTGCCACTTATCAATATTCTAAAATTCCAAAACCATTTGCGAGTACTGTCTTTCACAACCTGTCTTGACTCACTTGCTATGAAACACGGGCACTGGAGACTTGAGGCAGACACAGATACTCCGATAGACAGTGAGAAACTTGTAAAAACAACATCTCTACTCCTGCACAAAATAAGTGCAAGCATTGTATAACGGTTGCCAGTGATTTCATCAGCTAGTTTTAGCTTGTTGTAGCCTGCTGCTAGCTAGATTCACTGACAAACACAGGGATGGAATTTGAACTAGCGCTAGCTAAGGATGTTAGGCATTGCACTGATAAAGGGCAGCGTAAGCTGTTTGCTAATTCATTAAAAAACGTTCATTGTGATAAAATAATGTTAATACAGTAGCTAGGTAACTAGCTAGTTTGCTTATGGAATGAGCATTGTATTTAATACAGGGGTTAAAGCAACAAACAAAACAATTATATGACAAACTTAAGTCGATCTCAGATTGATTATCGGAGGCCAACTCACGCAATTGAAGGTGTAGAGAAAAGAATGTGGTAGCAATGGAAAACTGCTTTGAAAAGCATTTTCCCTGGATAGCATTAAGAATTGTTGTGCATTGACTGCTTGTCAGAATGCATGTTTCCCTCTCGCAACTTAAATGCACCTCGAGAGGAATATTTATCTCACATAGAACACACAATAACAAGCTGACTAGGTAAATAGGTAAACTATCCTACTATGGGGTTGTCTAACAACATTACATGGCGCTGGAAAGTTTCATCCTGAGTAATAAACTTTAGGCTTTGAATTACTTTGCCAAGAGCTACAGTACACTGCTGTTTGATTTGAGCGCATTATAGACTATCGTTATGAAGTATTCCCTTCTTCTGAACATAGGAGTGTAAGCAACAATCATGCATGTCAGTTCAGCGCAAATATTTCGTAGAAAAGACATGCTTCTGTATTAGGCTGTCATCTCCAAACCCAATCCCCCTGAGATTGTTTTATTGCGGATCTACACTGATCGTAAAAAACGACCTCTCCAGAATAAATATGACAGAAATCCGTCACAGTGACAGGGAACTTTAACCCCCTGATTTACTGTTGCACTAGCTGGTTGGAAGGTTTCTCTTACGTTTCATATGAAGTGGCTGGCTCAAGCTTAGCTAACACGTTAATAATAGACAAGCTTCAGAAACATGAAACTCCTTAGCTAGATTTAAAATTGCGCGACTGAGACCTCCTCCAAATCAAAGTTCAAAATTAATTACAGATTTCTTGATTTATTCAGACTATTTTTGAGGGTGACGTAGTAATAACTGTTGTTGCTAGTTAACATGCTAAGATTCATGGGAACAAGTTGCTTCCAAGGGCACTGGGTCGCAATAGGATGCCAACTCGATAAATAGGCTTCCGAAGGGCGCAGTGAGATTGACCTGATTGAGTCATGAATGCTCATATCGAGTGATTGTGTGATCGAAGTGCTCGTTTTGAGATTCAGGCTATATGTATTATGCCCATCAATGCTAGTATTCTATACTTAATTATACTACACTATACTTCTTTAGTATAAGAAGTATAGTGTAGTATAATTAAGTATAGAATACTAGCATTGAAGGGCATAATAAGTATACATGAACCAGCTTGTGATACATGTACATTTTAATGTAGGGGTTCAGTTGACGTGCAGCGTTTGCAATAATGCTACTGGTGCTCACCACAATCAGTGACATCCCTCCAGTTTCCCACTGTGATGCCAATCTGTTGGCACATTAGGGCGTAACCACGAAGAGCCTCACACAGGACCCCTGGGGCCCCACCCGCTTCAGTCAAATCCTCCACACACTCTTCCACCCGATCCCGTGGGCCCACCCTGCTCTGGCACAAAGAGAACGGCCCACCAGGCAAAGCCATAAGGCCACATGACTGGTCAGAATAGTAAACAGTGGTGTTCTGTCCAATTTGTGGCAGCACCCTATTTTCCGTTTCCACACAGTGCGCCGAGAGGGACCCGTCCCGCCAACTGTCTCCAAAGAGTTGCGAGTTGTTGACCAGAACACCGTTCGGGGTTCGAAAGTCATCGTGCCTGTGGCCGTTGTAGTTGCCACACAAACCACTGAGGGAGCTGTTGTAGGTGCCTGGTGTGGTGACCCGGACCAAGTGAGGCCAGTCAATTTGGACGGTGACATCAAAGGAGGTGTGGATGACGATGCTGTTGACACTGCTGTGGAAGACCTGGATGTGGCCGGACTCGGTGCTAAAGGGCAATCGGATCAGCTGACCATTCACCTATGGTGGGATTCAATGGGATCAATTCGTTAGGAAATGTGGGATTTGAGATTTGACAAAAAAACTGGTTAAAGGATTTGTAATTTGGGTGAACTATCCCTTTAAAGGAATTTAGTACATGAAGGAGAGGTTTTAAAAGCTTCTAGATTAAATCTCTCTCCCAGTAAAGTATTTAAAATATAATTGTATATATAAACTCAGCAAAAATAGAAACATCCTCACACTGTCAACTGTGTTTATTTTCAGCAAACTTAACATGTGTACAGTGGGGCAAAAAAGTATTTAGTCAGCCACCAATTGTGCAAGTTCTCCCACTTAAAAATATGAGAGAGGCCTGTAATTTTCATCATAGGTACACTTCAACTATAAGACAAAATGACAAAATGAGAAAAAAAATCACATTGTAGGATTTTTAATGAATTTATTTGTAAATTATGGTGGAAAATAAGTATTTGGTCACCAACAAACAAGCAAGATTTCTGGCTCTCACAGACCTGTAACTTCTTCTTTAAGAGGCTCCTCTGTCCTCCACTCGTTACCTGTATTAATGGCACCTGTTTGAACTTGTTATCAGTATAAAAGACACCTGTCCACAACCTCAAACAGTCACACTCCAAACTCCACTATGGCCAAGACCAAAGAGCTGTCAAAGGACACCAGAAACAAAATTGTAGACCAGCACCAGGCTGGGAAGACTGAATCTGCAATAGGTAAGAAGCTTGGTTTGAAGAAATCAACTGTGGGAGCAATTATTAGGAAATGGAAGACATACAAGACCACTGATAATCTCCCTCGATCTGGGGCTCTACGCAAGATCTCACCCCGTGGGGTCAAAATGATCACAAGAACGGTGAGCAAAAATCCCAGAACCACACAGGGGGACCTAGTGAATGACCTGCAGAGAGCTGGGACCAAAGTAACAAAGCCTACCATCAGTAACACACTACGCCGCCAGGGACTCAAATCCTGCAGTGCCAGACGTGTCCCCCTGCTTAAGCCAGTACATGTCCAGGCCCGTCTGAAGTTTGCTAGAGAGCATTTGGATGATCCAGAATAAGTTTGGGAGAATGTCATATGGTCAGATGAAACCAAAATATAACTTTTTGGTAAAACTCAACTTGTCGTGTTTGGAGGACAAAGAATGCTGAGTTGCATCCAAAGAACACCATACCTACTGTGAAGCATGGGGGTGGAAACATCATGCTTTGGGGCTGTTTTTCTGCAAAGGGACCAGGACGACTGATCCATATAAAGGAAAGAATGAATGGGGCCATGTATCGTGAGATTTTGAGTGAAAACCTCCTTCCATCAGCAAGGGCATTGAAGATGAAATGTGGCTGGGTCTTTCAGCATGACAATGATCCCAAACACACCGCCCGGGCAACGAATGACTGGCTTCGTAAGAAGCATTTCAAGGTCCTGGAGTGGCCTAGCCAGTCTCCAGATCTCAACCCCATAGAAAATCTTTGGAGGGAGTTGAAAGTCTGTGTTGCCCAGCAACAGCCCCAAAACATCACTGCTCTAGAGGAGATCTGCATGGAGGAATGGGCCAAAATACCAGCAACAGTGTGTGAAAACCTTGTGAAGACTTACAGAAAACGTTTGACCTCTGTCATTGCCAACAAAGGGTATATAACAAAGTATTGAGAAACTTTTTATTGACCAATTTATTGACAAATACTTATTTTCCACCATAATTTGCAAATAAATTCATTAAAAATCCTACAATATGATTTTCTGGATTTTTTTTCTTCTCATTTTGTCTGTCATAGTTGAAGTGTACCTATGATGAAAATTACAGGCCTCTCTCATCTTTTTAAGTGGGAG
Organism: Oncorhynchus kisutch; assembly: GCF_002021735.2. Classification (NCBI taxonomy): domain Eukaryota; kingdom Metazoa; phylum Chordata; class Actinopteri; order Salmoniformes; family Salmonidae; genus Oncorhynchus; species Oncorhynchus kisutch. The sequence continues at coordinate 30,484,999 of NC_034193.2, read as the reverse complement.
AACTTGCACAATTGGTGGCTGACTAAATACATTTTTGCCCCACTGTAAATATTTGTATGAACAAAACAAGATTCAACAACTGAGACATAAACTGAACAAGTTCCATAGCCATGTGACTAACATAAATGGAATAATGTGTCCCTGAACAAAGGGGGGTGTCAAAATCAAAAGTAACAGTCGGTATATGGTGTGGCCACCAGCTGCAGTACTGCAGTGCATCTCCTCCTTATGGACTGCACCAGATTTGCCAGTTCTTGCTGTGAGATGCTATCCCACTCTTCCACCACGGCACCTGCAAGTTCCCGGACATTTCTGGGAAGAAAGGCCCTAGCCCTCACCCTCCGATCCAACAGGTCCCAGACATGTTCAATGGGATTGAGATCCGGGCTCTTCTCTGGCGATGGCAGAACACTGACATTCCCATCTTGCAGGAAATCACGCACAGTACGAGCAGTATGACAGGTGGCATTGTCATGCTGGGGGTCACGTCAGGATGAGCCTGGAGGAAGGGTACCACATGAGGGAGGAGGATGTCTTCCCTGTAACGCACAAATCGATCCCGCTCCAGAGTACAGGCCTCGGTGTAACGCTCATTCCTTCGTCGATAAACGCGAATCAGACCATCACCCCTGGTGAGACAAAATCGCAGCTCGTCAGTGAAGAGCACTTTTTGCCACTCCTGTCTGGTCCGGCGACGGTGGGTTTGTGCCCATAGGCGACGTTGTTTCCTGTGATGTATGGTGAGAACCTGCCTTACAACATGCCTACAAGCCCTCAGTCCAGCCTCTCTCAGCCTATTGCGGAAAGTCTGAGCACTGATGAAGGGATTGTGCGTTCCTTGTGTAACTCGGGCAGTTGTTTTTGCCATCTTGTACCTGTCCCGGAGGTGTCATGTTCAGATGTACCTATCCTCTGCAGGTGTTGTTACACGTAGTCTGCCACTGCGAGGACGATCAGCTGTCCGTCCTGTCTCCCTGATGCGTTGTCTTAGGCATCTCACAGACATTGTAATTTATTGCCCTGGCCACATCTGCAGTCCTCATGCCTCCTTGCAGCATGCCTAAGGTACGTTCATGCAGATGAGCAGGGACCCTGGGCATCTTTCAAGCAGACGGCGGCAGGGTAGCCTAGTGGTTAGAGCGTTGGACTAGTAACCGAAAGGTTGCAAGTTTGAATCCCTGAGCTGACAAGGTACAAATCTGTCGTTCTGCCCCTGAACAGGCAGTTAACCCACTGTTCCTAGGCTGTCATTGAAAATAAGAATTTGTTCTTAACTGACTTGCCTAGTAAAATAAAGGTAAAATAAAAAGCATGGGAACAGTGTTAAACCCTTAACAATGAAGATTTGTGAAGTTATTTGGATTTTTATGAATTATCTTTAGAAGACACGGTCCTGAAATGGGGACGTTTCTTTTTTTGCTGAGTTTATATAAAAAAATTATTAAATCATACATTCGGGAGCCAAAAACTAAATCTGATATATCTGATACATTTGAGCAATGTCATGATTCATGACACATTGTGGTTGGCAAGTTATCTGTAGTTACATTGTATTACTGATGAATGGCACTGACCTGCACTCTGCTCCCACCTCCCATCTCAATGTGCACCTGTGTCCCCACCGCTTCAAATTTCAGCACCTGGGTGAAACCCTGCTGGCCTCTGGGTACTTTCTCTGCCGACACCACAAAGTGAGTGTGGGGGGACCACCCCATGACCCTGGCCAGGATCAGCCCACAAGCCCCGGGGTACTGGAAGGTCACTCCGTCAAAAGTGCGGTAGGACCTGGGTCCTTCCACCCAGCAGGTGGCGTAGCTGGTTGGTCTGCAGCCCCTCTCCCCATCCTCCACGCTGCAGGCCTCAAGTTCTCCACACCCATGGGAATAACAGGCCATTGAGCCACGGCTGCAGATGCAACGCCTGCCGCAGTTCTGGTCCAGTATGACGGTCGCTCCCGAGCTGTAATAACGGTTTTCGAAGGTGCAGCCACACTGGGCGAGGGGTACGCACACTCCAGCGCTCAGCACGTAACCAAGGTTACAGATACAGCTCTCCTGGGAGGGGAGGGGGCAGCCATGGGAGGCATTGAGGTTGCTGCAGGTGGCAGGACAGCTTGTACCCTGGGACTCAAAGTGACTGTTGGCTGGGCAGGAGATTTCTGATGGAATACAATGGAAAGAGAAATGGTGAAAACATATGTTATTTTTATGGTGCAATTCGGTGGAAAAGAGACCATAGTTACAAGATTGATTGGCACATACAGTACATACCACAGAAGCCTTGCCTCCTCCATAATCCTGGCTGTATGCCATGCTGTTGGCACTGGGTGGCATACACGTTGAGGGACTGGCACAGAATGGGCTGGTACCCTCCCCCCACGCACAGATCATAGACGCAGCTCTCCTCATAGGTCTGGGGGGGCAGCTGAACGTGGCATGGGGCGAATGGTCCAGACGGGTCCTGGAGGATACCGCAGTGAGCTGTGTTGCCATAAAGACTCCTCTGGGAGGGGGTGCAGAAGGCACAGTCCAACCCAGCACACTGGACCCTCTCACAGGCTGGGTCGTTGTCCCCAGACGCCTGCCAGCTGTTGGCAAAGTCAACGTCAGAGGTCAGGATCTGTCCCGTGCGAGAGCGGAAGTCATCCTCACGGTGGCTGTTGAAGGTTCCGCACAGACCGCAGGTGGCGTTGAAGTAGTTGAAAGGTACACTGATTCTCACATAGTGGTTGGCGTCATACATCACCAGCAGGCCAAAATCGGTGCTGACTGCCAGGGAGAAACCAGACTGGTAGACCTGGATGGTGCCATTACGGAGGGAGAACGGGGTGGAGGCAAAGCTTCCGTTGACCTGGATGAGCAGAATGAGTAGAAATCATATTATTGAGGAGTATGAGAGAGAAGGACATAATTAGGACACTACTACACTATATTTCCTTCAAATTAGTGGATTCGGCTATTTCAGCCAAACTTGTTGCTGACAGGTGTATACAATTGAGCACAAAGCCATGCAATCTCCATACACAAACATTGGCAGTAGAATGGCCTTACTGAAGAAAGAGCTCAGACTTTCAACGTGGCACCGTCATAGAATGCCACCTTTCCAACAAGTCAGTTTGTCAAATTTTTGCCCTTCCAGAGCTGCCTAGGTTAACTGTAAGTGCTGTTATTTTGAAGTGGAAATGTCTAGGAGCAACAACTGCTCAGCTCACGAAGTGGTAGGCTACACAAGCTCACACAACAGGACCACCGAGTGCTGAAGCGCGTAGTGCATAAAAGTTGTCTGTCCTCGTTGCAATACTTACTCCAAACTGCCTCTGGAAGCAATGTTAGCACAACTGTTCGTCAGGAGCTTCATGAAATGGGTTTCCTTGGCCGAGCAGCCGCACACACAAGCCTAAGATATGGAGGGGTGTGAAGCTCGCCTCCATTGGACTCAGGAGCAGCGGAAACACGTTCTATGTAGTGATGAATTACGCTTCACCATCTGGCAGTCTAACAAATATGGGTTTGGTGGACCCACTTTGTGGCAACAGTTTGGGGAAGGCCCTTTCCTGTTTCAGCATAACAATGCCCCCATGCACAAAGTGAGGTCCAGCAGAAATGGTTTGTTGAGATTGGTTTGGAAGAACTTGACTGGCCTGCACAGAGCCCTGACCTCAACCCCATCAAACACCTTTGGGATGTATTGGAACGCTGACTGTGAGCCAGGCCTAATTGCCCAGCATCAGTGCCCGACCTCAATGTTCTTCTGGTTGAAGGGAAGCAAGTCCCCGCAGCAATGTTCCAATATCTAGTGAAAATCCTTCCCAGCAGAGGTGAGGCTGTTATAGCAGCAAAGGGGGGACCAACTCCATATTAATGCCCATGATTTTGGAATAGGTTGTTCAATGAGCAGGTGTCCACATACTTTTGGTAATGTAGTGTATATCATACAAGTAAAAATAATACTTCCTACAGCATTATGAAGAGACAATTCAGTGAAGTGCAAGTTCACATTTTTGTCAACTATGTGCAATGCAATGTGAAATCAACAGTAATAAACACCAATCATGCTTGAGCGACAAAGAAACTCTTACATGTGTACCGGCACTGACCTTTGCTTCGGCTTGGTGACCTTTGACCAGCTCTATCTCCACGTCGTAAACAGATACCCTCACCAGACGGGTCCAGGACACCTGTGTGCTACCACGGTTTTCGTTCTTTCCCTCCACACGGTAGTAGGGCAGTCCATGGCCACACTCCTCTGACAGGACATAAGTGCAGGTGCCCTGGAAGTGGAACACACTTCCGTCAAAGGTGTAGTAGTGGGGGTCGCCGGAAACGGTGCAGGTGCTGCGTTCAATCGTTTGGCAGGAGAACTGGAAGGCGTCGGGTTGACAGATTTGGGAAAAGGAGCAGGGTTGGCTCTGGCACTGAACGCCTGTACTGGTGCAGGAACACCTCTGTCTGCAGCTGTTGTCACTCCAGAAGGAGTCACCCAACTGGACAGGAGAACCTGAAAGAGTGATAGAAGATGTTTCAGGCAGCCAATATTATGGGGTAAGGACAGAAGCCTGGACAAGATGTAATGAATTTAATTTAAACCTAGTCAGAGTCTCTCAGTAACATGATGCGCAACCATCACTTAAAAAAATAGATTGAATATAGTTTGTCTATTTTGGAGAAGAACAGTAATTCTTACCACAAATCAAAAATAATGGGGCTCCTATGTTTTGTATTTTTTGTGTTGTTCTCACCATTGAAAGTACAGCCTCTTGATCCATGGTCTGTGCGAAAGGCCCAGCGACCTGCAACATTTACGTTACTGGTGGAGCTGAACATTGTAAAATTGCTTTGAAATGATCCAGGGATCGAGAAGTGGTGGATGGAGTTGATTGTGTCATAGCCGGCCTAGTAAAAAAAATAGACACAAATGTATTTAAAAAATGGAATTATGAAAAAACAAATTTACATCACCAGACAATATATATTTTTGTTGTTGCAGAAATGCCTTCTTAAATGTGAACTTTCGTGAGCCTTAATTACAAACTTGTATGGGATCAGAAAATATTGAGTTTTGCCAAGGAGAAAGCACTGAGCTATATAGGGAGAAAGACAGGATCCTTTCTGGCTAGCCATGATTGGCTGAGACAATGGAGAGGTTGACCATGCTGACGGTTGGCCATGCCGACATGTGAATTCTTAAAGACATGGGTGGATCTATGGCTTAAGAGGGTGTGGACGATGCTGAAGGATCGTAAACAACAAAATTCTCTCCAGCACTCAATCTTTCAAGGGTATTTTCTCCTACTTGTCTCCTAAGTGGGATAACACGTTTACCAACTTTTAAAGTAGAATAACTTTCCCATGTTTCCTCCAATCACAATGAATTATATACAAGCTCTGAATCGAACCTTTTGTACATAAGCACCCATTGGGATAGACCGTTACAAGTATGCATTCATTCTTCTGACCTGAATGCTGCGTTGTGCTAGTGCAATCTGCCCATAGTTCATCAGGACAAAAGAGGATTGGACACCAGCAATCAGAACCACTTGGAAGGTGGTTTCCTTACATTAAGGAAATGAGAGAGATTTTAATACATAGCCTACTGTATAATGTAACAATTTTGCCCACCATAAGAAATCCCATGTAATTTCTATTTCATATCATTGCTTCACAGGTGTTGTATCGATTGCCTTTACAATAAGCATTACTTTTCATATAGAGCCACAAGAAAAGTCTTACTGTTCCTGAATTGGGGAAGTAGGCCACCCTATCCCACGTAGCAATGAAGACCAAATTAGCAGAGAAGCCCAGGTTTGGGAAGTACTGATTGATATCTTGTGTGGCCTGTTGAAGAACACTACCGCTGATGTACTGCTGGTAAAAGATGTTACCATTCCCTCGGTTGTCCAAATCGGTCCAAAATGGAGCTATTAGATCTATTGTGGAATGTGCAGGAAATCTGTATGGTATGTAGCTGGACCATGCTTGGTTGAACGTCAGGTGTCCATTGTGGTTAACCTTAAATCAAATGAGTTCATTGAAAAATTGTAAATGATTACACAATTATTTTGTTTAGTTGTACTGTATATCAGAACAGGTTTTGAATTGCTTAAAGGAGTAGTTTTACAACTTGATGTTAGATGGTTCCTCACCCTGAAAGTAGTCTATGGATCAGGAGAAACTGTGTTTTGTATACATTTCCAAACACTGAGGTTGGAATAATACTGTGAAATTGTGAAAATTCGGATAATGTCCTTAGTGTGAGAGCTGTTTGAAAAGATCAGTTCAAATTTCAACGTGTTTTGATGGGATGGAGTTTTGGTCTGTCTGGTGACATCACCAGGTGGTAAATCAGTTAATAGACCAATAAGAAGGAGAGTTCAAAACCTCTCTGCCTATAATAAGAGCTAGTTTTCCCCTCCCCACTCAATCCTAGCAAAATGATTGCTCTTGGCTAACAAGCTATTAAGTGAAAACACACACAGTAAGGTTTTTTTGTTAAAGGCCAAATCACCTTTGAGTAACATTAAACAAAATATTCATATTTGAGTTGATTTCAGATGATGTGGACATTGAAAAAATAAAACACGCTCACACAGTTAGTAGCAGCAACAACAAAAAACATGGATTACAGTTTCTCCTGGCCCATAGACTACTTTTAAGGTGAAGAACCATCTAGCATCAAGTTGTATAATCTTTAACAACTCCAGGAGGCATCCCAGCATACTTTTTGGGGGCATGCAACACCTTAACAGCATATTCTGATTGTAAAGTGGTTTACTGGTTGAACAGACATCAGAACCAGATTACATCCAGGTAAACAATGGCATCTTGATTTGACAACCAATATTCAACCTGACCAGCAAAATAAGTTATAATGCATTGCATACAGTTTTGCCCACAAAGATATTCAAAATACACAACAGGTTTCATACAACAGAGATAAATAAATGTACATTTCTACCCACATATATCTGTTGGTACGCATTTCCAAAATAGACAAATGGCCGGCTCAGGGGAATAAGAGGGGAACTTCCATCATCTGATCTGGAACTCATGGTGTCTCCAGCCCCAAATGGATAGAGCGGTCCTGAGATGAACAAAATGCCCCTCTGTCATAAAAAAGCTATTATCCAGGCATATTTGACCACACTGGCAATTATTTCAAGTGAGTTATTCGATCACCAACCAGTGATCAGGTCAGCAAAGTATAACCTGTCCATCAAAGAGGATCAACAATAAGCCAAGATAACAATTATTTTAGTACTATTAATTGTAATAAAAAATATATATAATTACATTTGATTTCACAAAGCATATCTAATTGTATTTTATCTGGTAGGAATCTAAGAAATATTTGGAGGAATTATTCAAGTGTGATTAAATCACTCAGAAGTCTGGTTCTTTCACTTTTTAAATGCATGTGCCAATCAACAGAAATGGCTTCACTGGTTGGCAACAATCAATGCACACAACAAAGAGGACATATATTTAGCCTGGTAGCCTCATCCTCATATTTCTAGCTAATCACATACTGTATAGCAAATTACCTGAAGGCCCACCTATTACCAGTAAGTCAAATGTTTGTGACTTCCTTTTCCTGGTGGGCAATGTAGGTTGATAAGTGAACAAAAGCATTGCAGGTCATTTAGCAAATTACCTCTTCATTGTCAGGGGACATTTAAAACCTCTTAAGGATCCGCCCCTTTTTTTCCATTTTTGACTAAAATGACATACCCAAGTCTAACTGCCTGTACACAGGCCCTGAAGCAAGGATATGCAATATTCTTGGTACCATTTGAAAGGAAACACTTTGAAGTTTGTGGAAATGTGAAAGGAATGTAGGAGAACATAACACAATAGATCTGGTAAAAGATAATACAAAGAAAGAATCAACCGTTCTTTAGTAAAAAAAATTGTACCATCTTTGAAATGCAAGAGAGAGGCCATAATATATTATTTCAGTGTATGTGCAAAGTTTTAGAATGATAAAATGACCCATTGCATTTTGGTTCCACATTTTGTGTCAATACTGCCCAAATGTGCCTAATTTGTTTATGAATAACTTTTCATGTTCAAAATTGTGCACTCTCCTCAAACGATAGCATGGTCTTTTTCCACTGCAATAGCTACTGTAAATTGGACAGTGCAGTTAACTTAAATTCTTGTTAATCTTTCTGCCAATATCAGATATCTATGTCTTGGGAAATTTTCTTGTTACTTATAACTTCATGCTAATCGCATTAGCCTACGTTAGCTCAACCGTCCCATACACAGGACACCGATCCCTAAGAAGGCAATTGAATGAACACCTGCTATGATAAATCAACACTTTTGGCAATAATGTTTTCATGGGGTACTTTTGATAAGCATATTTGTGGTCTGATTAGGGCTGTGGCGGTCACAAATTTTGTCAGCTGGTGATTGTCAAGCAAATAACTTTCAGTCTCATGATAACTGACCGTTAATTAACATAAACATATTTAGCATCTACTGGCTTCCACACATAGTCTACAAGCCACTGATGCATACCTTTGGAACATCTCAATTTTAAAAAGATGAATAGATCCATGTACTATAGCCTAAACCTGTAGACAGGTCTAAAGAAAGAAATGAAGAAATTGTAGTCTATTTCAGAAGAACAGAATAGCATACTCTGAGTTGTCCTTATGTTTGGTCCTGATCTGGCTATGCCAAATGGCTGTGGGCTAGACTAGTTCATTTAGCAGACAAGATTTGCTTAGAATTCCCGTGGCATTATTTTATATTATTTTATAGTATGAAGAATACAATTCCACAAAGTTGAATAAAATAGAAAGGATATTTTCTCCAACAATTTGAGGGAGTGCGCACATGCGGCTATTCTGTGTTGAGCGGTTAACAAAGAAGTAGGTACTCCTATGTGCTTAATTTAGAGGTATTAATGTAACTTTAGTTGTACTACAAATGTTGGGCTATATGTTAAGATTTTTTACCCCCTTTTTCTCCCGAATTTTGTGATATCCAATTTCGATCTTGTCTCATTGCTGCAACTCCCCAACGGGCTCGGGAGAGGCGAAGATCGAGTCGTGCGTCCTCCAAAACATGACCCGCCAAACCATGCTTCTTAACACCCACTCGCTAAAGTAAAGCCCCCCTTGCCAAACCTTCCCCTAACATGGATGACGCTGGGCCAATTGTGCGCCACCTTATGGGACTCACACAGCTAGGGATCGAACCCCAGGCTGCAATGATGCCGCAACACTGCAATGCAGTGCCTTAGATCGCTGCACCACTCGGGAAGCACGTTTAGATTTTTTTATACATTATAAGGCTGAATAATGCAAATCTAATCATGATTTGAAAATAGTCGGTTGAAAAGAATGAGCTCTGCTTTGTTTTTTGCGTAGACTGTACAGACATTCACAATTTTACAAGCACTTGCTAATGCCTCAAATTTCCTGGCGGCATCCCCTTTGTAATGCACCATAAAACAATCCATGCCTTTTTCGGCCAGTGGCCATTGTGCCCTTGGCCCGGAGTGCTGCGTTATGCCCTTCTCTCTGAGTGCTACGTGATCCGAAGCACCTCTCACTCACATGGCTCTCCATCACGTGATCGGGTCTTTCTCACAGTCTACAAGTGAAGACCGACTGTGAGAGAAATTACAGGATCATGTTATAAATACTGTTATTGCATCAAATGGTTGTTTAATGCAACATAATAGGGGGTTCTTAGAACACTCATCTGTGTGTGTTCTACCTAGAATGGGCCTCTGGGGGTTTAATGCTGACAGTAGATTTACGATGCCTTAGGCCACATTCCATTAATGTGAGGGAGATTGCTCCGGTTTGATTGGAAGGTACCAGGGAGAGATGGCTCAGGGCCAGACCCTGGTTTCTATACAAAGAGAACGGTCTTTACAGCAGTCTGATGTGAATTATTATTATTATCTTTATTACAAATCTTAACCTTGTGACCCATTCCATACATCTATTGTTTGTCATGAACATTCAGGTCGATGTAGTTTGCTATAAAAAAGGTGTTATATTTTTTGTCTCCGGGCTCTCAACGAATCATCTGAGGGTTATTTGTCGACCAGCCCACATTATCGCAGAGAACTCAATCGATTCACTTTGTATGTGCGTGCTGTATTTACCTGCTCCCTAATTAATAAGTGAATAAAGATTTAGTTTCAGTTATGACTTGTGTGATAAGTTTGTCACTCCTCATTTGATAGTAAAGAAATGAACCACCCCAAGACACGTCGGGGACGCAACTGCAGAAGTCCTTATCCAATTCCGAAGTGCATATTGAAGATATTGGAAGAACTGTCCACATTTACTTTTTGTCAGCCAACAAGATGTGTAGGCCTAACGAACAACAAAAACACAAGCCTATATCAATCTACTATCCCCCACAGTACAAAAGTTAACCTATTCTATTCTGTGCGAGGAAACAAATATTCCAAACATAGTCTGGGACAGTTCTGGGATGCGATAGAGCCCAAACTAATACAACCACTAGCATTTTTTTCCCTTCGCAATGTGGCTGATGGAAAATATCAGAACCGTTAGTTTAAATGTTGATAAACTATTAGGCAATTACACGCAGTATGTGTGCGAATGTTCCCCAAACTTGAAACTCACGTGCTGCTTATGTATTCCAGTTAGGCTCTACACCCCTTATAAAGGGGGTTAATGTTATTTGGCCACTTTAGTTGTGAAACAAACCTTAGCAAAACGTATAGGCCTATGGGCTAGGCTACATGAGGTGTGCGACTATGATTAGACAAAGTTGGAACAAATTGTTTCTTGCCTTACGCTGGGCATCATTCAATATTTTATTCACAAGTGATAGGCTAATATTGTCACCCATCAGACTATTCTTGATTTAATCTTGTCTTTACATGTACCAAATAATATATATGACATTTGTTTTGATTTAGAATGGATCATTATTATGCACCGGTCTTAAAACAGGGGCAGGGGAAGAAAATACATGTCATCTATGCATTTAAATAGAAAATGGAGGACGCTTTTCCCGTGGTTCATTTTCATGACAGCCAGGTAGGCTATACTCCTGTTGTAAAGATAAGCAATGTGCTCAATATTAGGAAAGTTGAGAAAAAAATATAGTAGGCCTTTCCAAAAGAAAGCTGATGGGAATCCTCCTCTTTTTAATAGCCATCACTGTTTTCTTGCGCAATTGCATAATGGGCTCTCGTGAAGTGTTTGATTTGATTTTCGATTACATTTTCAATAATGATAGAGTGATTAGAGGGACAATATAGTGCTGAGTACCAGGCAGTTAGCAAGTTTGGTAGACTACTAATGACCATCAGCAGAGTCAGAGCATGGAGAAGCCTAATTACTGTGACTGTCACGTTCATGGTAACGAGGAGACCAAGGCGCAGCATGATGAGAATACATATCTTTTAATGAACGATAAACACTTAAACTATACAAAACAATAAAACTAACGTGAAGCTATATATAATGAGAGCAGACACAGGCAGCTAAACAAAGACAATAACCCACAAATTACCCAAAGAATATGGCTGCCTAAATATGGTTCCCAATCAGAGACAACAATACCATTATTTAACCAGGTAGGCAAGTTGAGAACAAGTTCTCATTTACAATTGCGACCTGGCCAAGATAAAGCAAAGCAGTTCGACACATACAACGACACAGAGTTACACATGGAGTAAAACAAACATACAGTCAATAATACAGTATAAACAAGTCTATATACGATGTGAGCAAATGAGGTGAGATAAGGGAGGTAAAGGCAAAAAAAAGGCCATGTGGCAAAGTAAATACAAAATAGCAAGTAAAACACTGGAATGGTAGATTTGCAGTGGAAGAATGTGCAAAGTAGAAATAAAAATAATGGGGTGCAAAGGAGCAAAATAAATAAATTAAATACAGTAGGGAAAGAGGGTAGTTGTTTGGGCTAAATTATAGGTGGGCTATGTACAGGTGCAGTAATCTGTGAGCTGCTCTGACAGTTGGTGCTTAAAGGTAGTGAGGGAGATAAGTGTTTCCAGTTTCAAGGATTTTTGTAGTTCGTTCCAGTCATTGGGAGCAGAGAACTGGAAGGAGAGTCGGCCAAAGAAAGAATTGGTTTTGGGGTTGACTAGAGAGATATACCTGCTGGAGCGTGTGCTACAGGTGGGAGATGCTATGGTGACCAGCGAGCTGAGATAAGGGGGGACTTTACACTGGACCGTGGAGACGCACCGTGAGCATCTCTGCATAACACGGTGCCTGACCAGTTACACGCTCCCCACGGTAAGCACGAGGAGTTGGCTCAGGTCTCCTACCTGGGTCTCCTACTTTACCTAGCAGAGTCTTGTAGATGACATACAAAAAGCCTAGACACGACAAAACACATATCACCCTTGTCACACCCTGACCAAACCAAAATAATAAATAAAACAAAGAATACTAAGGTCAGGGTGGGACAGTGACTAAATGGTCATATGAAATTTGACTGCCTTCGTGACTCGTGACCGCCGGAGTGGCGGTAATACGGTCACCACAACAGCCCTGTCTGTTATGAACTGAAAAGAAGAATGACCCAGGGATGTGTTTGGGGACATTTAATACAATGTGACTGGCAGATCGGGTGCTGTATTTGAATAATCGACCCGGAGGGAATGGCTGCCGTTTTACGGGCTCCCAACCAACTGTGCATTTTTTTTTTTTTTCGCATTGTTTGTAACTTCTTTTGTACATAATGTTGCTGCTACCGTCTCTTATGACCGAAAAGAGCTTCTAGATATCAGAACAGCAATTACTCACCTCGAACTGGACAAAGATTTTTTCTTTAATGAGTCCAACGCAAAGGATATATTGCATCCCCAAGACCAGGTCCAAATCCCTGTAATTTCCAAGAAGAAAATATGGAAATACAGGGGGCGGAGATCAGGGTGCATTGTGAGAATTCTTTGGCAAGTGGGTAAACTGCCTCTACCCTTCTGTTCTATTGGCCAACGTGCAATCACTGGGACATCAATTTGATATCTCCGTTCTATATTATAGTAACCAATAAAGTGTTAAACAAATTAAAAAATAGATGATAGATTCTTCAAAGTAGTCACATTTTGCCTTGAAGACACCGTTGCACACTCTTGGCATTCTCTCAACCAGCTTCACCTGGAATGCTTTTCCAACCGTCTTAAAGGAGTTCCCACATATGCTGAGCACTTGTTGGCTGCTTTTCATTCACTCTGCTGTACATCTCATTCCAAACCATCTCAATTGGATTGAGGTCAGGCGATTGTGGAGGTCAGCTCATCTGATACAGCACTCCCTCACTCTCCTTCTTGGTTAAACAGACCATACAAAGCCTGGAGATGTGTTGGGTCATTGTACTGTTGAAACACAAATGATAGTCCCACTAAGCACAATCCAGACAGGATGCGTATCGCTGCAGAATGATGTGCCTTCAATTCAAAATAAATCACCAACAGCGTCACAGCAAAGAATGCCCAAACCATCACACCTCCTCCTCCATGCTTCATGGTGGGAAGCACACAGAGATCATCTGTTCACCTACTCCGCATCACAAAAACACAGCGGTTGGAACCAAAAATCTCAGATTTGGACTCATCAGACCCAACAACAGATTTCCAACTGTCTAATGTCCATTGCCCGTGTTTCTTGGCCCAAGCAAGTCTCTTCTTCTTATAGGTGTCCTTTAGTAGTGGTTTCTTTGCAACAATTTGACCATGAAGGCCTGATTCACACAGTCTCTTCTGAATAGTTGATGTTGAGATGTGTCTGTCACTTGAACTCCGTGAAGCATTTATTTGGGCTACATTTTCTGAGGCTGGTAACTAATGAACTTATCCTCTACAGCAGAGGTAACTCTGGGTCTTCCTTTCCTGTGGCAGTCCTCATGAGAGCCAGTTTCATCACAGCGCTTAATGTTTTTTGCCACTGCACATTAAGAAACTTTCAAAGTTCTTGAAATTTTCCGCATTGACTGACTGACCATGTTTTCAAGTGATGATGGACTGTCTTTGCTTATTTGAGCTCTTCTTGTCATAATATGAACTTGTTATTATACCAAATAGGGATATCTTCTGTATACCACCCCTACAGTGCCTTGCAAAAGTATCTATCCCCCGTGGCGTTTTTCCTATATTGTTGCATTACAACCTGTAATTTAAATAGATTTTGACTTGGATTTCATGTAATGAACATACACAAAATAGTCCAAATTGGTGAAGTGAAATGCAAAAAAAGAACTTGTTTCCAAAAAATGTTGTTTAAATGAAATAGAAAAGTGATGAGTGCATATGTATTCACCCCCTTTGCTATGAAGCCCCTAAGTAAGATCTGGGGCAACCAATTACCTTCAAGAGTCCACATGTGTCCAATATAAGTGTCACATGATCTGTCACATGATCTCAGTATATCTACACCTGTCCTGAAAGGCCCCAGAGTCTGCAACCTCACAAAGCAAGGGGCACCACCAAGCAAGCGGCACCATGAAGACCAAGGAGCTCTCCAAACAGGTCAGGGACAAAGTTGTGGAGAAGTACAGATCAGGATTGGGTTATAAAAAAGTATCCAAAACTTTGAATATGGCACTATAATAAACCTGCCAAAACTCACGGACCAGGCAAGGAGGGCAATAATCAGAGGCAACAAAGAGACCAAAGATAACCCTGAAGAAGCTGCAAAGAAGCTGCAAAGCTCCACTGCAGAGATTGGAGTACCTGTTCATTGGACCACATTAAGCCGTACATTCCACAGACCTGGGCTTTACGGAAGTGTGGCCAGAAAAATGCCATTGCTTAATGGAAAAAAATAAGCCAAAAGGCATGTTGGAGACTCCCCAAACATATCTAAGATGGCACTCTGGTCAGATGAGACTAAAATGTAGCTTTTTAGCCATCAAGGAAAACTCTATGTCTGGTGCAAACCCACCACCTCTCATCACCCCGGGAAACCCAGTCCCTGCCGATGTTTTTCCATCGGCAGGGACTGGGATACTGGTCAGAATTGAAGTGATGGATGGCGCTAAATACAGGGAAATTCTTGAGGGAAACCTCAAGAATACTGCTAAAGCAACACTTGAGTGGCTTAAGGGGAAACATTTAAATGTCTTGGAATGACCTAGTCAAAGACCAGACTTCAATCCAATTGAGAATCTGTGGTATGACTTAGATTGCTGTACACCAGCGGAACCCATCCAACTTTAAGGAGCTGGAGCAGTCTTGCCTTGAAGAATGGGCAGAAATCCCAGTGGCTAGATGTGCCAAGTTTATAGAGACATACCCCAAGAGACTTGCAGCTGTAATTGCTGCAAAAGTGTCTCTACAAAGTATTGACTTTGGGGGGGGTTGAATAGTTCGTTTTCATTTTTTTTGTCTTATTTCTTGTTTATTTCACAAAAAAATGTATACTTTGCATCTTCAAAGTGGTAGGCATGTTGTGGAAATCAAATTAGACAAATTCCAGGTTGAAAAGGCAACAAAAAAATAAAAAATACCAAGGGGGTGAATAATTTGCAAGCCACTGTACCTTGTCACCACACATCTAATTGGCTCAAACGCATTAAGAAGGAAATAAATTCAATAAATTAACTTTAAACAAGGCACACCTGTTAATTCAAACGCATTCCAGGTGACTACCTCATGAAGGTGGTTGAGAAAATGCCAAGAGCCCAAAGCTCTCATCAAGGCAAAGGATGGCTACTTTGAAGAATCTAAAATATAAAACATATTTCGATTTGTTTAACACTTTTTTGGTTACTACATGATTTCATATGTGTTATTTAATCGTTTTGAATTCTTCACTATTATTCTACAATGTAGAAAATAGTAAAAAATAAAGAAAAGCTCTGGAATGAGTAGGTGTGTCCAAACTTTTGACTGGGACTGTATATTATTCGTAGCTGTCTATTTACCACCACAAACTGATGCTGGCACTAAGATCACACTCAGCGAGCTGTATAAGGCCGAAAGCAAACAAGAAAATGATCATCAAGAAGCGGCACTCCTAGTGGCCGGGGACTTTAATGCATGCAAATTTAAATCCTTTTTACCTAATTTCTACCAGCATATCACATGTGCAACCAGAGGGGAAAAAAACTCTAGACCACCATTACGCCACACACAGAGACGCATACAAAGCTCTCCCTCGCCCTCCATTTGGCAGATCTGACCATAATTATATCCTCCTGATTCCTGCTTACAAGCAAAAACTAAAGCAGGAAATAACAGTGACTTGCTCAATACAGAAGTTGTCAGATGACGCGGATGCTACGCTACAGGACGGTTTTGCTAGCAGAGACTGGAATATGTTCCGGGATTCATCCAACGGCATTGAGAAGTATAACACTTCAGTCACCGGCTTCATCAATAAGTGCATTGACGACGTTGTCCCCACAGTGACTGTACATACATATCCCAACCAGAAGCCATACAGGCAACATCTGCACCAAGCTAAAGGCTAGAGCTGCCGCATTCAAAGAGCGGGACACTAATTCTAACCCTTATAAGAAATCCCGTTATGCCCTCAGACAAACCATCAAACAGGCAAAGCGTCAATACAGGACTAAGATTGAATCCTACTACACTGACTCTGACACTCGTCGGATGTAGCAGGGCTTGCAAACTATTATGGACTACAAAAACATCTGCCTACCAGACGAGCTAAATGCCTTTGAAGCTTCGAGTCAAGCAACACTGAAGCATGCATGAGAGCACCAGCTGTTCCAGACGACTGTGTGATCATGCTCTCCATAGCCGATGTGAGCAAGACCTTTAAACAGGTCAACAAACACAAGGCCGCAGGGCCAGATGGATTACCAGGACGATTACACAGAGCATGCGAGGACCAAGTGTCTTCATTGACATTTTCAACCTCTCCCTGACCGAGTCTGTAATACCTATATTGTTTCAAGCAGACCATTACAGTCCCTGTGCCCAAGAAAGCAAAGGTAACCTTCCTAAATGACTACTGCCCCGTAGCACTCACGTTGGTAGTCATTTAGTGCTTTGAAAGGCTGGCTATGACTCACATCAACACCATCATCTCAGAAACCCTAGACCCACACAATCTCAATCGCACTCCCCACTGCCCTTTCCGACTTGGACAAAAGGAACACCTGTGTGAGAATGCTGTTCATTGAATACAGCTCAGCGTTCAACACCATGGTGCCCTCAAAGCTCATCACTAAGCTAAGGACCCAGGGACTAACGACCCAGGGACCCAGGGACCCAGGGACTAAACTCCCTCTGCAACTGGATTCTGGCTGCTGCCAGGTGGTATTTACTTTGCCTTTTTTGCCTTTACCTCCCTTCTCACCTCATTTGCTCACATTGTATATAGACTTGTTTATACTGTATTATTGACTGTATGTTTGTTTTACTCCATGTGTAACTCTGTGTCGTTGTATCTGTCGAACTGCTTTGCTTTATCTTGGCCAGGTCGCAATTGTAAATGAGAACTTGTTCTCAACTTGCCTACCTGGTTAAATAAAGGTAAAATAAATTTTAAAAAATAAAATAAAAAGGGTAGTCAACAACACATCTTCCACGCTGATCCTCAACACTGGCGCCCCTCAGGGGTGCGTGCTTAGTCCTCTCCTGTGCTCCCTGTTCACCAACGACTGCGTGGCCAAGCATGACTCCAACACCATCATTACGTTTGCTGACGACACAACAGTGGTACAACGATGAGACAACCTATAGTGAGGTGGTCAGAGACACTGCCAGGACAACAACCTCTCCCTCAATGTGAGAAAGACAAAGGAGCTGATTGTGGACTACAGGAAAAAGAAGGGCCGAAGAGGCCACCATTAACATCGATGGGGCTGTAGTGGAGCAGGTCGAGAGTTTCAAGTTTCTTGGTGTCCACATCACCAACAAACTATCATGGTCAAAACACACCAAGACAGTCGTGAAGAGGGCACGACAACACATTTTTCCACTCAGAAGACTGAAAAGATTTGGCACAGGTCCCCAGATCCTCAAAGTTCTACAGCTACACCATCAAGTGCATCCTGACCGATTGCGTCACTGCCTGGTGTGGCAACTGCTTGGCAATCCGATCGTAAGGCACAACAGAGGGTAGTGCGTATGACTAGTACATAACTGGGGCCAAGCTTCCTGCCATCCAGGACCTACTGTATATACTAGGCAGTGTCAGAGGAAGGCCCAAAAAATTGTCAAAGATTAATCTAATGTCCACCCAACTATCTACATTAAATTATTGTTAATATACTGTAACTGCAGTGTCCAATTTACAGTAGCTATTACAGTGAAAAAATGCCACGCTATTGTACCATGAAAATTGAAAAAAAGGGTCCGATCCTTAAGAGGTTTTAACTCTATTTCTTGAACTGCATTGTTGGTAAGAATTTCAGGGTAAGGTTGTTGTATTCAGCGCGTTGTGACAAATACAATTTGATTTGATTTCAACGCTGCACATTGGTCCGATATTTCCTACTCCTCCTCAGAAGAGGAGGAAAATCGCTACAGAATCACCCACCACAAAAGGACCATGCAGCGTGGTAACCAGGAGCAGAGGGTTCTGGACTCCTGGACTTGGGAGGAGATATTGGACAGCAAGGGACCCTGGGCACAGGCTGGGGAATATCTCCGCCCCAAAGAAGAACTGGAGGCAGTAAAAGCTGAGCGGCGGCGGTATGAGGTAAGGCAGCGCAACAGGCACGAGAGGCAGCCCCAAAACATTTTGGGGGGAGGCACACGGGGAGATTGGTGGAGTCAGGCGATAGACCTGAGCCAACTCCCCGTGCTTACCGGAAGAAGCGCAGTACTGGTCAGGCACCGTGTTATGCGGTCAAGCGCACTGTGTCGCCAGTACACGCTCATAGCCCGGTGCGCTATAGACCAGCCCCCCGCAAGTGCCATGGTCCGGGCTAAAGTGGTCATCCAGCCTGGAGGAGTGGTGCCAAGGCTGCGCACCAGAGCTCCAGTGCTCCTCCACAGCCCGGTCCATCCGGTGCCTCCTCCACGCACCAGGCCTCCTGTAGGTCTCCTCAGGTCCTGTGGCAGCCCCACGCACCAGGCTGTCTCTCCGTCTCCTCCCTCCAGGTTCTCCCGCCTGTCCGGCGCTTCCAGAGTCTCCCGCCTGTCCGACGCTGCCGGAGTCTCCCGTCTATTCGGGGCCCCCGGTCCCCAGTCCGAGGGCGGCGGCGAAGGTCGCCGCTCCAAATGCGCCACTTAAGTGGGTCAAGACTATGGTGGAGTGGGGGCCACGTCCCCCGCCAGAGCCTCCACCGCGGACAGATGCCCACCCAGACCCTCCCCTATGGGTTTAGGTTTTGCGGCCGGAGTCCGCACCTTTGGGGGGGGGGGGGGGGGGCGTACTGTCACGCTCTGACCGTAGATTGCTTTGTATGTTTCTAATTTTAGTTTGGTCAGGGTGTGATGTGGGTGGGTGGGTATTCTATGTTTTCTGTTTTGTGTGAGTACCTGACAGAACTGTTGCGTTTTGTTCCACTTTTGTTTTTTGTTTCAGTGTTCCGGTTATAATAAACAGCATGGACACTTACCACGCTGCACATTGGTCCGATATTTCCTACTCCTCCTCAGAAGAGGAGGAAAATCGCTACACATACCAACCAGGTTTATAACTTGACATAATCCTGTCTCGGAGCTCTACGGACAATTCCTTCGACCTCATGGCTTGTCAAATGTGGGACCTTTAATGGATAGTTGTGTGCCTTTCCAAATCATGCCAAATCAATTGAATTTACTACAGGTGGACACCAATCAAGTTGTAGAAACATTTCAAACATCTCAAACAGCTCAATTTTGAGTCTCATAGCAAAGTGTCTGAATACTTATGTAAATAAGGTATCTGTTTTTTATTCTTAATAAAAAATGTCTAAAAACCTGTTTTTGCTATGTCATTATGGGGTGTTGTGTGTAGATTGCTGAGGATTAAAAAATATATATATTTTAGAATAAGGCTGTAACATAACAACATTTTGAAAAAGTAAAGGGGTCTTGAATACTTTCTGCTGTAGAATGAAAAATCTACCATGATTAAATACGTATAACAAGTTAGAGACACTGTATGTCCCAATGATCACAATTGTGACTGCTAAGATATGCAAATATGTTTTGTGTGTGCTGGTTTTGCATGTTATTGTGGCATTAATTCAAGTCACATATCAGTTTGCAAACGATGTAAAAAAAAATGTATGTGACTTAATAAAGCTACATATAAACATGGCCTCATTCTTAAAGTACGTAAAACAGCTTCAAAATGCAGGTGTTTTAGCCTCGCTCAGTGCTTTCAGTGGTGGAGGGGCAGCCAGATGAATATGGAGAGCGTAGGGTTTGGTAATCTTCTCTAGTTCCACCGTGTTCAGTCACTCATGGGGACACTACATCACCGCAGAATTTACAGGGAGAGCTAGGCAGTTCAAGCCCCCTTGGGTGCTGCCATAGATTATCATTAGTGCCCATCCAAGAAGCCTCATTGGCCACAGATAAAAATGACCTCAATTCACATTAGATCTACCGTAGTTTTGAATGGACTGATCATGTAACTTTCAAAATCTAGGCTAGAAAGCTAGACAAGCAGTCATCATCATGAATCACGTCGACAATCTACTGCCAAGTCCTCTTCAATCCTTGTCATATGAATTTTAATTATAGATAAAAGGTGTAGGTGCTCATCGGCCATTCGACATAAACATTACACAACAAGTCTGTCACAGCTGATGAAAGGAGAGGACCACGGTGCATTTTCTTCTAATTTATCAAAATGACGCCGACAAAACAATACCAAACCGTGAAGCTCAACGGAAAAGTGCCATAAAAAAAAAGAGTCAACCTCCCATTAAAAAAAAGAGTCAATCTCCGGCCAAATACCCGGCCAAACACAAAGAAATAGAAAACATAGAACACAAAACATAGAATGCCCACCCCAACTCACGTCCTGACCAAACCAAAATAGAGACATAAAAAGGATCTCTAAGGTCAAGGTGTGACAAAGTTGGAAATCGCAAATTCAACAATGAGTGGTTTGGAAGGAATCAGTGGCTAACTGCAAGCGTTGCATAGCAATTACTATTTTGATTCTCCTACCTGTTATTTGGTGGAGAGGGTGTGTGGTCCAAATCTGGGTTTAAGGATTTAAAACAGCTGTCTGAATTGGTCTTATTTCCAAGCTTAAAAGGATAGAAATAACCTCACAACACACCATGGGCCAGAAAAGGTTGAATACATTGGCCATGCTGTCAATCCAGCATGACTTCAGTAGCATTTAAAACAACTGGGAACTAGGAACTGGAGAATCTCAGACTTCAGTGAGCTAAAGACAACTGGGAACTCTGGGGAAAAAAACTAGCTCCGACAGGGAAAATATGTTTTGAACTGTAATCCAACTCGGAATTCCAAGTCGGGAACTCGGCCTCTTTCTAGAGCTCCGATCTGAAGATCACTGACGTCATGATTCAACCTTATTTTTTTCAAGGTTCCCAGTAGTCTTGAAAGCACCTTTGATGACAAAACTTGCCTACAAGAAGGACCACCGCTCCACCTTCCTGTTCAAGTGAGCACAGCACAACTGTCACACCCTGATCTGTTTCACCTGTCCTTGTGATTGTCTCCACTCCCTCCAGGTGTCGCATATTTCCTTGGAGTATTTATCCCTGTGTTTCCTGTCTCTCTGTGCCAGTTTGTCTTGTATGTTCAAGTCAACCAGCGTGGTTTTTCCTGTGCTCCTGCTTCTCTATTCTCTTCTACTAGTCCTCCCGGTTTTGACCTTTGCCTGTTTTCTGGATCCATTCCTGCCATTCTGTACCTCTGGAACTCTGAACTGGTTTTGACCTTTTGCCTGTCCACGGCCATTCTCTTGCCTACCCCTTTTGCATTGTTAATAAACATCCTGGACTATAACCATCTGCCTCCTGTGTCTGCATCTGGGTCTCGCCTTGTGCCCTTATAACAACGAGTCCAAAAATGTATTGCAATGCTGCTGCATAATTTATCTCATGTGCTTTTCTACACGAGGACGGGACACGATATAAAGTTGTTGGGTCTGTAACCATGTCTGCCAGTGACAGTCTCTTCCCATTCAAATATTTTTATCAAGTAATAGACCCATACATAAATGTATTAATGTTTGTATGGTTCAAAAGTCAAAACTCATGGTGTTCGTTGTTACTGAAGGACAATAACGTTAGCGACTGACACAAATCCACAAGGAGTCAGTAGAAACGCCATTTGTTTAAGCAAGTCAGCCATATCAGCTATGGTTTTAAAAAGTCAGTAAATGAGGCTGAATGAATTGTTTCGCTGCCGAATGAGGCTCCGCTGAGTGGTGAGGATTCACTCCTTTTAGGATTCGCTATTTTCAGGTCTCCAGAGATGTTCGATCAGGTAATGAGGCACATGACAGCCAACTTGGAGAATTATGGAGGCCACTGTGTTCTTGGGGACCTTCAACGCTCCATAAATATTTTTGTACCCTTCCTCAGATCTGTGCCTTGACACAATCCTGTCTCAGAGCTCGAAGGACAATTCCTTCTACCCAATGGCTTGGCTTTGACGCTGACATGCACTGTCGACTGTGGGACCTTATATAGACAGCTATGTGCTTTTCCAAATCATGTCCAATAAATTGAATTTGCCACAGGTGGACTCCAATCAAGTTGTAGAAACATCTCAAGGATGATCAATGGAAACAGGATGCACTTGAACTCAATTTTCAAATCCCATAGCAAAGGATCTGAATACTTATGTAAATAAGGTATTTTTGTTACTTTTTGCTTTGTCATTATGGGGTTTTGTGTATAGATTGATGAGGATATTTTTTTTTTAAATTCCATTTAAGTAGAAGGCTGTAAGGCAACAAAATGTGGAAAAGGTCAAGGGCTCTGAATACTTGTACTGTCCTGCATTGTACTCTCCCACAAATCACCTGAAAGCACATATGTTTCTAGGAAGTCATACCTTATTGGCAGTCTTTCAGCTATGTTTCTGGCAAGATTAGGAATGTGTCACAACAAGGGGTGTGTCATGCGGAGTGATGCAGGTTCTTTTAATGGGTTATTTCTAATCGTTGAGATTAAAATACAGTATCTTTGACAAGAGCAACCTGGCCGAATGTGTTGGGCAAACAAAATATTTGCAGACTTCTTTTGCCAAGAGGGCAATGAAGGTTGGCAAGTAAACAAAAGCATTGCAGGTCATTGTCAGGGGACATTTAATACCATTGAATGAACACCTGCTATAACAAATAAACACCTTTGGCAATAATCTTTTCAGTGGATAGTTCGAATGCTAAGTATTGTTGTGTGATATTATACAATCTGCTGTTCAAACAACAACAGTGGACACCCCGGCACTGTTTTGGTAAAAAGTTGAGGGATGGGGCTGGAGAAATGTAACCACACTCAAATTAATAGACAAAGCTATGCATCATCCATGAGATCAAAATTATAATTTTAACTATGTTTTGAGTTCATAATAACATTTTTTTAACGTTCAAGCTATTGCACATGCAACACTGAGCTAGAGTTCAATCAAAGAGACCACCGATGATAGCATGGGGCACTGAAACATTTGCTCTACCTTTTTGGCTGGTTTACATTTGGCCTATCGACATGTCTGTAGACAGGTGTCGTGGTGACATCATGAACATTCTATTGTCATCTGACATCAAACTTGTCGTTGTCATTGTGAAAAAGTATAAACACAAAGTGACAGTCTGAATGGCATCAGCAGCCCAGAGCTTCAAATAGCATGCTTGCTCTATTTTAACACCAATAAACCCATATGTCAACCTATACTAGCTGGCAAGGCAACTAAAAGCAACTTTCTAAACAATGTTTTGGTTTCTTTATATCCTTAATATTGTTGGACCCCAATGGGGATCCATAATAAAATACAAAACATGTCATCTAGCTAAAGTTAGCTGGCTAGCCAGTTCAAATAATGACCTAAGTATAGCTGATAAAGTCTTCATTTTACAGGAAAATAAAAGTATTATTATTTACAAAGTAATAGCGAGCATACAGAAAATAGCTTATGGCTGTGAGTGTGACTAAATAAAAGTAGTTCATTCTGAGGATTTTAGAACTCCGGCACTGTCTCGTCACAGATAGATTTGGTCTTGTTGCTGTACCAGCCCAGTAACCACGACAAGGAAACCAACAGTCGCAGCAACGGTCTACAGTCATTCCACCGGAGTATAAATTAATAAATATAGTTTTGATCAGTGACACTTGTCACATTCTAATTATCTACAGACCAAGTATTTACTCTTATCACATGCATTGTCTACACCTTGTCATAATGGATTTTTGTCAAATAAAATAAAACAATGACAATTACGAAGTGTGCAGACAGCATTATGCACATTCAGAACAACGTTCTCTTACTGAAGCATATTTTCACTTAATCTTAATTGTTTTCTTACATGAGTTTTAAAATGATTAAACACAGTTATGTTCCAAAACATTTAATTCAAAGTCAAACACAGATGTTCTTGAGTGATATTGTTTCAATATAAATTGAATCGAAGTGTGTGAGCTATTTTAGGGTGACTATTCATACATGAAGTAAACTATGACATTGTAGGAATAGTTTACTTCACAGGGCATTCCATAGAGCTTGTATTAAAAATATAATACAGTCGCATAACTCCACTCAAGGTAAGGAAACAATTACGATTAGATCGTCATTTTGAGAAACTATCCTTTAAAGGGAATTGTTTGTTTTGCTGACAAACAATTTGGGGTTTTGGGGTTGAAATCAGTTATTGGACATGGTAAACTTACCAGAAACAGCATTGGTCACCCTACCTGTTGAGATACCAAAGAAAATGTTTACGCAAGGGAAATGAATATGGAAAAATAAGTTGGTTTTATAGCCTTATAGACTAAATTGAAGTGGGGACAAAGGAAAACGTGTGCAATTCAACACCAGCTTTTCTCATCAGCGTCATATTGAGAAGAGACAATACTTACTCATCATCAACAAAAGCAGCACCAAAAGCATGGTTTGGTTCCCCATTGTCACTAGCTCCTTGGCCAAGATCATTCAAATCTATGAGAAAAGATGATAATCATTTTTACCATATTCGTCAGAAACCATTAATATTATTATCCCATCCTTAAAATGTATTTTACGCATATGTTACATGTTGTATTGATGAGCTCACCTATTTCTGTGGATTCACCCTCTCATGTATGTGGTACAATTGGACACTAGGCTTATATACTGTTCATTTCTGTGATGGAATGCACCTTGATCGAAAGCTCTACAAACCGGTTGTCTCACCAGTTACAATAATTCATTGACCATTTATGTGAAACAGTCGCGTGACAAAGGCAAAAACAAATTGCTTCCTCATATGTGTACTGTATTGAGAACAACGGCTTTATTGTAAGATTTAAGAAATATTCTATGGGGTTAGATTTGTTTCGTTATTCTGTAAGAATGTCTATTCAACATAACTCAAAGAAATCTATGATCTGTGAATATATACAAATATTTCACAAGGTAAACCATAATCTGCGAATACCGTATGTAAAAATAAATCACACATAAATCCATGATATGTAAATATAGTCAACATAGCTCACAAATAAAATTACAATTTGAATAAATGTAAAATGATTTGTGAGCATATGTTCAGAAATCCTGACGTGTTTGTATCCACAAATATGTGGTTTAAGATGAGTAGTCTATGTCCATTCATTGGGATAATCTTTGTGTTACATTACTTTCTAAAGCTGTTTTTTAGGGGCAATGTAACGTGTGCGCTGGAAGTCGGGGCGTAAGTTCAAGTAGTGAATCGTTTAATAAATAAATGAAACCAAGATACACGAACAACGCACAGACATGAAACAGAAACAATGACGACTGGGGAAGAAACCAATGGGAGTGACAAATAAAGGGCAGGTAATCAATGAGATGATGGAGTCCATGTGAGTGTTATTATGTGCAAACGCGCGCCATACCGAGCAGCCTGGTGATCTAGAGGCCGGAGAGGGAGCACACATCACAGTACCCCCTCCGCGACGCACGGCTCCAGCCGCAGGACGCCGACCAAGATGACGATCCCGGGGATCAGGAGCGGCCTGGCCACCTCTGCTAAGGCGTGGAAACCTGTCGATCCGTCTCAGGCGCGGAAGCATGACGACCTAGAGCGCCTGAGAGAGAGCATACGTGACAGTACCCTCTCCCCAGCGCTTTCGTCTCCGGCCGCAGGACGCCGACACAGGGACGGTAGTGTTGATGATGTCACTCATCAGCATAGCTTCACGTCTCTCCTCTTCTTTACCATTAGCAAGCTTGTGGAATGTCATTCACCTAAAATTCAGCCTATCTGCATGGCGCCCTAAGGCAATTCCACCACGCTTGCTGATTAACCTATGAGCACACTCATGCTCTCATCACTTCCCTTTCTTTCAAACAATGGACATACATCTACGGGAGTATTTATACTGTATGTCAACTCACCACTTGTGTCTCTCCCCTGCTGTTTGCGTCATCAGTGTTCCAACAACCTTCCACCTCCCCACCAACTGATGGGTAACCTGTTATCAGCATCTGGTCTCCAAGGCGCGTTTGTTAATTGTGGGGGGAAATTATATCTCAGGTGCCGCTTCAGAATCAGAATAAGTGTTCAAATGGGTTGATATCTGGTGACGAAGATGGCCATGACATATGGTGAGTTGGGGAGTAATTTATTACATGCAATCATGTAATCAATTACATGTAATCTGGAGAAAAAACGAACTAATCAGTTACGTTACCAGCTAAAATATTGCAATCAGATTAGACACTAGAAATACTAGATGATTACATCTTGGTTTGCTTTTAAATTCAGAAAGGATGTTAAGAAAATATATTATACATTATGACACCTTTCTGTTTTCTCAATAACATTAAATTCAGCAGTGACAGCACTCAGTCGGGGTCTCAATTTACTGTTGAAAGTTAGAATAATAGAATACACAAAGTGCAATTTCGAAACATGGTTGTGCATCAGCAGTTTTCCTCTAGTTAGTGTGTCACTCACTGACAGTCGCTTAGTTAGCCCGTGTCGATAAAAAAACGTGATTGATCAATTAGTCTAGTTAGTCTAGACAGCTATTTAAACTTAAAAAGATGCACTATGCAGAAATCGCTCCGCTATTTTCTCGTTGCAAATTTTTTAAAATAGTTTTCCTAATTTCAGTTTGTGACACAACAAGCAAGTGTAGTGTAGAGAATCATTGTAACATCTAAACCGCTGCAAAATATCTTTCCCTTAACCAAAAATATTGTATTTTCATCGGTTTGAAGCTGGTGTACAAAACCTAAAGTAAAAGAGGCAAAAACTAAACTGAAGACCGGGAACATAGAAATAGTGCATATAGAACAGATCTACAGCTTCTTAGACATCCATTCAATGAGAATGACAGATCTTTAGCTTACATTTCTATGTAAATTTGGTTGGTTGCCCTAAAAGTTAAGTATTGATCCCGGTGCCGAGTTAATGTGTAGTGTATAGTTTGTGTCAACTGAGGTGAATGAAGCTACACCAACCAATATGATAATGGCTATGGTAATTTTTGCTTGTTTTTGCTGTTCTCCAAATAGCATTTACGAGTTATTAATTGGTATAGAAATGCAGAAAATTAGCTTAAACTTGCTTAAAATGTATTGGATGGGGAGGATACCCAAAACGTACCTTTTGGGTCTTTGCTTGTAGCTGGTAGTTACCTTGTTGTTATTTCAGCACTGTAGTTAAGTAATTATTATGTAACTTATTGGTAATTTCTTTATAGTTTCAGTCTACCTACAGGGCTTTGACACTGTAATTTTAAAGAAAAGATTCTCCTGTTATCATGTAAATTACTATTGCTTTCTTAATAGTTTCACCATTGTTTCTTACTATTCATATCTTTATAACTTTACTTGTATGTATATCTGACTTAATTTAATGCAATTTCTCCCAGACACTAACACAATCACAAGTAATTAAGCTACTATGTTCATGAATGCAACTTAATTGTTAGTGTAGCCGGGCTGTGCCTATGTATAAATGCGCTGCTACTGCGTTCTGACTTCGGTTCTGCATTGTGTTGTGGTGCGTGTTGACAAAAGGGACACACTGCTGCCGTTTTTTGTCTTTTAATATTGGATGAGATTAAATAACTGCAGTGAATAGATGCAGCACAAAGTTATTACATGAAATGAAGAGCCTCTATGTTGCGCACACCTCTCCTCTGCACCTGAACGAGGCAATAGTATGTGTAATAGCAGCCTACATACATAGCCTATATCTGTCTTCAGATTTATTTTAAGGGTGATTTTTCCATTGAAAGAAGTGTACTGTACTTAATCTTCCACTCCACTCTTCCGATACATTTATTTGCTGCAGACAAAATTATATTCAACAGGTAGGCATTTTGAAACAGTTCAGAGATTACTCCAAGTAATGGGACTCTTTGGGGCGGCAGGGTAGCCTAGTGGTTAGAGTGTTGGACTAGTAACCGGAAGGTTGCAAGTTCAAATCCCCGAGCTGACAAGGTACAAATCTGTCATTCTGCCCCTGAACAGGCAGTTAACCCACTGTTCCTAGGCCGTCATTGAAAATAAGAATAACTTAACTGACTTGCCTAGTTAAATAAATGTAAAATTAAATGGGGATCTTTGCCAGGGAGCACTTAAATACATGATCAATGGTGTTGCAGTCAGAAAACATATGTTTACCGATCAAAACCCCAACATCAGGTGATGTTGCTTTCTCTCCCCAAATCGTACGAGAAAACTGTACATCTGCAACTTCAAGCCAACGTATTGCGGAGCGCGTTCCAGCTCGTCAACAGTTATTTCATCTCATCCAATATTAAAAGACAAGGGGAGGTTACTTTCTGTGTTCAGTTTATATAAGAATATCAAATTAAACGAATCTAAGAAACGCTTTTCCAGGCAGTTTGAATGTATATTCTTATTCTTTGCAGAATCTGTGTAATGACTTCAACTAAGAAGGCAACTTGGAACGTACCCGATCCTCCCATGCGATCATTCTCTTTCCCGGTAAGTGAAGTATGCAAATAAACCATGTGGTTGTAATCGCTAGTATGTAATGTTATGGAGATTGATTTATTGCTTTTTACGACATTTCTCAAACTACTATGCATTTTCACTGATCTGTCAAGGTTTTCAATCAAAATCTTAGCTATAGGCCGACTCAAGTTTCAGCTAGCTTTAGCGAGCGAGGCTACAGTCTATGGAGTTTCATGGTGGGCGCAGGGCTTTGTTCTGGGCAACATCTACACACCTGATTAATCTAGTTTGAGTGGTTAATTACTTTAATCCACGGGTCAAACTCCTACTATGGGAGGTCCGATTTTATGCAGGTTTTTGCTCCACCCTTGATTGATAAATGAAGGTTACAAATGACTTAAGGAACTCCCCTCACCTGGTTAGGTTGTCCAGGTGTTCTCTGTGGAATGATTGACACCCCTGCCTAATAGAGCTAGTTCAACTTGTCTTTGCAAAGCCTTTCTAAATTATACAGCTTTAGATCTTATGGAGAAAATAATTCCAAACAATGGATGAATTGGGACCACCAGACAGCAATGCTCCCATCCACAGTGAATGTGTATCTATCCAATGGTCATCTTGTTATGCATCATTCACGTCATTTAAAATTTTGTACACCACCTGTATTTTTTGTGATGTAATCCATTTACAAATTAAGTACATTTTATTCAGTTAATTTTTAAAATTAAAATAACTATCCTACATATACAGTGGTGAAATACAATTCTAAACTTGTTCTATTCTCTTTAATTTGCAGCTCCAAATTCTATTCAGACCACTCAGACCTACACCTGCCACCCTTCTATTCAGACCTACACCTACCACCCTTCTATTCAGACCACTCAGACCACTCAGACCTACACCTGCCACCCTTCTATTCAGACCTACACCTACCACCCTTCTACTCAGACCTACACCTGCCACCCTTCTACTCAGACCTACACCTACTACCCTTCTATTCAGACTACTCAGACCTACACCTACCACCCTTCTATTCAGACCACTCAGACCTACACCTACCACCCTTCTACTCAGACCTATACCTACCACCCTTCTACTCAGACCTATACCTACCACCCTTCTACTCAGACCTACACCTACCACCCTTCTACTCAGACCTACACCTACCACCCTTCTATTCAGACCTACACCTACCACCCTTCTATTCAGACCTACACCTACCACCCTTCTACTCAGACCTACACCTGCCACCCTTCTATTCAGACCTACACCTACCACCCTTCTACTCAGACCTACACCTACCACCCTTCTATTCAGACTACTCAGACCTACACCTACCACCCTTCTATTCAGACCACTCAGACCTACACCTACCACCCTTCTACTCAGACCTATACCTACCACCCTTCTACTCAGACCTACACCTACCACCCTTCTACTCAGACCTACACCTACCACCCTTCTACTCAGACTATTGCAACTCACTCCCCCCACGGCACTAACAGAAACTCCCTCGATAAGCTCCAAATGGTTTGAAACTCAGCAGCCCGTCTTCTAACCCACTAAATCATCCTGGCAGCCCGTCGTCTAACCCACTAAATCATTCTGGCAGCTCGTCGTCTAACCCACTAAATCACCCTGGCAGCCCGTCTTCTAACCCACTAAATCACCCTGGCAGCCCGTCTTCTAACCCACTAAATCACCCTGGCAGCCCGTCTTCTAACCCACTAAATCACCCTGGCAGCCAGTCTTCTAACCCACTAAATCATCCTGGCAGCACGTCTTCTAAATCACCCTGGCAGCCCGTCTTCTAACCCACTAAATCACCCTGGCAGCATATCACCCCCATCCTCTTTGAACTCCACTGGCTCCCTGTCTCCCACCGCATTAATTACAAGATCCTCCTGACCTAAAAAGTTCTCCCCCACCTTGCTACCCACCTCTGACTTTCCTCTCTCCTATCAGCCCTCATGCTCTCTCTGCTCAACCACAGTTAGCCACCTTTTCATCCCCAGGTCCAAGCTCCAGAGTTTCAGTGACAGGGTCTTCTCCAGGGTTGCTCCTAGGCTCTGGAACTCTGGAAGTCCATCATCTTTCAGTCCTGCCTAAAAACCCACCTCTTCACCATGGCCTACCCTTACCTCCACCTACACCATTCCCACCTCTTCTGTTTCACACACTCGTACACACACATACGTGCAACACCTGCTCGCTCACTCACCTGCTTTCTCACTCACATACTCACACATCACACCCTTTCCTTGAGCCCTTCTTACCTCTATTTGCCCCGTTTATACCTGATTCTAACATGCATTATACAGTGGGGAGAACAAGTATTTGATACACTGCTGATTTTGCAGGTTTTCCTAATAACAAAGCATGTAGAAGTCTGTACTTTTTATCATAGGTACACTTCAACTGTGAGAGACGGAATCTAAAACAAAAATCCAGAATCACATTGTATGATTTTTACACCCTCATCCAGGTTGAACCCCCGATATCCCCCACCACCCAGGGGACCAGCTTCTCCCCCATCCTCAACCAGGTTGAACCCCCAATATCCCCCATCACCCAGGAGACCAGCTACACCCTCATCCTCAACCAGGGTAAACCCCTGATGTCCCCCACCAGCCAGGAGACCAGCTTCACCCACACCAAACCAAAGAAGACGGGCAGAAAGTCCTGTCTCCCTGTCACCCTCAAAAAAAACTCCAACTCGCTGAGCATGACACAGTCAACCCCATCCAACCCCATCCTACCCCGACCAAGGAAGAGGAAATATGACTACATGCAAAAAGGTACATTAGTATCTTAAATGTTAATGATGTCAATATAAGTTATGAATAAACAATAATTTCAATTATGTTTTTAATACATGTATAAAACCATTCCAGTGATTGATGGTCCCCTACTTTTCAGGAGGCAGGCATACTGTACACTCTTAGAAAGAAGGGTTCCAAAAGGGTTCTTCGGCTGTCCCCAAAGGAGAACCCTTTTTGGTTCCAGGTAGAACTCAATTGGATTTTACTTGGAAACAAAAGGGTTCTACCCAGAACCAAAAAGGGTTCTCCTATGGTGACAGCCAAATAACCATTTCTAAGAGTGTAGTCTAAGGCTAGGCATAGATGTAAAAATGAATAATGCAATTGACTGTCCTGCTAACTTTATTCATGTTCTGGTGGGTGGTGATTAAATATATTAATGCATTTATTGTTTCAGAGTGTCCAGTGCATCCGGGGCAAACGATTTTCCCTATTCTCAAGATTCTTGCCAATAGATCTTCAAAGGAGGTAAATCTGCAGAACATTGACATTCCTGTGACTGTATTTGCTTGGCCCTCCTATGTTGAACTCACTAAAAGTGGCAGTAATAAAGCCTCTCTTGAAAAAGGCAAACCTTGATCCAGAAAATATAAAAAAACTATCGGCCTATATCGAATCTTCCATTCCTCTCAAAAAAATTTGAAAAGGCTGTTGCGCAGCAACTTACTGCCTTCCTGAAGACAAACAATGTATACAAAATGCTTCAGTCTGGTTTTAGACCCCATCATAGCACTGAGACGGCACTTGTGAAGGTGGTAAATGACATTTTAATGGCATCGGACCGAGGCTCTGCATCTGTCCTCGTGCTCCTAGACCTTAGTGCTGCTTTTGATACCATCGATCACCACATTCTTTTGGAGAGATTGGAAACCCAAATTGGTCTACACGGACAAGTTCTGGCCTGGTTTAGATCTTATCTGTCGGAAAGATATCAGTTTGTCTCTGTGAATGGTTTGTCCTCTGACAAATCAACTGTAAATTTCGGTGTTCCTCAAGGTTCCGTTTTGGGACCACTATTGTTTTCACTATATATTTTACCTCTTGGGGATGTTATTTGAAAACATAATGTAAACTTTCACTGCTATGCGGATGACACACAGCTGTACATTTCAATGTAACATGGTGAAGCCCCAAAATTGCCCTTGCTAGAAGCATGTGTTTCAGACATAAGGAAGTGGATGGCTGCAAACTTTCTACTTTTAAACTCGGACAAAACAGAGATGCTTGTTCTAGGTCCCAAGAAACAAAGAGATCTTCTGTTGAATCTGACAATTAATCTTAATGGTTGTACAGTCGTCTCAAATAAAACTGTGAAGGACCTCGGCGTTACTCTGGACCCTGATCTCTCTTTTGAAGAACATATCAAGACCATTTCAAGGACAGCTTTTTTCCATCTACGTAACATTGCAAAAATCAGAAACTTTCTGTCCAAAAATGATGCAGAAAAATTAATCCATGCTTTTGTCACTTCTAGGTTAGACTTCTGCAATGCTCTACTTTCCGGCTACCCGGATAAAGCACTAAATAAACTTCAGTTGGTGCTAAATACGGCTGCTAAAATCCTGACTAGAACCAAAAAATGTGATCATATTACTCCAGTGCTAGCCTCTCTACACTGGCTTCCTGTCAAAGCAAGGGCTGATTTCAAGGTTTTACTGCTAACCTACAAAGCATTACATGAGCTTGCTCCTACCTATCTCTCTGATTTGGTCCTGCCGTACATACCTACACGTACGCTACGGTCACAAGACGCAGGCCTCCTAATTGTCCCTAGAATTTCTAAGCAAACAGCTGGAGGCAGGGCTTTCTCCTATAGAGCTCCATTTTTATGGAACGGTCTGCCTACCCATGTCAGAGACGCAAACTCGGTCTCAACCTTTAAGTCTTTACTGAAGACTCATCTCTTCAGTGGGTCATATGATTGAGTGTAGTCTGGCCCAGGAGTGGGAAGGTGAACGGAAAGGCTCTGGAGCAACGAACCGCCCTTGCTGTCTCTGCCTGGCCGGTTCCCCTCTTTCCACTGGGATTCTCTGCCTCTAACCCTATTACAGGGGCTGAGTCACTGGCTTACTGGGGCTCTCTCATGCCGTCCCTGGAAGGGGTGCGTCACCTGAGTGGGTTGATTCACTGATGTGGTCATCCTGTCTGGGTTGGCGCCCCCCCTTGGGTTGTGCCATGGCGGAGATCTTTGTGGGCTATACTCGGCCCTGTCTCAGGATGGTAAGTTGGTGGTTGAAGATATCCCTCTAGTGGTGTGGGGGCTGTGCTTTGGCAAAGTGGGTGGGGTTATATCCTTCCTGTTTGGCCCTGTCCGGGGGTGTCCTCGGATGGGGCCACAGTGTCTCCTGACCCCTCCTGTCTCAGCCTCCAGTATTTATGCTGCAGTAGTTTATGTGTCGGGGGGCTAGGGTCAGTTTGTTATATCTGGAGTACTTCTCCTGTCCTATTCGGTGTCCTGTGTGAATCTAAGTGTGCGTTCTCTAATTCTCTCTTTCTCTCTCTCGGAGGACCTGAGCCCTAGGACCATGCCCCAGGATTACCTGACATGATGACTCCTTGCTGTCCCCAGTCCACCTGTCCGTGCTGCTGCTCCAGTTTCAACTGTTCTGCCTCCTTATTATTCGAACATGCTGATCATTTATGAACATTTGAACATCTTGGCCATGTTCTGTTATAATCTCCACCCGGCACAGCCAGAAGAGGACTGGCCACCCCACAGCCTGGTTCCTCTCTAGGTTTCTTCCTAGGTTTTGGCCTTTCTAGGGAGTTTTTCCTAGCCACCGTGCTTCTACACCTGCATTGCTTGCTGTTTGGCGTTTTAGGCTGGGTTTCTGTACAGCACTTTGAGATATCAGCTGATGTACGAAGGGCTATATAAATACATTTGATTTGATTTTGATTTGATTTGATTTATTTAACCAGGTAGGCTAGTTGAGAACAAGTTCTCATTTGCAACTGCGACCTGGCCAAGATAAAGCATAGCAGTGTGAGCAGACAACAGAGTTACACATGGAGTAAACAATTAACAAGTCAATAACACAGTAGAAAAAAAGTCTATATACATTGTGTGCAAAAGGCATGAGGAGGTAGGCGAATAATTACAATTTTGCAGATTAACACTGGAGTGATAAATGAGCAGATGGTCATGTACAGGTAGAGATATTGGTGTGCAAAAGAGCAGAAAAGTAAATAAATAAAAACAATATGGGAATGAGGTAGGTCAATTGGGTGGGCTATTTACCGATGGACTATGTACAGCTGCAGCGATCGGTTAGCTGCTCAGATAGCAGATGTTTGAAGTTGGTGAGGGAGATAACAGTCTCCAATTTCAGCGAATATTATTATTTTTTTTTTATATATATATTTTTTGCAATTTGTTCCAGTCACAGGCAGCAGAGAACTGGAACGAAAGGCGGCCAAATGAGGTGTTGGCTTTAGGGATGATCAGTGAGATACACCTGCTGGAGCGCGTGCTACGGGTGGGTGTTGCCATGGTGACCAGTGAACTGAGATAAGGCGGAGCTTTACCTAGCATGGACTTGTAGATGACCTGGAGCCAGTGGGTCTGGCGACGAATATGTAGCGACGGCCAGCCGACTAGAGCATACAGGTCGCAGTGTTGGGTGGTATAAGGTGCTTTAGTGACAAAACGGATGGCACTGTGATAATCTGCATCCAGTTTGCTCAGTAGAGTGTTGGAAGCTATTTTGTAGATAACATCGCCGAAGTCGAGGATCGGTAGGATAGTCAGTTTTACTAGGGTAAGTTTGGCGGTGTGAGTGAAGGAGGCTTTGTTGCGGAATAGAAAGCCGACTCTACATTTGATTTTCGATTGGAGATGTTTGATATGAGTCTGGAAGGAGAGTTTACAGTCTAGCCAGACACCTAGGTACTTATAGATGTCCACATATTCAAGGTCGGAACCATTCAGGGTGGTGATGCTAGTCGGGCGTGCGGGTGCAGGCAGCGAATGGTTGAAAAGCATGCATTTGGTTTTACTAGCGTTTAAGAGCAGTTGGAGGCCACGGAAGGAGTGTTGTATGGCATTGAAGCTCGTTTGGAGGTTAGATGGCACAGTGTCCAAGGACGGGCCGGAAGTATACAGAATGGTATCATTTGCGTAGAGGTGGATCAGGGAATCGCCCGCAGCAAGAGCAACATCATTGATATATACAGAGAAAAGAGTCGGCCCGAGAATTGAACCCTGTGGCACCCCCATAGAGACTGCCAGAGGACCGGACAGCATGCCCTCCGATTTGACACACTGAACTCTGTCTGCAAAGTAGTTGGTGAACCAGGCAAGGCAGTCATCAGAAAAGCCGAGGATACTGAATCTGCTGATAAGAATATGGTGATTGACAGAGTCGAAAGCCTTGGCAAGGTCGATGAAGACGGCTGCACAGTACTGTCTTTTATCGATGGTGGTTATGATATCGTTTAGTACCTTGAGCGTGGCTGAGGTGCACCCGTGACCGGCTCGGAAACCAGATTGCACAGCGGAGAAGGTACGGTGGGATTCGAGATGGTCAGTGACCTGTTTGTTGACATTTTTTCAGTACTAACTCCAGTGCCTTGTTGCATACAAGATGCATGATTAGATTTGTGATGAGAATGTTGCATTTTGGGACAGCATTTTGGCCAACTGACGATGAACTTCGCAATTCATATCCAAGTTTATTATAGGCCCATAGGCTAGGCGCAGCTAGGCTATATATTATAATACATAGGCCTACGTGTAAATCAACATAGCATTATATATACTGTATATATAATCTATTACATATTACTTTACCTGCATTAAATATGTTGGATATAGGCCTACCCCTGAGTGATATTGGCATGCAACATGTTTAGCGCATAAAGGCAGACCGTCTATCTGCTCGGTCTCTAGGCTAGTTGTCCATGGAAAATATTTAATGAAGGTGAAAGGCAAATAATTTCACAACTGCTTTTTTTGAATAGGCAGTGAGTTAATTTTCATCATTGTTGCTTAACAGGAATATGATGTGCCGAGGACCATGGCAATAGAGGTGCGGTTATGCGGCCATGTGGGTCATGGGTATCGGGGTTGAAAGGCCACATATAGACTGTTGAATGTCTATTTTTGAACTTCTAGAAGCGTCAATATCGATGTAACAATGTTTATATAAGTATTTCTATACATACACTTTTCTGCCATGAACCTTTATACACCCCTCGGAAACCTTTGGAAGAGTTCAACTCTCATCATAGAGTCCCCCCCCACCCAAAATAATTATATATTTTTTTGTTAGCTTAGATTTATGGCTTGGCACAAATAATCCTATGCATGAATTAAACATAATTATGCAATCCCATACCCCTGGTGGCCATCGAGTGCTCAGTAGCACCACCAACAGTTGACTTTTCCCCAAACTTTTATGATTTTTTAAAATCAACAATCGATAAACATATCAGAACGTTATTTGACATGAAGGTTTAGTAAGGGGTCCTTATTAAATCAAAAGAATCGCACATGTCAAACTTAAATAGTTATGACGAAAAACACATTTCAGAAAGTGCACTACTTCAGACATTGAATTGGCATGTGTTGATGCAGTACCGCGTTATGTATGTCCTAATGAATGTACAGATCATTCTACACATCAATTAGAATGATATTGGTCGAAGATATTGATAAAAAACAAACTGGTTAGGGTTAGGAAAAAACTACAAAATGGCGCCACATTTGTAGTTCACAACTTTTCTGGTTTCTGTAACATAAGAATTTATCTGTTACATCAATTATTTAATAGAATCCGACAATGTTTACGACATTCAAATGAATGTAACATTGCACAAGAATAATTTGAATAGTTTAAAAATGTAATCAGAAAATTTAGAAACATAGTCTATTACGTCACGGGCATTGCGACGCACATAAACTCTGAGGGATTGAGGTGCCAAGATGGCGGCTTGAACAGACGCTTTTTTTACCGAGCACCGTACCAAACTTCAGAAAGATTGTGAAAAAAAAAAGTTTACAGTCATTACTATTTTTATTTGTTCAAGATATAAGACCTTTCCTGTGACTGGAATAATAATTGGATAATTTATTTCGGCATGTCCAGGCAAAGTCGTGACAAAAAAAGAAAGGAAGAAGTTAGCCGTTCTATTGCTAATCAACGAGAGAAACGTGCTTATAGACAACTGCCACAACTACGCTTGGCCTATGGATAATATCATGCTTTCGAATGCTGCTGAAGATGACATATTCCCCTCTTTACCTGTTACTCTGTGCAAACCTCCACCCTCCAAAAAACCCAACATGAACTCTGACATCGTGGCTATCCTCTCCTTACTCATCAACTCCAGGTGTGACCCCATTGAGAAAATGGTAGGCGCGAACACCATGGTTATCAAAGGCTTGAAAAAGACTGGAATTTGCATGTGGTGAAATCAAGGATGTGAAAACGAGAGTGGCAAAAGTTGAAAAAAGGGTGGAAAAGAATAACAATGTCTACCATAGACGTCTCACTGATCTGGAACAATACACAAGAAAATGGAACCTGAGACTCTACGGTTTGCCAGAGGTGGAGAATGAAGATGTGCAAGGAGAGGCTATCCACATCTGCCAAGAAGTTTTGCCTGCAGAGAAGAACAAAGTTGGTGATACCATCAACGTTGTGCACCGCCTCGGCAAGAAACAACAGCAAAATGATTCAAGACCTAGGGGTTTCATCGTGCTCTTCACTGCCAGATTCTACAGGGATGCAAGCTGCTAGGATGAACGCCTTCCTTCAGAGCCATGGTATGCGTTTCGCCGAGCATCTCAGCCCGGAGGACATAGAAAGAAGGAACAAGTTGTGGCCAACGGTCAAGATAGCACGAAATGACGGAAAAGCTGCTAACTTCGTCGGAGGACGAGGCTTCATCAACGGTTCAGAAATCCATATTCCTCCCCAAAATCTCACTAGAAGGAACAGGTTGATGGTTTCAGCCATGGCATTCTCATTTTCCTTATGTTGTTTACCTAACAAGCATCTGGTGACTATTTTTCAGGAATACTCAGGTATTTCAATTTATTAGTTTGTTCTTGTATGACCAGAAGACCTATTTTGTTTACAAACTTACGAAGAAGATTGAAAGCTGTATTTATTTTTTATGTATACAGTAACTAAGATACTGTTTTAAAGGGCATACAGGTCTGCTATGACTTTACATGGTTATTGTTCTATTTAGTTAATACTTATTTCCAAAAAAGGTCTTAGGAACGTTTATGTAAAACATTTTTTATTCAATTATTTTATGATCAGTTTCATATGCACTTAAAATAGTAGGTACCCTTTTATTTAAATTATTTGTTTTATTTCTCAGAATAGTTCCTGATTACACTAAAGAGGGGTTTTAGTCTCTCTTACTACAATAACCCTTGGTTTGGTCTTGAACATAATTTTCAGTTGAGTTGAATTTCAAAGCCGGATAATGTCTAGCTCAAAGGTTATGGAATAAGCTATTTTCACTTTAAATTGACTTAATGGTGCAGATCTCGGTTCCTTATCGTTTACGTTCACTGCTCCTACATCTTTGACTCATCCTACTACAGTTTGGATGCAATCATTGATGAAACACAGTCTGGCTTCATGAGGAACAGACATTTCTAACAATGTCAGACTAGTATTAGACATACTTGACTACTCAGACCTAATAACTGAGGATAGCTTCATATTATTTTTTTGATTTTTATAAAGCATTTGACACAGTAGAGCATCAGTTTCTCTTCCACTCCCTTGAGAGACTTGGCTTTAGGGATTTTTTTCTGTAAGGCTATTAAGACACTCTATGCAAATGGTAACAGCTCTATCAAATTGAAATATGGCACCTCACCTAGATTTGAGTTAAAGAGAGGAATTAGGCAAAGTTGTCCTCTCTCCGTACCTGTTTTATTAATCACCCAACTTCTTGCAAATTCTTTAAA
Organism: Oncorhynchus kisutch; assembly: GCF_002021735.2. Classification (NCBI taxonomy): domain Eukaryota; kingdom Metazoa; phylum Chordata; class Actinopteri; order Salmoniformes; family Salmonidae; genus Oncorhynchus; species Oncorhynchus kisutch. The sequence continues at coordinate 30,445,261 of NC_034193.2, read as the reverse complement.
TAAATGTCCTGTACAAGGTATTTCCATAGCTGGTAAAGAAATCATTATAAGCCAGCTGGCAGATTCTACACTATCTGAAAGACGCTAACCAAATTCCCATATCGATCAATGTGATACAATCCTTTTCCAAAGCGTCTGGTCTATATCTTAACATTAATGTGAACTCATAGCTGTCAAAGATTGTGTGACACCTTCATATTATGGTATTCCAGTAAAAGAAGACCCCAGAAGAAGCTAAATCAATGGCAACAGAGGGACTTTAACAATGTTTAAATCGGAAATCACCAGGTGAAACAATAAATCGTTCTCCCCACCAGTGGTTCTGTAAAAAGCAGAGGGATGGGGATGGAGAAATGTAACCATAGTTTAAACCATGTTTCGCGGCTATAGTCCAGTGGTGTCAATCTCATTCCATGGAGAGCCTAGTGTCTGCTGGTTTTTGTTTTTTCCTTTCAATTAAGACCTAACCAACCAGGTGAGGGGAGTTCCTTACTAATTAGTGACCTTAATTAATCAATTATGGGAGGAGCGCAGACACTCGGCTCACCCGTGGAATGAGTTTTGACACACGCTCGTATGTTTACATTGTAAACAAAGTCAAACATTCGAGTAGAAAAAAATATATATTTTGGGATCTGACGGGGTACGGCAGGTGAACTATATTCATGAGGCATTTATAAATTATATTCTTAAAGAATCCAAAAGTGGATGTAGCAACTGCAGATTGGCCATTTTAAAGGGGTGCATCGGACCTGGTCATGTAACCGGGCAAAAGCAGTAACAGACGAGCGCCCTTCTCAAATCTGTGCCACATGATCACATTGTCAACAAGGAATAAACATTATTTTCCATAAAGTGTTCAAACTATTTTTCCTTAGGAAGGCAGATAAAGCACATATGCAAAACAAATGGAATCACTTTTTACCCCGTGCAAACTGCACCCACCCAAACGAACACCTTCAGTCTGTGATAGATTCCTCGTCAGAGCTGTAGTGGATGCTGTCATAGATGTCATCTAGGTCCTCTTCCAGGAGGTCATCTATGAAGTTATTTTCTAGGAGGGAGGTGTCTTGGCCCATAGCTTTGCTGTATATCAGTTTGACAGAGTCCTGGTGTCTTCTGAGGCTGCTGACTCTCCTCTGAAGCATGGAGAAGAGACCTCTGCTCCCAGCTTCCGACTGATTCAATTGCCAGCCTAACACCAACAATCGTAATGTGTAGGGTAAATACAATGACGTATTCCTTAAGTACAATAGCAATTACAAGGTGCCAACATCAATACATATTAATGAACGTTCCCCTACTTTGCCTGCTTAGGTCAAGTGCCACATGTGAAGCAAGGTCTTGCACATTCTCCAATTCCCTCTTTAGGCTTTCCCAGTGCTGCTAGACTTCCTTTAGGACAATTAACTCCTCCTCCTTCAGCCGTCTCAGGAGCATCACCCGGTCAAAGGCTATTGTCTTTGTGAGTAGGTCAGCTGTAAATTCACAAGTGCTGTCTGTGTTTACGCAACTGAACAAACACGGATAACAAAACATCCATCTCATCAAAACAAAAGGAGAATTAAATTATTTGCTACATTGCATGGCTTTGAAATTAACGAGAAATGAAGTGTGTGCAATTCAATATTCAGGAAATAGAGGTTCTGTTTCCTTTGTTTGATGCTAACAGGACTTACATTGTTCTCTGTAGTACCTGGGGACCGTCCCATGTTATCATTTGTATCCTCTGAAATACAGTACATCTATAAATTAACAATGTATCTCCAACGCTGAAAAGATGCACTCACTTCTTGGAGGAACATAGGGCCTGTGAAGGTTTCTGTAACAAATGACTTGTTATGTGGGCGGTGAATGAGCCCCAACCTGGATAACCAGGGAATGTTTAGTCTGCCTCCTACCCGTCCGGCTTGATTGCACGTGTCGGTGGAATACACCCTCTGAGGGTTAGCTCTGAGTCATTGGCGTACACAAGCCTCTCCACTACGTCAAGGTGACAGTCCAGGAGAGTTACATTTAGGATTATTTATATTTTGTATTCATTTACCTGTATTATCCCATTGTTGAACTTCTGTTGTACAGAGTCTCATCGCCTAACACCCAAATCACTCTTAAACTTTGAGAGTCTGGGTCTCCTCCTGGATTTTTGCTGTTGTCTGAGAATTATGACAAAAACTAAACAGAATAACTAATTGTTTTTAAATAAATTAAATCCATAGATATAATACTTCTAAAATAAATGTATTGATCCACACAATACACCTTCAAGTATCTTCTGGACAATACTTTGTGCAGGTTTTTTCTTCCTTCTGTTCCACCCCATAGCCTGGATGGTTAGCATGTCTGTTCTTACTAGAAATGCCAAATAGAACTCCTTATTCCAGATAAGTATTAACATAGCTGAATAGAACAACCTTAAACAAAATGTTTACCTCCTTTGGACATTTGCTTGGAACAGATTGCAGCCCTCGATAAGAAGCTGTTCCCTTGTTCCACTTCCTCCCCCAGAGTTGTGCCAGCTCCTTCCTGATTCTGTCCTCCCCACTTAATCTTAATTTACTTTTTTTTTTAAATATAGACTTGATATTGCAATTCTGTGAATAACAAACATCTAAATGGGAAGCCTTGTAAAGGACTGAAGCTGGAAATTCTCTTTGAACAGTTTAATAAAGAAACACTGACCTCGCATTTCAAACGATGTGCCTTTGCATGACAGAAAGTGGCTTCATGTCTAGAAGAGTGGCGAGCTCTGGACAATGAAGGGCAACTTTGGTCAGGTATGGCCAAAATTTGCAGATCACATACACATGAATTGTATGTTCCTGCTGCCAGACAATTCCTTCTGCAAGAACAGTGGATATGCAAATATCTCTCCACGCATCATGTTGAGGCTCCTTAGAAGTATTCCATGGCGAGAGACGGCTACTTCGAGTCCCTCTTCATCAAGTTTGTCGTTTGTTTTCCTTGATGACTCTTTAGCTGCTGTCCACTGGGATGCTCCACATACTCCTTTTCCATAACCTTAGACAATGAAGTAGAAGAGTATCGGAAGAAATTATGTTTTTGGGGGGGAAGTGTTAACGGGACAGTGGTTAGGTTTTTTTAAATCTAGCTGAGGGCACTGAGCTACCCCCTGTGTTCGCTACAATGGAGATCAGAAGTTGGAGATTGACTGTCAACGCCATCAAAGAATCCTTTATCATCAAAGAATTGAAAGGATACGTGAAATACATTAAATATGACATATGAAATAGCAATCAAACTCAATAACTGATTGTGGGACACTTGAAAATGTTGATAATTCATTTCATTACAAGCTAAAAATGACCTAAACTGCATTTGAAAACGTTCACACTGGACAAGGAAAAGACAAACCTTGTTTGGATTGTTTAAATGATATAGAGTACGGTGTTATTTGATAAATTATGAATACTTTTACATACCCTTTTTTGAATCGATACAGCTATACAGCTTCTTGTTCCCGTCCACTGACACTGCAAGCATGCTGGGTGAACAGGCTGGGCAGTCAAAGTCCTGTATATCACAGACCAGCCTGGGCAGTCAAAGTCCTGTATATCACAGACCAGGCTGGGCAGTCAAAGTCCTGTATATCACAGACCAGGCTGGGCAGTCAAAGTCCTGTATATCACAGACCAGGCTGGGCAGTCAAAGTCCTGTATATCACAGACCAGGCTGGGCAGTCAAAGTCCTGTATATCACAGACCAGGCTGGGCAGTCAAAGTCCTGTATATCACAGACCAGGCTGGGCAGTCAAAGTCCTGTATATCACAGACCTAATCCATTTCAGAGCGGCAGTACGTCCACTCAAAGAAGCTTTTTTGAAAAGTGTCCCCACAGATCATTCCGTTCTGGTAAGGGAAAAATACATATAGAAAATATATGAAATAACTTACAACAATAGTATAAAAAAACATACTATCATTCACTATGGCTGACTGGATTTGAGTTAAAGCAGGGCCAGTACATAGTGTTGACAGCAAAGCAGGTGAAAGCCAATGAAAAAGTAGGATGAGTACTTATGTTGTAAAGAGCAGGTAATATTGGATGCAAGAGGGGCACAGATAAGGTGCATGGCAGGACAGTGGTGCAGGAGGCTAATACATACTGTAGCAAGAGACCTGAAGTTTTAACATAGTTATAGTACTGGAAATAAAGTTGTGTTACACAAAGTGTTGTAACAAAATGTAACATAGTTAACCTGAAGTCATACATTGGTAAAGCTGAGTATAATTGATTGTTACCCTGCCAAAGGAGTCAGTTCGCTGCTCCAAAATCCGCATAAAACGCCAGACGGGACATTCCTGGGGCTGACACTTCCAGCTCCTCAAAAGAGCTGAACACATCTACCTGGTATATGGTGTCACAGTACCCATTCTTTATCAGATCTGCCAAGTTTGCTGTCCAGGTGCTAAGACAGGTTGTGCAGGTAAGCACAGGCACTGTGACATTGTAGCGACCTTGAGGAAAGAAATTTAATCTGAATTAATGTTGTTTTACATTGCATTGCTACATCACTGTTTGGTTCTTGTAGATATTGCACATACCATTTATTCCTACGAGTATTATATGTTTCCCAGGGCCAACATGGATGGTGCTTGTCAGGCAACCACATATCACCTCTGGTACATCCAATGGTAAGAAACAATCTAGGGACAATATTTATATACAACAATAAACAAGAATACATTTGAACTTTGATATAATACATTCAGCCGCAAAAAAAATTTAAGCACACCCTGTTCATGAAGTGTATATTTGCCATCACTGTGGAGAGCGATATGGCTGTAGTTGGAGGAAGGGGCGTGTAGAACCCCTCGATCATGGACTCTCTGTTGTGCAGGGGGAACATTGCATGTGTAGAGACATCGCAGTCTTCGCAGTAAAGCTGTTTCGGCAGAGTCTCTACATCGCAGAATAGCCCTTTTCACATTGCATGACTGACAGATCTTCTGAGAAACATGCTCTGCAGCCAGCAGAGAATCTACAATCTCAGGCCTGGACTCCCTCCTGTGAGAGTTCCTTCCTCACACTCCAACTGTGTGATGCACCAGGCACAGCAGGATTTGAACACTCAGGGTCTTCTAAGTCAGCTAGGAGGATGTTCATTTCTCTATAAAGTATAGCTTTTTTGAAAACACAAAAATGGGAAAAGGATTAAAGTACGAATATGATATAATTAATCTATTAAAACGCACATTGGGCTGTCAGTAGGTGACAGCAAATATATATATGCACAATCTATGGTGTGACAAGCCAAAAACCTCAGCTTTGATTCTACAGTAAATTCAATTACAGGGCAGACCAAAATGTTGAGTAAAGTCTAAATTGGAATATCACACAATAGAACTTGATCCCATCATCGAAAATAAATTCTGAATGTTCTTAAAACAGCAACAACACACTGAGTACAAAACATTCTCTTTCCCTGACAGACTGACCAGGTGAAAGCTATGATCCCTTATTGATGTCACCTGTTAAATCCACCTCAGTGTAGATAAAGGGGAGGAGACAGATTAAAGGAGGATGTTTAAGCCTTGAGACATGGATTGTGTATGTGTGCCATTCAGAGGGTGACTGGGCAAGACAAAATATTTAAGTGCCTTTGAAAGGGGTATGGTAGTAGGTGCCAGGTCCAACGGTTTGTGTCAAGAACTGCAACGCTGCTGGGTTTTTCACGATCCACATTTAATCGTGTGTATCAAGAATGGTCCACCACCCAAAGGACATCCAGCCAAATTGACAACTGTGGGAAGCACTTGAGTCAACATGGGCCAGCATCCCTTTGGAACACTTTCGACACCTTGTGTAGTCCACACCCTGACGAATTGAGGCTGTTCTGAGCACAAAAGGGAGTGCAACTCAATATTAGGAATATTTTGTACACAGTATATTTTGACGACAGAGTAAACTCTCCTCAAAGGCAAATGCTTCCAGCTTCCACAATTACAGACAGTGGTTACAAAAAGGAACGACACTGTAAACATTCCAATAGTGGATTTGAATGAATTCAACTAAGACTAATTCCATAATGTGGAATGGCAGATTGCTTCATATTAAAGGAAATGTGGAGGAAAAATCTCTGCCAGGATGTTGTTGTTGCACTCCCCTACAGAAGTATTTGGACAGTGATGCTAAAAAATGTTGAATTCATCTCTATACTCCAGCATTTTCAATTGCTTTGTCGAGAAGCTACCTGCAAGTAAGCATTTCGTTGGATGGTGTTACCATCCGTATCCTGTACATACGACTAATAAAACTTGCAACTAGACATATAAAGTGCTTTCATTTCGAAACGGTAAATCAGAAAAGTCTGAAAATACCCCGAAATAAAAGGTGACATTCTGTACTGTAACCTCATATCAAACATTTGATCTCAAATCCCAAATTCTGGAGACTTGAGACACATTTAAAATTGTTGCATCACTGTCAAAATAAAGATGTCGTGCAGTATAATTCAGTAACACCAAGATAACCCCAATGTAGAAAGTAAAACAATATTAACATACCTATTTCTTCATCAATGTTTAAAACTGGAGTGGATTCCAATCCACTGGTCCTTGTCTCTAAAATAAGATATGCAAAAAAGGAAAGGATTATACTTAAAGGGGCATTCAGAAGTTGATAAAGCCATTTTTGGATTTATATTAATGATATATGGTTAAAACTATTATTTTAATAACATTGATGGTAAGTTATTGCAATAATAGCTCTGTCAATAAATTGAAAGTGGTTACATTTCACCAACCCCATCACTCAGCTTTTAACAAAAACAGGGGAGGGGAGTGTGCTTTGTTATTGTTTCAACTACCAATTACAAATTTAATAAAAATACAATAAATTAATTACAAGGCCACTGAATAACAAGGAATTGTGTAGATTAATATATACAATCGCTCATCAATACCTGATTCTTCCTCCTCAGTGACTGGTCCAGAAGGTTGCACTAGTCTGGCTCTTGATGTACTGGCCCTTGGAGCTGAAAAAAAAAGATAATAAAAAGCTTTTTAATACAAAAGATTTGCTGGAGTTCTGACTCTCCTTTCGTTAAATATGTATTTTCATCAGAGACAGACAACAGTTAGAGACAGGGAAAGGTGGGATCAGACCTGCATGTAATATATTATGTGCTGTGGGTAGATGGTACTAGACCGGCCTATGGCACGGCAACAAACCTTTAATATGCTATGATACAGTATGTTTGAAAGGAAAAAGTCACACCAGGGACCAATAAAATTAAACACCTAGACGGGATGAAACTTACCAAGAGAAGTGGATTTAGTTGCCTTCCTGGTTTGAGGAACAATCTGTCCTCTCTCATCCCTTTGTCTCCATCTGAACCTAATCCATGGAGGCTTGTTTGTCTTGTTCTTCTTATTTTCCTAAAAAAGTGCATTTCAATTATCATGGCTGGCCCACTAATAAAAGTCACCCACAAGCATGGCTTGCTTGTGCACATATGGAGCACAAGCAATAATTTTATTTTCACATAAGGTGAAGTGATTTGTCAGCTGAGGAATGGCACCTGCAGTAGACCCACGTTCTGGCTCACTCACAAAGCTTAAATGTGTAGAAGTTCACACGGATGCTAACAAGTGCACCCTTGTGTCACATGCTCAATGGGCACTACTCTGGACGGCTCTGACTTAGAATACGTGGACAACTACAAATACCTGGGTGTCTGGTTAGACTGTAAACTCTCCTTCCAGACTCACATTAACCATCTCCAATCCAAAATTAAATCTAGAATCGGCTTCCTATATCGCAACAAAGCATCCTTCACTCATGCTGCCAAACATACCCTCGTAAAACTGACCATTCTACCGATCCTCGACTTCGGTGATGTCATCTATAAAATAGCCTCCAACACTCTACTCAACAAACTGGATGCAGTCTATCACAGTGCCATCCTTTTTGTCACCAAAGCCCCACACACTACCCACCATTGCGACCTGTACGCTCTCGTTGGTTGGCCCTCGCTTCATACTCGTCGCCAAACCCACTGGCTACAGGTTATCTACAAGTCTCTGCTAGGTAAAGCCCCGCCTTATCTCAGCTCACTGGTCACCATAGCAGCACCCACTTGTAGCACGCGCTCCAGCAGGTATATCTCACTGGTCACCCCCAAAGCCAATTCCTCCTTTGGTCATCTTTCCTTCCAGTTTTCTGCTGCCCATGACTGGAACGAATTGCAAAAATCTCTGAAGCTGGATACTCACATCTCCCTCACGAGCTTTAAGCACCAGCTGTCAGAGCAGTTTACAGATCACTGCACCTGTACTTAGCCTATCTGTAAAGAGCCCCTCTACCTACCTCATCCCCATACTGGTATTTATGTATTTATTTAGCTCCTTTGCACCCCAGTATCTTTACCTGCACATTCATCTTCTGCCGATCTACCATTCCAGTGTTTAATTGCTATATTGTAATTACTTCGTCACCATGGCCTATTTATTTCCTTAACTTACCTCATTTGCACTCACTGTATATAGACTTTTTGTTTTCTTTGGTTCTACTGTATTATTGACTGTATGTTTTGTTTATTCCATGTGTAACTCTGTGTTGTTGTATGTGTCGAATTGCTACGCTTTTATCTTGGCCAGGTCGCAGTTGCAAATGAGAACTTGTTCTCAACTAGCCTACCTGGTTAAATAAAAGGTGAAATAAATAAATAAAAAATATATATAATTGAGGCCCGTGTTCAGGTCATATCACGGAGTCTACATTTAAATTCACATTTGTGCCAGGTGGGGTCTACTTTGACAAACAAAAGGCAATGATAAATCATAACGCTGTGGTGCTGGGGTTGTGTTGGGAATATTTATGAACGTATGGGAGCTGTAGGGGTTACATTACCGGTAATGTACGACTTGTTACATTACCCGTTCTGGGTTGAGCTCCTCAGCCAGTCTTTTTGCCTCGTTAATGGCCTCGTCCAGTTGGGCTTGTGGGTCCTTTTCTTGGTTGAGCTCCTCGGCAAGGCGTTCTGCCTTTTTAATAGCCTCATCCAGTTGGTCTTGGGGGTCTTCAGAGGCCATACCATCTCAAAAGAAACATAAAGAGAAAACTTCCAATCCTAACACATTCCTTCACATAGTAACCTCCCCCGTCTATGAGAAAAGCTGCATGTCATTGATAGCGTGTTTGTTTTACTATGTCCTGTACGTCACTAAAGGTCTTCATCCTCCTCCACACACAGACTGACTGATCTACAAATCACTTTGCATAACAAATACATATCTATTATATCTTGCAGATCAGTTAGTCTTTACCAACCATGCACCATTAGTCTGTCACTTCCTTGTTCATGTTGTTCTATGGCATGTGTGCAACTCCAGTCCTTAAAGGCTACAGTGTCTACAAGTTTTGATCAATTTAGATCATTGACTAGTTAGGTAGGCCCAACTCTCACCTGATTGTCTGTCTTAACAGGATTTCATCAACTCCTTTACGTCCCTCCTAGGGTCCCTCTCACCTTCTTCCAAGGAGAAGTCGCAAGATGTATACAGATTAAGTGGCAATGTGTATTTTTTTGAAGATGCAAAGAGGAAAAAGGGGAATATATAGCCTAATGTATAGGTGGCTAAAATAATAAGTGAGAATGATATCCAAATATACGCAAGTAATGCAACAAAAATATCAAGACATTCTATGTTGTGTATGCAACTTTCTTTATTCACCTTAGTTACGTAACCTTCCTTACTGGTTTAACACGTTTTTTTGAAACCAAAAACTTTAACAAACACAAAACAAATGTGTATGTATGCTGTATTTCTGACAAGGGACGAACTGGCGACCTACCTGTTATCTGTCCAGGGTCGATGTGTGGGCGAAAAATCTATAAACAACAAATGTCACATGGCCGAATGTCATGTAACCATCCTTGTTCTTGTAACATTCCGGTAGCCTAGACACTTTCCGTTTTTTTCTGCCAGTCACAGGTCGACGCAGGTAGTACACATGATTGATCGTTCTCATAACCGTAGGTGCAGCCAAGTTGAAATACGAAAGCTTTCTAGCTATTTCGCACTGACGGTCATTTGAACACAAGAAAGTTTCTTGTGAAAAGGTGCTTACACTCAGAGCCATGTATTTACACTCAGCCACCCTAGCCTTAGTACGGGTTAACGTTTTGGTAATTTTGGTTGGCCAACTAAATTTAAGACTACAATAATGACAACATACGTTTCCCCAAATGTTATAAGAAAAAACATGTTTTGGTATTTATGGACAATGGCAAGACTGCTATTGTGTTTCAGTTACATTCTGGTCAATAAAAATGTTTTACACGTTTGTTTTTTGTAAGAAATACATGGAACTACAACCGAAATAAAACAACATTCGCCATCATACATTGCTTACATTCATTCTATACTGAAAGTCTGTTCATAAAAATCGATAACAGTACATATAAGCATACAACCACAATGTTTTAATAGGGATTAAAAAAAGACAAAATATCTACATATTCATAACGTTAAATAAATAATGAAATACAGGCTATCGCGTCTACGGTTGTTGCAAAGGCTTGTGTGTCGCCTACTGGTTAAATTCGTGTCTTTTCGCACCAATTAAGTTGCACACATTCGTATATTTTCGAACGAATTGAACCACACAAAAATGCACAAAAGCGCACGAAATCTACTGAAATACATTTTGTACATATATGCGCGAATTGAATGTGAGGTTGGGCTGAAAACACAGGCAAATAGCCAAAAACACAGGAATAGACATAACAAAACAATAATGTTTACAACACTTCCAGCAGTGAGGGAATGTAATGTAACGAGATGATATGGTGACTGGCGAGACTCTCTCTCTATGCTGCACAAACACTTAATGTTAAGTTGGATAAGTGAAAGTGAAGTTGGCAAGCCCCTGCGAGGGGGAAGATACAGACACAGAGACACTAGCTGTGCTCGAATACCCATACTAACATACTGTATACTACATACTTGAGTATATACTACATACTATTTGTTTACAGTATACTGAAATAAACTAACAGTATTCTTCCTGTTGAGCATACTAGCGCTTCGCCTGTTTACCGGAAGTTGATGCTGTTGCTATGCAACTTCTTGCTAGCTTGTTAGCATTATATAATACGACTTCATTAACAATGTCCATTAAGAACGCACAGCGACTATACAACTTAACTAAGCTAAGAATGACATGAATAATCAAGTCAAAAGGTTGCGTTTGTATATTCACTCGGCTATCTACTCCGACGATTTCAGAGCACACTCGTCTGTGTGCCGAATTTACAAACGCTCAACACCGTTGAATACAGCTGGTGTCAGTAAACATCAGCAAAAAGCGTAATTATATTATTGCCAGCTGCACTGTTAGTCACCAACGCTCTGGATAACATAAAAACAGCCTAACCAGCTCTGCTAGGGAGAGTAAAATGGTCAGAGTGAGGTGTTCTCTCATTTGTATTGTTAGAGTTGCGTCAATTCAAATCTGGTATCAGGATAAATATGACAATGAGTCACCGATTGTATACTATGTATTTTTTATTACAGTGCCTTGCGAAAGTATTCGGCCCCCTTGAACTTTGCGACCTTTTGCCACATTTCAGGCTTCAAACATAAAGATATAAAACTGTATTTTTTTGTGAAGAATCAACAACAAGTGGGACACAATCATGAAGTGGAACGACATTTATTGGATATTTCAAACTTTTTGAACAAATCAAAAACGGAAAAATTGGGCGTGCAAAATTATTCAGCCCCCTTAAGTTAATACTTTGTAGCGCCACCTTTTGCTGTGATTACAGCTGTAAGTCGCTTGGGGTATGTCTATCAGTTTTGCACATCGAGAGACTGAAATTTTTTCCCATTCCTCCTTGCATAACAGCTCGAGCTCAGTGAGGTTGGATGGAGAGCATTTGTGAACAGCAGTTTTCAGTTCTTTCCACAGATTCTCGATTGGATTCAGGTCTGGACTTTGTCTTGGCCATTCTAACACCTGGATATGTTTATTTTTGAACCATTCCATTGTAGATTTTGCTTTATGTTTTGGATCATTGTCTTGTTGGAAGACAAATCTCCGTCCCAGTCTCAGGTCTTTTGCAGACTCCATCAGATTTTCTTCCAGAATGGTCCTGGATTTGGCTCCATCCATCTTCCCATCAATTTTAACCATCTTCCCTGTCCCTGCTGAAGAAAAGCAGGCCCAAACCATGATGCTGCCACCATCATGTTTGACAGTGGGGATGGGGTGTTCAGGGTGATGAGCTGTGTTGCTTTTACGCCAAACATAACGTTTTGCATTGTTGCCAAAAAGTTCAATTTTGGTTTCATCTGACCAGAGCACCTTCTTCCACATGTTTGGTGTGTCTCCCAGGTGGCTTGTGGCAAACTTTAAACAACACTTTTTATGGATATCTTTAAGAAATGGCTTTCTTCTTGCCACTCTTCCATAAAGGCCAGATTTGTGCAATATACGACTGATTGTTGTGCTATGGACAGAGTCTCCCACCTCAGCTGTAGATCTCTGCAGTTCATCCAGAGTGATCATGGGCCTCTTGGCTGCATCTCTGATCAGTCTTCTCCTTGTATGAGCTGAAAGTTTAGAGTGACGGCCAGGTCTTGGTAGATTTGCAGTGGTCTGATACTCCTTCCATTTCAATATTATCGCATGCACAGTGCTCCTTGGGATGTTTAAAGCTTGGGAAATCTTTTTGTATCCAAATCCGGCTTTAAACTTCTTCACAACAGTATCTCGGACCTGCCTGGTGTGTTCCTTGTTCTTCATGATGCTCTCTGCGCTTTTAACGGACCTCTGAGACTTTCACAGTGCAGGTGCATTTATACGGAGACTTGATTACACTCAGGTGGATTGTATTTATCATCATTAGTCATTTAGGTCAACATTGGATCATTCAGAGATCCTCACTGAACTTCTGGAGAGAGTTTGCTGCACTGAAAGTAAAGGGGCTGAATAATTTTGCACGCCCAATTTTTCAGTTTTTGATTTGTTAAAAAAGTTTGAAATATCCAATAAATGTCGTTCCACTTCATGATTGTGTCCAACTTGTTGTTGATTCTTCACAAAAAAATACAGTTTTATATCTTTATGTTTGAAGCCTGAAATGTGGCAAAAGGTCGCAAAGTTCAAGGGGGCCGAATACTTTCGCAAGGCACTGTAGCTGATCAATAAGTGGTAAATGCAATTTTCGTATATACGGGCTCTCTGTCCCACCTCGCAGGGAAAAAACAGAACTGACAAGACGTATGTAAACAGTATTCTTTATACTGTGATAGACAGTTCCAACCCGTCTGTTGGCCTATCACAGTAGAGACTGGGCGTGGTTTAAACTTGCTCAGCCTATTGCAGGCGCTCAGGCGGGTCCACGCCTCTTGGTGCTTCTGTTGATAGATGTAACTGTTGCTGCGAAGAACATCCATGCGCTCATACCGTTATCTCGCACCTGGCTCCTGTTATCTAACAAAAGACCGCTTGTTCTCGCAACACCCGCTCCCAACTCATTGAACAGTTCCTGTCTTCTGTATTTTTCCATCATGAGAAAGGCCCATGGCCTTGAAACTGTTAACAATGTTTCAAGTCAGCTATGTTGCATAACACATACATACATCCACACAAGCCAACAGCAGATAATATTCAATCACATATATGGTAATGGGCTATAGTGCATAACACAGAAACCAAGCTAGCCAACGTTAGCCAGTTAGCTTAGGTGCTTGACTGTCATTGTGAGTTCAGAATGCTCGGATCAACCAGAGCGTCCAGTGTGCGCTCTGAGAGTGAAACGGAATTCACGGACACAGAGTTGGGTAGTTAGTTAGATAGCATATAGTTAATATACTGGCACGTTCGATGTATTAGTAGCCAACTAACGTTAGGTAGCTAGCTGACATACTGGTACATGCTGCTGTAATGATACATGTGTGGTTCATAAGGAGAGCGTAGCTAACAAATTGTCAGCCAACATACTGTAACTTGTTACTTATTTGAAAAGTAATTACTTTATTACATTGCTCAACATTTGTCATAATTAGTTAAAGCAATTAATTTGTATCTGCATACTTTCTGCCATTTTCTTAAAATCTGAAAACGTTGTGATGCCACCCCCATTTTTTGGAAGATTTGCCTAATGGGCCTTCAAAGCACGGAAATAGTGTTCCCTGCTTGTATACTTTGTATTTTGGCAAATTAAGTACAACATCCGGTAACTTCTGGCATACTATATCCATGCTATGACCAATAAGCATACTACATACTCAATTTACGTCACAAATAGTGTGGTTAGTATGAGTGTTCGAACATAGCTACTGTTAATAGCTAGCTAAATAGCCAACCTATAATTGCATCAGACAATAGCGGACTCAATTCCCGTTGGGCTGGTCAACCTCTGGGCCGGTGGGCTGCCTGCCTTATACATTTTTCACTACTAATAAAAAAGTTGGCAGAAGGTAGAGCGACACGGGCCAACCCCCCCTTTCCCCCAGGCCGGTTGGTCTATTCCAAACGAACGTCTATGCAACCATTAGCCCCGCCCCCTTTGTCTCACTCTCACACACTTTGACACAGCTCGAAAACTAGCTACAATAGAAAATGGAAAAGCAGGGTAAAAAATGTAAGGGTGGGGCTGAAAAGTTAAGAGACAAGAGTCAAAAGTCTTCACTCAAATGCAAGTAAATGTAAAAAACTAACCAACTTATTTGGTAGTAGTAGTACCAGTGCCACAGACACTAACATCAAGTGCTAGACCCGGCAAGAGGAAGATGCCACAACCCGGTTCGCAGATAAAAGAGTAGACGGAGAGGACAGCACAGCCGAAGCGGTAGATATGTGCCTAAATGTGTTACAAATACTACATGTTATATAATAATTTATTTTTATTTGACCTTTTATTTAACTAGGCAAGTCAGTTAAAACTTCTTGCGGATCAGTGGGACGCTAGTGTCCCATTTCGACAACTTCCGGTGAAATTGCAGAGCGCCAATTTTAAATTAAATTACAATAAATATTACATTTCATGATTTCACAAGTGCAATACATCAAAATAAAGCTTAACTTGTTGTTAATCCAGCCGCTGTGTCAGATTTCAAAAAAGCTTTACGGCGAAAGCAAACCATGCGATTATCTGAGGATAGCGATAGGATAACAAATCATTTTCAACCAGGGAGTTGCGACACGAAAGTCAGAATTAGCGATATAATATATGCCTTACCTTTGAAGATCTTCTTCTGTTGGCACTCCAAAAGGTCCCAGTTACATCACAAATGGTCATTTTGTTCGATAATGTCCTTCTTTATATCCATAAAAACTCAGTTTAGCTGGTGCGCTTCCGTCAATAATCCACTCGGTTTCCCCCCTTCAAAATGCATACAAAATGAATCCCAAACGTTACCAATAAACTTATGCAAACAAGTCAATCAACGTTTATAATCAAACCTTAGGTACCCGAATACGCAAATAAACGATCAAATTTAAGACGGAGAATCGTTATTGTCTTTAGCGGAGAAAAATGAAGAAGAACCTAGTACAAAGAATGCGCTCTCATTTACGTGCTTGGGAACACTACAGCCAAAATGGGAGCCACCTAGAAAAACTACAATTTCTGGCTCATTTTTCCAAAAACCAGCCTGAAACTCTTTCTAAAGACTGTTGACATCTAGTGGAAGCCCTAGGAACTGCAATCGGGCACGATTTCGCCCTATTAGAAAAGTGCCAGCCATTGAAATCAGTGGTAGGATGACAATGTTTTTTTGGGGGGTGGTTTGTCCTTCGGGGTTTCACCTGCCATTTCAGTTCTGTTATACTCACAGACATTATTTTAACAGTTTTAGAAACTTTAGAGTGTTTGCTATCCAAATCCACCTATACGCAGAGTGTTTTCTATCCAAATCTACCTATACGCATACCCTAGCTTCTGAGTCTGAGTAGCAGGCAGTTTACTTTGGGCATGCTTTTCATCCGGATGTCAAAATATCGCCCCCTATCCCAAAGAAGTTAAGAACAAATTCTTATTTTCAATGACGGCCTAGGAACAGTGGGTTAACTGCCTTGTTCAAGGGCAAAATTACAGATTTTTACCTAGTCAGCTTGTGGTTTCGATCTTGCAACCTTTTGGTTACTGGCCCAACACTCTAACCACTAGGCTACCCTGCCACAACCATGAATGAAATGAGTGAAATGCAAATATTTGTGCCACGGGCAGGGGAAAGGGGACACCGGAGCTCAACCCGCTTGATGAGCGACTTGCTGGTATTATAGGGGAATCCCTCCTGAGTAGAGTAGTGACGGAGGTGGAAGGGGACAGGGACATGCAAGACGCACCGGATGATCCAGGTATGTAATTAGTATTCTCTCGTTTGAAATGAGTAAACAAAATGCATTCAAGTTGTGTTTAAACATTTATTTACACAAACAATTGTGACATTTTTTATTGTTTTTGTCGCTGGGTGTTCCTGCGGGGTCGGTCGGTGGTGCTGCAGCTGAGCAGGAGCTGACTGCGCCCAGCCTCGGCATCTCCACTGCACCACATGCGTCACAACCCTCCGGAAGCCGTGTCCTCATAGATAAGCCGTGTCCTCATAGATGTTGTCTTGCAAACGCAAAGAGACACCATCGACGCTATTAACGAGGTTGCCAAGGAGTTGAAGTGGAACAGGCACGGCTTGGCTTTTGCGGGTGCTTCTCTGTAAAGCTGGGCCCACTACAGCACAGAAATCTAAGAAAACAGCTCTTGGTAATCGGACCGGCTCATAAGCGACTCATCATCGTTGGCAAGTAAATCTTGCTGGTCTCTGAAAAATTTGCTCTCTCTGCCGAATTCTTCCATTTGCCAAATCTTCCAACAGTTGCCAAAGCAGCCGTTGTGCGTCATTACACGTCATTACACGTTGTAATTGCATCCCATTTTATACCCACCTTCAGGTGCTTAACACCTTCAGGTGTTGTAATTACCCTGATTGTAACTGGCAATGACAGGGCCATTATCACATTGACAGTTCAGCGCAACGAACATGTGATAACAATATATGAAACTGTGCACTCGTATCTGCCCAACTGAGGCATCGAAAACGGCATCAGTTTAAACTAATTTGTCCTACAGTTGACCTTATTTAAGAGAATACATTTCATTACATGCAAGTATTGTTTAATAATTATAAATCCAATTAAATATGATTCCGATTAAACTGTACAACATATTTGAGGGGGTTATTAGCAAAAACAGATATCTCCGTTTGTATTTATTATCCTAAATCATGTTTTTTATGTTTTTTTTTTGTTTGCAGTCCATGGAACACCTCATATATAATATGTGAGGTAATATTTCAATTTATTTTACACAATGGTGTCAATTTCAAAGCGTTTCTCGAGTTTCATCCTTCTGTTTCATCCCTCTGCCATCTGAGTTGCAGTTTCTCATTTCTCGAGTTAATGTGCATACCTATGGGTCAAAGTGTCCGTGGAGGACCGCACATTCTCCCGTCAAGTTAGTTTTTTATAAATCCCAAAGTTTGCTTAGAAGGTGGCATACGCCTTTTGTGGCTTTCACTCCATTTTGCAATGCCTTGCCATACCCTGTGGACGGCGATTAATTGGAGCCAATTTCCTCCTACAACAAGACAATGACCCAAAGCACAGCTCCAAACTATGCAATAACTATTTAGGGAAGAAGCAGTCAGCTGGTATTCTGTCTATTCTAGAGTGGCCAGCACAGTCACCGGATCTCAACTCTATTGAGCTGTTGTGGGAGCAGCTTGACCGTATGGTACGTAAGAAGTGCCCATCAAGCCAATCCAACCTGTGGCAAGTGCTTCAGGAAGCATGGGGTGAAATCTCTTCAGACTACCTCAGCAAATTGACAACTAGAATGCCAAAGGTCTGCAAAACTGTAATTGCTGTAAATTGAGGATTATTTGACAAAAGCTAAGTTTGAAGGACACAATCATTATTTCAATTAAAAATCATTATTTATAACATTGTCAACGTCTTGACTATATTTCCTATTAATTTTGCAACAAATTTCATGTATGTTTTCATGGAAAACAAGGACATTTCTAAGTGACCCCAAACTTTTGAATGGTAGTGTATATACAGTGCCTTGCGAAAGTATTCGGCCCCCTTGAACTTTGCGACCTTTTGCCACATTTCAGGCTTCAAACATAAAGATATAAAACTGTATTTTTTGTGAAGAATCAACAACAAGTGGGACACAATCATGAAGTGGAACGACA